>NC_084797.1:225826474-226457308 GCF_963169125.1 Humulus lupulus | reverse complement strand
AGCTGACTCGCCAGCTTGGAAAACAGTAGATGTTAAATGGCCAGAATTTGGGAATGAACTGAGGAATATTCGTTTGGGTCTTTCTGCTGACAGAATTAATCCACACAATTCCCTTAGTAGTAAATATAGTTGTTGGCCTATAATGCTAGTCATCTATAATCTACCGCCATGGTTGTGTATGAAGAGGAAGTTTACCATGTTGACCTTGTTGATATCTGGTCCTAAACAACCTGGAAATGATATTGATGTATACCTAGCTCCTTTAATTGATTATTTGAGCACATTGTGGTATGAGGGGGTTAATGCTTACGATGCTTATAAGAAATAAAATTTTAATCTTAAAGTAGTGTTGTTGTGGACTATTAATGATTTTCCAGCCTTAGGTAATCTTTCTGGATTTAGTGTGAAAGGGTACAAGGCATGTCCCATTTGTGAAGAAGGGACTCATTCTGAATATTTAAAACATTCTAGAAAGATTTGTTATATGGGACACCGAAAGTTCTTATCTGAAAAACATAAATTTCGAAGCTTGATAGATGCCTTTAATGGTAAACCTGAATTTGGAAAGGCTCCACCACCTTTACTTGGAGGACAATTGTTAACAAAGTTGAACAAAGTCCAATGCAAGTTCGGAAAACCTAGAAATTTTACAAATAAGATAAAAAATGTTAGACGTGAAAAAACAAAGGAGGTTGTAGATGGTGCGACAGGTTGTTGGAAGAAGAAATCTAATTTTTTTTAGCTTGAGTATTGGGAGCATTTGGTTTTGCGGCACAACTTGGATGTAATGCACATTGAGAAAAATGTGTCGGATAGCTTAATTAGTACATTGCTGAATATTCTTGGTCGGAGTAAGGATGAAATCAAAGCTCGGTTGGAATCAAAACTAGTTTATCTAAAAATCTAACAGATTAATTGGAATGCAACAGATTAATTTTAAGTTATGTCTTGGTTCGACACAAAATATAGTTGCAGAGGAGAAACTTATAAGTACCTGTTGCACAGAAATACATAGTGTTCAACAGCCTCCTGGAAATTATCGTGTGAGAATTGAGGTAGCCATTCAAGAGAACGCTAGTTTACCATATCCGCTTACAATGGAAGGTTATACATTGGCTGGACAAGCAGTCGAGTACGATGTTGGATGGCCACAACATTGGGTCCTTACTAATCAACAAACGAAAGAGCCACTTGCGCCCTCTACTCAACAGCCAAAACAATCAAAGAAAAGAATAGAGGCATTGACACAGGAGCCTACATAACTGCCTATGCCAAGAATTGTTAAGTGTTTGGTGAAGTTTACTGATAAATGGAAAGCTGACCACGTGGTAGAAATTCCAATTGTAGAAAGGGTATTTAGATTCCAAACTACTGCTATGTTAGGGAAAGATGAGATCTTCCACTTTTACAACTATGAGATGATCGGGCAGACTGAACTAGCATTATATATGAGGTACAATGGTGTTTATAAACTTTTAGTTTATTTAGTGTAACTTGAAATTTAATAGTTTATTGACTTTTTTAATTATATGTAGCGTGCTCGATGATTTAGTGCAATCGAAGGGGTTGAACCACATGTACACTTGCATGCATCCTGCTTTAGTGTCCACTAATGCAGGAACCAATGAAATACGTGCTAAAAATCTTTTCGATCGGTTTCTATAGATGGAGCTAGAGACACAGTTTCTAATTTGTCATTGGAACAACAAGTAAGTCAATTTAATTTTATATTTATACATTTTGTTTATTGATAAATATCTTACCCAAGTTTTTTTTTATTGTAGCTATCATTGGATGTTAATATTAATTCAGCCACATAGTCATTCGGTATCTTTTTTGGATCCTGTAAACTCACATTTTCGTACAGAAATCAAGGAGATAATTATCATGTAAGTTATACATATTACTTAATTAATTTATAATTTCATTTCAAACTCATAATTGGGTAAATATTAATATTTTGTGCAGGACATTGGATCTATATGATACTCACCGAAGACAAAAAAAGTCAATCAATCTTAAAGTTTGTGTTCTTAAGGTAAGTAAACTATATTACTTATCGTATTAAAGTTTTTGGCATATTTTTATTATAATCACTTGCTAAATATAATACTTAAATTTGTATAACTATGTTGTAATAGTGTCAAAATCAAACTGGGCCAACCGAGTGTGGCTTTTACATTATGAAGTTTGCTAGAGAGTTGATTTCACAGCCTAGACCAAAGGCCTACTTGAAAAATGAGGTATTTTTTTACCTTTTAATTTTAATTTAATCTATCATTCATGATTTTATTTGGATGATTTCTAACTTATTATTTTTAATATTTTCTAATTAGTTTACGAATACGACACCATATTTGGCTAATAAAATCAACGAGGTGCGGGATGAGTGGGCTGAATTAGTTTTGGCGTGTCTTGCTTAACAAATGAGCTAGTTGGTGAGGAAATTTTGGTTAAATGAGGTTTAATACTTAGAGATTTAGAACACAAGTTTCCCTATATACATAGATTAACATTGAAATCTGAATTACTTTTGTAGATTTGAACATAAAAGTTAACTTTAGATTAATGTTTAAAAAATTTATACAGTTGTTTTTCTGTTTCTGCTGCTGTTTTTTTAATCAGAATAGGCCAGGGAAATTGGCATAAACATTTGCAATTTCCCTGGTTAATACTTTATGTGACAGTTCCCAACTGACGCAAAAAATATCCGTTTTTAACATTTGTGGCAGTGGCCCACTGATACAAAACGCCAAGAATTTGTGACAGTTCCCAACTGACGCAAATGCTACTCTGGTTTGCGTCATGGGCAATTGCGTCACATATTAAACTGACGCAAAAACTCAATTGTGGCAGTTATAAACTTATGCAAATTGCCTTTTTTGTTGTAGTGACTCCTCCAGGTACCCCAAATCGGTCAGACGTGGGTGTCTCCAAGGGAGGCCACCCCCTGAGGTCGGTCCTCAAGGTGTGGATGTCTCCAAGTGAGGCCACACCCCGAAGACCATTTTAGAGGTCTTCGTGCCTTCTTCAGTCAGGTATCCTCCAGGTCTAGAATTTTGTCCTCGGGATCTAGAAGAGCTGTCAGGTGCCAGTCGCTGCGAATATGAGCCACCATAAGATCGTTCGACAACTTTTTGGAGAGCCTCGATTCATACACTCGACAATCAACATTTCCCACTACGCCGCCTGACATGGAGAAACGTGTAGCCACACCCTGACATTATCAGAGGCATGTTCCCCATAAAGCTGGTATACAACTTTCTGCAATGGGCCCCGTGCAATCCGCCTGGGCCGTATTCTCTATTAAGTGCAACTATTTTTTTTTTGTATTAATTCAGCATTAATACCCCAATAAGGGGGGACTTTGTATTAATAATACAAATTTGACATTAATATATATTCTAAGCCTCTATAAATAGGGTGGGGTCCTCTCGTACTACGAGGGTTTGACTACTACTAGCCACTCGTTTCCCCTTCTCGGGGTGTTGCCCAGCTTCTCTGGCCATCTGTAAAAACTCAGCATTGAAGGCGTAGAACCATTGTGTTGTGTAGTTGGTGGAGCTCATCGGACATCTAAAACAACAAACCAAGAAGTTGGCGCCTTGACTCGAATAAAGATGGGTCAAAACGAGAACCCCTACGACTACTACTCAGGGAGAAGAGAGGAAAGAATGTCTAAAGACTTAAGGTGTCCTCGGGGCCAAAGAGTCGGCACCGGAGAACACCATTGGAGATTATGAACATCGCCAAAATCTAGGAATGTTCCAGATTCCGGTCGAATGCCCGGAAATGCAAAAGTTGCATAAGGTGTGCAGTTGGCCATTTTGACCACTTCTAACATCAAAATATGCCTAAAAAGACCTATAAAATGTCAAAATAGCCTCTCAAGTGCCACAAAAAGCACGTTCCTAAGCATGCACCTAAACTCTCAAACGAAACTCAACGCAAATGCGAAGTCGAACACAAAACCAGTAAATACTTACTCAAGATATAGTGTTGATAGGTGCTGAAACGAGCATGAACTCTGAAGAATAGCTTGTCGTTCACCCAGAAATAAGATGATTCTCGCCAATTGTCCAGAATTGCAGAGAAAACTTAGAAATAGTTGAAGGTCTGGGAAGCTTGAGAAAGAAGAGAGAGTTTTGAGTTAAGAGATTTTGAAATTCGAATAGTTAAGGTGAATACTAAGATGCAGTTCTCAAGTTTTTATACTCATAGAACTTGGGGTAAAAGCAACCCCACCCCAATCGTCAGATTACCCACGACGTAGGTACTCAAGAACAATCCAATGGTCAAGATCCAAAAGGCATGGATCGTGATCATTAGCATTGGAAAACAACGCCTCGGGCACGGGGTGAAGGGACGCCTTGGGTACGAATTGAACGTTTTGGGTCGTGGAGTTGACCCCTCATCAACTGCACGGATTGATGGGCCTAGCAATAGGGAGTCAACACATGGGGTGACTTTCTAGAGTGATGTTAAGGGAAGCCCAAACGTCTCCCTCTGTAGACCTTTCAAATTACTCCCCTCAGTCTATGTAACGCCCTGGTTACTCCAGAACAGTTACGGAGAACGGTGAACCGAAAATTTGACCCGCTACCCGAGTCCTTTGGTTAAAAACGTGATCTAAGTGTTAATATCAGGTTAAGGTGAAAAACCAGCAAAAAGTAAAGGGTGCATTTCATTAAGTAAATAAACTGTTCATGAGCCTTTTTAAAATGTTTACAAGTAGTTCATGTTATAAAAGAGTTGCTACAGTTCCAAATATACAATCCCCGCCGGCCTAAGCGGCAAAAATAGGGTAAACCCCTAGTCCCTCTGAGAACTCCTTGACCGTGGCGGTCAAGCGGCCCTCTATGTACATCACACCGCCCAAGCTCTCCACACAAGGTTGGCCAAGTTTTTCCTTTCCTTTACCTGCACCACATAGCACCTATGAGCCAAGGCCCAACAAGAAAACATGACATAATATCAACGACGATCATAATAACCATTCAGGACTATCAGTCCAACAAATAGGTGACAATAGCCAAAAGTCACAATAATGAGCATCGCTCCCTCTAGCCATGTGACGATAGGGTCACCAGGGCTGAACTGGGAAATGAATCTTTCATAAGTTGTTTAGGACAGGTGTATGGTGATTAGTCACCAACATAACCTTCCTCACGACTCTGGAGTCGAAACTATGGACAACGTCCCTTAGCCATGTGACAAACAGTCACCGGGGTCATATACCTTGGCTATATTCATCTGGTTGTAAGCCAGGCAAGCGCTTATAAGTTCCTCGACCCTAGGGTCGGTCTGGCATTAATGCTATAGAGCCATTCAATGCATGATTCTCGACTTTAGAGTCGGTCCCTGACTAGTCAGTGTCTCAAACAGGTAAACAACGTTCAACAGCATTTAATATGCAATCCATGTCCACATATATCAACCAACATGCCTCAAGTATCAAACCACGCATGTCATATACCTATACAGGGTGCAACTGTACTCAAACACCGTTTTCTTACCTCTGGTTCGAGTGAGAATACTTATATGAACGACCCCTGAGAACGATCAACCTTTAAATTCATCGACGGTCACCTGGTCATAACCAAAATATAGGATTCATCAATAAAAATGATAACTGAGGGTTCCCAAACCAAAACCCAGCCCCCGAGACCTCAAATACTACCCAACCGGGTACTAGGTCCAACCCCGAGGCCTATGGTTTGAGTCCCTAAGCTAAAAACCACTTTTTAGCAAGTTTGGCCTTATGGGCCGCGGCCCCCAAAAGCTGTGCCGCGGCACGCCCCCAAACAAAGAGGCCCCCATCTGCCAGACGCGCATGGGCCGCGGCACGCAAAAGCTGTGCCGCGGCACCCAGCCCAGTTCAGCAACTAGCCCACGCACAAACCAGATTTTCCCCCTGTGCGTTTTTCTCTCAAACCAGCCTCTCAAACCATCATAAAACCTCCTCCAAACATGTAATTAAACCCCCAAATAACAACCTTAGCTCACTCACATTAAACCCCAATCAAAACAACATAAAAACTCCCTTTAATCCTCACTCCCCACATCAAAAGCCATGAACTAAAAACTATAAGCAAAACAGAGCATCAGCTGAAATTAATGGCCAAAACTCACCTTGAGACTAGCTTTAAGCCTCCCTCACAGGCTAACACAAGTGCTCCAACCCAGCCTTAAGTTCCTCTAGCTTGAATTACCACCAAGAACACAAAACTCTCAAAGAAGGCAATGGAGAAGATGAAGCTATGGGAAGGTACGGGAAGAGAAGATAGAGCCTCTGTTTTATTCTACAGCCTTCAGCCATTTAAAACAAGTATATCCACCCCTAAAATGACCAAAATGCCCTTATACCATCCAAAGCCTCCTAAACCAACCCAAGGGCAAAATTGGTACTTCTAGCTTAACCCGTTAATTATAATTAACGCTTCCCAATTCCCGCTAATCTCAATATTCTCAAATACCAATATTTCATAACCCGTTACCCTAAAATCCCCGGTAACGCTATAATCATCAAAATCACCCCGAGACTCAACCCAAGTCCCGACACTTAATCCCGTTGTGACTAAACCGCTAATCAATATTCTACGATCGTCTCATGTCGAATAACTCGAACAAACCCACATCATAATGTGGTCTCAGCATATGTCATCGATATGCATACAATTAACATTATATTATAATATAATTCCCATAAACATACATAAACACATTAAATGACATAATTAAACAATTATGGCCCTCCCAGCCTACAAATCCAGCCGTTAAACCACATTAGGGAATCCGGGGCATTACAGTCTAAGTCTCCACTGCTTGAGGACGAGTGAAGAATTGGGGGCAAATGTTGTCCGTGTTTTTTCCACTAGACACGTGGCAATTAGAAGTAATTAACTACAAGACAATACATGCTGTTCTTAGAGTGTGAACTCCCCCAGGTACCCCGAACCGGCCAGATGCAGATGTCTCCAAGGGAGGCCACCCCCCAAGGTCGGTCCTCGAGGTGTGGATGTCTACAAGTGAGGCCACGCCTCGAAGGCCATTTTAGAGGCCCACACACCTTCTTCAGTTAGCTATCCTCCAGGTCTAGGATTTTTTCCTTGGGATCTAGAAGAGCTGCTGGTGTCAATCACTACGAATATGAGCCACCAGAAGATCGTTCGACAACCTTTTAGAGAGCCACGAGTAGTGGTGTCGAGTCGTACACTCAACAATCAACATTTTCCACTACACTGTCTGACATGAAGAAACGTGCAGCCACACCTTGACACTGTCATAGGCATGTTCCCCATAAAGCTGGTAAACAACTTTCTGTAATGGCTCATGTGTAATCTGCGTGAGTCGCATCTCTATTTAGTGCAATAATTTTTTGTATTAATTTAGCATGAATACCCCAATAAAAGGGGGAATTTGTATTAATAATACAAATTTGACATTAATAACCCCAACCTCTGTAAATAAGGCTAGAGTGTCTCATTGTAAAAGGTCTCAATTTTAGAGAGAGAAACTTTGCAATGTATACTTTGCTTGAGAACTACCACTGAAACTTGCTCAAATAAGCTTCAAGCTTAATAAATACCAGAGACTTATGGACTATAATTTTTATAGCGTGAACCATGTAAAATCCTTGTACTTTTTTTTATTATTTTTATTAAACTCTCATATTAAGTTGATAGCGAAAAAGACAGTCAACACGATCCAATCAAATTGAAATCTAATTATTCAATTCTAATCCAATTGTAATTGAATATCTAATTTTTTGTAATTAGATTGGATTAGATTACTTTAATGCAATTAGATTGGTTTGGATGCTGAAATCCTTAATTTATAATATTATATTTATATGTACACGCTAAAGAGAAGTTAGCTGATCTTTGGCACCATTTAGATTCAAAATTTTATTAATATATATATATGTGGTACAAAACATAGGCCCCCATTTCTCACTTTTGATTGATAATGTTTTTTTTCCTTTTAAAAGCAGCTCTCTCGGAGCAATCAACCGCCTTTTTATCTTTCTCTTTTGTTATAATATTCCATTGCACTTAATTACTAGTCTTTATTAAGTTTCTTTCAAACTCTAATAAGCGCGCTAATTATATAATTGTCTCATATATATATATATTTATAGATAGATTGATTGGGGCCATTATGCTAGGGACTTTATTTTGTATCCCTTTCATTGGTAGATTTTTTTCGAGACATAGATGAGTTGTAGTCTTATTTTTTTTATACGAAGTTTGTACATTGTAATGGATCTCTCATAAATTTTTAAAATATTATAAATAATTTATAATGCCAAAATTAGTATTCAAATAATTTGCTGTACGTGTGTCTGTTTTATTTTTATGCGAGTGTATAAAAAAACAGTTAGAATTTTAATTTAGCTATCTTAAATTATTCTTAATTTTCTACAAATTTGTAAAAAAATTTCTATAAATATAATATATTCTGTCATATAAAAAAAAATTCATACATTTTTTTAGGATTCCTCACCATAAAAGCTCCTATATATTATATATAATTTTTAAGATTTAATTTAAATTTAAATTTAAATGGCAGTTAGAGTGAAATAAGATAATAATGATCACAACCAAATCTTGATTAATTTTGCCACCAGAAAAAAAAAAACAAAGCCAATCATATATAATTAATATAGATATAATGAATGATGATTAAGATCATATATAATAAATATTTGACCGTATTAATAATTTTTATTCAAAATAATTATATAATTAACAAAACATATATGGAGTTTCTAATCATGTGTGATATTAAGCTGGATAAAGAAGCATAATTGGCCGCGAGTGATACTTGAATCCGATTGCCTACTGGTCATCCAAGCACTTAGAAGTAACGTTTCTATGTTGTCTTATTTTGGAGATGTTATTTCAGAGTGTAAGACTATATGAAATAGTTCTAATAATGTTTCTTGTATGTTTGTTAAACGGTCTGCGAATAAAGCCGCTCATACTATTGCTAAGACGTTTTATTCCCCAGCTGATCGTATCTATAAAGAGGGGGAGTTCCCATCCTCTATCTTGAATGTAATCCTTGGTGATGCTTTTTAATAAAGATTATTTTCCTTAAAAAAAAAAAAAAATCATGTGTGATATAAACAAATGCATATGCATGTGTACTGTTCTTTTTCAATCTTCCTCATACTATATTTATTTTTACTGGAGACCAACAATAAGAAGAATTAATTAGTATATGGATTTTTTAAAATATAAATAAAAAAAAAGAAAAATAAACTCAAGCAGTGTCGCACACTATAAAAAATAACAAAAGCTAAAAATAATGTTTGCACTTTTCTTCTTTATTTTAATTGGCTATGAATCTTGCGTTGACACTTACCAATTACAGCTAATGAAATGACAATTTATTTAAAAAAAATATATATATAAAAAAATAATTGCATATATTTTGTGAGTTGTGATAGGATATCATAGAAAGAGAAACGTATATAATTGTGTAACAAAAAAACAAAAGAGAAGAAAATAACATTAAAAGTAATTAAGATTATTCGTAAAATAACATATATGGATGTCAAATCACGTAAGTTGCATGTGATAAAAATCCAAAATTCATGCATGTACATATTGCTCAAACTACGTGACCAATAATTGTTTATAACTGTTATTAATTATCACAAAAAATAAATATATATTCTTCATAATTCACCATTCACAAAAATAATATACAACCATATATTAAAAAAAAATATTTGGTAAAATTTTTTTTATAAAAAAGTCCAACTTTGAGAAAAGATTAGTAATAAATAAAAAAATAAAATACGTGCGCTCATGAATTTTGTTTATAAATAAATTAAAACGTATCACTAATTTTTTTTTTTTTGAAATGGAATTTTAATTCAATAACAAGAAAATAATAACCTGTTAAAATTCTCCCCAACAAAAAAAACAAAATGGTAAATTTGAAAATTAAATAAGGGCATTTTTGTAATTTTAGTTTCAAAACGTATTTAATTTAATAGGTTGATGAGTTGAGCAGAATCCGGGCCCCACAACTCTTCGTGTGAATTATATGAAAAATTATTTAAAATTAATAAAAACAAAAGTATTAACCAACAAAAAAAAAACAATTTTTTTTGGGTCTGGGTTGGAACACTAGTGTTTTTACAGTTAATAGAACTAAATACTAATAATACTTAAGACTGTACTAGTAAGTTAGCTTAAGCTCCGAGTTTATCTGAGTCACGTCTAACACGATTCCGGACTTGGTCCACTACTACCTAAATCGCTTTACTGCTAAAGTAATAACCTTTCTCTTTCTCACTCTCTCTCTCTCTCTCTGCATTCAAATACACCCATTTCAAAGCTTAACTCTTTGTGGGGTTTTCTTCAATTTCACAATACGCACTTGGGTCTTTCTGTTTCTGGGTTTCTCTTTAACTTTCAAATTTGTCAGAGCTTTAGTTTATCTGGGTTCCTTCAATTTTCAGCTCACATTCTTTGTCTATGGATTTTTGAGCTTGTGATTGTCACTTGTTTTGAAATTTTGTTTAAAAGTCTTTTTCTTTCTTTGCAATGGCTGCTTCTGGTGGCTTTAATCACCGGAATGGTGGTGCTCAGAGGAGCTCACTCAAGGTCGACAGGCCTCTCTCTGTTAACTCCAATCCCAAGTCTTCTTCTTCTTCTTCTGTCAAATCCAAGCCTTTGTCTTCTTCTGGGGTCCGCCGCAGCAGTACCGGCTCAATGGGTGGCTCCACTGCAGCCGCCAAGGACGATGCAGGAGGTTGGTTTCTTCTCTTCTGTTTTTAATTGAAGAATATGATTGAGATCTTGGCTCTCCCATTTCATATGATTTTGCTTCTTGTTTGAGAATTAAAGAAAATGTGTATATGGTATATGCCTTTTTTTAACTTTTGGTGATGGGAGCTTTTAAACTTGCTTTGCAATTGGACACTGTGGTGTCAAGCTGTGATGTTTTAGTTTTCCATGATGCTAAGCAATAGAATTATTGGATTTGGAATTCTTAGTCAATCTGCATTTGGGTCCTGTGAATTTAGATTTCTTTTGACTTGATGTAGATGCAGTTTCTAAATTTGGTAACTTTATTTAAAATTATTATAATAATAATGATGACAAGATTTTGATAACTTTTCTTCTCTTTCAAATGGATTTGCAATGAAGTCATGCAGTCATTCAATTGTGTAACTGCATATGGTATCTACTATCTGGAATCACTTTTTAGTTGCAGAAAAGCCTTGGCTTTTCATGGTTAGATTTGCAGGAAAATTAATCAATGGCCAAATTTTCCTAACAGAAAAAGAAAAAAAAGCCTGTAGTCTGATTCATGTGCAGTTTTTTTGTTTTGGTTTACTTCTTATAGCACTTTGCAAATTTCCAACATTTCTTGCTATATCCCCTGCTTAAATTTTATTTTGTTCAATGCTAAGTTGTTGTCATTGTTAAAAATATTCTTTTTATCAACAAAAAAAAGATTATTATCATTGTATTTTTTTAGTCCACATATTTTTGCCGTTGGCTGTCCCATTATTGTACTTGCCTGCCTAGTTGTCTTTAATCAAAGAGAAATTATGATTACCTTTAATAAAATGTCAAATTTATAATTTAATTAATTCCACTTTATTGTTCTATATGTGGATGGATGTAGTTCCTGGAAGAGTTCGAGTTGCTGTAAGATTGAGACCCCGAAATTCGGAGGAATTGATAGCGGATGCTGACTTTGCTGATTGTGTAGAGTTACAGTCAGAGGTACCCTGCTGCAATATATGGTGTTTTTGGTAACAGTTGCCAACCATCTGCAGACAGTATTTTCTGATGCTTGTGGTAACTAAATTAGATTCTTTTTCTTTTGTTATCAGCTTAAAAGGTTGAAATTAAGGAAAAACAATTGGGACTCTGATACATTCGAGTTTGATGAGGTGCTAACTGAGTTTGCATCACAAAAACGTGTTTATGAAGTTGTGGCAAAACCTGTTGTGGAGGTGCATCTACATCAAATTTACTTTCATTACAAGTGTTGTACTTATGCATAGCACTTTTACAATACAAACTATATTTTTGTAGATATTTCATTAAGTAACATAAAACTTTATAATTCTCTTTTCCCAGAGTGTCCTGGATGGTTATAATGGGACAGTCATGGCATATGGGCAGACTGGTACAGGTAAAACATATACTCTTGGAAGACTTGGAGAAGAAGACACAGCTGCTCGTGGTATAATGGTGCGCGCAATGGAGGACATTTTAGCAGATATTTCTCTAGAGACTGATTCTGTGTCAGTTTCATATTTGCAGGTTGTTATATTTTGAGGCAAATTCTTTTATATTTGTTTATACATAGTCATATTCTTTTGTATATGCATTGTCAGATATTTGTTTTGATAAACAATCAAACTTGTTTTATGCTTTGATTAATTTATAATATTTTCCAAATGATCCTAGTTTTTTTTTCCATCTATGCTTGCAGCTTTATATGGAAACTATACAGGACCTTCTTGATCCTGCAAATGATAACATTTCCATAGTGGAAGACCCCAAAACTGGAGATGTTTCTCTACCAGGGGCTACAATAATTGAAATTCGGGACCATATGAGTTTTGTGGAACTATTAAGACTTGGAGAGGCTCACCGTTTTGCTGCAAATACAAAATTGAACACAGAATCTTCTCGTAGTCATGCTATTTTGATGGTAATACTTAATGTGTAATTCTTATTTCTTGGTACTTTGATGGTTCCAAATTTTAAAAGTTTTAAATTGTTTAAGGTGGAGCATTAACAATCACATAAACTGCTACAGGTAAACGTGAAAAGGCATGTGAAAGGAAGAGATTCAACTCTTTTGAATGAAAATGGTAACAATTCCCACATAAGTAAAACTCTAAAGGCTCCTTTAGTTCGGAAGGGCAAGTTAGTTGTAGTCGATCTAGCTGGTTCAGAGCGTATTGATAAGTCAGGTAATGAGTGTTTGAATTTCTTATTACAAAATGAGTCTTTTTTATTGTTTGCTTTGTTGACTGGCCTTTATTCATATGCTTTAAACTGAGGCAGTTTTTCTCCACAGTTTATACCAACTTGCAATTCTTTTCCTACAATGACATGTAATGTAAGGATGCAAAATCCAATCAAGTTGCCTCCTTGATTCTCCATCAGGATTGATAAAAATAACAAAATAAGACATACTTATGAGCAATTAACCATGTTGGAATTAATTAATGGTTTCTTAGACACTAGTGAACTTTAGTAGAAGGATGGTAAATGGAATGAGCAACTCCATTCAGTGTGGCCAGCATGCTCATCCTTGAGTTCAAGTCTTGAATCTAATGCATTTAGCAAAGTTTCTTCACATTTTTTGCTGGAAGCAAAGTTTCTTTACATTTAAGGCAACTTTTGGTATAAAATTGTTTGAAGATTAATTCATGTGTGTTTATAGTAAGGGAGCTTTTTCAAAGTGATTTTACCTTCATAATTTTTAATCACTTATTTGGTTTTTTAAATGGAGTGTTTTGCAGGAAGTGAAGGACATACGTTAGAGGAAGCAAAATCAATCAATCTTTCTTTAAGTGCACTAGGGAAGTGCATTAATGCACTGGCAGAAAATAGTGCACATGTCCCAGTGCGTGATTCAAAGCTTACGAGATTACTTCGGGATTCCTTTGGAGGTAAGAGTAAATAAATGCCAAATAAAAGAATTCATTTCTTGTGGTCAATATGTATTCAGTTTTGTCGAAATGGTTAGGTTATTGCTCAATATTTTCTACTCGTGGTATTAACAGGCACAGCAAGAACTTCACTAATAATTACCATTGGTCCTTCCCCACGCCATCGAGGAGAAACAACTAGTACTATTATGTTTGGACAACGGGTGTGTTTCTAAGTCATTTCCATTTTTCTTTATAATTAGGGTCCACAGCTGGTCGAGCTGATTTAGTCTTTACTAGCGTATTTCTGCATTATTTTGAAAAGTGGAACGCAGTGATTGAAATGTGTTTTCTTAAGCTTTTTTGGTGCCAAAACAGTCAATAGGGGTTTTCATGAATATTTATTTATGTCCTTGAGTCTTCATTATCCGACTGAGAGCAGCATGAGAAAATTTTCTAGGGAGTTTTGTGCAAACATAACAATGAAGTTTGATCATTTGATTCCTTCATTCTGAAGAAGACACTAAAATAATCTCTCTTGATAGGCTATGAAGGTGGAAAATATGTTGAAACTGAAGGAGGAATTCGATTACAAAAGTTTATCCAGAAGGCTAGATATACAATTAGATAAACTTATTGTGGAACATGAAAGGCAGCAGAAAGCATTTAAGGATGAAATTGAGAGAATAACCATAGAGGCACAAAATCAGATTTCTGAGACTGAAAGGAATTATGCAGAAGCCTTGGAGGTAAATATTTGTGTTAATATTATCCAGAAGCATTGTGTTCCTTTGAAAATTCTGGCATGTTTATTTGTCTCTTCAAGTGTGTTCCTTCATGTGTTAAAATTTCTTAAAAGCTAATTGGTCTTAACAGCTTTTCATTTTATTATTTTTTATAAGCAAGAAAAGTAGCTCAGGTCTCCTTGTTTTTTTTAATACATGAACTTCTGATCTGATAAGTGCCTATAGTTGTTTTAATTGTTGTAATCCTCTTTTTTTTTTTGTATTTGCAGAAGGAAAGATTAAAGTATCAGAAAGATTACATGGAATCCATAAAGAAGCTTGAAGAGCAATTGATGATGAATCAGCGAAACCATGGCAGTGACAAAATCGCAAATGGAGCAAAAGATAATGGCACTGATGTGACATCTAACAAAGAGGTAATTATATTAGATGAGAAAAAGAGCTTCCTATATAATTGTTTCTGAATGATACCTCTATTATCATCACAGAAGTTGGAAAAATAAGGCATCAAATCAAACAACACATTTTACTTATTCTGTACTCTGATCCACCATAAAGCATGTTTGGCTGCACTGATGTCTCTAATGATGTAATAATTATACATGTCTAATTCAACTAGAACAAAAACAAGCACTAAAATAAATGGTGGGAATTTATTTGATATAAAGTATTCACTGTTGCTTTTGATCATCTTAATATCTCAGTCATTAAAAAATTGGCTTATAAAGTGATGAATATGTTGCTTTATTATAATGTCTTAAACTTAATATATGGAATAATAGATAACGGTAGCAGAACTGTTTAGAAATGGATGTGAGGCTTATCTTAAATGATCACTTAGGCTTCTGATTTTCATGCCATATCTGGTCTCTTCTTTCACTCTCCAATTCAACTAACATTTTAAATTATATTGTAATGTGTCTCCGGAAATTTATTTCACAGAATTTGTCTGCTCTAGAGGAAGTTGTTGAACTCAAAAAAATGCTTCAGAAAGAAACTCTTCTAAGGAAGAATGCTGAAGAGGAAATCAATATTCTAAAAAATCAACTTTCTCAATGGAAAAGGTCAGAGGTATGTTTCTTCCTCTCTTCTTATAACTCTAATTCGTTCTTTCTGCACTCCCATATCTTCCATGCTCCACATATATTTCTTTCAGCATTATGTTACATATTTACTTTATTGTAAGCACCAGGCAGTGGGGAATTCTGAAATCTTGAAGCTACGCAAGATGTTGGAAGAAGAGACACATCGAAAAGAGAAACTGGAAGAAGAAATCACTATGCTACAAAGTCAATTGATGCAAATAAGTTTTGAAGCTGATGAGGTATGTTACTAAGTGTAACATTTTATATTTATACATATGCGTGTGTGCGTGTGTATTCAAAATTAGTGAAGCTACCAAAAGTACAAGTGTGAATGGTGACCATAAACATATGGTATCTGAAATGTGGATTTTAACCGGTAATATATTCATTTGTAGACAAGAAAACAACTAGACCTGAGTGAGCCTGGGAAAATTCTTGGCGGTCTAGATTCTCTTATGGAACAAGTGAGGCAATCACAGCTGAAAGAATCAGGAAATGAAGAGAAATCCTCTATAGCGCAACTCTTTGAACAAGGTAGTATAGCTTGTTCTTGTGCTGCTAGGAAAATGTTCTCTTCCAGTAATAATTTAAACTCATGGATCTATTGCTCTTGTTTCAAATAATAAAATGCAATATACTGCAGTGGGATTGCAAAAGATCTTATCTCTGCTAGAAGCAGAAGATCCTGATGTGCGAATACACGCTGTTAAAGTTGTAGCAAATCTTGCAGCTGAAGGTGAATATGCAACTTACCCCCTTCATCACAAGCATCTTCTTAGTTTTTATTTTTTTCAAAATATTGCCCATGCCATCAAGCTCTGTTCATATATAAAACGAAATATGTACCGAGCTTTGTTTATAGACAAATTATCGACATGGTACAAGTATTTGCAAGTAAAATAAATAATACCATCAGTGAGAAATTATATTACTCTATCTAATGCTCAGAATCAAATCAAGAGAAGATTGTACAAGCTGGAGGTCTAACATCCTTGCTGATGCTACTGAAAAGCACCGAGGATGAAACAATACATAGAGTTGCAGCGGGTGCAATTGCTAATCTTGCCATGAACGGTAAAATTTCTATGTCTGCTACGAATGGTTTATAGAATGTGTGTGATCATTGACAACTTTGCCCTGAGAACAAACACGAGTTTCAGCTCTGATTTTCTTTGAACTTTCTTATCAGAAACCAATCAGGAGCTGATAATGGCGCAGGGAGGAATTAGTTTACTATCAATAACAGCAGCAAATGCCGAAGATGCACAAACCCTTCGAATGGTTGCTGGAGCGATTGCTAACCTATGCGGAAATGGTATAGTCTCAAGATGTTTTAACACTAGTTATGAAGGTTACCTTACCATATTTGAATCAGTTTTAGTATAACAAAATCATTTCTCATTCAGATAAATTACAAACCAAGCTGAGGGGTGAAGGTGGTATCAAAGCGTTGCTAGGAATGGTCAGAAGTGGTCATCCGGATGTTCTTGCACAAGTTGCTCGTGGAATAGCAAACTTTGCAAAGTGCGAGTCCAGAGCGTCTACCCAAGGTAACAAGGCGAAGAATTAAACACCATTTTGATTAAAAGAAATTCAGGGTATGATTAAGATTCTAATGACTGAATTATACTTGTTTTAAAATCATTCAGGAACAAAGACTGGAAAGTCTCTTTTAATCGAGGATGGTGCGCTGCCATGGATTGTACAGAACGCTAACAATGAAGCCTCAGCCATCAGGCGCCATATCGAACTTGCACTATGTCACTTGGCACAACATGGTATATTTTTCTTCTTTTACTTCCTTCACCATGAACTAATAATAATAAGCTATCATATTGGCTGAAACTACTTGCACATTTGCCCTATCTGCAGAAGTAAACTCTAAAGACATGATCATTGGGGGTGCTCTATGGGAGTTGGTGCGCATTTCGCGAGATTGTCCACGAGAAGACATTAGGAATCTTGCACAAAGAACACTGTCTTCCAGCCCCACTTTCATCGCCGAACTGATACGCCTTCGAATCGATTATTGATGAGGGTGAGAGACACACTACTGTCAGGCACTTCTAGCTGTAGTTCCTGCCTTTGTCTTGATCAGCTGCTCCATTTTGGTTTTATATGGTCAAACTCGTTGATGATATTATTATGATTATTGTCTCATGGTTGTAGATTTTTAACTAGGTGTGGCCCTTTGCATTTAATTGTAGCTTCCATTCAGTTTGTATATTTATTTGTATAGAAATAAATAGGAAAAAGAAAATAGATAACATGTAGTTTGTGCTTATTATTATTATTATTATTAGTTAGTCCATTCATTATTCTCATATTACCATCCTAATTAGAGCTCCTCATGAAGCAGTTGCTTATCTCTATTAATTTGTGATAATATCTATAAAGTGTTACTATTTATATATGGTGAATTTGTACTATACATTTTTGTATACCCATCAATGATTAGAACTAATAATTATTATTATAAAAAGAAGCAAGTTTCCAAAGAAATTAACACGACTTTAAAATAATGGGTAATATAATAGAAACAATCATTAAAATCAATCAGTAGCCAATAAGTTTTCTATAACTAAACTCCAAGAATGGTATTCTAATATGGTATACCAATTATCGTCAATAATAAAAGTTAAAACTGCCACAAAACACAACATTGTTGGAATAAGTTATCATATGTTTACCTTTTCCTACGTACAAACTTTTTTTATGGCATTTGTAACTCATGCGATGTAGTAATATTTTTCTTTAGTGAGCTGACCACGAGTCAAATAAGGCAAAAACAATAAAAATGATATATATTTATATATATATATATATACACACACACAAATATATTTATATGTAAGAGTTCTATGCTTGTATAATATGTCATAATTATTTTAGATGATGAGTATGTCTTTTTTGTAAATGAGGTAAATTGTTCCATTTTTTTAGTATTGTGTATATTATACCAAAATTTATTTATACGTACAAAAAACTTATTTTCTAGCTAATTATATGAACAAGATTAACCCTGTAATGGGATATTTTTTTGCAATACCGATGTATCTTTTTTCTATTTTCGGCACCTGGATAGATATAATTCCAATTTTTTTATATGATGGTTAACATTGTACGTCTTTAGAATATCCTGCAAATTTTTAAGAAATTCTGAATATATTTAGAAACAGCACCGTAATTTATTCGGAATTTTTTTAAAATTTGTAAGATGTTCTAGATAACTATAATGTACATCGTCATATAAAAAAATTTGGGGTTATATCCATCCAGGTGCCGGAAATAGAAAAAAAATGCACCGATATTGCAAAAAAATAGATGCGTTGTGTTGTATTTTATATATAAGGAAAGAAGAGATGTATGAATGAGGGAATGGGATCGAGTGGGACTAGCTAAGAGTTTTGAGGTACAGCTGCCCAATAGCTTGATTCTCTGAACCCAAGATCTAAATAAAGATAGATAAGGGTCTTCTTACTACTTTAAAAGCAGCTGAGAGATCGAGAGAAACACATTATATATATATATACATATAATTATATATATATATATATATTTATAGACACATACATATACATGTGTTGTGGGCTTTTAATGGAAGTGTTGTTGTTTGATGTTGTTTGCCTCGTAAAGGAACTTTCATCAGAGCAGTGCACGTGTATACCAGTACCCAAATATTTTCATGTCTCCATATCCTATGTATATATACACACACACATTCACGTACTTCAAAATCTCTCTTCTTTCTTCTCTTATTGATTGCATACAATATATATGGAGAAGATCTATAATCAAGCCCATACCTCTTTGCTTTTTCTCTCCTATACACACACAACATGATTAGTAGTATAATAATTATAATTAAGGCCTCAAACTTGTTAATTATCAACATCAAATAATCACCATTCATCCACGTAATATTATAGGATTCAAGACTTCAAATATATAACGGTTTATCAAAACTTATAATAAATTACTTATATTATACATATGTATGTACATATTTATATATTAACACATCGCAATAATGTGGATAAGTTAATATAATAAATGTCACGTTTCTCTTCAAATTTAAATATATGAATTATAAAGTGCTATATATAAACCGATCGATAAAATAACTTCAAGTTAATGTTATATATAGTTTTAGATTATAGATTTTGTGTCATCAATAATTCACTAATAAATAGACACTATATTTAATTCCATAACTACTATAATAATTATCATGCTATATATATATACAAATAAATACATAATATACATATAGAGAGACATAAGATGCATATGATATATAAGATGGCAATGGCGCCATGAAGTAATAATTATATCAGAAAATAAGTTGAGCAGATTGAAAAGTTTAACTCCGTTCTTCCACAAAATTATAAGCATAATTAAGAGCGAAAACTATACATATGATATATTTTGAAATATATACATTAATTAAGTTTCTTCAGTCTTCCTAAAAATATAGATATGGATTATATCTAGCTAGTTTGGCACATGTATTTGAATTTTTATATATATATATATATATATACATTTATAGCGCTTATAATAAAGTCTTAATTATCGAAGGAGAATTAACCAATGTTATCTGTAATAATAATTAGACACGAGTTTTATTGTACGAAATCATGATCTATGGTCAACTACTTAAAACTATATGGCACGTAATAATAGTATTTGACCCAGAAAAAAAAAACAATTCATTGGAGCTAGCAAAGCTAATTAACATACAATAAAGTTTTAGAGAACTAATCTAACTCGACATAATAAATTCATCATGAAATATACAAAGTCCTTCATCAATCAACAAGGTGAAACTTGTCATCAAAATGAGAAACGAAACTAAACCCAAAAAAGGAAAAGAGTACAAAAATCTTTCAAATAAAAAATAAAAGAAAAACCTGAAATATTAAGCTTTTGCTCTCGCCCGACAAACCCAAATAACTCCTCTACTAGCTACTTAATTCCTACATACACATACATATATATAGCTAGATATATATACACATATATAGCTACACATACACATACCTATATGTATATAGTACTTGGTAATGATTTCTAGGAATGAAGAAGGCCATGATGATGACGACGACGACGATGATGATCAACTGATATATGTATAGATATCTATATATATATAGTTGTAGTTGAGTACTCAATTAGAAAGGAGGTCTACCAGTGGCCCAATAAGCCTCAGATGGCATTTGAATGGAATTGAGTAGATTAGGCGGCAGCCCATGAAACAGACCTGGTCCACTCGAGTTCGCCTGATCCGCCGCCGTCATTAACTGCGGATTCTGCCCTTGTCCGTGCCCAACTCCGCCGCCGGTAGGAGACCCAAGACTCCCTCCACCTTGCATTGGCATAGCCGCTTCTTCCTCCTCCAACGGCAGCCTCTCGTAGGCTGCGTTACTAAACGAAGCCGCCATAACAACCACCGGCCCAGAAGCAATAAGCGTTCCCACAACGCTTCCCCCAACGACCTGCCCTTGTCCCCCAGCCAAGTAAATCGTCAGTCCGGTAGCCGCCGGTGGAGCCGGCGGAGGCAGGAAGCTCCCGGCAAGTGACAAGATTTCAAACCGGCCGTGCAAAGTGACAATAGCTCCCGGGGAAGCCGGCTGGCGGAGAGTGACGTTGGTGACAGTACCTGTACCGCTCATAATGCAGACACCGCGCTGGCGGCGGCGCGCGAAGGTAGCGACACTCTCGACGATGTCGCAGCCATCGGCGATCTCCATGACGTGAGTACGGAGAGCGTTGGCGCTGTCGCGTGTGATGATGATGGGTGGTTTGGGCTTGTTCTTGGATCCGGCTGGTCTTCCTCTCGGGCGCCGAGACATCATCTTGTCTTGGTCGTCGCCCGAGCCAGAGACTAGGTCTTTACCACCGGAGTGGTCTCCGCCACTGCCGTCATCTTCGTCACCGCGATCTCTCTTGGGGGTTTTGGTGAGGTGGTTTATGCTGCTCCCGGTTTGCTCATCTTCCGAGTTGTGCTGCTGCTGGAATTGTTGTTGATGGAAGTGAAAGTCTCTTGTGTGGAAAGGAGGTGGAAGAGAATGGGCATCCATATTTATATATAACTATAACTATATATATGTTTATATCAGTACGAAGAATTATTACCCTAATAATAATTCAAGAACAAAATTAAGACTCTTGGATCTATCTATCTATTTATATATATATATATATATTGCTGTTCTAGATATTAGCAGTAGTACTAACTAGGCCGGCTTTGGTGATGAGAAAGAAAGAGTTGTAAAGAAGTAGCATAGAGAGATTTTGGTGTGTCATGGCCGGTCCACCACCACCACCACCACCACCACCATCATCATCTTCATCTTCGTGATCTTAATTGTTGAAAAGGGTTTTCTGGTATGTGGAGCTTGGAGAGCTTGGGGAGGTGTTTGTTGAAGATGATTTTGGGGTTTCTCTAGCTCTGTCTCGGCTTCTCTAATATTGTATAGCTATAGCTGTTAAGTATTGGGTTAGGGTTAGATTGAGAAAAATAGATCGGGAATGGGTTTTGTTTCGGTAGAACTGCGTGCTCATGGGCGGTGGATGGGTCCCCACCTCTCTCTCTCTCTCTCTCAAATTAATTACGATGCTTAATCAATTAATTAATATTGTCTTCAAATTATTTTTAAAAAGTCCACATATTCCTAAGTAGGTAATATAATTAATTATCTCCAAATTCAACTTTTCTTTTCATTTGTCCTCTACTACTCCCACTTCTACTCTTTTTAGCCAATAATTAACCTTATAACTTTAATTTGTCTTCCTTATCCTTTTCTTCATCATCTTTCTCCTCTCAATTTTAATTTTTAAATATAATTTTAACGAGCTAGCTTTAAGGTTGCTTATCATATGGTATAATATAATATATATTTATCTTATTATTGAATATGTATATTATTATTCCAAAAACAAAATAATAGACTTAATAAGTACATTAATTATAAATAAAGTATATGTAAGATGGTTAATTAATTTTAGGATATTCACAAAAATAGCCTTTTTAAATCGCTTTATATATAGCTTCTTGTTTATAATTTTGTTGTAATATAGTTTTTCACACATTATTATAAACTTTACCTAACACACTTTTGACTATCATTTTGTAAAATAAAATAGGTTTATTTTCAACTATTATTCTTATGAAGAGTGAAAGAATTATCAAAATAAAATTATTTTATAAAATGATTTTAAAATGAATATTTTACAAAACATAACATGTAAATATGAACTCAACCCATAATCTCCGGCAAGATTATTTGTCATATCTATATAATAACACATCTGGACAGTTCTTTCCTAAAATTTCATTATGTTACAACTCTGTCACTGATCAATATCATTTATTAAATCAGCAATATTTTTTTCTACCAATAAAAAATACAGCAATATTTTTATTTCTGTAGTTATGATAATTTTAAAATGCTTGACTAGAATCTCTCTTTAATAAATTGCTTAAATTTAATAAACTTAATAAAACTAGATTGAGTCCCATCAACTTTTTAACCTATATATTAGAAGTTAGTAGTATATATAGCTAGCTCATGATTTTACGATTACCCGATCCCAAAACTTAATTTAAATTATCTAAAGTGTAATGAACGAAATATGTATACTTGTATTTTAACTTACACACATATATAATTGTAAATTATTTGTTAATCCTAATATTAGAGAAGAAGCTAGCTTAATTAGGTACATATATTTACACTGGCTCTTATTAATTTAATGAGTATATAAATATATATCCTTATAATTATAAATGATTGGAAAGTGAGGAACACTTCACTTCTAATAAATCTGAATCATTTAAACTCAAGTACATTAATAATATTTTCTAGAGAAATTTGCGGCAAAAATTATTAAGTAGTCTGAAAAGTTGCACTTAGGTCACTAAGTAATTTTTTTAGTGAAAATAGTCAATAAGTAGGCTGAAATATTGCACTTAAACCATTAAATAGATTTTTTAGTAGCAAAAGTTAGTGAGTAATAATTTGAAATATTCTTATATTTAAGTTACTAAGTAGTATTTTTGGTGAAAAAATTTATATTTTATACTAATTTTATCTCAATTTTAATTAATTAATAAAAACATAAAAAATATATAATTTTAACATTGAAAAATTATTTGAAATTTATTTTACAAATTAAAAAAATTATTTGAATAATATTTTTATATTAGAAAATTTTAAATTATTTTTTTATTTTTAAAAGAGATATCATTTATTATATTGATCTTACGAATATATATTTTTAGACATTTTATGATTAACTAAAATTAAGATAAAATTTGTGTAAAATGTGACTTTTACAATAAAAACAACTACTTAGTGACTTCAGTGTAACATTTTAGATTACTTACTGATTTTTGTCGCAAAAAAAACTACTTAATGACTTAAGTGTAATCTTTCAGACAACTTCTTAACTTTTGTCATAAAAAATACTACTTAAAAATTTAAGTGAAATCTTTTGAATTACTTAATGATTTTTGCCGCCAATTTTCATATTTTCTAATAATATATGGTTGTAAGTTTAAGTAATTCATAAAAAAGACACGGTGACAAAATTCAAATCCTAAAATAATTTTTTCACAACTTATTGAAAATACTCTATACCTTATCTAAACTAACTTCCATTTAATTTACAAAAGTTATCAAAAATTCCATTTTTAAATGTTCTATGTATTTTCAGCCATTAATTAGTAGATTAGTGGCATTTGGGTAATTAAAACAAGTTTAACATGGGTGATGACATTAGAATTTGGAGTGTAATGCAATAGGAAAAGAGAGAGAGAAAGAAAGAGGTGTGTTTCAATTTTCCAAGGCCCACATGATGATGCAGCAGCAGCAGCAGCACTAGCTAGCTAGGTCTGCAAATTCTATCTTTATCTCAAAAAGTTTAAAACTCATAGCTTTGAGGTCCACTTGCTTTTTAAAAGCATGCCACGTGGCTCTTCCCCCGCTTTCTTCGGGTCTAAGTCAAAAATCAACTTCAGTTTTCCTGGATTACAATTGGACTACTCTTCATCAATTACTTTTGATTAATTAGTTACTCGTCTTTCTCACTACTTAACTACTTTCAGGTTCTTATGCCTTTTCCTCTAATATTAACACCAAATTTTCAATTTACCCAAAAAAAAAACAAAAAACAAATAAGGTAAATATCATGATATAAATATTATTATGTGGTACTACATATTATTTTAAATGTTAATTGAGACTTATATTAATTACACCGATTACCATATATCGTATCATATAATATAGATTTAGGCAATTTGAGGTGAAATATTGTAACTGTTATCTAATGTTATAGTAAATAATTAAGGAACAAAACTTCAGAATCCATGGTTGCATATAGCTATAGTACTTGTAGTGATTGATACAACTCTAGATCATATAATCAACTTTAATATTATATGTCACCTTCCTTGTTAATTTCAAGAAACCACACCAAGATTTACAAAAAAAATAAAATTAGTTTTTTTTTGTTATATTATAAATATATTTATGTTTTATTAATTAATTGCATTCTGATTCTTATTATTTCATATTTGTATTTATGTGTAATCTTAAAGACAATCTAAGAGGGTTGAATTTGCATGATGTCTATGCATAAAGTAGATTTATGGCTGAGATCATGTAATATAATTTCTCAATTTATTGTTAGTTTATCATTTCACTAAATATAGTTTTTAAATATTCAGCAAAAAAATATATAGTTTTAATTGACAAAAATCGTGCACAATCAAATAATGATGAGCTTATCATGCATAGTGCTTTCTATATTTTACCGATTGAATTAATTAAGACTTCATTTGTTTTATTTTCTGACTTATGATCATTGAATTTAAAATACTTATAAATACATTTGTATATACATATAATTCAATAAAAAAATAAAGTAAAGTAAATTAAATGAATTAATTTTTAAAAAATGATCACAACAAAATATATAGCCCTTGAGTGTCATTTTAAAGTGACGTGCTTTTGTGTCTCTTTAAAAATTACTTGGTAGGGTATAGGTCTATTAATAACTTTGCTTTTATTATTACTAGCGACATTGTAAGATTAAATCATTGGTCTTAAAGTGCATACAATTAAATGTCTAATTTGAAATACTATATATGTCATTGCATATATATATGGTCTTAATATGTATATCTATATTTGAACAAAAAGTCAAGCGCTCTTAGAGATCGTTTCTATATTATTACACATATAGTATTTTAATGTACAGCTTCATTTCTCTTCTCACAAAAGAGCTATATATATATATATATGTCTTTCACTTTCTATGATCTCGATGAAACACATATGTATGCTATATAGCTTGTGATTTTTTTATTTTTTTTGTAATGTATAATATAATAGCTAGGTTTCATGCATGTAACTTAAAAGATTAATGAACAAAGCCTAATACCTAATGAACACATTATAGTACTTAATGTGTTAGAAGGAGAGAAAAAGAGAGAATGGATTAGATATTTATATATATATATATATACTGAGAAATAGATCGATATATAACTGAACAATATGCTATATATATTTGTATATTGTAGTATTATATATTACTAATAAAATTCATATCATAGTCCAGATGTAGGAAACGCGCGCAAAATGACAAAATTAAAATAGTGATGATGGAATAAGTAATTAAAATATGAGCCAAATCTAATCTAGGTAACCTACTACAATTAGTTTATATATATAGAGAGAGAGAGAGAGAGAGAGAGAGAGTGAGTGTATGTGTATGTGTATGTGTATGAGTATGTGTGTGTGTGTTTTGGAGATAGCAAAAGCGTGGGAGTGAGAGCTAGAAACGACGCGTGGGTGGCGCTGACAGACGCACAAAGCGCCACTGCACGAGCGCCGGAGACGAGACGAGACGAGACGAGACGAACTATTACTTCTATAACTCCTCTTCTTCAATGTCTCTCTGTCTGCTCCCTCTCTCTTAAATAATTATATAGCTAGATTAACATTTAATATCAAAAGAAAAAGGAAATATGTAGTATTTAAATTAAATTAAGTGAAAACTGAAACCAAAAAGACAAAAATATATAAGAAAAACCAGAGAGAGAGAGAGAGAGATGTATGAAATCATGAATTGAATCATCCATCGGCCAGGCCTGCAAGAGGACGCAAACCCATATATATATATAAATAAATATATATTAAAAAGATGCTGTTTGTCGGTCTCTCTCTGGGTGGGGCCCATGCACGCCACCATTCTTCATTCATTCTTATCCTCAATTCAATTCAATTCCCTCTCCCTCTCCCTCTCCCTCTCCACTTCCTTTCTCAACTTCTTTCTTCAATTTCATTTTCCTCTATTCATATTCAATCAGTTGACTCATACATCATCATTGTTTTCACATTCAACTTCGATTCACATACCAAAATTACACATATGTCACTCTCCTATAATATTCACTTTTATTCATTACTTCATTATATATGGTCCAAATAACTCATTTGAATATGGTATTAATTCGAGCTTAGTTCAAATATTAACTCAAGAAAAAAAAAACATTATTAAAACATCATTTGTGATGTCAAAACTCTAAAAGTTTGTAATACGAGAATATATTGGAGAATCTTGATTCATCGTTTTAAAAAATATGAGATGGAATTCTTTATTTTAAAAAACATTAATGGAAAGGATGTTTTGTTATGTTATGCTAATATATATATATATATATTCAATGTTAGAGAATATTAAGATGATCAAAATGACTCAAAATACATATAATATTAACAAAACACAAATGACATTACATATATAATTAGAAGATATTATATAACTGAGGATAATTGTCATAAGAGTAGAAGATAGAAGATGAAGGTTTAAATAAGGTTAAAAAATATTTGTCCTAAAAATTATTTCCTTTCTCATAAGAATATTTTGGGAATACTCTCTAATACTTATAAAGATTTATCAAGCATTCTCTCATACTTAACATAGTATTCTAAATATGAGCATGTCATCACAAGTGTTTTATGTATGTAGTGTGTTTCTCATTTTCACACATTACATTCAAGTGAACAAAATTGTCTCTATTTATAGAGTTCTCATCCACCACCATTTGATTTAAAAACTCCACCAATCGCCTAGGCTACAGTGACCAAAGTTAAATTGGGTATTTATGAAAAATTACAATGAGAAATTGAGAGTTACCAAAATATTTGTAATGTTCAAAATGCAAAAAACTGTTTCACTGGTGCCACCGCGCATAGTGACCAGCCAATCAAAGTTTTGTGCATTTCTTCTAAATCTTTCTCATATGTTTTGTAACCTCCATTTACAATTTTTGGGAACTAAGACATGCACACAACTAGGGGTAGGAAACATCCAAACCAATCTAATTATACCGAACCAATCCAATCTAATCTAATTACATTTGGATTGGATTGGATTTGAATAATTGGATTTTAATTGGATTTTATCAGATGGCGGATGACACTGTCAAAATCTAATTAAAAACCGATACGATCCAATTACATATTATATTAAAAATTATTTATATTAAAAAATATTTATATTTCTTTTAATACATTATTCTAGGCTGACTATTAGTCTTCCCTAATACCCTTCTACACCTAATTAGAGGAGAAAACACTAAATATGTATCTATTCTCCTCTCTTTCTCATTTTTATTTTAGACTTTTGAAAATGAGTGAGACAGACACAATTGTAAAAACCTCTACTTGGTTCAATACAACTCATTTTCAATGCTACATAACTTTAAGCTTTATGTTTGATTAAATTTGTAAGGTTGATAACTTTATGTAGTTTGAATACATTTTCAATACATTTATTTAGGTTCAATACTACTTCAAGCTTTTAGTTTGATTAAATTTGTAAGGTTGGTAACTTTATGTAGTTTGAACCTAAATAAATATAAATAATATATAATATATTGATAGAAATTTGATAATCTAAAAAATAATACTTTTTTTTGGCAATATTGAATTAAAATACTCTTCATATATTTACATTATTGTTTCCCTATAGGAGTGATTGATTTAACTCAATATTGCCAAAATCGTTATATTTTTTTAGAACATCAAATTTATATCAATATGTAATATATTATTTATATATTTAATTTTTGTAGTATATATTTTTACATATTTATATAAAGGAGAGCTATGAAGAGATGAGTTTGCATCCTCTCCTTCTATTCTTCTTTTTGTTGTAGCTCTAATTTGTTCTTTATTATAATTTTTTATTTAAAGAAATAATTAATTAGCAGTTAAAAAAATCGATATAGTCACACATAGTTTACAAACCATTGTGGGTGTTATACCTTTAGAATATAAATAATATATATCACATATTGATATAAATTTGTTTTCTAAAAAATAATACAATTTTTTGGACATCAAATTTATATTAATCTATCTATATCTATATACTTATATAAACGAGAGCTTTGACAAACGAGAGCTTTGATGAGATGAGGTGGCACCCTCTCTTTCTATTATTCTATTTTCTCTAATTTTTGGATTTTTCTAATTTTTTATTTATAAAAAATATTTAATTAACAATTATATAACATCCCTATAGTCTCACATGGTTTACAAACATTGTGGGTGTTATACATTTATGCTATAAATAAATACTATTCATTTACATTAATTTCTCTAAACATTAGTGTTTTTTTTCTTCTATATAAGTGATTGATTTAACTCAATATTGCTAAAATAATATTGTTTTTTTTTTACATCAAATTCATATCAATCTATCTATATCTTCTATATATCTATATACACTACAAGAAAAAGACTCTACAACGATGGCATCTATTGCGACGACTTCAAAGTCGTCGCTGTACGTAGTCGAAATCTACGAAAAATTCTTTTTTTTTCAATTTATTAAAACAAATAAGCTACAGTGACGATATGTCGTTGCTGTAGAGTCGTCAACAACGCAACATCAGACCCTCCAAATTCCTGGTACCTTTTAGCGACGACACATCGTCGTTGTAGGGTACCGGGAATTTGGAGGGAACAAGAGGCGGTTCACTTTCCCTTCATTTTTTTGGACCCTATAGCGACGACATACACTAAAATTTAATTGTCTAGTGGATTAAATGAGACTCTATAGCGACGACATGTCATCGCTATAGGGAGTGAAAATTGACAACCAACTTTTGGTGGTCAAGTTCTCTCTGTATCTTACAGCGACACCATATCGTCGCTACAGACAAAGATATTTCCCTCTTGTTCCCTCCAAATTCCTAGTACCCTACAACGATGCCATTTCGTTGTTGTAGGGTACCAGGAATTTGGAGGGTCTGGTCGTGTGTTTTTTACGACCCTACAGCGATGACATGTCGTCACTGTAGCTTATTTATTTTAATGAATAAAAAAAATCGTGGATTTCGACTACATACAACGACGATTTTGGAATCGAAGCAATAAATGTCGTCGCTGTAAAGTCTTTTTCTTATAGTGTATATAGATAGATTGATATAAATTTCATAATCTAAAAAATAATACTATTTTGGCAATATTGAGTTAGAATACTCTTCATTTACATCATTTTAACTCAATATTGCCAAAATTGTTATTTGTTTTTTAGAACATCAAATTGATATAAATATGTAATATATTATTTAACTTTTGTAGTATATATTTTTACATATTTATATAAAGGAGTGCTTTGAGTATACGAGTGTGCATCATCTTCTTCTATTCTTCTTTTTGCTCTAATTTGTTATTTTTTATAATTTTTTATTTAACATTTAAAGAAATATTTAATTAAGTGTTAAAAAAATCTCTATAGTTCCATATTTTTTTCAAACCATTATGATTGTTATAACTTTAGAATATAAATAAAATATCTTTCATTCATATTGATTTATCCAAATATCAGTATTTTTTTCTTATATAAGTTATTGATTTAACTAATCACTACAACAAATTATACTTTCAATGACTCCCTACAATGTCTTACACTGTTGGTGTAAGACATTAAAAATTATGAGGGATTTTTAATGTCTTATGTTGGGAGACATTGAATTTTTTTTAATAATGACTAAAATTGGAGGACATTAAAACAGTGGGATGACGTTGAAAAATGGCAGTTTAACACGTGGGACACGTGGCACGCCTCCCAGTGGGAGACTTTGGAAGTCCTCCTTGGCTATTACCCTCGACCTTCTTCTCTTCCAACAGGCGCGATTACATATAAGAGGCAGAGGTGAATTAGGACTTTTTCTGTCAGTTTTTAGGGTTCAAACCTACGAAAATCTCTCAATTTTCAAGCTTTTGAGGTAAATTTTCTTGAAAAAAATTATAGGTTTATTATTAAGATGATATATATATATGCGATTTTGTGTTAGTTTTTTATGATTATGAGTTTTTTCATTATATTTTTTAGGATTTTCTTGGAGAATATAAGATGTGTGAGAACTTGAGATTTTGACTCAAAATTTCTATTTCAAGCAAACATTTGAGGTAAGTTTTCAAATTTATAAGTATAAATCATTGTTAAAATGACATTTAGTGATATTTTTCTTTATTAGTTGTGATTATTTGGAGATTTTGAGTGAGTTTCTAAGAAAATAACTTTGTTGACAATGTAGAAAATAATTTTAATTTTAATTGTGATTTTAATATGATTCTTATTACTTTCAAACTTGCAGATAACTTATGATTTGGACCCTAAACAAAAGAAACAGATATTGATAAATGTGGGAAAGTACTTTCGAAATTGGAAGACTAATCTCACAAGGGTTAACGTGTATAACGCTTTGAAAAAAAAATTCCCAAATGAGTTCCCGCCAGCTATTCCATCTGGATTTGAGAACGTCGTAAAGCCAGATGAATGGTTAAAGTTTGTGAACTCAATATTAACTCCTGAGTGGTGTAAAAAGAGAGAAGAGATGCATACTTATCGAGCATTGAAAAAATACAACCATAACCTCTCTAGAGGAGGCTATGTGCGTATTGAAGAGATGTTAATGCAACAGAGTGGGAAAAGCCTGACTGAACTTGATAGGGCAGACTTGTCCATGGGTGGTCAGAATGCAAAAAGAGAGCTAGTTGGAGAGGCCTCTAAGATTCAAAACAATATTGTAAGTGTTCATAATCAATAATGTTGGTATATCAAATTATTAGCTTCTATATATAACTTTCTATGAATATTGTTTCACAGGATCATTACCGACAACTCCAAGCTGAGGGTAAATGGACACCTGTTGGCCCTGATGATGTGCTGACAAGGGTGTTGGGCACTCCTGAGCCCCGAGGACGTGTTAAGGCTTGAGGGAACGGTGTGTCCCGCACAGTATACTATAATATTCCAACACCTACCTCAATGAAAAATACATCAAAAACACTCCTTCTTCAAATGACACCATTAGAAATGAGTTTTAAGAAAGATTTCAGAAATAAGAAGAAGAACATCATCAACAAGCACATCGTCTAGAAGATCGCCCTCAACAACAAGATGAAATCTTGAGAAAATTCATGGCTCAACAGAGCAGGTCGGAATACAACATTGGAGTCCTACCAGCACAACCATCCTACTATATGCTCGACCCACCAGTGCCACTGTGAGAGTTTGAGAAAGAGAGAAAGAAAAGGAACAAACTTATCTATGCAAAGAAAGAAGAGAAAAACAGAGTGGAGAAAAGAATGAGAGCTTCGCAAAAGTTACTTAGCTCTATGATAGAAACTCTTATTTATAGTGATGAAAATACAAGCAAGAGTAATAAGAAATCAAGAACTAAAAACTGTTACAACCAAAACAGTAATAACAGTAATTAATGAACTAATGATGATTACACACAAAATAATTAAATTAAGATAACAACTCTAACAACTAGTTGACTTGGTCAACATTTCTGTTATCATCCCCACTCAAGCGAAAAGGGGTGGAGCAGACTTTGAGCTTGGCCTTGAGGTATGAAAATCGTTGAATGGAGAGGGGTTTTGTTAATATGTTTGCAACCTGATCCAAAGATGGAACAAAACGAACCTCTAATTGATTTGCTAAAATATGATTTCTAACAAAGTGGAGATCAATTTCAATATACTTGGACCTCGCATGAAACACAAGATTGGCAGCAAGAGAAGCAACTCCATGATTGTCTACCTAGATAATTGGAGCTGAAGAAAGATGAACTTTGAGTTCACTGAGAATGAAAGTAAGCCAACGAACTTTAGCAGCAGTATTGGCCAAAGACTTGAACTCGCTCTTTGCACCTAACCGAGCCACAACATGTTGCTTTTTGGATGACCAAGACACTAAGTTCCCTCATAAGAAAACTACATAACCTCTAGTAGAACGCGGATCATCAATGCAGCTGGCCTAGTCCACATCGGAGTATGCCTGTAAATTGAGGTGAGGAGTTGGTTTGATGAGGATGCCATCGTGTATAGCGACCTTGAGATAGCGCAATAGCCTTTTGCATGCTTCCCAATGAATAGAGGTAGGAGAGTGAATAAATTGACTCAATTTATTCACTATAAAATCTACATCTGGACGTGTCAATGTGGGGTATTGCAAGGCTCCTAAAGTATTCCTGTATAGAGCGATATATTCAAACGGTTCCCCATGTTGTAAGGACAAGACATGGGAAAAACTAGTCGGACTTGGACTTGGTTTAGCTCCTTCCAAGTTCAGTTTTGTCACATATCAGCAATATACTTTGTTTGAGATAGATACAAGCCTGTAATAGTTCGATAAACCTCCACACCTAGGAAATAGTGTAAAGAACCAAGATCCTTCACTTGAAAAACCTTGTTCAACTCTGAAATAAGCTGAGAGATCAAGGCTTTGTTGGGACCAGTGATTAGAAAATCATCAACATATGCCAATAACACAACTAGATCACTGCCTAAGCCATAGATAAACAATGAAGATTTTGATTTAGATGCAGAAAATCCTTTGCTAAACAAAGTGGCTTTGAGCTTGTCATTCCAAGTTCTAGGGGCTTGCTTGAGGATATACAAAGTGTACGCCCTAATTCTCCACGGGCTATTAGCGAGCTGAGGTATGGCATAATTATATCAGCCACGTGGATGCCACGTACCCGGAGCTGCTGTTACCAGGTCCCACCTTTTTAGCTCGAGATAACCAAAGGCTTACTAAGGTTACTAAGGAGTCAGGTCAGAAGTATAGACACCACAGGCCAAGAAGACATCTAGCTCGAGGCACGTGCTTGAGCTGGAAGCTATGACCCTTTATAAAATCAATCACGCAATGTAAATGTGCATATATCAGACATCACGTGTCTGATATATCCCTGAATTCTCGGACACGCAGCATAAACGTGTGTGTTCAGGCACCCACAACTAGGTTGGGGCGTGCGGCCCATTATCCCCCTTACCTATTGATTAGACCACACTTCATTTGTCAGGTTTTAGGAATTAATCATGAATGTCACAGAAGTGACATGATGGGTAAGGAGGTCATGGGATGACCCCCCCCCCCCCCCCCCCCCCTTGCCAACCCCCAGGTGCCCTTTCCTATAAATATGGAGACCCTGGGAGTTGCAAACAGTTGGATTCTATTGTGTAAAGAAATACCCTGTAAAAGAATACCAGGAAACTAGCAATAATATTGGCTGGTGGAGTAGAATGATTTTAACCTTTGAACCACCTAAAAAAGTATTCGTATCACCATTTTATTTTAAGATCATTCATCTGTTACGGTTCATTACTTAGCACTAATCCCATTCTCTTATTCTATTAATTACCTGTTGGCGAAGAACCGCGTCAACAGTTTGGTGCTTTCATTGAGAGTTTGTTAGATTGGTGCTATCGCAAATACCCAACCATGGTGGTCACTCACTCAAGACACGGTAACGAGGCGGACCAACATGATGGGCAGGAGGCCCATCGTGCCGCCATCTCCGATGATCAGAACCCTGAAGTTCAACAGCGGCCGGGCAAGCAACCAATAGGCCAAGATGACACTGGAAGTTCGGCACCCCGGCCACCTAATCCGAACCCAGATTTTTACACGGCAGTAGAAATGGAGAATGCTCAGCTGAGGAGTCAGCTGGCGAAAGCTAACCAGCAGATTAAGGAGGTGTTGGCCCGACTACCCCCTCTTACAACCGATGTTAATGTCTGAAAGAGGCAAGGCGAGACTCATAAGTCCCGCCGGGGTAATCGGTCCAGGCCTAGCCGGTCGGCCAGACCCCCGACATCAAACTCTACTCCCTCATCGCACCACCGAGAGACCACCTTTGAAGAACTACCTAGGGCCGAGCAACAGTACATCTAATCGATCCGAACTTCAACTCCCAGCTCACTTCCACCCTCGAGTGTGCCCAGGAGGGCTCGAGGGAATTCTCGAAGGAGATCCGGGGAGGGCTCATAGCGACAGCCTGTCCCGACAAGCCGTCCTGCGCCCCGCTCAGATCGCCGAGCGCAGGACCCGGAGGTTGGCAGAGCCGAGCGGCCCCTACCTAACCTGATCCGCCCTGACGGGACCAGGATTGCATCCCCGGTCAGACATCCTCCTTCACCGATAAGATATCCGTCTCCTCCTCGGCCAGTCCGAGATGTTCCAGCTTATGGGAGCAGTAGGAGAAACCCACCTTCCGCAGGACCTTTCCATCGTAGCAAGGCACCCAGAGAAGTCCCGGATCCTCACCCCCAGAGGCGGGCTCCAAGCTTCTCAAACGGGAGCTATTGGACCGGAAGCCGCCGAAGTGACCTTTCTGGCGGAGACCTGCGCCAACGCCTGAGCTCGGCGCAAAGTCCTCAAGCCACCCCAAGGGGCGACCTCCGAGATCATCTTAACTCTCAAAAGGGAGACCCAGTAGGAAACGGAAGCCGTGCTCGCCCAAGGGAAGACCTGTCCGAGGTACGCCACAGCAGGAATGTCCCATATAACCTATCTCAAGATAGGAGAGACAATAACCCGCCAAACGTGTACAATGGATTCGGAGCTGTTGAACAGCCCCGGAATAACCAAGGAAATCAGGACAAAACCCTTGAGCGCCTGACTCAGATGGAGGAGCTAATGAGGAAGCTTCTGTCAGAGAAAGAAAAAGACGAATATGATTTAGGGGACGAACTTGAGCTCTTCGCTCCCAGCATAGCAGCGACGACATACCTACCCAGTTTCCGTATGCTGCACCTGTCCAAATTCAATGGAGATGGAGATCCGTCAGATCACCTAGGTATGTTCAATACCCTGATGATGGCCCACAACATTGGCCCCGAGCTAAGGTGTTTAATTGTGACAGTCAGAATCCCGTGATCCGTAAGGGGAAAGACTGGGTAAGCTGTGCAATCCCACACCGCCTGGGGAAGGTCAAGTGTGATGATTCTAAGACTGTGTAGGTATGGGACTACACAGTTGAAGAGGGCTTAAATGGATTGATGGGTACTACCTATATCAGGAAGGTGCATCTTCTTTTCGGTAGCCCATCACTTGAGAACTCCATGGTTAAGCGTGCTTGGCCTGGAGTAATCTAGGGATGGGTGACCTCCTGGGAAGTTTTCCCAGGAAGTGTGCGAGTGAGGACAAAGCACGCTGGAAGGACTTGTCTTGGTTTGTAGGACCAGTCGTCATTCCAGAAAGCAGCCATAGTGATGTGGGGCGTCACATAATGGTATCAGAGCCTTGACCCAACCGGAAGTGTGGCCGACGGGGACGTCGGGCCCGTAAGGGGGGGTGATTGTGACAGTCAGAATCCCGTGATCCGTAAGGGGAAAGACCGGGTAAGTTGTGCAATCCCACACCGCCTGGGGAAGGTCAAGTGTGATGATTCTAAGACTGTGTAGGTATGGGACTACACAGTTTAAGAGGGCTTAATTGGATTGATGGGTACTACCTATATCAGGAAGGTGCATCTTCTTTTCGGTAGCCCATCACTTGAGAACTCCATGATTAAGCGTGCTTAGCCTGGAGTAATCTAGGGATGGGTGACCTCCTGGGAAGTTTTCCCAGGAAGTGTGCGAGTGAGGACAAAGCACGCTGGAAGGACTTGTCTTGGTTTGTAGGGCCAGTTGTCATTCCAGAAAGCAGCCATAGTGATGTGGGGCATCACATTAATATTTCCCTCCACATTGACTGGGCCGGCCAGACAGTGGTTCAAACAGAGTAAAAAACAGTCAATCAGCTCGTGGAAAACTTTCTCTACTGACTTCAAGAGAGCATTCCGAGCTTCCCAGGCTGCCCGCGTCAAGGCCGACACCCTGGCAAACATAAGGCAATAACCCGACGAGCCTCTGAAGGCTTACCTGAGCAGATTTTCAAACGTCGCTGCTCGGGCCAGAGACGCAGATGACAGCTCTAAGCACATGGCTTTGAGAACTGGAATCCTCGTCGGAGGGGGACTTTGGAATGAGATACAAAGGAAGGGAGTTAGCTCCGTAAACGAATTCCTAAATAGGGCCCAGGGGTGGATCAACTTGGAGGAGGCACAAGCCTCAGCTGCAGGAACCAGCTATGTCCCTGAGCAGCCCGCTGGAGTGGGAACGGAGGTCATGACAGCGACCCAGAATGTTACACAGAATAACCAGTTTGGTGGAGGCAAGAGAAAGGGGAGCAGCGAGGGCAACCAGCACGGCCCAAAGAAGAATAAGTCCGTAGAAAAATTTAAGGTGGTCTATGCGACTTATACGAAGCTCACCCACTCTAGGGAGCAGCCCGGGTCTCGGATAGATCAGGACGTCCCTCCTCCAGTGATAGGAAGAGAGATCTCCACAATCTCTGGATGTCCTCATTTGGCTGGCACGAGCAGAGGTGCCCAAAAGAGGTATGTCAACGAACTTAAGGCTCATAATGGAGTGGAGTTCATCCCCGAGCATCATCTGCCAAAGCAGCAGCGATTGGAGAGGCAACCAATCATTTTTACTGAAGAAGATGCCAGCCACGTTCAGTTCCCTCATAACGACCCTCTGGTCGTAGCAGTACAGCTCGCTAATCGGAGGGTTAGGAGAGTGCTGGTCGATGATGGGAGCTCGGTAAACCTTCTTTTCCGGTCCACACTGGAGAATATGGGCTTGTCTGTCGCCGAGCTGAAGGCAACCTCCATGATGCTTTATGGTTTCTCTGGAGAAGGATCGACGGCAGTAGGGACGATCGAGCTGGTGATCACCTTAGGAGAGGGACCTCGGACGGTCTTAAAACTCCTCGAGTTCGTGGTCATCGACTGTCCCGCTGTGTACAATGCCATTCTAGGTCGACCTACACTTATAGCTTTTGAAGCCATTACCTCCATCCGCTACCTCTCGCTGAAATTCCCTTCTTCCACGGGGATATGCACGGTGCGTGGCAATCAACTTGCTGCCAGGGAATGCTACATCATTTCCATGAAGGGAAAATTAAAACCCGGGCAGTTAACGATGACCGTTCAAGATGGAGAAGAGGAATCTCAGGAACCTTTGCCTAATCCTGAGATTGAGAAACCTCAGAGCGCCGAAGGGGAAAATATCGTCCTGAGTGATGATATTGACCCCAGGGTAGGCGAGGATAAGTCCGAGCTCCAAGCTATCGAAGAGCTCGAGGAGATAAATATCGATCCACATAATCCCTCACAGATGGTTAAGCTCGGGAAAAACCTCTGTGGCAAGAGGAAGGCGAAGCTGATCATGTTCCTGCAGGAGAACCTGGATGTGTTCGCATGGTCACATGAAGACATGGTGGGAATCAGTCCAAGCATCATCATGCACACCCTCCATTTGGATAAGAGCGTGCCTGCGAAGTCCCAGAAACAGAGGCACTTGGGAACAAATCGAGCTGAAGCCCTAGAAGAGGAAGGAGCCCGACTTAAAAAGTGTGGCTTTATCCGCGAAGCCAAGTTCCCGGTCTGGGTCGCCAATCCTGTGTTGGTCCCGAAGCCCAATGGGAAATGGCGGACCTGCATCGACTTCTCCGATCTGAACAAAGCTTGCCCCAAAGACTGTTTTCCCTTGCCAAGGATCGACCAGTTGGTAGAGGCCACGGCGGGGCACGAGCTCATGTCCTTTATGGATGCGTACTCAGGCTATAATCAGATCGCCATGAATCCGGCGGACCAGGAGCACACTAGCTTCATGACCCCAACTAACGTCTATTGTTACAAGGTCATGCCGTTCGGACTGAAGAACGCCGGTGCTACATACCAGAGATTGATGAACAGGATGTTTGCCAACAAGATCGGGAAGAACATGTAAGTGTACGTTGATGACATGCTGGTCAAGTCGAAAACTGCTGATAACCATGTTTCCGACCTGGAGGAATGCTTCAAGATACTAAGAGAATACGGCATGAGGCTTAACCCGCAGAAGTGCACTTTCAGGGTCGCATCTGGAAAATTCCTGGGTTTCATTGTCAACACTAGAGGAATCGAGGCTAACCCCGATAAGGTCAGGTCGTTGCTCGAGCTTCCCTCACCTCGGTCGCGAAAGGACGTTTAAGGCCTGACAGGAAGGGTGGCAGCCCTCAATCGGTTTATTTCTAAATCCACTGACAAGTGCCTACCATTCTACAACCTGCTCCGGGGGAATAAGAAGTTAGAATGGACAGAGGAGTGTGAACGTGCCTTCCTCAACCTGAAAGTGCATCTGGCCGAGCCGCCCGTATTGTCCAAACCAACGGCAGGAGAGCCTCTTTTCCTTTACCTAGCTATCACAGAAGATGCAGCTAGTGCCGTATTGGTCCGAGAAGAAGACCGGGTTCAAAAACCAGTCTATTACATCAGCAAGGGACTTCTCGGGGCTGAGTCCCGATACCCGTTGATGGAGAAGATGGCATTCTATCTTATTACGGCCTCCTGAAAGCTCAGGCCATATTTCAAATCCCACTCAATACACGTCATGACCGATCAACCTTTAAGGCAGGTTTTGCAAAAACTTGAAGCATCAGGACGCCTGTTGAAGTGGGCTATTGAGCTCAGCCAGTTCGAGATTTTGTACACTCCGCGAACTGCAATTAAAAGCCAGGCCCTGGCCGATTTTGTGGCAGAATGCACAGGATTCCGAGAAGATTCACCCTAGGTCACCTCGGCCCAGGCGTCATGGAAGATCTTCGTGGATGGCTCATCTAATGAGAACGGCTCCGAGGCTGGAATCATTTTGATATCCCCAGAAGGGCATAGATTCCACTCGGTGATGAGATTCGGATTCAAGGCATCCAACAATGAGGCCAAATATGAAGCTTTGCTGGCCGGGCTAAGGGTGGCCCAGGAGCTGAAGGCCAGCTCCGTTCAGTGCTTCAGCGATTCCCAGCTCGTGGTAAACCAGGTGCTAGGTGAATATCAAGCACGGGGGAACCAAGATGGCTTCTTACCTGGCCAAGGTAAAAGTCAAGCTTTCCGCATTTGAACGGGGCTCAATCGAGCAGATACCTCGAGAGCAGAACGCCAACGCAGACGCCCTCGCCAAGCTCGCTACCTCCGGGGAGACGGAGACTTTGGGATTAGTATCGATAGAATTCTTGGAGAAACCAAGCATAGAAGAAGTCCTTCCTGGGTAATTTTAATGGTGAATTAATTTAAAGAATACCCATTCGGGATAAAGAATAGCTTAGAGGTTACATTTCTTGGGTGGTTTTGTCCTAAACCGCCTCCCAAGATAAGTAGTGGTCTGGCAGTCTGACATACGGATCCCTAAATATCAAGGGTCTGTTAGGAAACTGAGGCACATAATTTAGGGTATCACGTGGCATCATGCGATGGGGCTGAGGCTGACCTCAACTCGTATAACAAAAATGAAACATTCCCCATTCGTATCCTCGCGTCATAGAAGAAGTGCACGAGGGTTTTTGCGGGGACCACACTAGGGGGCAAAGCTTGGCCCTGAAAGTCTTGAGGTAAGGATATTACTGGCCCACTCTGTTAAAAGACTCGATATCGTACGTCAAGAAATGTGACAAGTGCCAGCGATTCGCCACAGTTGCCCGAGCTCCCCCAATCGAGCTGAAGATGATCTCGTCCCCGTGGCCATTCGCAATCTGGGGAATCGACTTGGTTGACGCCCTCCCCACTGGAAAGGGAGGGGTCCGTTACGCGGTGGTGGCTATCGACTACTTCACCAAGTGGGCTGAGGCAGAACCCTTGGCAACAATCACTTCCAAGAGAGTCGTCGACTTCGTGGTCAAAAGTATTATCTGCCAGTTTGGGCTGCCAAAGAAAATCGTATCTGACAATGGGACTCAGTTCGACAGCGACCTCTTCACTGAATTCTGTGAAAGGTACGACATTGTGAAAAGTTTCTCCTCCATGGCCTATCCCTAGGAAAATGGGCAGGTCGTGGCCGTCAATAAGACGCTGAAGGTGAGCCTTAAGAAGAGACTTGACGAAGCCAAGGGGGTCTGGCCAGAACAGCTCCCCCAGGTACTGTGGGCATACCGGACCTCGCATCGAACTCCTACGGGCCATACTCCTTTCTCCCTAGCTTTTGGGAGTGAGGCAGTCCATCCTGTCGAGATAAAGATATCGTCGCATAGAGTCCAGGCGTATGACCAGGACCGCAATCACGACCTGCTTTGCACATCCCTCGACCTGATTGATGAGAGACGAGAAGATTCGCAGCTCCAGCTCGCGCATTACCAGCAAAAAATCACTCGTTATTTCAACTCAAAGGTCAGAAAACGCGCCTTTGGCATTGGCGACCTGGTCCTCAGGAGAGTCTTTTTAGCCAGTAAGGATCCCAAAGATAGAGTATTGGGACCGAACTGGGAAGGGCCATATCAAATAACCAAGGTCGTAAAGGAAGGAACCTACAAGTTAGCTCAGCTTAACGGAGAAGCAGTCCCACGAACTTGGAACGCCAACCATTTAAATAAATATTATCAGTAATACCCTTGTAAGGCTTACTCAGAAAGGCCATTTTTTGTTTATTAAGCAATAAGAATTAAATATTTTTTCATTATTGTGTATATTTGCGAATGTAATCTCAAGTAACCACGAAAGACCCTTTCCTAATTACTTGGGGGGCATATGGTGCCTGGATACAACCAGGTCGCCTTAAAGACTTAGAAGTTGATTCAAATCGATTGATCGATGTTTTTCTTAAAAAGCATGAGATATTGATAAAGGATTAACGCGAACTAAGTCGTATCCTGGATATAACTAGGTCGCCCTAAAACTTAGAAGTTAATTCAAATTAATTGATCGTTGTTTTTCTTAAAAAGCACGAGATATTAATCAAGAATTAACGTGAACTAAGTTTTCAAATTAACGTCCTAGATGTAACCAGGTCCTAAAACTTAGAAGTTAATTCAAATTGATTGATCGTTGTTTTTCTTAAAAAGCACGAGATATTAATAAAAAATTAACGCGAACTAAGTTTTTAAAAGTAATGTCCAGGATGCAACCAGGACTTATCTTAGAAGTTGGCTCAAAATTGACTATGTTTTTTCCTAGAAAAGCATAAAATGTCAATCGCAGCACCAACTAAAACTAAGACTATTACCAAAATGCATAAAGGCAAAACGATGTAAATCAATTAAAAGCAAAAAGTTGGTAAAGCCAATTGTCTCGAGGTTAGAAAACCTCATACAAAGTTACAAAAAATATATATATGTTGTTCGAAGGGTAGAAAGAAAAGAAGTCCTAGGCCCCGCCAGGCTGCTCCGATGAGGTCACCACCTCGCCCTCCTGCTCGGCGGCTGCGGAGGTCTCCCCAGTCTCAGAGGGCGCCTCATGCTGAAGGCGAGCTTTGAACTTCTCCAGGAAGCTGTCCCATGTATCCGCCCCCAGAAAGGAGAAGTCACCATCTGGGTTGTAGACCCAGCAATGGTACAACATAGCCTCCATGGAGGAGCTAGCGGCTGCCCTCTACATCGCCAGGGCGGCCTTGGCCTCCTCGGCCTCGGCCTCCTCGGCCTCGGCCTTCGCGACGTCCAGTGCAGCCCTGGCCTCCTCGAGCTCAGTCCTCGCAGTGGCTAGGGCGGCCTTGGTGGCCTCTGCCTCCTGCAACTTAGGTCGAGATGCGTCTAGCTCGGCCTGCGCAGTCGCCAGGGCATCCTGTTCCTGCTTTTGGGCAGTCTTAATGGCAGCCAAAGTTTTCTGGTGCTCGCCCCTCATATCCTCGAGCCGAGCCCTAGATCGGGATATGCTCCGATGGAGAGCCAAGGCACCCTGCAAGACAAAAAGATGATAAGGCAATTGCCTTAGTGAAAAAAAAACAAACATGTGATGCATAATGGGCAAGGGATACAAATGGCAAGGCCAACTTACCGTGAGAGCCATCCCCAGCAAAGACTCCATCACGTTCTCCGGGCTCCTTGTCTCGATCGCCCGCAGGTCCCTCTCGGTGGCATTGTAGTAATGGTCCACGGTGTAGCTCGCCGTCTCGTAGACCGTTCCCCGAAAGACGTCAGGGATCTTCTCCAGAGCCCGGGGGTTCACCGGGACGCGCACCTCGGGGGTTGTGGCTGACAAGGTCCCGGTGGGCACCTCCGTTTCCCGAGCAGGGTCGGGAACTCGCGGGGGAGGAGGAGGCATCTTCATTGCAGGAGGGGGCGGAGGCACTTTCTCCTGAGCTGCCGGAGCCTGGTTTTTCCCCTTTGCAGGGGACTTAGAGGTACTCCCGATGGCCTTCTTCGCCAGCCGGAGCTTTTTCACCATGGGCCCAGAGGCCCCAGAGGAAGGGTTCCCTCCAGGGAACATAGCTCGCAGGTCGTTGCTCTCGGGTTGAGACATCTCCTCTGAGAAAGCAAAGGCAAAGTATTAATATACAAGTAGAAATATTTATGCAAGACAACAAGAGTTAAAGGGAAAATAGATCTCAAGTATATTGAAAGGGATCCTACCCTCCGAGCTAGAGGAGGAATCTATCGTCACGACCACCGGCCCCGGAGCTGCAGCGGGGGAAACTAGGATAACGACTTCGCGGGCTGGAAGAGGCTCTGGGTCCGAATCTGGCTCGGGAGTAGACTCTTCTACATATTGCCTAAGACCCGGAGTTACTATACCCTCCCGAAGGGAGGGCCACGACCAAAGATTGGTCCCATACTCCCCAAAAAAGACCGACCTAAAAGCTATGGTGTTATCTACGACTACAGTGCCCCTAGGGCGGCTACTTTCGTAATCCAGCACGAGCTGGTCGATGCATTGGAGTAAGGTTACGACGCGGTCTGGGTCACTTCGATGACGTTGAACGGGCTGGTTAGAATTGAACCTAGCTAACTGAAGGTTTGCAGTGGCCCTATCTAAATCCCTAAACATATAAGGATTACCTTGCCCGGAGGGACCGGCTGCTGCTCCGGACCGGGCCCTCTCCTCGTCTGTTTCTTGGGCGACCTTCAGCGCCCGCTTCTGCCTCACGAGGGGCACCTCATCCTCCTCGTCCTCTTCTTCTCCCGCGGCCTCCTCCTCGGGGATGGGCGCTATCTCGCGAGCTGGAGGGAGGCCCCGCGGTCTCCTCAAGGCCAAAGTCTGTCCCGGGGAGATTAGCTTGCACGCCAGCATCGTCTTGTCCGACACGAGCTGGCGATAGTCCTTTTCACTGGGGGGCAGCCCCGCCAATGTCTTGTATTGACCCCCGAGGGTCATGGACTTGGCCGTCCTCACGAAATTGGTTGTATGGTTGTCTCTAAGTCAGGAACTAATAAATGAAGATAATCAATAATCAACTTACGAGCTAAGAGCAAAGGGTACTTACGAGGGTGGTTGAAATAGTGATGTTCGCAATTGCAAAACCCCTTCGACATGAAGAACCGGTCTTTAAAGTCGTTGGGGTGGCTGGGAAGCTTGATGACCGCAGCCGTATTTGGAAAACGGGTCAGATAGTAGAACCCGTCGCCTCGCCCCCTCTACTCCGGGCTGGCCTTGAGGCAGAAAAGGTAAAGGATGTCCGCAGGCGTGGGGACCTCCCATTCCTGCTTCAGGAATAAATATCTCAACCCCGCTAACAAACGGTAGGAGTTAGGGGGGAGCAGGAAAGGATCTAGCTTCACGTAGTTGAGAAAATCCGCGAAGTACTGGTCCAGCGGAAGGAAGGCCCCAGCCTTGAAGTACTCGTCACTCCAGGCCGCGTATTCCTCATCGAGCGGCGTGCAGCTCCGCTCGTCTTCTAGGGGAGGTCGGGCGTTTAGGGCGCCCCTCCCAATCTCAATATTGTGGGAAAGGAATATCTTATTCCCTTTCCCCTGGTTGGTGATCTTCGAGACGATCCTCTCGGCCTCGAAGAAAGCGTCGGGCCCCACCTCGTGCTCCTGCTCCATGGCTGGACCGAAAACGGGGATTAGAGATTCCGTGACCACCTCTTTTCCCTTGGCTTGCTGAGAAGACGAGCTGCCAGCAGTCTTCTTAGGGGCGTTCTTCTTTGGTCCCATCTGGTCGCCTAACGAACAAAAGAAGAAATTTTAGAAAAGGCGACCTAAGCATAGGAAAGAATCTGGTGCGAAGTGTTTCCTTTACACGGGCTGAGGCAATCTCAGCCCGTGGAGAGTGAGACCACGCGGTTCTATGAACATGCGCCTGTACTCCCAACGGATCCCCGATAACTCGGAATCCTTGTGTCAGTAGGGTCTGGATAAAAGTTTGCCTTGGAAGGAAAGTTTCAGTAGGCAAACAGTGCAAAACCGCCTGTGAAGCGTGTCCCCTAAGCTACCCGGTTTTGCACCCAAAAAGCTGGTTATTTCAAACAGGCATACCAAAAATCCTACCCAGAAAATTTCCCCAGAAAGCATACCCTATGAGTCATGCTCCTAAATGGTTTTTTCTACGATCGATGCCCTAGGATAAAACCTACGCCTATCATACCCACAAAAACCAACAGAATGTTGCATGCGGCTACAGAAACAATTTACCTAAGCAACAGTGAAGAGGAAATTTAAAGCATGCATAAGTGGAGAACTTAGGCTGAAAGGGTCGTCTGGGTTGGAGCCTTGTCAAAATAGCTGGTGCCAAAGCCTCAAAGGAGCTCTCGCGCCTGAACTTATGAAACGCTGGGAACAGTAACCGGAAGAAAGAGAGGGTTTTTTTAGACTGAGAATGAAGAAGAAGATGAGAAAATAAGAAAATTTTCAAATGAACGGGTGGCCCATGCGTAAGGTGGCCACCCCTTTTATATACGTAAGAGGCCAAGTGGGGAGGGCCGTTGGATTGCCTTGATGTAGGATACGAGGCTCTCTACTCGAAAGGCGAAACGACGGCCGTGTATAGGCTAGGCCATTTAATGCGGTTCTCAGAAGACGTACCATCACCAACCATGATGCTCCACGTATTCGACGCCTGCGTAATGGGCGGGATGTGAAGATTCCACAAGGAAGCCTAAAAGCCCCCACTGTAGCCCCAGGTGGCGTCGTGTGCCACGAACAGGGGCTTGGGGGGCAAATGTTCGCCTTAATTCTCCACGGGCTATTAGCGAGCTGAGGTATGGCATAATTATATCAGCCACATGGATGCCACGTACCCGGAGCTGCTGTTACCAGGTCCCACCTCTTTAGCTCAAGATAACCAAAGGCTTACTAAGGTTACTAAGGAGTAGGGTCAGAAGTATAGACACCACAGGTCAAGAAGACATCCAGCTCGAGGCACGTGCTTGAGCTGGAAGCTGTGACCCTTTATAAAGTCAACCACGCAATGTAAACGTGCATATATCAGACATCACGTGCCTGATATATCCCTGAATTCTCGAACACGCAGCATAAACGTGCGTGTTCAGGCACCCACGACTGGGTTGGGCCGTGCGGCCCATTATCCCCCTTACCTATTGATTAGACCACACTTCATTTGTCAGGTTTTAGGAATTTATCATGAATGTCATAGAAGTGACATGATGGGTAAGGAGGTCACGGGATGACCCCCCCCCCCCCCCCCTTTGCCAACCCCAAGGTGCCCTCTCCTATAAATATGGAGACCCTGAGAGTTGCAAAGGGTTGGATTCTATTGTGTAAAGAAATACCCTGTAAAAGAATACCAGGAAACTAGCAATAATATTGGCTGGTGGAGTAGAAGGATTTTAACCTTGAACCACCTAAAAAAGTATTCGTATCACCATTTTATTTTAAGATCATTCATTTGTTACGGTTCATTACTTAGCACTAATCTCATTCTCTTATTCTATTAATTACCTGTTGGCGAAAAACCACGTCAACACAAAGCCTTGTGTAGCTTGCACACATAAGTGGGTTTTGAGGCATCAACAAAGCCTTGTGGTTGCTCCATATAGGCAACTTCCTGTAGGGCACCATTAAGAAAAACATTTAACACATCCTGTTGCTTAACTTCCTAACCAAAAGAGACATCCAAGGTAAGAATAACCCAAACTGTAGCAGGTTTAACCACAGGAGAAAAAGTCTCTTGAAAATCAATACTAGGGGTTTGCAAATACCCTTTAGCAACTAACCTTTATTTGTATTTGTCCAAAGTGACATCTACTTTGAGCTTAATATGAAATACCCATTTGTTTCCCACCAGGTTCATGTGAGATTCATAAGGAACTAAGCTCCAAGTACCATTCCTCGTGAGTGCATCAAACCCAACTTTCATAGATTGAAACCAAGCATGGTCTTGTAAGACTTTCTTAGGTTAGGTGGGTTCCTTTGGGAGTAGAGACTCAGGAAGAGGATATTTTGTGGTAGTGTAAGCCTTAGGCTTATAAATTCCATCCTTAGCTCGAGTCCTCGTATGGTGAGTATTTGATGGAGGAGCATGAATAATTGCTTGAGACATTTAAGGTTGAACAGGTGAAGCAACTGAATGAGGCTGATTTGTTTCAGCAGGTGGTGCCACAGACGCATCAGGAGCAGATGTAGTGGCATCTGGAGTGATAGTTGGAGCAGGTGAAATAACCTCAACAGCTAGAGGTATCTTAGGAGCAATAGTATGTGATTGAGACAATCAGGAGGAACCTCAGGCACAGATGTAGAAGCCCCATTAGACAGTATTTTAATAGGAGAAGTATTAAAAGTGGCAGTGGGAAAAAGAGAGGAATGAGGAGATTGTACCTGCTGAGATGAAGATGTAGTGGAAGATTGAACAACATGAAAATATTCTTCATTAAAAATCACATTCCAAGTTATGTAAACTCGACCCTCAGAATCATGACACATGTACCCTCTATGATGAGGAGAATAGCCAATAAAGATGCATTTTTGTGTTCGAAACTGCATCTTATTAAAGAGATAAGGTCTGAGGTGAGGGTAGCAAGCACACCCAAAGGACTGAAGAAAGTCATAATTTGGTTTCTTATAGAATGGACATTCATAGGGTGAAACTGCTCCAAGAACTCTGGTAGGCAGTCTGTTAATAAGAAAAGCAACACTTTGAAAAGCTAGCCACCAACAGGAGAGGTCTAAACTAGATTGAGCCATCAATGTAAGTCCAGTTTCTGTCACATGTTGGTGTTTACTCTCTGCACGACCATTTTGTTTATGGTCATAGGGACAAGGATGTTGATAATGAACCCCATGAGTAGCAAGAAACTTAGCAAATGGACGAAATTCCCCACCCCAATTTGACTGAACAGTCTTAATAGACAAATCAAACTGTTTTTCTGCCAACACTTTGAACATAAGAAATGTGTCAAAAGCTTGAGACTTTAAAGTTAATGGAAAAATCCATGTGTACCTACTATAGTCATCCAAAAAGTGTATATAATATCTAAAACTTTCTCTTGAAGCAACATTGGAAGGGCCCCATAAGTCAGTATGGACTAACTAAAGAGGTTGAGAAGCACAAGTCAGGGAGAGAGAGTAAGGGAGCTTATGAATTTTGCCTTTTTGACATTCTTCACAAAAATTCAAGTCTTTAATACTGCTTGAATGTTTAAGTTAGGGTAGAATCTATCTAATTATTTGTGGGGGCAGGGTGACCTAATTTCGAGTGCCAAACATTTACACTTTGAACATTATTTGCATTGAAATATTGTGGGGAAAAAGAATCAGTAGAATCTTTATTATTGCCAATATGAGTACAATGTAAAGCTAATGAAACAGCATGAATTTCATTACAAGTAGATGCCTTAGAAGCAACATAATTATTACAAGTAAAAGCTGTTGAAACAATTGAATTTATACATTGATGAGAACAATTACAAAGGGTGGGTATAGTGGTAGCTAGATTACATTGCAGAGGTACTTCAGATGTGGAGCCAGACTTGTGTGAAAGCATGTAAAGGGCATCCTTAACTCTCCCTTTGAGCAGCAAATTCCCTGTGTCTTTGTCCCTAACAAAGTGTAAATCCTAAAATTGACATATTTTGTAGAAATATCTTTTTAATTAAAAGATCAATTTTTGTCTTCCTTTTATTGTGATTTTCGGAATTCACTTTCCCTTTCTTGTGATTTTCGGAATATTTACATTCCTTGTTTAGCTTGATTTTATCACAATATATTTATAAAGGGAAGATATATCTTGTTTATTTAAAGCAAATATTCTGTACTTACTCAAATTGTTTCTGGAATATTTGACTTTACTTTTTCGTGTTGCTCAAGATATTAAAATTCAGGAAACTGAATCTTTGATGTCATTAATTATTATTTCTATCTTGAGCATTTTGATCCGACACAGGTATTAGCTGTCTCCACCAAAATGGTATCTTTCAGATCAGCATCTTCTAAAAAGGGCAATTCTTCATCAATAAAGAATATCTTCAAATATTATTGCCTTTATTAGGTGATTCTTTCTCAGCCTTTATGAGCATGAAATAGACTCTATAAATAGGCTTCTAAGGCATTGAGAAAGAGTGAACTCTTAGATGCATAATTTGTGAGTGTATTGTAATATTTGTGAGAGTTCCTTCTTTGTATTCAAGATCATAGTACTCACGTGATCTTGTGAAAAAATGAGTGTTTAGTATTGTGGTGGGTTTATACCATGTTCATGAGTGAATACACTTTGTAATTTGAACACAACTTTTATAATCTTCGGGAGAGGATTTTTACAAGCCTTGTATTGGGAGGATGCAATCACTCGCTGGCCATTGAAGGGAGTTCAAGTGGTCGAGCATTTCAATCAAGATCAGATTGGTGAAGAGAAGTACAACAAAGTTGCGGCAAATCTCAAGAGGGAGTCTTGTTTTGTATAAGTCAATATTTTGTACTTGTGATTCTTTATTAATTGATTTTTTTCTCTGGGCATGGCCCCAAGGAGTAGGTTATTCGAAAGAGTTTCTGAACCTTGTAAAAATTCGTTGTGTTCTTTAATTGTTTTTCACACTGTCTTTTTATTGTGTTCAGTTTCTGTCGTGACAAGTTTGGATTCTGTCCCGACAGAACAGACATTTGTTTAAATATTTAATTACCATTCCACACTTTAATTAATTCACATGGTTTAATTAATTTAGTAATTATTAAAAACAGAATTTCACAAAGCAACAAGTGGAGTGAAATTCCATGAAAACTTTGTTATCTTTAGTAAGCTTTGACACACTAACAAGATTCTTAGTAATTTGAGGAACTTTCAAAACTGAATTTAGTTGTAAACGAGAAGAAGTTGAGGAAAGAGAGGTGTTACCAACGTGAGAAATGGTGAGTCTCTTACCATTACCAACAGCCAGAGATTCATTGCCAACATATTGTAATAAATAATGTAGATTCTCCATTCAAAGTGATACATGATTTGTAGCACCAGTATCGGCATACCAGTCAAAGTCTTCAGCAAAATCAGGTATAGTTGAAGTGGTGTAGGCTTGAAGACCACCACCATCATCAAGCTCAGTGAGATATGCACGATTATGAGATTCATCAACCTTAGGTGAGACAAAAGACTTGTCAAAGCGATAATGGTATACCGTAGTAATATGACCAATCTTGTGGCAGACCTGGCACAATAATCTTGGAGGGTTTGGTGTACCTTGTTGACCCTTGAATTGGCCAACGACACGGAGTCAAAAATACGACAGGAAATAAGATGATAATTAAGAGTTTAAACTAATGGTAAAGAATAAACACAAATGATTTATAGTGGTTCGACCCCAGTGAATGGTAATGACCTACGTCCACTTAGTGCTATTATTAATATTGAATCTCAATGATGTGATCAAAGCACTAGGGTTCTTAAGTTTCACAAACCTTGGGAGAATTACAACAAGACGATGGATAATCGCACTATATGCTCTCTCTTTTAATATTCAGGAAAAAGATTCAAAGATCAAAAGTCCCCTCCTTGAGCTATTTCATGCATATTTATAGGCTTGAAGGGGGTTACATGGGCCAATGGGCCTTAACTATCCTTAATATCCGTGTATCAAGGCAATAAAGATGAAATAATAAACGTAGTTATTACAAGATTACAATGATTTAAGGAAACAAACCAAATCATATGACTGAACAGCACCGCAGGGCACTGGTCGTATCTAATAGTTAGGCTTGACGAAGCAAAGTGTAACTGGTCGATAACCGAACAACACCACCTTATTTAGACTCTGCCACGTGTCAACCATGTGTGAGAAATCCTTGCCACATCATCAACATCCATTTTTGGGTAAACATTTGCCCCCCAAATTTACTTTACTGCGACCAGCATAAAGTAAACTTAGGAAACTGACCCTTCGCTTACCCCACCAAATCTGTCAGAGCCGCCCATGCCTTCTCGAAAAAAGTAACCAATCAAGTCTTTTCGGTTTCCCAAAAACTTGTCTGACGGCTATTACACTTCCTCATACATTGAAAAAAGTAATTTCATGATTACCTCTTTTATGGTGTCGCAGTCACTATAAATAATACCCCAAATTCACATTTTCACTTTTTACTTTTTATTAGTCTTCTCTTCTTCAAGAACTCCGAAGAACTTCGACCATTAGAGCCAAGAAAATCCCAGAAGATCCTACTGGTGATCTAAGGAATTTTCGTTCAGACGCTCAAAGCTTTCGTGTTCATACTCCACCTTTCATCCAAGTAAGTTTTACGAACCTTTTAGTCGTTTGAGTTGCCATGCAAAATCATTTTTTATTTCTTTCGTATCTGAGTTCTTGGCTGTTCTTGACCAAAATTGTCTTGGGGTAAATGGGCATGTTGATCAATGCTTGATAGGGTAGTGAAATAACATTTCATAGGAGTTAGGAGTCAGTTTGGTAGTCGAGATTTTAGATTTAGAGCGTAAAATCAAAGTAAAAATTTGATTTTTAAGCTAGTTGAAAAACTGGGTTTTTCCTGCCCTTTCGGAGTCAAAAAAGTTTCCTCTGAAAATATTTTTACTTCTGTTTTTTAATCTGTTTCTCAAACTGCTCGTAAGAAACTTCATGTTTTTGCTAGAATGCTGCTAGTCGTATAAAAGCCTAACTTCTATACGCGAGCAACATTATTCCCACTTTCAACACAAGTTTTTAGGCTCCAAGTTCTCATCTCCCCTTTTCTGTTCGCAGATTTTCATGTAAGATCCGTGGGGAGGTAAGAGACCAATTGACGACGACTTGCTCACTCAACTGCTCGTGGACGAAGAACATCCGTCATTACTTATTCCGAACATCCCTTTTTCTCGAATTCCACCTTACAGACTTCATTCAAACCCTTCAGTCATGGGTAGAGTAAAATCCACTGCCCAGAAAAAGAAACCATCAAAACCTTCTGAAAACCAACCTGCCACCCTTGCGGAAATTCCCTCAACCAGCGGTAGAGCTAAGAACACTCCCGAGCTAAGAATCTAAGCTCAAGCCCAACTCAGAAACGTCATTCAACCGGATGTCGAATGGTACGTTGCCCTTCCTAGTCGAGTAACGATTAGGATGATTGCCAACTATATCAAGAAGTACGGGCTTCCTGGGGTAACCCTAGTCCAACCCACTAGAGACCAACGGGTGAATCTGCCTGGAGGCATGTACAGCGCCTGGTTGAGGTATCACATCGAGGCAGGAACGATCCTGCCTCTCCATCCTTTTTTCCAAGGAGTGGCCAATTATTATGGGGTCACTCCTTTTCAAATAACCCTAGATGGATATAGAATGCTCTCTGCACTCTATATCCTTTATAGTCATAAGAAGTGGCCGGTCCCCACGCCACACGAGGTCAACTACCTGTTCGGCCTAAAATCCAACCCCAACCAAGAAAACACGGGGTTCTTCCATGTCTGCCACTAGGAAACGACTCGCACTTTCCTGAGTGATACTACTTTCATATCCAACATGGGGAAGTACCACCTGGAGTACTTTCTAACTACCGACATGGTCGATAACAACTTGGCCTTCACACAAGGAGGTAATACCTTTGCAACCCTGGTCGTTTATTATTTTCCTTTGATTTTTCCTACACTTCTCTTAGAGATTTAGTGCATTTCAGGCCCATGGCTGCGACCAGCTCCTACTCCAGACATGGAGGTCTGATCAGCCCTCTTAGCCAGCATGACCGACATAGAGAAAAGCGTCAAACAGCTGGTCACAGAGGCCAATCTGAGGCTGGTTGGCCTTCTAGCACCTCACCAGGATGTGAGGGAATCTACCGCGGGGAGTGCCACGGGGACTGAAGTCCCCGAGCAACAACAGGACGTGTCATAACCTCCACCGAGGAGGGCAACAGGGGTGACCATCAATGAACCAACCATCGCCCCGCAACCTACTACTGCACTGGCCCCTCCAGGGAAGGATAAGAAGAAGGCCTTAGAGCCTATTCTTGAGTCGTCGGACGATAAAGATATTGATTTTTCACTTTTAGATAGTCTGCCTATCCCCTGTCACCTTTTCGACGGGGATGGCAACTTTAAATACCCACCTGCTTTAAATTCAGACTTCTTCAGGCCAGAGAGTGAGTGTAGTACTAGTAAAGTAAATAGTGTAGCGACCGGTAATTATAGTTTGAGTATTATACTTTTGATTTCTCTGCCCTTGTTTCCTAAACTTAGCAAGTTCCTTTTATTATATTGCCTGACTGTTTGCTTGTTTCTTCTTTATAGACATGCTTTCCGAATGTGCTTTTGACTTATACGCCAAATCAGCAAACAAGAAAAAGTCCCACAAGCCCCAGTCTAGGGAGGGCTGCATCAATCCCCCCGCGAAGAAGTCTCGAACAGACGACCCTCCTGTGTCTACTCCCAAAAAGGAGACAACTCCTCCACCAGCTCCTGCTAGAGATGCAACCTCGACGCCTCCTATAAATCTAGATCCATCGTCTCCGGTCGGACAGACTCCTCCAACTCCAGCCGACCTTACACCTCAAACATCCACCGTCCAGCAGTCGGCTGGTCGCCGAGAAGAAGCCTCGGGAGACGACCTCACGGGCGTGGTGCTCAATTCATCCAAAGATAGGCTGTCTAGAATAACAAAGCACCGCCGCAGCCGGGAGGCGAATCAGGAGACCGGCTCCATGGTGGTTGATCAAGTCTTCAACCGCGTACTGAACGAAGTGCTTGCTGTAAGTTGCTTTCTTTATTGTATTTTATGAATTTTCTTACCAATTTGCTCCTACTAACAGCTTTATCTCTTTCTCATCGTAGGGAGTTCTTACCATGACTTCTGGCTGGCGATGCTCGAGGACGCTGACTGCCCAATTCGAAAAGAGACTTAGCGATCAGCTTAGTGCTGCTGAGGCTCGATACACCAAACAACTCAAGGCGTCTGAGGCTACTCATGCCAAGTAGAAGAAGGTAGTCGAGGTGAAGCATTCTGAGGCGCTTAAGGAGGTCGAGGCGAAGCACACCGAGGCCCTTAAGGAAGCTGAGGCGAAGCACCTCGAGGCACTGCCGATGACCGAGGCCAAACTCTCTTCTCTTGAAGAAGACTTGAAAAAGAAGGAGGCGAGTATTGCCAAGATCACTGCATCTAAAGAGCAGTACAAGGAGACCCCGTTGACAGTAAGGCGTGAAAGCACCTTGATGAGTTGTACCCATCTTTCGTAGCTGAACCTCAAAATTTAAGGCTTGGGTTGTCTACAGATGGTTTCAATCCTTTTGGGAACATGAGCAACTCTTACAGCATGTGGCCTGTGATACTTGTCCAATACAACTTGCCGCGGTGGAAGTGCATGAAACCATAGTCATTAATGTTGTCTATTCTAATTCTAGGTCCTTCTTCTCCTAGAAAAGATATTGATGTCTATATAAGACCTTTGCTTGACGAGTTGAAGGAGTTATGGGTGAATGGTATCGAGACACGAGATGCATACAATAGTACCTTGTTCAATATGCGTGCAACAATCTTGTGGACCATTAACGAATACCCAGCTTATGTTATGATGTTTGGGTGGAGCACAAATGGTTAAGAGAAATGACCCACATGCAATGAAGAAAATCCCTCTATAGGGATTAGAAGTAAAATTGCATACATTGGCCATATAAGGTTTCGTGATATGGATCATGAATGGAGGAGTAAACGAGCACTATTCGACGGTAACAAGCAACTCAGGCCACCACAGAAAGATTACTCCAGTGATGATGTGTTGAAGCAATTACAAAATTTGCAGATTAGATAACCTAGGAAACACAAATAATTTGGTGGTGTGAAACGCAAAAGGGCTTCGACTGAACTTAATTGGTCGAAGAAGAGCATATATTTTGAGTTTGATCATTGGAAGGAATTATTGCTGAGGCATAAGTTGGACGTAATGCACATTGAGAATAATGTTTGCGATAGTGTCTTGGGAACTTTTTTGAACTTAGAAGGAAAATCTAAAGACATTGACAAGGCAAGACTTGATCTAGCAAACATGAAAATCAGGGAAAAACTCCATCTCCGCAAAGAGGGAAACAAGTGGAAGAAATCGCACGCCAGTTACACCCTTAGTGTCCCGGAGTGTCGAGTTTTCTATGAATTTGTGAAATCAATTGAATTCCGGGACTGTTTTGTTGCAAACCTTTCGAAGAATGTCAATGTCAATGATGGCAAGATAACTGGGATGAAATCACACAATTACCACGTGTTGTTTCAGCAGTTGTTGCCCGCCACAATTAGATCGTATTTGGTTCCTGAAGTTCGGAAGCCAATTGTTGAGTTGTGCGGTTTTTTCAAAAAACTTTGTTCACAGACTTTGAATGTGAAAGACCTTGAGAAGATGGAGACAAACATTATCACCATTTTATGCAAGTTGGAAATGATTTTTCCTCTCGCATTTTTCGACATTATGGTGCATTTGGTTTTGCATCTTCCGAAAGAGGAAATTCTTGGCGGCCCCGTGCACTTTTGGTGGATGTATCCCATTGAAGTTCAATGGAGGTTTATAAACAATATGTAAGAAATCGTGCACGTCTAGAACGTTCAATTGCAGAAGCTTACGTGGTGAACAAGGCCTTAACCTTTTGCTCAATGTACCTTCGGGGGGTTGAGACTCGATTCAATCGACCTGAGAGGAATGACGATCGTGTTGAATTCCAACCAAATGGGGAATATTCTATTAATAAGGCTGTTGGTCATCCATTTGATAAGAAATCAAGAATGCTCCCCATTCCGCAGTTAAAGCAAAAGGCTCAGTGGTATATCTTGAACAATTGTGCCGAAATTAAGGAGTACCTTAGGTGTGTTTTCTAATCTTTTTCAATAAATTTGTTTGGTTTATATAACGAGTAAAGGCAAAAATCATAACATTGTTGTCCGTTTGTAGTGAGCATATGGATGAATTAAGAAGACGGGGGGGGGGGGGGGGGTTCGAATCTTGAAGTTCAACAAGAAGCTGAGTTTCCTCAGTGGTTCAAAGAACGAGTATGTATATTAGTCAATTTTTTTTCCGAAACCCCATTTAATCAATCAAAAACTAACTTTCAATGTTAATATTGATAGGTGAACGGTTTGCTTGAGTCAACACCTACTGAAGTTAATAATGAATTGTATGCTCTCGCAAACAAATCAAGCGGCACCGTGTTCTCTTATCCAGAGATGATAGTGAATGGTGTCAAATTTGTGATTCATGGTCGTGATATGAAGCTTAAAACACAAAATTGCGGTGTAATGGTGCCAAGTGAGGAAGGAGTGAACTACTGTGGAGTTCTGGAAGAAGTAATTGAATTGCCCTACTTGATGGGTTACAATGTTCTCCTATTAAAGTGTAGATGGTTCAATACAAGTATAATTAAAGTGGAATCCAATTTTACGAGTGTATATGTCAAGGAAGAATGTTATAAAGATGATCCTTTCGTTCTCGCATCTCAAGCGAAGTTGGTGTATTATCTTTGAGATGTGAAAAATGGGGATGATTGGAGGCTCGTTAATGAATACATTTCGAGGAATGTATGAGATTTCTCAAATTCTGAAGTTGATAATACTGAGACCACAAATGATATACCAATATTGCAAGAAGTTAATTCTTTTTCATTTCAGTTGTGGGTAGAACTTCTAAATTTTGATAATCTTCAGTATGATCGGGTTGATGTCAATCCTACTAAAGTGTACAACGTCGATGATTTGGTTGGCGAAGGTTCAGATGAATTTGTTGGGGATGATGAAGTTGAATTTGAAGACGACACGTTGGTCGAGTATGAAGACGATAAGGATGACGACAATATTCTAATCGATAGTGATAGTGGTGTCCGTAATGATGTTGTAGTTAGTGATGATGAGGACAGTGATATGTAATTTGAACAAATATATGTAACTTTTTATTTAATTCAATGAAAACTTTATCTATTATCATTAATTAATGGTAGTATCAGATATACGCACACATGCACCTAGTGGATGCTTGGGGATAGTCAATGTATTCATGTACTAGTACTCATTTTTTCAAGATATTTGATGAAATATCTTGGAAAACTGAGTATTAGAACATGTCTGCTTACTATCTCCAAGGGATCCACTAAGTTAGAATAAGGTAGGTTGGGAAAGACAATAAGTAATAAAATGTTAATTTTATATATAAAAAAAAGTAATAAATATGCATCTAGTGGATGCCTTGGGGATAGTCTATGTATTCATGTACTACTCCTCATTTTTTCAAGATGTTTGAGAAACATTTTGAAAAAATGTGGAGAAGTACATGACGACTTACTATCTCCAAGAAATCCACTAGGTCGGAATATGGTAGGTTGGGAAAGACCATAAGTACTAAAATATTAATTTTATAACAAAAAATAATAGACATGAACCTAATGGATGCCTTGGGGATAGCCAATGTATTCATGTACTGCTCCTCATTTTTTCAAGATGTTTGATAAGCATCTTGAAAAAATGGGGAAAAGTACATGACTGCTTACTATCTCCAAATGATCCACTAAGTCGGAATATATTAGATTGGGAAAGACCATAAGTAATAAAATATTAATTTAATAACAAAAAGCAATAGACATACATAATTTGAATGAGTTAATTAATGAATATTTTAATGTAGAATGGCCGAACCAAGTAATGACACCGGTGGTGGCTCCAAGAGGGGCAGGGGAGCTTATTACGGTGCCAATATCGAGAAGGAGCTGGCCACCAAAAAATTTAGCCATCTGAAAGTAAAGTTTGATGCACAAACTGGAAAAGCTATTCAAACGTACGGCAAGTGGTTCAACAATTCCATGGTTCGTTATATGCGTGGCACCGTACCCCCAACTACACTAGCTTAGGAAAAAGTAACGCCAGCTGATATCCAAGTTATTCGTCATAGGTGATCTGTAAGCATTTTTTAAATCTTTAATAACTCACTATTAAAGATTTTTTTTATCTTCATAATATTTTAACAAATTCCATATTTAATTGTGATTTTAGGGCAAATTCATTTATCCACAAGACAATCCAGTAATCAACAATGTCATGATAAGACAAATGCAAAAGCATCTGAGTGATTGGTGCCACACGACGAAGAAACACTTGGTAAAGGTTGGAGGAGAGGTGGACAACAAGAGAGCGAAGTCGAAACCTTTTGGATCGATTAGTTCTTCTTATTGGGAAATTCTATGCGATTTTTGGGCTTCTGATTCTCAGCAGGTACGCCTTAGTTTTTACATTAATGTTTAATTATAAAATTACAATCTAGATTAATGAGTATTATTTTCTGTTTGAAGCGTATATCATAGAGAAATAAAGCAAAAATGACCATACTAGGAGAATACGGTTCCAAATCTATCGTTGCCCATGTTTATGATCACGTAAATTATAATAACCTATATCTTTACAGTTACGAAAATATTATAAAGGTAACAATGTTTAGATAATTTGTTTTTTTAGATGGACCCGTCTATTGGCCAGCTTCCGTGCATGATCGACACATTCGAGCACCTCCACAAGAAGAATGATAAGTGGATTAGCAATAAAGCGACGACAAAACATGTAAGTTGCCTAACCTTAACTAATTTATGATCATTTAACTTTAAAAAAGTTTAGTAAATTATTAATTGGTTAGTGTCAATTAGTAATTATTTATTAATTATTAATTAAATTTATAACAATTAAAAATTTATAATCTATGTGCCAATATTTTTATGATTAATGGACTAAGATAAAAAAAAAGAACTTAACTAATGTTGTCCCCGTATCAGGGAGCTTGTGGGCTAAGTTAGTTTGTTCATGAAAATCCATATCTAAATCACAAACATACAAATATTGTTGATGTATATGTTTAGAGACGTAAATTCCCCATTAATGGAATTAACTGCTCTTACTGTATATATCAACAATATCTTCATTATTGTGATTTAGATATGGATTTTTATGACCAAATTAACTTTAGCCCACTTGCTCCCTGATACAGGAACAAAATTAGTTATATTTTTTTTCAATCACTGGTTTGCAGTCATTAATGATAGGATGTTGGCAGATAGATAATAAACTTACATTTTATATGTAGTTATATTAAAAATTTATAAGTTAAGTTTTCAAATAATGTTGTATTGGAATTCGAGATATGTGCTTTTTATTTTGCAGACTGAGATGATCGAGCGTCGAGCATCGCAGAGTACGACCCCTGCATCATCTGCTGTTTCTTGTGTCGGCAATAATGTCGACAGTCAGTCCCGCCTGATATGGATATTGTCACGGATGTCCTTGGGCCTCGCACGCGTTATAAGAAAAGGTTTGGGGGGTTGCCTAGGTTGAGGGCAATTGGCGCAAAGAGGGCAGTATCTTCATCAACTTCTCAAATGTCCGGGCAATTGCCACCTGAAGTGGACACCATTTTGCAGCAAACTCAGGACATTATGCAGGAAAATCAGAACCTAAAAAGAAGTATACGACTAAACTTGAGAGTCGTCAATGACGTCAAGATGTACTGCTCAGTGCTTTGTTGAAGCAGGTTGGTGTATTGGCTCTTGGTTTTACCGTTGACTTACCAGAAGAGGATCCAAACTAGGACAATGATGCTCACGGGGGCGGGGATGATGATGAAGGCCCTACACATTTGTAGAACTTTTTCATTTATTTAAAGTTTAATTGATTAGAGATTTAACTTACTAAACTACTTTTATATTTTCATGTTTGGTAGAGACAATAAACATTAATAATTATAAAATATATATTTTTATTTATTTATTAAATAAATAAATAAATTGAAAAAAAAATAATATTACTGGCGCAAAAAAAAAAAATACTAAAAAAATTAAATAATTATTAATATATTAAAATTAAATTTATTAATTAATATTAATAAATTGAAAATAAAATTAGTAATATTATCAAAAAAAATTATTTAAAAAATACTTTTACCGACACAAAATTATGTCGGTAAAAGTCTTAATCTTTACTGGCGCAAAAATGCGCCACTACAGATATCCACCTTTGCCTGCGCAATATTACGCCACTAAAAGCAACATCTTTTGTCGGCGCAAATTTGCGCCGCCAAAAGTGGTTTCCACAATTCCGTGACAATTTTTTTCGTCAGCTCATTCTTATTTTTTCCGACGCATTTTTTCGTCGCTAAAAGATACATTTGTCGGCGCAGTAGGTTTTGCGTCGGCAAAAATTCCATTATCGACGGATATACGTCGTCACTTTTTGCCGACGCAAAATGCATCGGGAAAGCCTAAAGAGTTTTTGTCGGCGCAAAAGTCACGTTTTTTATAATGATTCTACATGTCCTTTTGGGCAAGCAAAAATCACGCACACATATATTTATATCTCACTTCAAATATTCATTCTTAATTTTTACTCTTATTTTTAAAATTAAATAATAGATAAATTATAAACTTTTTGCTTTCGTGTTAATATCAATAAATAGTATTTACGTAACTTAGAAATTATTTATTTTAATTTTAAAATAAAATATCAAAAAGAATATTATTGATTGTGATGTCAATTACTATATATAAAATTAATTGAATAACTTATTCGTATTTTGATTTATCGATCTTATTAGAAGTAGATAGAATTGCGTGCAAATAAACACATTAATATAATTATGAAAATTTTCTAGTGAAACTTTTGAAAATAAATTCACTGGTGGCGTCATCTATGTTTCAGCATGGCAGAAATTTCAAGTCAATTTTTTTGTATGACAATATATTATAGTTATAAGAAATTTTTCATAAATTTTTTAAGAAAATTCTAAATTATTTAGAATATTGAAAACAAGATTTAAGCAATTTATCTTACAAGTGTGCAACAGATTATTTAAATTTTGATTTTTGTATCTTAAATAATTCAAAATTTATTGAAAATTTATGAAAAGTCTTTTAAAACTATAATGTACACTACTATATATAAAATTAATTTTTCAAAATACCCTATAATTATATGATTAAACAATCTATTTATAATTATGACAAATATGTAACCTATTAAAGTGTTGGAAAAGAGGGAGAAAATGAAAAAATTAAAAGAGTTTGATGATATGTGTTGCACAAAATTTGCTTCCTATGTATATATATATGTAAAAGTTGGTTATAATCCATACTAATAATTAAAATTTTAAATTATATATGAATTATCAGTCCGGCCAAACAAATGTGACATGATATTGGTGACACACCTTGTTGTCAATATATAAGTACTTCTCATTTAGTTGGCAACCTATGCCTAACTGACACTATTCATTATTAACTACAACCAATCCACCAAATAAACGACAAAAAATGGCTTGATTCTCTCTCTAACTCTCTCTCTCTCTATATATATATGTTTGACTCCATTAATTGTTTTATTAGGGTATTAACGGTCCTATATGGAGTATTTCATTATTTTATTAGGATGTCACGTGGGGGGCATACACGTGATTAGGAAATAGATATATAGAAAAATTATAGGGTAGTAATTGTTTTTTAATAATTATTTATAAGTAATTATAGTATTTTTCGGTACATTAATAATAAGTTGTAATTTTTTTATCATGATACTGTATAACATAAATACACGAGATTTCTAAATTTTTTTTTAAATATTCAAGATAATTCAAAATGTTAAAATGATGATTCAAATATCATATTGTATGCAAATATAAATATTAAAATAAACGTACAAGCAATAAGCTAATTAATCAAATATTGATTTCGACATTCTAAATTATTTAAAAATTTAAAAAAAAAAATTGTATTAACTATATATAATTTATTAGTTAGCTTTATAAATATATAGAGAGTGATTTTCATGAATAAATATGCGTTATGCTAATTATTTAAGCAAACATTTATTCACTCCTGACACTATATATAATTGTTATTTTTAAATTTCCAAAACCAAGTGAAAGTGAGTGGGTGAGAGAGCAGCTATACAAATACATTGTAAGTCGTCTTTCTCTCATTGAATTGTTTTGTTTTGTTATACATTAATATCATTTACACTAAAGACAAACCACAACAACCCATTATATATCTATATATAAATACATAATATTGTAATAGATATATATTTATATAATTGTATTTTGTACCAGCTGACCCTCAAATATAACCAAATATATATGCTCAAAGCCAGACCACATTATTAGCTCCCACAGTGATAGACATTTGTTTCAATTATTCCATAGATTTGAAGCATTCAAATGTTAGAATATTATTTAATTAATTAGTCACTAAAAATTATAATTCTAATTGATTCTGATTCAAATCAAATATTAAGATTAATTGACAAATATTCTCTATACCATTAACATTAATTAAGTTATTCAATTTTATATATTGAGTTACTTAATATTTTATATTATATTAATTGTTAAGTATTCTGACATTAATTGTAGTAAATACATTGATATGAAATCTCACCTATATAAATATCCTCAAGCTCGTATCGTTTATTTTTGTATTCCATCTAAAAAGTTAGTGAGAACTTGAAAGTCTTTTATCTTTACTAATACTTTTTTTTTATTTTATTTTTTGGAAATAAAAAACTCTTAGATAGAGATTATCATAATCAATGATTAAAGGCTTGCTCTAACGATTCTTGTTATACGTCTATATAAATTTCTTCCATCAAATATATATATAGAGATTTTATATAAAACTTTATGATAAAAGGATTAATCAAAACATATATATATATATACATAACAAAAGATGTATATAACTGCTCACCTCAGCTTGATGAGGTTGGGGTGATCAATTATTAGTTGATGTAGAATCTTCAAATAATTTATTAAAAGGACAATTAATGATAATTAAGCTATATATAGATAACTATTAGCTAAAACATGAAGAAGACTTTTAAGTTTAATTTCCGAAGTTGATTTCGAAAGGTCTAATTTTTCAAGTTCACAAGCATTTGATTTCTATTTTGTTTCTTATGATACGTTAACATTAGAAGATATTGTTTTCATCTACCAAAGTCCTAATAATAACCAAATTAAAGTTGACTTGATCTTCTTCACGGGTTCAAATTTAGCAATTTATAACCCCTCCTCCAAGCTATTGACTTCACAAAAAAATACACAGTAAATTCTTATTATTTCGACCTGAAATTAATCAACAAGCTATATATATATCTGTGTGGATCTTAATCTATAAATTATATCAATTCATTCAATATGTCAAAGTGAAACACGATTTATTGGAAGTTGAAAAAACCTAACTTATATTATTGAAAACTGAAAATTTGACAGAAATTAAATTATGTATATATATATTAATGAAATATATGTGATTTAAAATTACTAGTGTAAGGTACTAATAATCATGAGTAGTAACATGTACCTTTAGGGAAATAATTACAAAGTTTTATAAGGTAGTGTTATGATGAAAAATTTGGTGTATGTTGGAGTTAAAATGTTTATTTAAAAAAAACCCTAAAATTTTGTTGTTTCTTGATTAATGTAATTTGTCAAAAAGAAAAAGACATCAGAAAACTCTGAGTTTGTGGGCACATATATATAACATCTTGGAAAAGTATATTATATAATTAAGCTTCAAATCCATATATATATATATATGTATGTACTGAACTTTTACATAAAAAGTAGTTAATCCGATCCAGAAGTGTTGTAAGACTTTGAGGTCTTCAAGAAAGACAAGGTGAAGGTGAAGAAGAAGAAGAAGATGATGATGTCTATGATAGGAAAAAGAGATGAGAAGTTGTTACAGCCTTAATGGGAGTGACATAATTATTAATTAATTCATATAATATTATTTTACTAATGATCATCATCTGTACTACTGTATTCCATTAACTAAACAAATCAAAATTAGCCCATCACCATCTCCCTTATATATTAATATAAAATATCAAACAAGCAAGGCCCATGAGGGAGAGGGTGTATATGAATAATTAATTAATTCATAATTATAAAAAGATTATTTAAATAAATAATTAAAATTTAAAACAAAACCTAGCTAAGCAAGAAAGCATGTGAAAGGCACCCACCCAGCTAGCCCTAGAATAAGGCTCTTAATTAAAATTCACAAGAAGAGAAGTCCTATATATGTGATTATTATCAAGTCTTCAAATTCCCTTGTTCTTTGGCCAAAGGGAAGACCCTCTCACATGTGGGGTTTTATTTTAATTAATAAATTAATGTGAAGTGCTATATTGATATATATAGGACATTTTTTGGAAGGGGCTAAAAAAGAGGTGCATTGGTGCACTTTTTTTTATTTCTTTACCGTGAATAGTTTTTGCTGTGATTTTTTTACAATTTTAAAAATTAGGTTTAAATATGTTGTTTTTCACGCGTATAAAAAAAATTAACTATTCGTGCAACAATTTATTTAAATCTTATTTTCAATACTGTACCCTAAATATACACGATCATACAACAAAAAATCGTGTAAAAAACTATTAACAATAGGGAACAAAAGAGATCTCTTTTTCTAACCCCTACCATGGAAAGTCCCATATAGTTATAGAGAGTTGAGAGAATAATTTATTTGTTTATATATATATATATATATAAATTTGTAGATTAAGCAAAGCGACAAATGAGGTACCCACGTGAAAATATGCCAATTTTTTAATTTCGAATCTTTTTGATCCATATGTTCATTAATTTATGTGCGTGATCACCCACTAGATATACATATAGCTTAGTTTTTTTTTTCCCATCAAATTTCTCATAATAATTACATATTTAAGTAATTGGATGAAAGAACGTTAATATGTGATATTAATATTCATCGTTTATTTATAGAGTAAGGATGTAGTCCTTTTTTGTTGTCATGATCCCACTCAACCTTCTCATATTAATCTTGATTATAAGATTATTTTATAATTAAATAAAATGACATGGCACATTAATTTGACAATACATAATTAATATTGCAAAAAATATATGTTTTTGATGTAAAAAATATACCGCAGAACCTATTTAAGTCCCTACAACATAATTCGTCTCATTTTCCTTCAATATGTGATGGAATGCATGGCCTTACTTATATTAATCATACATATATATATATATATATATATGATAAGACAAAACCAGAAATTTATTATTTTTACTAGAACTATTTACAATTTTAATAATTTAGATGCATTTTTTGGTAATATTAATAAAAAATAAAAAATTAATGAAAATTGAGAATTTAAGCCCCTATAACTAATGTAAATCCGTGCCCTAGTATGTAGCTGGTATATTATATGTATATAATAATTAATCTAAGTACAATTTTATTTTGCTTATTTTATTTTTTCTCAAATTTCAACCAATGGATCATAGTATCATATACTCGTAATTGGGATATATTCTAAGATTGTTGGCTTAAATTCTCTTCATCGTGTATAGTTTATTGTTACCAACCTTTGGATATGATACTCGATCTAAGCTATATATAATACATGTAAGGTAAAATATTCAGAAATTAAATCATTATCAAACGTTTAGGAGATTTCTAACAAACTATACATATAAATATAATTACCAGTTATTAATTATAGTAAACTACTGGACAATGGACACTTAAACTTTGTGCAATAAGTCCACAGCTTACATCCCTATACATAATTATATATACATGTATAATTATTAGTAAACATCTATAAATATATATATTTATTTATATGTATATATATATATTTATATATATCCAAGCTGATCTATTAAAATAAACTCCTAGAATTCATTTCTTAAATGATAAAATTTGGCAATTTCTGGCAAATAGCTAGACAAAGATTGAAGCAATACCATAATATTTATATATATATATATATTATGTATGAAATTATTTAATTGTATTAAAGTATGACTTCGTTCTTTTTTTTTAATATTGATTTAATTTAATTTGCCGTCTTCATCCTTGTACGGATGAACTAATTAACATTATATATCGAAACATGATATCTTTGAGGCAAAGTCTTAATTAATTGTTAATAATAATCTAAAACTTCTATAAATAGTTAATTTATATGATTGGCACAACAAAAAGTGCTTCTTTTGATGATTTTTATTTCGTTGAAAATATAAAAGCCAATGAACAACTTTTAAGTAAGAGTAAACATATGCAAACACAAACACACATATGCAGTCCTAGCTAATATTATATATTAATATAAATATAATGGTAATTATATATATTTGTTTGTATACGATGCAAAGTATAATTTTCTTCACGTATGTTTTCGATAGTGTTGTGTATGGATTTTTAAGCTCGCACTGTTCTTGGATTAAAGTAATTAATTATGTTGGAAAGCATATATATCTCTATTATAATAATAATAATAATAATAATAATAATTTATATATAAGCATAGTTAATAAAGTACTAGTTTGCTATATACTGACTAAATTATTATTTTATATCCATATCATTAGGTACGTTATATTCAATTGAGAAATGTTTTGTATAAAATGTATTATTACTTTTTTAATCATAATTAAACTATATTTGTTAACAAATTATTCTATACGTGCATTAAAAAAGGATAAATAATAAATGAATAATTTTTTTTATGCATGTCTAGGAAGTGTTACCATAGCCAAATGATATTTATTCGATTCATAAAAGAAGGCCTAGCTAATATATATACATTAATTTTCGTTACAAAATTAATGTAATATTCCTTTAATAATGTGATACTTTTAGCTCAATTGGATTACATTTTCGTGTTAATTATTATATATATTATATATATATGTATATATTATATATACACGTAGGCCTCCACGCATAAAAGGTCAAATAAAATGAGATCATTCAGTTTGATTTTATGTATAGTGCAACCTATATATAAATTTATCTACGCATTTTTTTTCGAGATGAGACTAATTTTCTCAAAATTATTGATGTAATTCACTAATACAGAGATCAATAATAAAAATAATTAGTGATTTGCAGAGAGACTATATGTACAGTCCTTTGTAAAATACAAAAATAATATTTGAGCTGGCATCGAAAATTATATATACATTATCTGTGAGAATAATGTATACATAAATACTTTTCAATAGGCTTATTTTACAAAAGAAACCCTATCTAAAACCATAACAAAAAGTATTTTGTGTAAATCCTAGAAACTATACATACATTCAAGTATGTAGTTGCTGGACTGGGCAAGCCCAAATATAAGTCCAACTTTTATAAATAAATGGGCCTTGTGATCTGCGTGATCCTTGTTAGATCTAATGGGCCACTAAGGCCCATTGAGTTTTCTAACCTTTTTGTTCAATTGAGCTCTCTTTCTCAAAACAAAATGCTGACTATTACCGCAGTAAGTGATATTTATTTTTTATTATTGTTATTATTAGCTTTGCTTTTCTATGGATTATGCTGAGTCACATTAATTTTAATACAAACAGAGCCCTTGTCACTTTAATTGGTGATTTAATTATAAGCCTCTAACTTTCTACTTATTTTTATTATTATGGAGATAGTGTCATCAGATACTCCAACTTGGATTAACATGACCGCATGGTTAGTTTTTATGATTAGGAAAAGACTTAAGCATCATTTCCATTTGCCATAACCATTATTATATCATGATTATCTTCTAGAAGAAAATAATTATTTTATTATGATTTTGGGGGACTTATGGTCAAGTTGTCCACTCCAAGTTTGTCAATCTCAATTCTAAAAATATTCACAGTACCACAACATTTTATAAACGACAAAAAAATATACGACATTATTACATAAAAACGACATCAATCTAAAAACAAGAAGATGCCATAAAAACGACATTATCCACCAGGTTAAGACTAGGAGTGTTCGTAGTGTAGGCAGTGTAGTTTTTTGCCAATTTATTAGATCGCACCACAGATACGCTTTAAATAATTTTCCAAACCACAACCCACATTGCATAAATATGAAACCGCACAAATTGTACCACAAAAATCTGGTGCAGTATGAGTGGTTTATATCTCCAAATAATTTAACAAGTTTATATTATAATTAATAAAGATTCATAATAAAGCTCATAACTAAAGAGTGTTCAACAAAACAATAAAAATACAACAAATTAATAAGATTTCCTAGCCACCATTGATTCTCGAGATATTTTCTAAGAGGAAATGAGGATTAAGATTGAACAAGTCTTAAACTCTCAAAGTCAAGCACTTTCTTTATGAAATCCTTTGAGAAAACTAGAGATTCTTAGAAACTAGAGAGAGAGAGAGAGAGAGAGGTTACAGAGAGATTGGAGAGATTGATCAAGTCTTCATAAACTTAATGATGACCCTTTTATAGTGTAGGCACCGTCATTAGGTCGAATCAATAGGATTAGAGATAATTAACAAGTCATTTGGAGCTTATTTACGTTAGGGGTGCTTATCTGATCCAATCCAACATTTTTACCGCTAACCAATTCAATCCAATTAAAGGTTGGATATTGGAAATTATCATCCAATCCAGATTGCCCTAGAAATCTAATCTAATCCAATCCAATTGTAATTGGATTTGTAATTGAATTGGATCATTTATTTTATCTTTGAACCTAAATTTTATTATTAAAAAAGTTAACAAATAAAAAAAAAGCATACAAAAAAATAAACACTATTTTGCAATAATACTAAAGGAAGTCATTTCAATTACCATATTAAGTCGTCGAAATATTAAGTTTACAACACAACCATTCAAATTTAAAAGTAATTTGTCAAAACTAACCAATAACTAAAGTCCTTAGATGGTAACAAAATACTAATTTAGCATCAAAAAACAACAACATTCCAATTAAAAATAATATATATATATAAATATATTAATTGTAATTGGATTGGATTAGTTCCTAATTGGATTTTCACAGTCTCTTCTGCCAACCGATCTAATCCAATTAACATCCAACTTTTCAAATCCAATCCAATTGTAATTGGATATCCAATTTTTTTTAATTGGATTGGTTCAGGGTGATTGGATTGGTTTGGATCCTGAGCACCCATAATTTATGTAACCTATACGGACACGACAGGTGATACGTTGCCTTCTAGCAAGCGATGCATCACCTGTTGAGGCTTATGAAGCCCTTCACATTTTGGCGATGCTACGCCACTTAGGGGGCGACATATCACCAACCCCTCTGAATTTTGACCCTCCAATGGTCCTAAACTTGAGCCAAATGCTGTCAAACTTTTTGGGGATTCTTAGATACCTCTATGTATCACTTTGGGCCCAAAAACACATTTTTAAAGTGCCTACAATTGAAACTCAAATTTCACATCTACACTATCTGAAATTCACTAAGTGTTTATACCTAGCTTGTATTTTAACATTTATCGTTTGTATTTAATCAATCATAATAGCTCTGTGATCAAACCTACATAGTCTTCTTCCTCTAAGCTTCGACGACGACTCCTGGGCGACGAGTTTCGAGCTTCAACGGCGGCTCATGGGTGATGAACTCTGAGCTTCAACGATGGCTTTTGGGTGACATGTTAGAATTTTATATGGACTAATATAATTACAAATATAATTCCATTATCACAATCATTTTCTAGAGTGCCTACGAATAGTTAAAGACCATAATGGGATAGTTAATATTAATCTAATTGCATTTGAGGCACATGGTAGCACCCAAAAGACTATAGGTTGGCCCATTAAACCATAGTCCAACATATCTAATAATATAAGCCCAATAGGCCCAATATACCCCTTAGGGTAAGAAGGCATACGAGACATATATATAGAACATATATGTTGTTGGGTGCAGAGATGCATGTGGTTTTGGTCAGGGTTGCTCTCCATAAGTTCTCTCTTGTATTGCGATTTTCTAATTTTGTTTGTGTGGATTGTAAGAGATTCAAAGATGAACATTGGAGACTCAATGTCAGTTATGTTTATCTCTATATATTCAATTCAATACCCTAAATAAAGTTTGATCTTGCAGATTACATGAGCATGGTTTATTGTTATTGATTTCAGAATTGATAATGTTATAATGCTCATATGTTAGAAATATTAACATGACAAGCTCTGAGCTTCGACAACCTCTGCAAAGGTTTGCATTTTTTTTCTTTTGGGTTCAAATTTGCGTTTATAGTGGGTCAAAAAAATTTGGGCTCAAATCAGGGTTTGAATATTAATCTGACTTTGTTGATAACTTTGATAATTTCTGGGTTTTGGGTTGTTGATAATTTCTGAGTTTTGGGTTGTTGATAATTTGTGTTGTTGAATATTATATATTGTTATTTCTTATTGGATTGTCTCAATGCACAAATTTGTGGATGTTGAAGGCACCCTTTTGTTCAATTTTGGCTTCAAATTTTAGTTTGTTGATAACTTTGCAATTTTTGTTGATAATTTCTGGGTTTATGGGTTGTTGTTAATTTTTCTTTGAATCTTAAGTATTGGTATTTCTTAGTGGATTGTTTCTAGGTTATTGGATGAATTATAAGAACATAAGTTTTTGTTTATCGGGTCAAGGGGTTAATCTTTCAAGAACACATGAATTTTAAGAATTAGATGAGTTGATATTTTATGATTTAATAAGTTTTGGTATTTTTAATTCAATCTATATTATTTTAATATTTTAAATTAATTTTTAATTATTTTTTAAAATTTTAAATAATTTTAAATTCATTTTTAAAAATATTTATGACTAGACCAATCACAAAGTGACATGTGTTGGTCCAGGCATCACCAAATGGAGCTAAATGAACAAGGGCTAACATAATTATTATTTTTCTAACTTTTGGTGTTTTCCTTGCAAAAAAAAAAAGATTGGGTCTATGCCGATTACTGTTAGGAACGAGTTTCCTAATACGCAGCGGAAAGGTGGTGTGGTTGGCCCAGTGTACAACAAAAATTTTGTAACATATTTAAACTACCTTTAAATATGCGGATCCATTAATATACATACATTAATCATAAGCAAGATAGTGGTAGAAATCATACCTCTTGAAGCCTATCAAGTGTCCTTGCTATCTTCTCGTATTTAGAACGATCTTCCTATCCAAGCCGCTCCACGTACTCACACCAAGATCTTCCAAAGCGTTCTCTACACCTCAAGAAATGTGTGGGCATTTAGAGAATGAAGGATAGTTTATTTGTGATTCTTCTTGATGTACTTAACTCATGAGATCAAGAGAATAGGCCTGAGAATTGGTTCTTTATTTTCAGGGAGAGAGAAAACTATCGTTCTATTTTTCACAGAGCGAATGTTCAGAGTAGTCTCACTCTCTTCACTTATCTTATCAGAATGATTTTCTGATCAGTCATACTTAACAGAAAAAATTCAAAATTTAAAAATTAAATCTGTAACCATTTTATAATTTAATTTTTAATTAATTAATTATTCCATTAATGAAAAAATCTAAAAAACCAATTTTTTGAATTATCCATTAATCAATTAATTAAACAAATAAAATTAAAAATCCCATCCCTGAAAATGCCAGCCCTTACACGCCACACACAGTCCTGGACTGTGTGTGAACGTGTAGCTTCCTAATTTCTAGGGATATTGGTTTTTCAAATTTTATTTAATTATTTATTCAAATTTCTTTGTCAGATAAGATCTAACAACCTGATAGCTAATTCAAATTTGAATTCAAATTAATTATCTTTTTAATTAATTATCAAATTAATTAATTATTTGAATAAATATCAATCTTTTAAATTCAAATCTAATTTGAACTTATCAGATTATTTTCTCCCACTCAAATAAAGATATTTAATTAATTCTACTAATTAATTAAACCCAAATTTTCGAAATTAAATATTTAATTTATTATAATTTCAAAAAATTATAATTAATTAATTATTTAATTAAATTTCGAAAATTAATTTAATTATTTAATATAATTTCGAAAATTATATAATAATTAAATATTAATTAATTTGGTTAACTACAACTAATTTGTAATTAATTAATTAATCACCATTATCATATAATTGCATATTTGGCCTGAAGAACAAATTTCTTCCTAAATATGTCTTTAAACTATTTTCCCTTCATATCAACTCTTACCTTGAACAGTGTTGATAGAGCCGCTATGGGGACCTATGGACCTATAATTCCAAGCTCCAATAAACTTGAGATTATTAATTAAACTCTTTAATTAAATAATTTTAATTTATTAATCTCATGATTATTCCACTATAAATATGAGATTGAACTCTTGTAATTATAGACATTTCATTTACTGAGTACTTTATAATCATAAAGCGTCCATTGATTTAATCATTGCATACAACTTGACCCTCTAATAATGGTTCATAATTAATCGGGAATAAAATTACCGTTTTACCCTTTTAAGTATGTCTTGTTTCCTTAAGTACCATTGACTCTACTAGTGAAGGTTAATTCATAACTAAATTATGAATTTGAGCTCAATAACCTTTCAGTCCCAAAAGTCAACCTTTAAGAGAACCATCATTCAATCTCTTGAGAGAATGTATAGATTCCATATCTGTATACTATGTCCCCAACCATCTATATTAATGAGTTCCCAAAACAAAAGTTTTTAGCCTGATCATTCTGATAGACCCTAACAAGTGAATCAAAGAACTCATATAACATAAACAGGAGTTCATAGTAACCTCAGGATTAAGATCTATTTGTATATGATCATCAGTTGATATATTTAATTAATACTTCGAAACAGTATTTAACTAAGTATTAATAAACATATCTGGTCCAGTTCTATATATTCTCTAATATATAAAGCACATCCACTAAAGTGTCCTACCACACTAGTGATCCGGATCTAGATCACATGTATTCATAATACTAGTGGACCGTACTTGCAGTAATTAATCTAAAGATTCCATAACTTTATTTTACTGCGAACTATTCAAGTTCATTTATCTCAAACACAATCCTCTCGTACTAATACGTGTTTGAGATTACATTCATGAACTTAGGAATTTTCCTGATATTTACATAATATTATCATAGAATAATATAGTCCATAAAATATATGCATAACAAATTCAATTTATTTATTTATTTCATAAAAACAATGTCTACTACATATGCTTTCAGGGCACATCTCCAACATTACAAACCTCAAACATTAGGTACTTATGCCGTAAGTATCCCTCTATTTATATATGTGTGTGTATAAAAGATAGAGAAAGCCCAAACGAGAGTTTTTAGAGAGAAGCAAAAATATAAAATTGGGAATATACTAAAACATGAATAAAAAGAAGGGAATTTTACATAAAGATCCAAAATTGACACCATGTTTACAAGGGTAAATAGGAAAATTTCCCCCTGAATTATGGTCTTTGTAGAGTATTGCCCCCTGAACTTTTTTTTTGTGGCAAAAATCCCCCCTGAACCATAGCAACTATTGTAAATGTGCCCCTTATATTGTATATCATTCTTTTTTTGAAATAATTTACTCATATAACACTGATGTTGCGCTAATGTGGCGAGATTTGACACTCCTAATAGCCAAATACATACATATAAAGTGAGATAATGACAAATTTTGAAAATATGTATCTGCATTCTTAGAACTAATTTTTGCACGTTTAACGTCGATAATCTCGATTTCGACTAACTTTAATTAGTTAAATAGATCCTTATGTTGTAACTATGTATGTGACATGTGGCTGCATATCAAACTGCTTAAAAAACGAACATAATGTAACAAAATGGGCATGTTTGCAATGATTTACATAGTTCATGAGGCATTTTCTCCACAAAAAATAGTTCAAGGGAAAAACTCTACAAGGGCTATAGTTCAGGGGGAAAATGACTATTTGTCTTTTTTACAATTTTACTGTCACACGACAATTTTTACATTTTTACTGTTTACGTTTGAATTTTATACGGTTTTATTCCTTTATATGTTACACATATACTATCTTCCCTATCACATCACTCTTTCTATTTCTTTTTCTTCCTCCATCAGTTTTTCTCTCTTCTTCCTCTGTTATTTTTTCTCTCTCCTTCTTCTTCTTCCTCCATCACCTCCCTGCCCAAGCCCGCTCTCCTCAATTCTAATCACCACGTCGTCGACGTGACAACGTCGATACTATCATATATTCGTTTTGTTGATTTTTTGTTAATTTGATTTTTTTTATTCCCTTAGTTGTTAGTGTATTTTATTGTCTTGCTGCTTTTTTATGTTTATATTATCTTTTTTTTTTTGGTTTGTTTTTTCTATTTTTGTATATATTAGTGCTATTTTTCATAATGCATGCAATGTATTTGATGTAATGCTTGAATGATTGAGATAGGGTGTTTAGTGTTAGTTTTTATAATTATTTTGGTATGTTTATTTTTTCATTTTATTAAGTATTATTTTAGGGTTGTGTTGGGCTATTTCAGTGTTTAGGTTGTGTTGGGGGTGTTGTTTTAGGGTTTGTCTGAGCAAGAAGATAAACAAGCATCTATTAAATTTTGTTTATATTTCAAGTTTTATTCTATTTTGTTGGTTTTTCATTGTTTTTATTAGTTATATGTTGTTTTGTAGTGATTATAGTGTTTTTGTACCGTCATTGTTTAACGCCCAAACATCACTTCAACTAACGGTGGTTGTAGTATAGATCGGGCGGTCGATTCCACTAGGAGGCAAATAAATAAAGTTAACAATAAATAGAGTTAAGAGATAAATAATATGAGGAAAATATAACAAGTGATATTTTTGTTGTTTTTGAGATTTAAAGATTAGAAATAAAGATAGAATAAAGTGTGATGTAACAAAAGGTAACAAGTAGGAATGATCATGAGTCACCATTATGCATACTTATTTATTTGGATATTTGATTCACAAAAATTACACAAATGAATAGTTCACATCCCAACTATTCATTTGGAAGATTTAACATTGAAGCACAAATATATTTCACAAAAATGCATTCAAGTGATTAATATTCTTTATCATGGAAGGATGGGATAAATCTTATGAGAAATCTAAAAATGGCATTATACCATTGGAAATAATGCAATAAAAGAATGGACATAAAACCTATCAAAAATATTACTTTTACTATTTGTAAAATACATAGAAAGAGCATGATTAATTCTATATAGATTTAGCAAAAGTAAATATATATGAATGAGATAGAGAAAATGATGAAGATATTATCTATATTATATTCACTAATTTGATAATACATAGAAAGTGCTTGACAAAATCTATATACTATTAGTAAACATAAATAAAGATAACAAGTTGAAGAAATAGAGATGAAAAAAAATAAATCACTCAAATATAAAAACTTTAAGCATATGGTGAATCAAAAAAACCAAACAAATTGATAGTGCATATAAGATTATCATAAACTTCCTAAGAAGGTTAGCCTATTATGCTATACATTCTCATAAACTTCTAGAGAGAAAATATGTGAAATGAGACTAAAATTTGCTGGAGTTTTGCTACCTAAAAATTACATATCAAATGTGAAAGAATATTCCCTATTTATAGAAGAAGTAAAGGACTAAAAAGAAATCTTATTATTAATATTAACCTAGTTATTTTTGTGAATGATCATCATGCACATTTTTCTAAATTAATACAAAATGTGTGTTTTAAAGCTAAAAATGGAAAGGTCCAAGGCCCAAAGTGCACACAAAATAGGCTAGTGGGTGGCTGGTGGCATTGACCAACTCGCAACCAATGGAAGGAAGCTACGTGTCGCGACTGGAGGCTTGGCTGTAGGAGGGAAACCAGGCGGGTGTGCCGAATCTGGATGGGTTGTTGTGCGGGTCATGCGGGCAGAGGCGCGGGTTGGGTACGTGGTGAGAGCGGGTCGCGGAGGTGGGCACATAGGTCACAAATCAGGAGTAGGTGCCGCCAAGTGTTTAGCGCAGAACTCACCACGTGGTGCGCTGGGAGGCGGGCTAGATTAGGGAGCTGGGCTTCGGCCTGGTTTCATGGGCTTTAGTCTTCAAAAATACCACATTTTCCTTCTCTTCAATTTCAAATATTTCTTTCTTCTTTCTTTTCATTATTGCCCAAATGCAATTTATTCCTAAAAATTTAACATAAATTAAATTAAAATTAATATTTTCCATTATAAAAATATATCATATTAAATACATGAAAATATTAATTAAAACTTAATTTATTTTAGCATTTAATATCAATAAAATGACATTTTATACTACTAATCAGTCATTTGTTGAGTACTTTTGTCGAAGAAGCAAGTGGTAAACGTTGATAGTGATTGTGATATTTTTATTAATTAGTTGTTTTAATGTTGCAGTCCGATTGAAATGGTATTGATGTTCCTGAGGTAGATGTTTTCCAATTAGTAGTTACTGCTGATATTCAAAAGAGGAGTGCCAAGTCAGAAGTAGCTTTGAAGTTTCCTTTCAGGATTGACTGTGGATCTTCAAATGCTGGAGTTATTTTGTAGTTTGTTTGTTATTGTAGTGTAGTTGTTGCTATGATATTTGTTGAGTTTTGTTTTGTTGAGTGTGTGTGTTTTGTTTTTAATTGTGTTTATCTTTGATGTGCATCATATGAATGCATTTTTTGATTTTGTTTTTTAAACTCTGGATCATGTAAGAACATAAATTTTTTTAATCTTTTAGTTAGGTAATGGATATGTGATTGTTGACATGTTTTATTATCAATTTTAAGTTGTTTTTCAAATTTTTTGAGTTATGTTTTTTTTTTATAAGAACAACGCCAAAGCACCTTAAGATCATTTGAATAGATTGAACCGTAAGTGATGTCTATAAGTCTCTGAAACGGTGCAACAACAAGGCGCATGTACTGTATGACAAATTATTTAAAAGTTTAAAAACTAACTGTTAGTATCAAGGAGCACTTGCAAAAAACTGTAAAGGATTGTATGATAATAATAATATAAAATGGAGGAAATAGAAGTGCATGATGCAAATGAAGAGAGAGAAAAAAAAGTTCTTTTTCATGAAATAAAGAAAGAGTGAGATGGGTGGAACATGTAAAATGTATTATTTATATTTTTTTTATTGCAATAAAAACAAAAGCTCTATAAAACTTTATCATACATTTATGAGTATTTGACATCTCGTGGTCTTTGTTTTTTACTTTATTCCTTCTTATCTTTCCTTTTTTTTCTTTTCTAATGCTTAATACTCATTATCTTTCTTTTTTCTTTTCTTGTGCCCAACACCTCTCTCTCCATCTCATTCATTCATTCTTCTTCTTCTTCAGATTTTCTCAACAACACCACCATCCAAGATCACTGTTGATTTTGTGGTGATCTTGTGATTGTACATCTTTTGGATTAGACAATCATAATTCAAATCATTTGTTATCAAGGGAGCATCCATGATGTCTGAACTCTAAAACAATGCGACATATATTAAAAAATATCAACAACAACTCAATAATTACTTGAGGATGATTGTTTTTTCAACTTTTGATTTGAATTTGTATCAGAATCAGTATTTATTTCATTCCCTGAAAATGTACGTAATACAAGATATTTTTAGAATGTTAAGGGTGGAAATTATACATTTTATTTCTAAAGTTCAGTGACATCAACACTATTGCAACACAAAAACAACACTACATCAAAGACAATTATTGATTTATCGTTGCTTTTGTGGTGAGCTTACGTTGACTGCACATCAACAAACAAATATAAGTGAAATAAGAGGATAAACTAAATATTTTTTACTATATTATTTTGCAACCTAATTTGATGAATAATGTAGAGAATTTATATGAATAAAACATATCCGATTTTACTATTTTTTTGAGATTAATTGATTGGACAACTCTTTTTCAACACTTTATGCCTTGATTTGAATTGTTCTACAAAAATTAAGACATCGACTGTAAGTTTTTTCATAGAGATTTGATGATTGCATTTTTGCCAAATTGTAAATTGGATTTTCGGTTGCTTACTGTAAATCCTAAAATAGGCAAATTTTATAGAAATATCTTTTTACTTAAAAGATGATTTTAAATTCCTTTTATTGTGATTTTCTGAATTAATATGTAAGGTTTACAAATGATTCCTTATTTAGTTTGATATTCTCACAATATGTTTATAAAAGGAATTTGTATCTTGGTTTTATAAAGAAAATATTATGTGCTTATATAAATTCATTTATGGAATATTTGTCTTTTGATTTTCGTGCTGCTCAAGATAATAAACTTCAGGAAATACAATCTTTGAAGGAATTAATTGTTATTTCTATCTTAATAAATTTGATATGACGCAAGTATTAGCTTTCCCCACAAAATCTGTGTTTGTCGTATCAGAATCAACTAAAAATGACAAATCTTCATTAATCAAGAATATCTTCAAATATTATTGCTTTTATTGGAGATTATTTCTCAGCCTTTCCGAGCACGAAATGGTCTCTATAAATAAGCTTATAGGGCCTTGAGAAAAAGTGAAATCTTTGGTGCATAGTTTGTGAGTGAATTGTAATATTTGTGAGAGTTCATAGTTTGTATTCAAGATCATTGTATTCACGCGATTTTGTAGTAAAATGAGTGTTTAGTTTTGTGGTGAGTTTATACCACATTCATGAGTGAATACATGTTGTAATTTTAACACAATTCTTATAATCTTCGGGAGAAGATTTTTTACAAGCCTTGCGTCGGAAGGATGCAAGGCTTGCAAGCACTCACTGGCCATTGAAGGGAGTTCAAGTGGTTAGGCGTTTCAATCAAAATAAGATTAGTGAAGAGAAGTACAACAAAGTTGTGGCAAATCTCTAGAATGAGTCTTGTTTTTTTTTAAGTCAATATTTTGTACTTGTGATTCTTTATTAAGCGTGGCCCCAAGGAGTAAGTTATCCGAAAGGGTTTCTGAGCCATGTAAAAATCTGTTGTGTACTTTATTGTTTATGCATTGTCTTTTTATTGTGTTCAATTTTTATTATGACAAGTTCTTATTCTGTCCCGACAGATCTGAAATCTATTTTAACATTTAATTACCATTCTTCACCTTAATTAATTCACCTGGTTTAATTAATTTGGTAATTACTAAAAAAAAAAATTTACTTACCTATTTTTGTCTTTATTTTTTCTGAGATTGAATGTTGTCTTGATGATTAATGTTGCTGCACAATCAAATCGTCATCTATACGCCCTGATATTCAGCCCTGGTCTTTTATGCAGCTCAAGTGCAACTGGCTAGCGAAGAACAGTACTAAAGGACCTACAAGTTGATATCTCCTCTGCGAAAGGCAGTGCGTCTCCCCAGGTAATCGCACGAGCTGAGGAATACGAAGCATGAAGACACAATCTGGAGACACATATAAAGCATCGCGTCCTAGACGCGAGCTGGTTCTATGTCCCGGCCAGGGTACGCTGAAGATCTGCCATGTCCAGGAGCCTTTGTAAACCCGGATACGTTATATATAAACGTGCATGGTCAGACATTACATGTCTGTTTGTCCCTGAATTCTCGGACACGTAACATAAACGTGCATGATCAGACATCACATGTCTGATTATGCCAGATGACCAATGATCAATTTTACTTAATGATTACACCATACCTTAATATATATTGTAATGTTCATCATTTATGCAAGACATGTCACATATAGGATGGGTATCCACGTGATGACCCCCGCACCTATCCTGGGATGGTTCTTCTATAAATATCAAGACCTTGGATAGGAAAGGGGTTGGGTTTTTCTCTATGTAATGCAAATACTTTGTCAATATATAGAGAGATATACAGTAATAATATCGACTCGTAGACTAGGGGATTTTAGCCTCCGAACCACGTAAAAAGGAATGAGTGTTCTTACTATATCATTCTAAGCATCCTTAAGAGTTATTACTCTTGTTACGGTTTATCCTTAAGCACTAGTTTATTCCAGCTGATTACGTAATACATTGTTGGTCAAAAACCGCGTCGACAGTTTGGTGCTTTCATTGAGAACTGCAAATTAGTGCTATCGAAAAAAATTCAGAACAAAGTTCATCATGGTGGTCACTTGTTCAAGGCACGGTAACGAAACGAATCAGGTATGGTGGACAGGAGGCTCACCATACCCCTATTTCCGGTGAACAAAGCCCAGAGATTTAGCAGCAGTCGAGAAAGCAACCGATGGGCCACGACGACACTAGAAGTTCAGCGCCTCTACCGTCGAATCTGAACCTGGATTACTTGACTGCGGTGGAAATGGAGAACATGCAGTTGAGGAGCCATCTAGCCAAAGCAAACAAGCAAATCAAGGAGGTCTTGGCTCGGTTGCCCCATCTTGCAACCGACGTTAACGTCGGAAAGAGGCAAGACAGGACTCGTAAGTCTCGCAGGGATAGTCGACCCAGGCCAAGTCGATCGGTTAGAACCTCAACCTCGAGTTCTACGCCCATGTCACGAGATCACCAGGGAACCCCGTTTGGCAACTTTCCTAGGGATCATCAACGAACCAGCTGATCGGTTAGAACCTCGACTCTGAGTTCAGCACCACCATCAAGTGTGCCCAGGAGCGCCCATGGCAACCCACGTAGAAGGTCAAGGGAAAACTCTCAAAGACGGCATGTCCCAACCGACCTCCCTGCACCACAATTAGATCGCCCAACACAGGGAATCACAAATGGTGGAGCGGAGAGACCACGAGCTAATTTGGTCTGACCCGATGGGACGAGGATCGCTTCACCGATTAGACATCCTCCGTCACCGATAAGGCATCCATATCCACCTCAGTCAGCTCGAAACGTTCCTACCTATGGTAACAGCAGGAGGAATCCTCCCTCCAGCTGCCCCTGCTCATGTCCTGCGAGCATGCGGGAATATGCCAGATCCTCATCCTCGACCGCAAGCTCTGAGCTTCTCTAATGGAAGCTATTGGACGGAGGGTCGTGAAAGTGATAGGACCAGTGCAGATTTGAGGAATCAACTCAGTTCAGCTCATAATCCTCAAGTTGATCTGCAGATCGACCTGCGAGATCGCCTGAATTCACAGAGGAGAAATCTAGTTCGCGATGGAGTCAGTGGCACTCACCACGAGTGCAGTCCTTCCAAAGTACATGATAACGGGAATGTCCCACCAAACCAGGCTCGAGCTTATAGGGACAATAACCCACCAAACGTGTACGACCAAATGGGAGATGTTCAACAGCCCTAGGGAGTCAAGGACCAAACCCTCGAGAGATTAGCACAGATGGAAGAACTGATGAAAAGACTCTTATCAGAGAAGGAAAACGACGAGTATGACTCAGGGGACAAGCTCGAGCTCTTCGCCCCCAACATCGCAGCAACACCATACCCGTCAGGTTTCAGGATGTCCCATTTATCAAAATTCGATGGAGATGAGGATCCATCCGATCACTTGGGAATGTTCAATATTCTAATGATGGCCCATAATATTAGACCTGAGTTGAGGTGCTTGGTATTCCCTTCGACTCTGGTCTGACCGGCCAAGCAATGGTTCAAGCAATACAAAAAACATTCTATCAGCTCGTGGAAGAGTTTCTCCGCTGACTTTAAGATGGCGTTCCGGGCTTCTCAAGCAGCTGGTATCAAGGCAGACTCCCTTGTAAACGTAAAGAAACAGCCCGGAGATGCAGGTTCGCCAACATTGCTGCGCGAACCAGAGACGCAGATGAAAGTTCTAGGCTTATGGCGATGAGAACAGGAATCCTTGTTGGGGGCGACCTTTGGAAAGAAATAGAAAGAAAGGTTGTCAACACCGTGGATGAGTTCCTGAACAGGGCTCAAAGTTGGATCAAATTGAAAGAGGCTTGAGCTTCGGTCGCCAGAACTAGCCAAGTCCCTGCCCAGCTCGTTGGAACGGTAACGGACGTTGCAGCTACGACTCAAACTGTTACCCAAAATAACCAAGGGGGAGGTAACAAGAGGAAGGGAAGTGGTGAAGGTAGCTAGAACGGTTCAAAGAAAAATAAGCCCGTGGAGAAGTTCAAACCAATCTATGCGACTGATGCCGACCTCACGGATACCAGAGAGCGCATCTTCTTAGCAAATTCTGCCCGCCTTCCATGGAAGAAGTCAGAGCCTCTAAAAAATCAAAGGGCGAAGAGAGACCCTTCAAAATTTTGTCAATTCCACAGTGACATTGGTCACAACACCGATGACTGCAGGAATTTGAAGGATGAGATCGAGACTCTCATCAGGGCCGGGCCTCTGGCCCCAGTATGCCTAGAATCGAATCACTCCTAATTAGCTCATTGGAAAAAACGTTCAATCAGCTCCGGAAACCACCGCAAATCAGATCGGAACTCAGGTGAATCGGGATACCCCTCCTCCGATAACAGGGGAAAGATAACAACCATCTCCGGAGGCCCTCATCTGGCATGAACGAGCAAGAATGCCCAGAAGAGGTATGTCAATGAGCTGAGGTCTCACAATGGAGTTGAGTTCATCCCAGAGCAGCGTTTTTCTAAGCAGCAACGATTGGAGAAGCAACCAATCAGTTTTACTGAAGAAGATGCCAGTCATGTCTAGTTCCCGCATAACGACCTTCTGGTCATGACCGTCTAGCTCGCCAATTGGAGAGTTAGACAGACACTGGTTGATAACAGGAGTTTTGTGAACCTGATATTCAGGTCCACACTAGATAAAATGGGATTGTATGTGATCGAGTTGAAGGCAACCTCCATGATGCTATATGGGTTTTCCAGCAAGGGATCAGCCGCTATCGGAACAATCGAGCTAGTGATAACCTTGGGTGAGGGACCACGAACTATTTCCAAGCTACTCGAGTTTGTGGTCGTCGATTGTCCAACCGCGTACAATGCAATCTTGGGAAGACCCACGCTGATGGCATTCAAATCCATAACATCTGTCCGCCACCTCGTGATCAAATTCCCCTCATCTACGGGAATATGTACTGTCCGAGGCGATCAGCTTGCTGCCAAGGAATGTAATAACATTTCCATGAAGGGAAAATCACAACCCGGGCAGCAGACGATGGTCGTGCGGGATGGGGGCGAGGAATCCCAGGAAGTGAGAATTGATCTTGGGATGGAAGAACCTCAACAAGTCAGTGGAAGAGGTACCATCCCAAGCAATGATATTGATCCATGAATAGGCGAAGATAGATCCGAGCTCCAGGCTATCAAAGAACTCGAAGAAGTAAACATCGACCCTAAAGATCCTTCGAGGGTAGTTAAGCTCGGGAAAAATCTTGACGCTAAGAGAAAGGCGGAGCTGGTAAAATTTTTACAAGAAAATCTAGATGTCTTTGCTTGGTCCCATGAAGACATGGTAGGGATCAGTCTGAGTATCATCATGCATACCCTCAACTTGGAGAAAGCATGCCTGCGAAATCCCAGAAACAAAGGCATCTGGATACAACCCGAGTTGAGTCCCTGGAAGAAGAAGTAGCTCGGCTTTTAAAATGCGGTTTTATTCGAGAGGAAAAATACTTGATTTGGGTCGCCAATCCTGTCCTGGTCTCAAAGCCAAATGAGAAATGGCAGACCTGTATTGATTTCTCTGATTTGAACAAAGCCTGTCCCAAGGATTGTTTCCCCTTGCCAAGGATTGACCAATTGGTGGATGCCACCACGGGGCACGAGCTCTTGTACTTCATGGATGCCTACTTTGGATATAACCAGATCGCTATGAACCCCACGAACTAGGAGCATACTAGCTTTATGACTCCGACCAACGTTTACTGTTATAAGGTCATGCCCTTCGGGCTGAAGAACGCTAGAGGGACCTACTAGAGATTAGTCAACAGAATGTTCGCTGATCAGATCGAGAAAAACATGGAAGTTTATGTTGATGATATGCTGGTCAAGTCAAAAACTACCGATAACCATGTCTCTAATCTAAAAAAATGTTTTGGGATTCTAAGGAGGTATAGTATGAGGTTAAACCCCCAGAAGTGTACTTTCGGAGTGGCGTCGGGAAAATTTATGGGATTCATAGTCAACACCAGGGGGATAGAGGTGAACCCCGACAAAATAAGATCGTTGCTAGAAATGCCTTCACCCAGATCGTACAAAGATGTCTAAAGTCTGATAGGAAGAGTGGAAGCCCTTAATCGGTTTATTTCTAAGTCCACTGACAAATGTTTGCCATTCTATAACTTGCTCTGGGGAAACAAAAAGTTTGAATGGACTGATGAGTGCGAGCAGGCTCTCCTCGATCTAAAGGCACATTTAGCCAAGCCACCAGTATTGTCTAAACCAATGGCAAGAGAGCCCCTTTTTCTTTATTTAGCTGTGACGGAAAGTGCGGCCAGCGCCGTGCTGGTCCGGGAAGAGGACCGAGTTCAAAATCCAGTATATTATATAAGCAAAAGACTTCTCGGAGTAGAATCTCGGTATCCTCTAATGGAAAAGGTGGTGTTCTGCCTTATTACGACCTCCAGGAAGCTTAGGCCGTATTTCCAATCCCATTCAATCCACATCATGACTGATCAGCCTTTAAGGCAGGTACTGCAGAAACCTGAGGCATCGGGACGTCTGTTGAAATGGGCGGTCGAGCTCAGCCAATTCGAGATACTGTACATACCCTGAACTACGATCAAAAGCCAAGCCTTGGCTGATTTCATGGCTGAATGCACTGGATTCCAAAGGAGCCCTTGAGAGAACCAGTGCAGGAATTATGGAGAATCTTCGTGGACGGGTCATCTAATGAGAATGGGTCCGAAGCTGGGATCATCTTGATATCCCCAGAAGGGCATTGTTTCCACTCCGCGCTGTGGTTCGGGTTCGTGGCGTCCAACAACGAATCTAAGTACGAAGCCTTATTGGACGGGCTTAGAGTAGCGAAGGAGCTAAAGGCCAGGGCTGTCCAATGCTACAACGATTCCCAGCTCGTGGTAAACCAAGTGTTTGGGGAATATCAAGCGCAGGGGACCAAGGTGGCAGCTTACCTGGCCAAAGTGAAGAAGGAGCTGTCCGAGTTTGAATATGGCCTAGCCGAGCAGATCCCTCACGAGTAGAACGCCAATGCCGATGCCTTGGCTAGACTCGCTACCTCCAAGGAAGCCGAAACCCTGAGCATAGTACCAGTGGAATTCTTGGAAAATCCGAGTGTGGAAAAAAGTGCGATGGAGGTCGAGATGATCAATATCAGGACGGCCTGGATGACTCCCATAATAGAGTATCTTACGACAGGGAAATTTCCTGATGAGCAAAAAGACGCGAGGAGAATACTCTATCAAGCTCTAAGGTATACAATCATAGACGGGATGTTGTACCGACGTGGCCATTCCTTGCCTCTTCTGCAGTGTGTTCTTCCAGAGGAAGCAAAAACTATTCTGTAGGAGGTGCATGAAGGCTTCTGTGGGGATCACGCTGGGGGGAAAAACCTGGCCTTAAAAATACTAAGGTAGGGGTATTATTGGCCTACTTTATCAAAGGATTCCATCTTCTATGTCCAAAAGTGTGACAAGTGCCAGCGGTTTGCCACGGTTGCCCGAGCTCTACCAGTCGAGCTGAAAATGATATCATCCCCATGGCCATTCGCAGTGTGGGGAATCGATTTAATTGGAGCCCTGCCCATGGGAAAAGGAGGAGTTTGCTATGCAGTAGTGGCCATCTATTATTTCACGAAGTGGGCAGAAGCGGAGCCCCTGACAACAATTACCTCAAAGAGGGTTCTCGACTTTGTAGTCAAGAGTATTGTTTGCCGATTTGGACTGCCTAGAAAGATTGTATCAGACAATGGAACTTAGTTCGATAGCGATCTCTACTCCTAATTTTGTGAGAAGCATGGCATAATTAAGAGTTTATCTTCGGTGGCCTACCCACAGGCCAACGGTCAGGTCGAGGCCGTGAACAAGATACTCAAAGCGAGCCTTAAGAAAAGTTTGGATGAAGCCAAGGGAGTCTGGCTCGAGCATCTACCGCAGGTGCTGTGGGCGTACCGAACCTCCCACCGACCTTCTACGGGGCACACCCCTTTCTCCTTGACTTTCGGAAGTGAAGCTGTCCTTCCCGTCGAAATAAAAATAACCACGCACAGGCTCCAGACCTTCAGCCAGGAACAGAATGACGAGTTGCTCAGCGTGTCCCTCGACCTAATTGATGAAAAACGAGAAAATCCGCAGCTACAGCTCGCGCATTACCAGCAAAAAAATACTCGTTATTTTAATTCGAAGGTCAAAAGGCGTATCTTTGGTATAGGCGACCTGGTGCTCTGAAGGGTCTTTTTGGCAGGCAAGGACCCCAAAGATGGTGCTTTGGGTCCGAGCTGGGAAGGGCCCTATCAAATAGTGGAAGTCATACAGGAGGGAACCTTCAAATTTGATTGACTTAATGGAGAAACAGTTCCACGGACCTGGAATGCTATGCACTTAAAGAAGTACTAGCAATGATCGTACCACATGTCTATCTAAGGCTTAGTAAATAAAGCCGTTTAATTTAAGAAATGAAACAATCATTGTGTATTTTTTGTGTTTTTATATAGTTTCATCTACATGTTAGTTCGAGTGATAGCGTTGGTCCAAAGCAATCAGGAAAGTTCACTTTCTGATTGCCTGGGGGGCATATAACCTAAGTAGAGGTCCAAAACTTGGAAGTTAGTAAAATTGATTAACCAAGTGTTTTATCTAAAAAACGCGAAGTGTCAATAAAACTAACACGAACTAAGTTTTAATTAAATATCCTGGATACAACCAGGTCCAAAACTTGGAAGTTAGTAAAATTGATTAACCAAGTGTTTTTTTCTAAATGTGAGGTGTCGTTAAAACTAACACGAACTAAGTTTTAATTAAAAACCCCGGATACAACTAGGTCCAAGGCCTGATATTTAACAGGTAGGATATAAATCAACATCAATTTTGGTTACGACCAAAATTAAAGTATCTATCTCGAACTAAGAGTCGTTTCCTAAAGATTTTAAATGTACAAGTCATGAGGCATAAGAAAAAATCAGGAGAGGAATAATAAAATAAAATAAAATAGATACTGAACTTATAAATAAACTGTCTCGAGGAAAATAACCTTGTACTAAGCCAAAAATGGCAAATGTTTACAAACAAAAGAGGTGTAAAAATTAACCAAAGGAAAAAGAAAATTAAGCCCCTCCAGGGCACTTGGAGGACGTCACCTCCTCGGTCTCCTGCCTGCCAGCGATGGAGGTTTCCCCAGTCTCGGACTGCTCTTGCTGTGCCCGAGCCTTGAACTTCTCAAGATAGAGATCCCACACGTTAGAGGGAAAAAAAGGAGAAGTTGCCTTCTTGGTTGTAGGCCCAACAATGGTAGAGCATGCTCTCCATGGAGGATATTGAGGTCGCCTTCTCCTCCTTAGTAGCAGCCTCTGCCTCCAACTGCTTAGCCTTGACCTCCGTGAGCTCGACCTGTAGGGCAGCCAGGGAAGCCTTCGCTTCCTGCTCTCCCTCTTGGGTCGCTGTTAAGGCAGCCTTCGCAGCCTGCTCGCCTTCTTGGGCTGCCGTCAGGGCGGCTTTGGCGCTTAATTCGCCTTGTTGAGCAATTGTGAGGACAGCTTGGGTAGTAGACAGGGTAGCCTGAGCTGTTTGGAGCTCAACCTTGAGCTCTTCATTCCTGGCCCTGGCCCGAGCTATGCTGCGATGTTGAGCCAAGACCGCCTGCAAAAAGTAAGGAAGCAGTCAGGCACATACTAGGGTAAAATTTTAAATATATATATACTAAGTCAAGGAAAATATGCTTACTGTGAGGTTCATCCCCAGCGCGGATTCCATGACATTCTCCAGGCTCCTCTCCTCGATCGCCCTTAGGTTCGTCGGTTTGGCCTTATAGAAGTGCTCCACCGTGTGGTTCGCCGTCTCGTAGATGGTCCCCCGAAAGGTGTCTGGAATTTTCTCTAGGACTTGGGCATTGACCGGGATGCGTATGGTAGGGGCAGGGATGATCGGAGCTGGGGGATCAACCGGTGCTGTCTGGTCCCGGGCAGGACCGGAAGGTGCTGTCTGATCCCGAGCAGGACCAGAAGCAAACCGGGGAGGAGGTGGAGGCGGGCCCCTCTTGTATTGAGCAGCAGTAGCTGGAGCTGTTGAGTTTTGGTCCTTCCCCTTGGCCGGGGATTTAAAGGTCGTTCCTCCCGCAAGTGGCACCTTCTTGGATGAGAACCGGGGCTTCTTTACAATCGGCCCCGAGCTGGATTTCCCTTCCTGAAACATCGTGCGGATATTGGGAATCCCTTGTTGATCCATCTCCTCGCTTGAAAAAGAAAGGGAAGTACGTAAGTATGTGTACAAATCCTTCAGTCCACAAAGTATGTATACATGTATAGGATATAACAAAAAGTCCTACCCTCCGAGCTAGAGGAGGAGTCTACTGCCACGACCTCCGGCCTTGGAACCACTATAGGAGAAGGGGAATCTAAGTCTATAACTTCTTGGATTAGGGGAGGCTTGGACTCAGGTTCTACCTTAGGGCTGGATTCTTCCACATTGCCTAAGCCCAGGGGCAACGACACCTTGGAGAAGGGAAGGCCACAACCTAAGGTTGGTCCCGTACTCTTCGAAAAGGGACGACCTAAAAGATAGGGTGTTATCTATGACTATAGTTCCCCTAGGATGGCCCATGTCGTGGCGAACCACTAAGTGATCCACACACTGGAGCAGGGTTATGTTGCGGTCAGGGTCATGGGGGTGGTGGTGCACTAGTTGGTTTGGGTTAAACCTAACTAACCTAAGGTCAGCAACATCCCTATCTAAGTCCCTAAAGGGGTACGGGTTACCTTGGCCGGAGGGGCCGGATGCTGCCCCCGACGAAGCTCTTTCCACGTCTGTTTCCCGAGCGGCCTCAGGAGCTCGTCTATTTCGCACGAACGACACCTTTGCCTCTTCTTGTTCTTCATCGTCATCGGCCTCAACGCCCCCTTCGGGGATGGACGCTAGCTCGCGAACGACCAGATGGTTAGCCCGAGTCCTCCTCAAGGCTAGAGTCTGGCCTTCAGCAATCAACTTACACGCCAACATCGTGTCATCAGACACGAGCTGGCGGTAATCCTTCTCTCTGAACGGAAGCCCCGCCAGAGTGTCGTATTGGCCACCAAGGGTCACGGATTTGGTCGTCCTTGTAAAAATGGTTGCACGAAGATACTCCAGTCAGTATACACGCGAGAAGACTAAGTACGAAAAGAATAATTAAGCGAGCTAGGAAAGGAAAGAAGACTTACGGGGATGGTTTAAATATCAGTGTTCGTAGTTGCGAAACCCATTCGACATAAAGAGCTAGTCTTTAAAGTCATTGGGGTAGCTGGGCAGCTCGATGACTGCGGATGAGTTCGGGAATCGAGTCAGGTAGTAGAACTCGTTGCCTTGTCCCCATTGATCCGGGCAGGCCTTGAGATAGAAAAAATAGAGAATGTCCGCAGGGGTGGGGACCTCCCACTCATGCTTCAAGAAAAGGTACTTCATCCCCGCCAATAGCCGATACGAGTTTGGGGGGAGCTGGAACGGTGCCAACTGCACATAGTTGAGGAATGAGCAACATAGAAGGAAAGTTCTTGGAAAGATCCTTGGTGACTGGGTTTCCGAAGGTTTTGGTGGCAGATTTCTAGGATTTTATGAGAAAAGGAAGAAGGGTTTTTGAAGTTCAGAAGAGAGAAAATAAGGAAAAGTTTCGAATAAAAGGTGATGAACACTGAAAATTACTAGCCCTATTTATACATAATAGGCATATAGAAACGTGGACCGTCCGATCAAGCTAATGCGAGATACGAGGGTCATGTTTCAAAAGATTAAACGACAGCAAAAAGGTGGCTAGACCATTTAATACAATCCTCGAAACCCGAACTGACGCCAATCATGTCGTTCCACGTGTCTAGTACTCAAGTAATGAATAAGCATGGATAATCGCAACAGAAGTTTAAAAGTCCTCACCGTGTCAGTCGGAGGATGATGTCATAAGACACGGGCAGGGACTTGGGGGGCAAATGTACGCCCTGATATTCAGCTCGGGTCTTTTATGCAGCTCAAAGTATAGCTGGCTAGCTAAGAACAGTACTGTTGACGCGGTTCTTCGCCAACAGGTAATTAAGAAAAGAAAGAGGAAGGGATTAGTGCTTATGTTGAACTGAAATAGATGAATGATCTTGGAAATGGAAAGGTGACACAAAATACGTTTTTTAGGTGGTTCAAAGGTTAAAATCATTCTACTCCACCAGTCAGTATTATTGCTATATACTGGGTATTCTTTTACCGGGTATTTCTTACAATATCGAATCCAACCCTTTATAACTCCCAGGGTCTCCATATTTATAGGAGAAGGCACCTGGGAGTTGGTAAGAAGGTCATCCCATGACCTTCTTACCTATCATGTCAACTCTGTGACATTCATGATTAATTCCTAAACCTGACACATAAGTGTGATCAAATCAATAGGTAAGTGGATAATGGGCTGCACGGCCCAACCCAGTCGTGGGTGTCTGAATACGCACGTTCCTGCTGCGTGTCCGAGAAGTCTGGGGTATATCAGACACGTGATGTCTGATATATCCACGTTTACCTTGCGTGGTTGACTTTATAAAGGGTCACAGCCTCCAACTCTAGCTAGTACCACGAGCTGGATGATTCCCTCGACCTGTGGTCTTCAGAGTCCAGACTCACTCCTTAAGCAATCTTGGCGAACCCTTGGGTTACCTCGAGCTAAGGAGGTAGGATCTTATGATGGCAGCTCCGGTCTTGGGGATGTCCACGTGGTAGTCATGATTAGGCCGTATCTCAGCTCGTTAATCTGCCCGTGGCAAAATCAAGGCGTACATCTGCCCCCCAAGCCTCTGCTCGTGGTACACGACGTCGTGTAGGGCCACAGTAGGGGCTTTTAGGCTTCCCCATGAACTCTTCATATTCCACATTCTACACAGGCGCCGAATACGTGGAACATCGTGGTTGGTGACGGTACGTCTTCCGAGAACCGCATTTAATGGCCTAGCCTATGCCCAGCCGTCGTTTCGTCTTTCGAGTGGAGGGCCTTGGATCCCACATCAGGGCAATCCAACGGTCCTCCTCACGTGGCCCTTCATGTATAAAAAAAGGTGTGGCCACCTTACGCATGGGCCACCCATCTATTTGAAATTTTCCAGAATTTCCTCTTCTTCTTGCTCTCAAAAATCCCCCTTTTTTCTCTTTCCAGTTACCATCTTCGGCGTTCTAGAAACTCAGGTGCAAGGGCTGCTTCGAAGCTTGGGAACCAACAACTCCGACGAAGCCCCAACCTAGGCGATTCCTTCATCCTCTTCTCAACCAGAACACTCAGTAAGTCTTCTGACCGTGCATGTTTTTAAATTATTTTTCACTGTAGCTTAGGTAAATATTTTACTATAGCCACATGCAAGGGTTTGCTGGTTTTTTGTGGGCATGAAGGGAGAAAGCCTTTTAGGTTAGGGGATTGTTTGTAGTAGAAAATCCTTTAAGAACATGGTTTATAGGATGTATTTTCTGGGGAAAATTTGTGGGTAGGATTTTTGGTATGCTGGTTTAAAGTATTCAGTATTTTGGGTGATAAACCGGGTAGCTTAGGGGACACGCTTCACAGGCAGTTTTGCCTTTCTTGCCTATTGGAACTTTCCCTCCAAGGCAAAATTCTATCCTGACCCTCCTGACACACGAATTCCGAGTAATCGGGGATCTGTTGGGAGCACAGACGCGTGTTCATAGAACAGCGTGGTCTCACTCTCCACGGGCTTGGCTTACCTCAGCTCGGGTCAAGGAAAACAGATTTTTCTCCATTTTTAGGTCGCCTTCTTCTAAAATTTCTTCTTTTTGTTCTCTAGGCGACCAGATGGGACCCAAGAAGCTTGTAGGCAGCTCGTCCTCCCGCCAAGACAAAGACAAAGGAAAGGAGGTGATGGCCGAATCCCCTATCCCCAACTTCGGGCCAGCAGTGGAACAGGAGCTCGAGGTGGCTCCCGACGCGTTCTTTGAGGCGGAGAGGATCGTCTCAAAGATTACTGACCAGGCGAAGGTCAACAAAATATTCCTCTCCCATAACATCAGGCTGGGGAGAGGATCCGTGCTTGCCCGTACTCCTTTAGAAGGCGAGCGGAGCTGTGCGCTGCTTGATGAGGCGTTCTCGGCCTGGAGCGACGAGCATTTCAAGGCGGGGGCCTTCCTCCCGTTGGATCAGTATTTCGCTGATTTCCTCAATTATGTGAGGTTGGCCCCATTCCAGCTCCCCCCCAACTCTTATCGTTTGTTGGCGGGGTTGAGATACTTGTTCCTGAAACAGGAGTGGGAGGTCCCCACTCCTGCGGGCATCCTGTACTTCTTCTGCCTCAAGGCCAGCCCGGAGCAGCGGGGGCGAGGTGACGGGTTTTATTACTTAACCCGGTTCCCCAACACGGTTGCGGTCATCGAGCTGCCCAACCACCCCAACGACTTCAAAGATCAATTCTTTATGTCGATGGGGTTCCGGAACTGCAAGCTTCACTACTTCAATCGTCCTCGTAAGTGCCTTTCAACTTTAGCTCGTAAGTTAAGTACCATTTAGCTCCTCTTGTATCCCTTTCTGACTTAGATTAATTCTGCAGCTATCTTCGCGAGGACAGAGAAGTCTGTGACCCTCGGGGCCCAGTACGAGACACTGGCGGGCTTGCCCCCCAGTGAAAAGGATTACCGTCTGCTCGTGACAGACGAGACCATGGTGGCCTGTAAGCTGATCTTCCCTGGTCAGACTCTGAACCTAAGGAGTCTCCGGACGCTTCCTCCAGTTCGCGACACCAGGCCTATCATTGTGGAGGAGGTCCCGGGGGATGAAGATGAGGAGGACGAGGAGGACGAAGTGCCCCTTGTGAGGACGAGGAAACGGGCGCTGGAGGTCGCCCAAAGAACGGACGAGAAGAGGATCCGGCCGGAGCAGCCGCGTGTCCTTCTGGCCAAGGTAACCCTTATATGTTTAGGAATTTAGATAGGGCTACTGCTGACCCCCGGCTAGCTAGGTATAATCCCAAACAGATCGTCCATCACCACCGACGTGATCCGGACCTGGATACAACCCTGCTCCCCTGTGTCGACCAGCTCGTGCTAGATTACCAAGATAGCCGCCCTAAGGGTACCGTAGTCGTAGATAACACCCTAGCCTTTAGGTCGATCCTATTTGAGAAGTATGGGACCAACCTTCTGTTAGAGAATATATATTATTGCTCAATGAAATTATGGAAAAACCAAAATTACAACTCTATGCAAAGATACAATGGACAAGATAATTGATTAAATAACCATTACAACTCAATTGCTCAAAATACAAGTAAATAGAAATATGTAGAAGAAGAAGATTACAAACTCAATACTATAACAATACAAGTAAATAAGAAGAACACAAGAATGAAAAAACACAAACAAACTCTCACACAACCAAAGTGTAGAGTAGTGGGGATCACCAACTTGAAAAAAGTTCAAGACCTTTGTCCAAAAGCTTATTTCCCCCTATTCTCTAAGCACTAAGGGATCTCTCTAGGAAATAGCTCTCTGGAATTATCAAGCCTTTTGGTGTATTTTTCAGCCAAGTGCTTTGTGGATGAAAAAATGGTGTATCTTACAAGTGAGCATTAGGCTCCTATTTATAGAGTTTGAGATACCCCTTTGAATTTCAAATTCTTCCAACCCCCATGGCTGTTACCAATGATTAATTGGGTGTTTTATGGAATTAAAATAGAGATTTGGGAGTTACTTAGCTGTTTGAATCGTTCAAAGTTGGACAAAAAACCGAAAATTACAGAAGCTGTCAGCCATTAGGGTCGCGGCGCTTGTTCTAGGCGCCGCGGCGCTTGTTCCAGGTGCCGCGGCGCTCAGTCAATTTCAGCAACAAATTTTTTCAGTTTTTTCCAAAACGTTCCAATTTATTCCCACTTGATTTTGTAACTTCCATACACAATATGGGAGTTAAAATCATATCTCTATCAGCCATTTCTCATATGGCTTTATGAAATCCAATCTCAAATGTATAACATATAATATACATATTATTGGGTAATATTTGGGAGTTACAAATTTGTAACTGATTTTGTAACTCCAAAATATGTCACATTTGGACACACACATGTGCCCAATTTTGTGACTCTCAATAATATGTTACAAGGTGTGACAAATCACATTTGTGTGACAAATCACATTTTGTCACATTATTTAATCTAATATTATATTATATGAAATAATATAACATTCCCCCACTAGATTAAATAATCACTTTTTGTAACACTTATTTAATCAATCAAACATTATATTAAAATATAATATCCCCCCACTTGATTAAATAATCACTCTCTATAGAAACCTTTGCATTGGTGCATAAAGTAAAATGTCTTTCGACTTGAATTTTACCTTAGTGTAATTATCACAAAGTTTGTTGAAATTTTGGTTGCCGAAGCATTGAACCACTATCCCTTGATAACAAACCGGTGATAACACACACACCTTTGCTGTGTTCACTTAAGACCTCAATGTCTCGCTTTTGCACCGTTAATGGCCATGTGCACATTCCATTCATAGACTTTTCTTGAGAATGACTCCCGATTCTCATGAGGGGCGGCACCACCCCTAGGTCTATATAGGTAGAACTCTTATAGTATTTTGTTACCCTAAAATACTTGTCTTTTCAAGACTGAGTTCTATTAAAAAACCTTTCAGTTTTAACCTTCATTTTGGTAACACACTAGTACTCATATCTCAGATGGGACAAAATTTGAGTACTACTGTCTATTCACTTGATTGATTTGTTATTACCTATTGAACCTAATACTAGTTTGGTTACTAGTATTAAGATAGGTTACCATCAACCGTGAATCTCTTTAGGGAGTCTAAGTCCCACCCCTTGAGATGTAGAAATGATTACATTTGAATCATTTCTTTTCTCATGTATGCATACTTAGACACTCTCATTATTTTATTCAAACTTTGTTGCTAGCCATAGTTTGATTAAAATAGTTACCCCTTTTAAATAGTGATTTTGACCATAGTCAACACCCCCAAGGTGCACAGGGGCGGAGCTCGGGACTCCAGCAAGTTCAACCTCCGAGGTGCGCATCTCGGTTGACCCCCAGGACCTGGAGAAGATTCCAGAGGCCTTCCGAGGGATGGTGTACGAGACGGAGAACTACGCCGTCAACCACATTTACAAGTTCAACGAGAAGGAGCTCAGGGCCATCGAAACAAGGAGCCCAGTGGGCGTGCTGGAATCTTCACTGGGTATGGCCCTAACGGTAAGCTGACCTTACCCTTTATGGTTTTTAATTATCATGCCTTGCCCTGCTTTTCCTTTCTCTTTTTTTTCTAAGGCAGTTGCCTCTCCGTTTTCGCAGAGCACCATTGCCCTCCATCGGAGCATAGCCAGGACCAAGGCCCAGCTCGAAGATATGGGGGGCGAGCATCAGGTGGTTAAGGACGCCCTGGCGGCCACGCAGGGCGAGTTGGAAGAAGCCCGTCCCAAGCTTCAGGAGGTCAACGCAACCAAGGCCGCCCTTGCTGCCGCGCAGGCGGAGCTAGACACCGCGAAGGCTGGGGTCGTGGAGGCCAAGGCTACCCTTGCCGCTGCACGGGCGGAGCTGGATACAGCGAAGGCTAGGGCCAAAACCGCCCTAGAAGCCGAGCAGGCAGCCTCCGGCACCGCCCTGGAGGACATGCTCTATAACTGTTGGGCATACAACCCGGACGGCGATTTCTCTTTCTTAGCAGCGGACGTCTGGGAGCCCTTGCTAGAAGGGTTTAAAGCTCGCCTCGAGAAAGAGGCACCTTCCTAGGCCGGGGAAGCCTCTGGCGCAGCTGAGCAGGAGGGCGAGACGGTGATCTCCACGGGGCAGCCTGGCGGAGCTTAGGGCCTTCCTTTTTTTCTCCCCCTCCTTTATATTTATTTTTTTGTGTAACTTTTGCACGAGGTGTTTCCACCTCGAGACAATTCAATTATCAATTTTATTTTTAATTGACTTATTTCCTTGTCTTTGCGCACTTTAGTTACTATTTTGAAAAAACTTAGTTCGCGTTAATTTTTATCAATATCTCGTGCTCTTTAAGAAGAACAACAATCAATCGATTCAAATTAACCTCCAAGTTTTATGACCTGGTTATATCCAGGAACTTAATTTGAAAACTTAGTTCGTGTTAATTTTTATCAATATCTCATGCTCTTTAGGAAGAACAACGATCAATAGATTTAAATTAACTTCTAAGTTTTATGACCTGGTTATATCCAGGAACTTAATTTGAAAACTTAGTTCGTGTTAATTTTTATCAATATCTTGTGTTCTTTAGGAAGAACAACGATCAATAGATTTAAATTAACTTCTAAGTTTTATGACCTGGTTGTATCCAGGGTACAGCTTAGTTCGCGTCAATTTTCATCAATATCTCGTGCTCTTTAAGAAGAACATCGATCATTAATTTAAATTAACTTCTAAGCCTTTTAAGGTGACCTGGTTATATCCAAGCACCATATGCCCCCCAAGTAACTGGGAAAGGGTCTTTCGTCGTTACTTAAGATTACACTCGTAAATATGTACAATCATAAACGAAAAAGTTAATTCTCATTGCGAAATACATAAAAAATGACCTTTTTGGCCTTACAAGGGAGTCATTGATAATATCTCTTCAAATGGATGGCGTTCCAAGTCTGTGGGACTGCTCCTCCATCAAGCTGAGCTAATTTATAAGTTCCCTCTTTAATGACCTCGATGACCTGATATGGTCCTTCCCAGTTCGGTCCCAATACTTCTTCTTTGGGATCCTTCCCGGCTAAGAAAACTCTTCTGAGGACCAGGTCGCCAATGCTGAAGGCGCGCTTTCTGACTTTTGAGTTGAAATAACGAGTGATTTTTTGCTAATAATGTGCGAGCTGGAGCTGCGAATCTTCTCGTCTTTCATCCATAAAGTCTAAGGAAGTGCAAAGTAGCTCGTGGTTGCGATCTTGGTCGTATGACTGGACCCTATGCGAAAGTACCTTAATCTCCACGGGGAGGACTGCCTCACTCCCAAAGGTTAGGGAGAAAGGAGTATGACCCGTAGGAGTCCGATGCAAGGTCTGGTATGCCCAGAGAACCTGGGGGAGCTGTTCTGGCCAGAGCCCCTTCGCTTCGTCTAGTCTCTTCTTGAGGCTCACCTTTAACGTCTTGTTGACAGCCTCGACCTGGCCGTTCGCCTGAGGATAGGCCACGGAGGAGAAACTTTTCACAATTTCGTACCTCTCACAAAACTCGGTGAACAGGTCGCTGTCGAACTGAGTTCCATTGTCGGAAACAATCTTCTTGGGCAGCTCGAATTGGCAGATAATGCTCTTAACCACGAAGTCAAGGACTTTTTTGGAAGTTATTGTTGCCAAAGGTTCTGCCTCAGCTTACTTCGTAAAGTAGTCGATGGCTACCACGGCATAGCGGACCCCGCCTTTTTCAGTAGGGAGGGAGCAAACTAAGTCGATTCCCCAAACTGCAAACGACCATGGGGAAGAGATCATCTTCAGCTCGACTGGGGGAGCTCGGGCAACTAAGGCAAACCGCTGGCACTTGTCGCATTTTTTGACATAAGAGATCGAATCCTTGGACAGAGTGGGCCAGTAATATCCTTGCCTCAGGACCTTTAGGGCCAAGCTTTGCCCCCCAGTGTGATCTCCGCAAAAACCCTCATGTACCTCCTGCAGGATGGCCTTTGCTTCTTCTGGAAGAACACATCGTAGGAGAGGTAGGGAGTGCCCACGTCGGTATAGCACCCCGTGCACTATCGTGTACCTGGGAGCTTGATACAGAACTCGCCGCGCATCATTACGCCCTTCAGGTAGCTTTCCCTCGATGAGATACTCAAGGATGGGGGTCATCCAGGTCAGTCTAGCGTCGATCATCTCGACCTCCATCCTGGCTTCTTCTATACTTGGTTTTTCCAAAAATTCTATTGGCACTAACCCCAAGGTCTCCGTCTCCCCGGAGGTGGCGAGCTTGGCAAGAGCATCGGCGTTAGCGTTCTACTCCTGAGGTATCTGCTCGATCGAGCCTCGCCCAAATGCGGACATCTCAACTTTTACCTTTGCTAGATAGGCAGCCATCTTGGGTCCTCATGCCTGATATTCGCCCAGAACCTGGTTTACCATGAGTTGGGAGTCGCTGAAGCACTGAACGGAGCTCGCCTTCAGCTCCTGGGCTATCCTCAGCCCGGCCAGCAAAGATTCGTATTCGGCCTCGTTGTTGGAGGCTTTGAATCCAAATCTCAGCGCCAAGTGGAATCTGTGTCCCTCAGGGGATATCAAAATGATTCCAGCCCTGGAGCCGTTCTTGTTGGATGAACCATCTACGAAGATCCTCCACGACGCCTGGGCCGCGGTGACCTGGGGGGAGTCTTCTGTAGGATCCTCCTGGAATCCTGTGCACTCTGCTACAAAATCGGCCAGGGCTGGCTTTTTATGGCAGTTCGTGGGGTGTACAAAATCTCGAACTGACTGAGTTCGATGGCCCACTTTAACAGACGTCCCGGTGCTTCAGGTTTTTGCAAAACCTGCCTTAAAGGCTGATTGGTCATGACGTGTATTGAGTGGGACTGGAAGTACGGCCTGAGCTTTCGCGAGGCCGTGATAAGGCAGAACGCCAATTTCTCCATCAACGGGTACCGGGATTCAGCTCCGAGAAGTCTCTTGCTGATGTAGTAGACTGGTTTCTGAACCCGGTCTTCTTCTCGGACTAATACGGCACTGTCTGCATCCTCCGTGACAGCTAAGTAAAGAAAAAGAGGTTCTCCTGCTTTCGGTTTGGATAATACGGGTGGCTCGGCCAGATGTGCCTTCAAGTCGAGGAAAGCGCTTTCGCACTCTTCTGTCCATTCGAATTTCTTATTTCCTCGAAGCAGGTTGTAGAATGGCAAGCACTTGTCGGTGGATTTTGAAATAAACCGATTGAGGGCTGCCACCCTTCCTGTCAGGCCTTGGACATCTTTGCGTGACTTAGGCGAGGGACGCTCGAGCAATGATCTGATCTTGTCGGGGTTTGCCTCGATTCCTCGGGTATTGACGATGAAACCCAGGAATTTTCCCGATGCGACTCCGAAAGTACACTTCTGCGGATTAAGCCTCATGCCATACTCCCGTAGTATCTTGAAGCATTCCTCCAGGTCAGAAACATGGTTATCGGCAGTCTTTGACTTGACTATCATGTCATCAACGTACACTTCCATGTTCTTCCTGATCTGGTTTGCGAACATTCTATTTACTAACCTTTGGTAAGTAGCACCGACGTTCTTCAGCCCGAATGGCATGACCTTGTAACAATAAACGTTAGTCGGGGTCATGAAGCTGGTGTGCTCCTGGTCCGCCGGATTCATGGCGATCTGATTGTAGCCTGAGTACGCATCCATAAAGGACATGAGCTCGTGCCCCGCCGTGGCATCCACCAATTGGTCAATCCTTGGCAATGGAAAACAATCCTTAGGGCAGGCTTTATTCAGGTTGGAGAAGTCGATGCAGGTCCGCCACTTCCCGTTAGGCTTTGGGACCAGCACGGGGTTGGCGACCTAAATCGGAAACTTGGCTTCACGGATAAAGCCGCATTTCTTGAGCCGGGCTACTTCTTCCTCTAAGGCTTTAGCCCGGGTTGTTCCTAGGCGTCTTTGCTTCTGGGACTTTGCAGGAACGCTTTTTGCCAGATGAAGGGTGTGCATGAAGACACTCGGGCTAATTCCCACCATGTCCTCGTGTGACCACGCAAACACATCCAGGTTGTCCTGCAGAAATTTAGTCAGCTCCGCCTTCCTCTTGCTACAGAGGTTTTTCCCGAGCCTGACCATCCGTGAAGGATTCTGCGGATCGACGTTTACTTCCTCGAGCTCCTCAGTGGCCTGGAGCTCGGATCTGTCCTCGCCTAGTCGGGGGTCAATATCCTCACTTAAGACGATATTTTCCCCCTCGGCGTTCTGAGGTTTTTCAACTTCAGGACCAGCTAAGAGTTCCTGAGATTCCTCTCCACCACCTTGGATGGCCATTGCTAGCTGCCCGGGTTTCGATTTTCCCTTCATGGAAATGTTGTAGCATTCTCTGGCAGCGAGCTGATCGCCATGGACAGTGCATATTCCCGTGGAAGTAGGGAATTTCATCGCGAGGTGGCGAATGGAAGTGACAGCCTCAAAGGCTATGAGCGTGGGCCGTCCCAGAATTGCATTGTACGCAACGGAGCAGTCGATGACCACGAACTCGAGGAGTTTGGAGACTGTCCGAGGTCCTTCTCCTAGGGTGATCACCAGCTTGATGGTCCCTATTGCCGCTGATCCTTCTCTCGAAAAACCATACAGCATCATGGAGGTCGCCTTCAGCTCGGCACAGTCAAACCCATCTTCTCTAGTGTGGATCGGAATAGAAGGTTGACCAAGCTCCCATTATCGATCAGCACCCTCCTAACCCTCCGGTTAGCGAGCTGAACTGCTACGACCAGAGGGTTGTTATGAGGGAACTGGACATGGTCCGCATCTTCTTCTGTAAAATGATCGGTTGCTTCTCCAATCGCTGCTGCTTTGGCAGGCGCTGCTCCGGGACGAACTCTACTCCATTATGCGCCTTGAGTTCATTCACGTACCTCTTCTGGGCACCCTTGCTCGTGCTAGCCATATGCGGACCTCGAGAGATGGTGGATATCTCCCCTCCTATCACGGGAGGAGGGACGTCCTGATCTACCCGAGACCCGAACTGACTGGCCAGGACTTCTGGAGCAGGTCAACTTGCTGGAACCCTGTTCCGCGTGTACTGGGCCAAGGGGCCGGCTCGGATGAGGGTTTCGATCTCATCTTTCAAATGCCTACAATCATCAGTGTTGTGGCCAACATCGTTGTGAAAACGGTAAAACTTGGAGGTGTCTCTCTTCCCCTTTTGGTGCTTCAACGGCTCGGGCCTCTTCCAGGGGAGGCGAGTAGAGTTGGCTAGGAAGATCTTCTCCCTAGATTGGGTGAGCTCTGTATAAGTCGCGTAGACGGGCTTAAACTTGTCTACGGACTTATTCTTCTTTTGGCAGTGCTGGCTGCCCTCGCCATTCCCCTTTCTTTTGCCTACACCGGGCTGGTTGTTCTGTGTGACGTTTTGGGTCGCTGCCACGACCTCCGTCCCCACTCCAGCGGGTTGCTAAGGGATCTGGCTGGTTCCTGCAACTGAGGCTTCAGCCTCCTCCAAGTTGATCCATTCCTGGGCCCTGTTAAGGAATTCATTCACCGAACTAACTCCCTTCCTTTGTATGTCCTTCCAGAGCTCCCCTCTGACGAGGATTCCAGTTCTCAGGGCCATGAGCTTGGAGCTGTCATCCGCGTCTCTGGCCCAAGCAGCGACGTTTGCGAACCTGCTCAGGTAAGCCTTCAGAGTTTCGTCGGGCTGCTGCCTTACGTTAGCCAGAGAGTCGACCTGAACGCGAGCAGCCTGGGAGGCTCGGAATGCCCTTTTGAAGTCAGCCGAGAAAGTTTTCCAAGAGCAGATTGACTGTCTTTTGCCTTGCTTGAATCACTGCCTGGCTGGTCTAGTCAGTGTGGAGGGAAAGATTAGACATCTCAGCTCGGGGCCAATGTTGTGGGCCATCATCAGGGTGTTGAACATCCCTAGATGATCTGACGGATCTCCATCTCCATTGAACTTAGACAGGTGCGGCATACGGAAACCAGGTGGGTAAGCCGTTGCTGCTATGCTGGGGGCGAAGAGCTCCATCTCGTCCCCTGAATCATATTCATCTTTTTCTTTCTCAGACAGGAGCTTCCTCATCAGCTCCTCCATCTGAGCCAGGCGCTCGAGGGTTTGGTCCTGATTCCATTGGTTATTCTGGGGCTGTTCAACAGCTCCGGATCCATTGTACATATTTGGTGGGTTATTGCCCCTCCTATCTTGAGATAGGTTATTTGGGGCATTCCCACCATTACGTACTTCGGACAGGTCTCCCCCTAAACGAGCATGGCTACCACCTCCCACTGGCTCTCCTCTGTGAGAGTTAAGGCGATCTCGCAGGTCGCCCCCTTGGGTGGCTCGAGGGCTTTGTGCTGAACTTAGATGTTGATGCAGGTCTCCGCCAGAGAGGTCGCTCCGGCGACTGCCGGTCCAGTAGCTCCTGTTAAATAGGCTCGGAGTCTGCCTTTGGTGGTGAGGATCTGGGCTTTCCCTCGACGCCCTGCTTCGTCGGGAGGGCCCTGCGGAAGGCGGGTCTCTCCTGCTACTTCCATAGGCCGGAATATCTCGAACGGGCCGAGGAGGAGATGGATATCTTATTGGAGAGGGAGGATGCTTGACCGGAGAGGCGATCCTGGTTCCGTCAGGCCGGATGAGGTTAGGTGGGGGCCTCTCGGCCCTGCCAACCTGCGGGTTCCGCGCCTGGCGATCAGGACGAGGCGCAGGACGGCTATTGGGGACGGGCTGATGCTGCGAGCCCTCCCCGGTTCTCCTTCTGGAATTTCCTCGGGCTCTTCTGGGCGTGCTCGAGGCCGGTTGGGAGCTAGGAGTTGAAGTTCTGACCGAACGACTGTACTGTTGTTGTCCAGCTCTAGGCATTTCTCCGAAGTTTGCCTCTCGAAGGTGCGATGAAGGAGTGGAGTTGGCTGTCGGAAGTCTGTCCGAGCGGCTATGCCTGGACCGATTACCCCGGTGAGACTTAGGAGCCTCGCCTTGCCTCTCTTTGACGTTAGCGTCGGTTGTGAGAGGGGGTAGTCGGGCCAGCACGTCTTTGATCTGCTGATTAGCTATTGCTAGCTGGCTCCTCAGCTGAGCATTCTCCATCTCCACCGCAGTGTAATAACATGGGTTTGGATTAGGTGGCCGGGGCGCCGAACTTCTAGTGTCATCTTGGCCCGCCGGCTGTTTTCCTGGCCGTTGTTGGACTTCAGGAATTTATTCGTCGGGGATGGCGACATGACGAGCCTCCTGCCCATCATGTTGTTCCGTCTTGTTACCGTGTCTGGATCGAGTAGTCACCATGGTTGGATGTTTGCGACAGCACCAATCTAACTTGCTCTCAATGAAAGCACCAAACTGTTGACGCGGTTCTTCGCCAACAGGTAATTAAGAAAAGAAAGAGGAAGGGATTAGTGCTTATGTTGAACTGAAATAGATGAATGATCTTGGAAATGGAATGGTGACACAAAATACGTTTTTTAGGTGGTTCAAAGGTTAAAATCATTCTACTCCACCAGTCAGTATTATTGCTATATACTGGGTATTCTTTTACCGGGTATTTCTTACAATATCGAATCCAATCCTTTATAACCCAGGGTCTCCATATTTATAGGAGAAGGCACCTGGGAGTTGGTAAGAAGGTCATCCCGTGACCTTCTTACCTATCATGTCAACTCTGTGACATTCATGATTAATTCCTAAACCTGACACATAAGTGTGGTCAAATCAATAGGTAAGGGGATAATGGGCCGCACGGCCCAACCCAGTCGTGGGTGTCTAAATACGCACGTTCCTGCTGCGTGTCTGAGAAGTTAGGGGTATATCAGACACGTGATGTCTGATATATATCCACGTTTACCTTGCGTGGTTGACTTTATAAAGGGTCACAGCCTCCAACTCTAGCTCTTACCACGAGCTGGATGATTCCCTCGACCTGTGGTCTTCAGAGTCCAGACTCACTCCTTAAGCAATCTTGGCGAACCCTTGGGTTACCTCGAGCTAAGGAGGTAGGACCTTATGATGGCAGCTCCGGTCTTGGGGATGTCCACGTGGTAGTCATGATTAGGCCGTATCTCAGCTCGTTAATCAGCCCGTGGGAAAATCAGGGCGTACAAGTACTAAAGGATCTACAAGTTGATATCTCCTCTGCGAAGGCAGTGCGACTCCCCAGGTAATTGCACGAGCTGAGGAATACGAAGCATGGAGACACGATTTGGAGACGCATATAAAGCATTGTGTCCTAGACGCGAGCTGGTGTTATGTCCCGATCAGGGTACGCTAAAGATTTGCCATGTCCATGAGCCTTTGTAAACCCGAATACGTTATATATAAACGTGCGTGGTCAGACATTACATGTCCATTTGTCCCTGAATTCTCGGACACGTAACATAAACGTGCATGATCAAACATCACATGTTCGATTATGCCAGACGACCCATGATCAATTTTACCTAATGATTAGACCATACATTAATATATATTGTAATATTCATCATTTATGCAAGACAGGTCACATGTAGGATGGGTATCCACGTGATGACCCCTGCACCTATCTTGGGACAGTTCTTCTATAAATATCAAGACCTTGGATAGGAAAGGGGTTGGGTTTTTCTCTGTGTAATGCAAATACTCTGTCAAGATATAGAGAGATATACAGTAATAATATCGACTTGTGGACTAGGGGGATTTTAGCCTCCGAACCACGTAAAAAGGAACGAGTGTTCTTACTATATCATTCTAAGCATCCTTAAGAGTTATTACTCTTGTTACGGTTTATCCTTAAGCACTAGTTTATTCCAGCTGATTACGTAATACACTGTTGGCGAAAAATCGCATCGACATCATCATTAATAGAGTTTTCCTGTTGTCAGAGGTTGTTGTCGTGAATAAAACTAGAGGAAGAAGACGTCGGGGGGTTTTCCTTCCATTTTGTTAATAAGTAGTATTTTTTAAGAAAAAAAATTGCTAATGTAAAAAAGTTTTTTTCAGTGTGGTAATATATAAATAAATTTAGTGTAGTATTACTCTATTACGGAAAAAATCCTTAAAAAGTAATGGATATTTAGAATAAAAATTGATACACGCAAATCATGAATTGATAAACAATGTTCATAAATCAATTTACTAAATAACTAATGAATATATACTGATATTTTTAATATTCATTGTGTTTCATTAATTATGACGGACCTCGATCAAACCTATATATATGTTTAGTAATTCATATTTGATAATGGGAGCATCAAGAAGAAAATTTAAGTCACCACAAATCAAAATAGACATGTTTAGTACTTTCCAATAAATTTATATATATTGTGTATTTTCTGATTGGTTGTGTGCTTTGTATTATATTTATTGATGTATCATTTGTAGATTAATTTGCATGCATTAACAACCATATTGAGCACAAAAAGATTCAAAAATTGATAGCAATAATGATTGAAGTTTTACAAAAACAGTACATTTGATTTGATTAATTATATGCCCTTATTAATTAATTTATTTATATTTATATACCTCACTCAATCCTCCATATTGATTGACTAGCCTTTATTATTTAATTATACGGACAAAGCTAAGAGGTATACACCTCTGATTCCACTATAAGAATCTTCCAAGACTATGATATAAACTTTTTAGAATATATTTTATTCATTTCTTCTTGACTTATATAGTCTTTATATAAATATATATTTATATTTATATATGAGAATTCTCCGATAGGAATTTTACTTGTGAGATTTTTCAGTGTTCTCGACTCGTAAATAGTTTTCGGCGCGATTTTTTTAATGATCGTGTATATTGTAGTTGTTTAGAGCATCCTGCAAAAAAAATTAATCACGCATGCAACAACATGTTTGAACCTAGTTTTCGGTACTGTAAACTATTCAGAATTTTCTAAAATTCGCACCGATGTTCTAAATAGCTATAATATACACAGTCATAAAAAAAAATCGCACTGAAAACTGTTCAAAGATCAAAAACACTAAGAGTCTTACCGGTAGGGTTTAAAGTGAAGTGCTGTAAAAATTATCTGGATATATATACATATTTATAGAAATATATATCACTTGGATAGTGAGGGTTTCCACTAAATGGTGTCATCATCAATTTCATGATTTGATGAAGTAGATATCATAGTGATCAACTTGTTCAATCTCAGAATCTAAGATTTTGTCCTATAAAGATCTATTTGCAGCCTTTGATTGAAAACCTCTATGAAAGTGGAATATTATTAATTCATTTTACTATAGCTCTCTACCCTCTAAAGCCGGCATCATTATTTAGTGTAAATTCTTCCACAAAATTTTTTTTTTTAAAAATTGAGTACATGCAATTATAGTAGAATATAACCAAAAAATGTTCGCATATATGTTGATTTGTGGTATATAAGCCTAATTATCTTCCTTCACATAATGGTGATTTTCCACCTACATATAAAATTCATGATTTCTCTTGGAACTGAAATTTGTCATGAATGAAGGTCATAGAGTTTTTTTTTTAAACCTACATTTGGTCAGTGAAATCGAATTTACTATGAGCACTATTACATGAAAACAGGAAAGAATAATTAGGGTTTGTTTATTTACTTATTTTGATCAGTTGAAAATTTTACCCACTTGGTTAACTTGAAAGAGTTCTTGGCATGTATGAATAACTATATGAGATAAACAACAATTGAAGTAATTGACAACATGAATGAATACTTGGAATAAGTATATAAGATTATTATGTATAATCTATATAGCTTAATTTCTATAGTAGCTAGTGTTGGATATTTTTGAATGAAAAAAAAACAATTGAGGTTTGTCCCACATTTTTTGTAAGTGGTTATGCCTCTCAAGAATAGCCTATATATAGAGATCTTAGGCCTTAGTTTTATACACACCAAAAACTTATACTTATATATATTTGTCTTCCTTTGAAGATTGTGATATATATATTTTCAATATTGTTTTTTCTTTTCGACTCTTTAGAGTTCTTAGATCTATTCTAGTGTGATAGAGTTCGGACATATTTGGTTCGGCGAAATAATTGAGTTACTTGTCGTTCACCGTTGTATCCTAGGAGATAGACGTCGAAACCTTGTAGAGGCATTGTATCCTAGGAGATAGACGTCGAAACCTTGTAGAGGCGACGAATCTGTTTTAAGGAAACTGTGTGTTACACAGGCCTCGACTTTTAATTTTGTTCTTTATAATTATTGTATAAATTAATTATAATTTTTTTTATCAAGAAAAAGGTATTTTATTGATCAAACATACTGATTACAACCAGAAAAAACAGAGCAATAACAGCTCTCAATCAAGACAGATTAGACAAAACTTGAGTCATTTGAATAGCTCTAGAAGTCCTAGCCTTAGATCGAAGCGCTAAGCCAATTAATCTAGCTGAAACAAAGGTTTTAATTAGACTAGTTACAGTAGAAACCATAAAACAACTGCGGTCAAAATGGCATCTGTTCCGAGTATGCCATATGTAATAAACTGAAGCTGCTAGAGCTGCAATAGTGATCTGGTCTGTAATGTTCTTCCTATCAGCCTCCAGCCAAATGCACCAGTCTGAAAAGATAGGAGGCCAACAGAGCCCTTACAACCACTCAAAAACAGCCTGCACTACTCTCCTAGAAAAAACACACTCAAAAAATAAATGAGAGTGATTTTCAGGCAATAGATCACAGATCGGGCACAACAGGGAGGGAAGGGGAATGTGACAGTAGCTTAACAGATCCCTAGTTGCCAACTTTTGAAGGACTGCTTGCCAAAGAATGAACTTGTGATTAGGCACTGAAGTAGAATACCAGACTGATTTCATGATAGGCATTGGGCTGCTAGACAAAACCAGATGATACAGTCTAGACAAGACTAGATTTCCATTAGCTGAAGCAGAAACCAGCAAAGAAAAAGGGATATATTTGCTAATCTTAATCAATTTTTTCCAATACCAACTGGCATCCGGATGCAACTTGTAATCCCAAATCTAAGTCCCTTTCAAGTAAAGAGATAGCCCAAATGAATTTAGATAATAGCAATCTATTCCACAGAGGCCCCTCCTTGAAACCTAACCCACCATGACTCTTAGGGCAGCAAACTAGCTCCCAAGATGTAAGATGAAATTTGCTCCTATTTCCTTTACCTCCCCAAAGAAACATTCTGCAAAGATGATCATTCTCCTTGAGGACACTCTGAGGTAATAGGAAGATGCTCATCCAGTAGTTCCTAATACCCAACAAAACAGATTGGATCAACTGGACCCGCCCTGCATAGGAAAGGTTCCTACTAGCCCAAACACAAAGTCTCTGTCTAACCTTCTTTAGAATTAAGTCACAATCCATTGCCTTCCACTTCGTTGGTCTCAAAGGCAGACCAAGATAAGTCAAGGGAAACTCACCTTCATTCAGCTGAAGAATATTCAGTAAACTAGATTTATCTTGGTCCGAAACCCCACCAAAATATACTCTGGATTTGCTTTTATTGATAACCAGACCTGAAGCTGCTGAAAACTCATCTAAAGAATGCTGAATAATGTGAATGGAGCTAGTATTTGCTTTACACACAATAAGTAAGTCATCAGTGAAACACAGACTAATTAGATTTAAAGATTTACAAAGTGGATGAAATTTGAAACCTTTTCCTTTAGCTGCTTGAAGTAAGGAACGAGTAAGGTACTCCATAACTATGACAAACAGTAACGGAGAAATGGGATCGCCTTGGTGAAGACCTTTGCCTCCTTGAAAGTTACCATGAAGGCGACCATTAAACATAAGGCAATAAGAAGCACCTCTCATACAAATCATGATCCATCTTATGAAGCGATCAGGAAATTTAAAAGCTTTCAGCAAGTTCTCAAGAAAGTCCCAATCAATTGAGTCATAGGCTTTGCTTAAGTCAATCTTCAGTAAGCAACGAGGAGAGCTATACTTCCTTTTGTAACCCTTTAAGAGATCTTGGAGAATTAAGACATTATGAGCAAGAGATCTGTCTTTTATAAACGCCCATTGGTTTTGGTTAACCAACTTTGGAAGAATACCAGTCACTCTATGACAAAGCATTTTGGAAATGCATTTATAAAGAGTAGTGCAGCAGGCGATTGGCCTAAAGTCAGCAGCTGTATTCGGGTGGTCTATCTTAGGGATAAGGGTTAGAATAGTGCTATTCATTGCTTTAGGAATATTCCCAGAATCAAAAAATTCAAGGACAGCCTTAGAAACCTCCTTCCCTATGTCTTTCCATAAGCTTTTGAAGAATCCCGCCCCAAAACCATCTGGTCCTGGGCTCTTAATAGAGCTGATACTAAACAAAGCTGTTTTAACATCTTTGTTTGAGAAAGGTTTGATGAGAGCCAGCTGGTCTTCAATACTCAAAACAGGACCCAAATCTGTTATAGCATAATCAACCTTCCCTGAAGCTTTATTAGGACAACCCAGGACTGATTTGAAATGGTTAATAAAGTGAGAAATTACCTTAGGATAACTGTCCTCTCCTTTACCATCTTCAGTTATATAAGAAGCAATCCTATTAGCTCTCTTCCGTTGCTTTATATAGGCATGAAAGTATGAAGAATTTTCATTGCCAAATTGGATCCACTCTATCTTACTTTTTTGTCTAAGATAGCTACCATAAATCTTTTCTTGCTGTTTAAATCTCTGAAATGCTACTCTCTCTGCTAAAGCTAAAATCTGATTCTGAGGGTCAGAGAAAAGTTCAGACCGAGCTTTTTGAAACTCAGTTTTACAGTCTTCATAGCTTCTAGCCACATCCCCAATAATTCTCCAATTGAACTTTTCAAATCATGCTTCAGACGCAAAGGTTTCCAATACACTTGATCAAGCCCACTTCCTTTGATTCTAAGATCTTTGTTCCAATTAGTTAAGACAGTAGATCTGAATTGAGGATGACTAGTCCACATATTATAAAACCGAAAGGGAATAAAACCCTCATTTGAGATACCAGATTGCTTCAGAAAAATAGCACAGTGGTCAGAAGACACTTCCCAACTAGCAGCAGCAATAACAGACGGAAATACATCCAGTCAGTCCTCATTGACAAAAACTCTATCTAGTTTAGAGTAAATTCATTTATCCCCTTCTTGATTATTAGACCAGGTGTAAAAAGTACCCAGTAATTTCATTTCTTCCACCAGACCAAGATCAAGCCAACTCCTAGCATCTTCAAGCTCTTTTTGCAAAATACACCTGCCACCTCTTCTATCATTTGGGTCAAAAGCAGCATTAAAATCTCCCATAATAAGCCAAGGTTTAATTGGGAGAGGCAAAGTGGACAATTCTGACCAGAGCAGCTTCCTAGTATCCAATTGATTTGATTCATTCACCACAGTAAGGCAAAACTCCTGACCAGTGATACAGAATCTAACTTTACAGTGCAGAAATTGATAATGGTCTTTGATGACTTCCACTTTGACCCAACTTTCCTTCCATATCAAAAGAATTCTGCCCTCCACCCTTATACTGTTATGATACTTCCAACCCTGAAAACAAGTTTCCATAGCATCCTTCAATTTATCACCTTTTATTTTTGTTTCTAGTAAAGCTCCAATACCAATCTTATTTATCCGGCAGACATCCAAAACATCCACCTGCTTATTCTTCTTATTTATGCCCCTAACATTCCAACTCATTATGTTGAAATTGTCCATTCAAGTTCAATAAAACTGAAGGGTCATTGAGAAATTTCTTCAATTCCTGAAGAACACTGAATGTATTCTTACTATTCTGATCTATGACAAGGGATTTCGACTTAACTGTACCTGGATTTTTTGGGGTAGACCAACCTTGGTCCTTAGGAAGATCCTCATGTTGGGGTATCATCTCCTTTTTCAAAGAGGATTGAGCTGAACTATCATGGCCTTGTTTTTGATGGGTGCTACAATCTTCTAGAACAGAACCACCATCCGCCTGATTGGCTGGAATTTCCTTCTTCCTCCAGACCAAACCTTCACCAAATTTGCAAGTTGAGACAGTATGTCCTAACTTCTTACATTGAGGGCATTTTGTAGGCATCCATTCATATTCAATCACTTGGTCCACTACTTGACCTCTCTCATTGATATAGATGATGAACTTAGGAAGAGAGTCTGAAATTTCCATATCAACTAATATCCTAGCAAATTTGATCATCAACCTATCTTTAGTGATCTTGTCTATCATTATTGGTTTCCCAATAGTGCTAACCAGAGCACTTAAGCAGTTAGTGCCCCAGTACTGTAACCCAAGACCTGGGAGATGAATCCATACCGGCATTGAATTAATTGTTCTCAGGGAATCAATATCAGCAGTCCAAGGCCTTAAGATAACAGGCTTCCGATCAAAATGAACTACCCCTGATTCTAGGACCAAGTCACGAGTAGCCTCATCTCTGAATTTGACCATTCTAGGACCATTGTAAATTAATTATAATTGCTATTTATATTATATTATTTATAATTATAATATTGTTATATGTATTATATTATTTATAATTATAATATTGTTATATATATTATAAGTTATTTATATTGTATTATTTATAATTATAATATTATATTGTTATATATATTATAAGTTATTTATATTGTATTATTTATAATTATAATATTTATGTATCTTTAATTTAGTAGATATAAATATTGTATTTATCATATTGCGTTTATTCAAGTATTATATAAGTTATGTTTTTCCTACAATCTTAAAACAGATTATTGTTTAAATATAATATTTGAATGTTAGATATATTTTATATTATTATAAAGGCTAATTAGGATTTTTACCCCCCGAACTATTACCACTACCGTATCGTGCCCCCTAATTTTTTCAGGCCGTTAAAAATTCCCCCCGAAATATTCACAGTAATGTAAAGAAGGACTTCCGTTAACTTTCAACACATGTGGCTAACAGAATGCTGACATAGCTCTTTACATGCTGATGTGTCTTGGCCATGTCAGCGCCATGTGTGTAATTTTATTGTTTTTAAATATGGTTTTTATTTTTTTAATGTATAAAAAATGGTTTAGTTTATTAATTCTATTTTTTAGTGTTTAATTCATTAATTTTTAATATGATTATAGATTTTTTAATTTTAAAATTATATACATGGCGCTGACATGGCCAAGACACATCAGCATATAAAGAGTCATGTCAGCCTTCTGTTAGCCACATGTGTTGAAAGTTAACGGAAGTCCTTCTTTACATTACTGTGAATATTTCGGGGGGAATTTTTAACGGCCTGAAAAAATTAGGGGGCACGATACGGTAGTGGTAATAGTTTGGGGGGTAAAAATCCTAAATAGCCTATTATAAATATAATATTTGAATGTTAGATATATTTTATATTATTATAAATGTTTAATATATCTATTAGTGATAATTCTATATCTATATATTGAAAGATATTGTTATTACGAAAAGTTCTTTTGAACTTAAATCTTACTAGAGAAGTTCTGGGAACTGAATATTTTCAAAGAAACTAGACTGCTGAGGCAGGGGCTAGACCCTTCTTCTAGTGTTCTTTGGAAATTATCTAGTAGAGATATTTGAGGCTAGATAAATACTTAATAGAAATATTCTACGAGAGGCTACACCGCGAATGGTTGGGTTTTTAACCCTTCCAGGCTAACCTAAGAATTTTCTTTAAGTTTGATCTAATAAATCTATCAGCCATGGTGTTTGAGATAAACCTAGTCAATTCCAACCCAATGGAGTGGTGGATTGATACTGGTGCCACTCGGCATGTATGCTCAGACAAGAGTCTGTTCAAATCTTTTGAACAGGTAGATAATGGCGAGAAGATTTTCATGGGAAATTCTGCCATATCTAAAATTGTAGGTCAAGGAAGTGTGATCCTAAAAATGACTTCTGGAAAGGAGTTGACTTTGAACAACGTACTGTACGTACCAGAGATCCGGAAAAACCTAGTGTCTGGTTCACTGTTGAACAAACACGGATTCTGAATTGTATTTGAGTCAGACAAAGTTGTTCTGTCCAAAAGTGGAATGTATGTGGGAAGTGGTTATGTAACTGATGGGTTGTTTAAACTCGGTATAATGGTTGTTAAACCAATTATCAATAAAGTTAATAACTCTTCTACTTACTTGCTTGAGTCTTCCAATGTTTGGCATGGTAGACTAGGACATGTTAATTATGATACCCTACGGAGATTAATTAACTTGAATCACATACCAAAATTCCACATTGATTCAAATCATAAGTGTGAAACCTGTGTTGAGGCAAAACTAACAAGGTCTTCCTTCAAAACGATTAAAAGGAATAATGAACCCCTAAACTTAATCCATAACGATGTATGTGATTTAAAATTTGTTCAAACAAGGGGAGGCAATAAGTATTTTATTACTTTTGTCGATGATAGCACGAAATATTGCTATGTGTATTTGCTGAAAAGCAAAGACGAGGCTATAGAGAAATTTGTTCTCTATAAGACCGAAGTTGAGAATCAACTTAACAAAAAGATTAAGGTGTTGAGAAGTGATCGAGGTGGTGAATATGAATCACCATTTCGTGAATTCTGTGCAAAAAATGGAATCATCCATGAAACCACTGCACCTTATTCACCTCAGCAAAATGGTGTTGCTGAACGGAAAAATCGTACATTGAAAGAGATGATGAATGCAATGTTGATTAGTTCTGGATTGCCGCAGAACACGTGGGGAGAAGCTATCTTATCAGCTAATTATCTTTTAAATAAGATACCCAAAAAGAAAGAAGATAAGACCCCTTATGAGTTATGGAAAGGAACGAAACCTTCCTTCAAATACTTAAGAGTGTGGGGGTGTCTTGCCAAAGTGGCTGTATCTTTACCAAAAATGGAAAAAATAGGTCCAAAAACTATTGATTGCATTTTCATTGGTTATGCACATAATAGTAGTGCTTATCGGTTTTTAGTGTATGAGTCTAAAATATCTGACATACACAAAAACACGATAATGGAATCCAGAAATGCGTCGTTCTTTGAACACGTATTTCCTCTTAGATCAAAAGAGGATTCAAGTTCATTGAAACGAACACATGAGACTATTGCTGAAAATAGTCAGGATCAAAGTCAAGAATGTGAGGATGAACCTAGACGTAGCAAAAGAATTAGAACAGAAAAATATTTTGGTCCAGATTTTCTGACCTATTTGCTAGAAGGTGAACCTCAAAGCTTTGATGAAGCTGTGAACTCCACTGAAGGCTCTTTATGGAAAGATGCTATTAATAGTGAGATTGAATCCATACTTCAAAATCACACCTGGGAGTTAGTAGATCTTCCTCCAGGATGTAAGCCTTTAGGAGCTAAATGGATTTTCAAAAGGAAAATGAAATCTGATGGTTCAATTGATAAGTATAAGGCACGACTTGTAATTAAAGGTTATAAGCAGCGTGAAGGCCTTGATTACTTTGACACTTATTCTCCTGTGACGAGAATAAATTCCATTAGGATGATACTTGCTATTGCTGCGTTACGCAATCTTGAAGTACATCAAATGGATGTGAAAACTGCTTTTCTAAATGGGGATTTAAATGAAGAAATTTATATGGAACAACCCGAGGGTTTTTCCTCCCCAGGAAAAGAAAGAAAAGTATGTAAATTGGTGAAATCTTTATATGGTTTAAAGCAAGCACCAAAACAATGGCATGAGAAATTTGATCAAACTATGGTGGCAAATGGCTTCAAAATCAATGAATGCGATAAATGTATTTATGTTAAAGAAACAGATAATGACTATGTCATTTTGTGTCTTTGCGTAGATGACATACTCATTGTTGGAAGCAGTGATAAGATGATCAAATCTATCAAGAGTATGTTGAACTCGAAATTTGACATGAAAGATATGGGTCTAGCAGATGTCATTTTGGGGATTCAAATCTCAAGGACATCTGATAAGATCATTCTAAGTCAGTCACATTATGTGGACAAAATTCTTGAGAAATTCAACAAAGAAGATTCTGGTGTATCCAGAACCCCTGTAGATTCAAGTCTACATTTGTTCAAGAACAAAGGGGAGAGTGTCTCTCAGGTAGAGTACTCTAGAATTATTAGAAGTCTAATGTACTTAATGAGTTGTACAAGACTTGATATAGCCTACGCAGTTAGTAAACTGAGTAGATACACGAGTAATCCAGGGTCTGACCACTGGAAAGGAATAACAAGAGTACTTAGGTACTTACGATTTACTCGTAGCTATGGGCTGCACTATACTAAATATCCAGCAGTACTTGAAGGGTATTGTGATGCTAATTGGATATCTGATATGAAAGACTCAAAGTCTACAAGTGGATATGTGTTTACACTCGGTGGTGCAGCTGTATCATGGAAATCTTCTAAACAAACGGTAATAGCTAGATCCACGATGGAATCTGAGTTTATTGCATTAGACAAGTGTGGCGAAGAAGCTGAATGGCTTCGTCAATTTTTAGAAGATATTCCAAAATGGCCTAAACCAGTGCCAGCTATTGGCTTACATTGCGATAGTCAATCTGCAATTGGTAGGGCACATAATAATATGTATAATGGTAAGTCTAGACATATATGTCGTAGATACAATACCATTAGACAACTACTCTCAACTGGAGTTATCTCTATTGACTATGTGAAGTCAAAGGATAATATTGCGGATCCGCTAACCAAAGGGTTAAATAGAGAGTTGGTTGAAAAATCATCGAGGGGAATGGGTCTAAAGCCCATGAATGAATAAAGTCAATATAGTAGACACCCCACCTAGTTGACTGGAGATCCCAAGATCTAGGTTCAAAGGGACAACTAAAACTATAAAGACTATGTTGGATCACTGTGGGGGTTATCCTCATTGTCCATTCCTATGATAAAACAGTGATAACCGTAAGAAAAAGGTTAAGCTATGCTTTTAATGATTTCTTATGCGTCGAAATGTCGAGCAGATTAATACAAGTTACTCTTAATTAAGAAAATCACCTATGTGAGAGAGAAGATGGGCCGCTTTTATAGGGATTGAATAAGGGCTTAATTCCTAGAATATCTCTTGCAGAACCAGGGAAATGTTCAGGGCCAAAACGAACATAATCTTGAGAACCAATATATGTCAGGAAGATTCCTGTATGTGGTATATCATCGTTTACACGAACGGCAGAACAGTTCAAAGACATCGCGTCTACTGATCAGCCAGTAAAGTAAATATACTTACACAAGGGAAGGTTCAAAGGGTAACACCTACCTATCCTATGCGGGTTTCTAACGTTGAACTCTATCACCTAGATCTAAACCATCTGTTGGTTATTCTTGTGTCAGTTTTCATTCATGTGGGGGATTGTTGGATATTTTTTAATGAAAAAAAAACAATTGAGGTTTGTCCCACATTTTTTGTGAGTGGTTATGCCTCTCAAGAATAGCCTAAATATAGAGATCTTAGGCCTTAGTTTTATACACACCAAAAACTTATACTTATATATATTTGTCTTCCTTTGAAGATTGTGATATATATTTTCAATATTGTTTTTTCCTTTCTACTCTTTAGAGTTCTTAGATCTGTTCTAGTGTGATAGAGTTCGGGCATATTTGGTTCGGCGAAGTAATTGAGTTACTTGTCGTTCACCGTTGTATCCTGGGAGATAGACGTCGAAACCTCGTAGAGGCGGCGAATCTGTTTTAAGGAAACTGTGTGTTACACAGGCCTCGGCTTTTAATTTTGTTCTTTATAATTATTGTGTAAATTAATTATAATTGCTATTTATATTATATTATTTATAATTATAATATTGTTATATATATTATAAGTTATAATATTATATTATTTATAATTATAATATTGTTATATATATTATAAATTATTTATATTATATTATTTATAATTATAATATTATATTGTTATATATATTATAAATTATTTATATTGTATTATTTATAATTATAATATTTATGTATTTTTAATTTAGTAGATATAAATATTGTATTAAATATTTATTCAAATATTATATAAATTATGTTTTTCCTACCGCTAGTGATCGAAAAATCACTATATCTAATAACTTGTTTAAAAAATAATTACATCAAATTAATATAATTATGATTAAAAAACTCCATATATATAGTAATAGTATTAGTAATATGCCCATTACGACAAAAGGCCTTCTATTTCTTTGAACATTTACCTAATTGGTATATATTCTCTTCTGCTGGTTTTTCTATAGTGCCAAACAAAGCACGTGTGTGTGAATATGTGGACAGAGAGATTGAAGTTATATAGGCATGCACAGGTCATTTTGTTCTCTGGGTATGTCTATACTTGGACTTGGTACTATAATGTTGAGTGGAATAATAATAATAATAATAATAATCCAAAACTCGACAAAATAAAATTTCAAAATCATTGGCAGATTTGATTATGACCTTAGTGGCCAACTGTAAACCCATTTATTTCTTTTCACTAACGTACATTATATATATATATACATATATTCTCGATCTATACTGATATCAGCATTATTGATCCCAAAGTTTCATCAAAATAAATCATTTTGATATATGAAGTCATAATTATTAAAATCTCTTTCCTATATATATAATTTTATAATTAGGAGATATAATATTCTAATTTTAAAAAAAAAAAACAATATAGTGATATGTGTATTAATTGATATTGCCACTTACAATTAAAAGTTAATTTTCTATATTTTTTTATGACGATATGAAAATATTAGGATTAAAACTTATTTTTTCTCTTATACTTCTAATTATTTGTAACAGTATTGTTATATTTTTGTATTTAGATATAATGCTAATGTCATTATGTATTAATATGTTTTAAATTTATTAAGTATATGTTTGTATATTGTCTTTAATTAATAAAATATAAAAAAAATTAGATATTGTGTGGTGTTAAGTATATATAGATACTATATATATTGATGATGCTTAATTAATATCACAATTAAGATTGATTGAAGACACGTAATTTTACTATGCCATGACATCATGTACCCAACACATCCACATATTTTAATTAATATCAACACATCCACGTATTTTAATTAAGTTTGATGATGCTTAATTAATATCACAATTAAGATTGATTTAAGACACGTAATCAAAACAAATGGTGACCACAAATATTTATTTAAAATAATTATTTTTATTTAAAAGAGAGAGAGAGATTCGAGGGAGAAAAAGTAGTCGAAGTCGATCGTAGTCTATTCAATTATTAAATCTTCAACAAGTACCGTTAAAAATTAAAATGAGCTGATGAGTCCTTTTTGAATTTTTTTGAACCAGAATTATAATAGAATCACTATGAGTCATGTCACCAATGATATAAAATTAATCAATGTCTTTAAAATGGATTTGCGAGAATCGGAGGCCACTTTAAGGCTTGAGAATGAATGAGAATGACTCCACCACAAAATGGTTTCCATTTTATAAGTGATTTTCCATTTTTGATCTAGTTTCTATCATTTTTTCGAAATGAATTTTGTCTAAAAATTTGTTTGGGTATCTAAACTTTTCGACTAATTATTTAAAAAAAATTTACCAACTCTTTAAATTTTTTTACCAATTATCTGTATAATTAGATTTTATTTTGCAAAAAATTATTCATTTTGCTAATAGAAATTAAATTATGTTGGTTGTCATGTATATTTAGCTAGCAAGTTTAATTTGTTTCATTAATTAAGCAATTAGTGCCCAATATATTGATAATCATATTGATGAAAGTGATTGATAATATTATTTAAATATATAATATAATTTAGAATATCTGGCCGTTAAAATAATTAATATTTTTTAAATGTTATATTTTTATTTAAAAATATCTCAAAGTTGCTAAAATATAGCATTTAAATACCTAAACTTTTAATGTGACAGAAAAAATACAAAAAATTTCTAGCTAAAACACTTTTAAAATAGAAAAAAATGATTAAAGAAAATTATTTTTAATTGTTTGGGTTTATTTAAATGCTACATCTTAGAAACTTTTGGTATTTTTCTCATAAAAAAATTGGATATTAAATGCTACATTTTAGCCACTTTGAGTATTTTTCTCATAAAAAAGAGTTTAAGTATAAAAGTGCATTTTTTTTAAATATTAGTATTTTAACCGCTATTTATTCTATAATATATTATATATATGTGGGCCGCCCGGCCCATATTTTTCGTGCCTCCGGTAAATTCGGGCCGGGTCGGGCTAGCCCGTGTAAGAAAGTGGGCCGGGCCGGGCCAGCCCGCATAAAAATATATAGGCCCAGCACGGCCCATACGGGCCACGTGCCGGGCCGGACCGGGCCCAGATCGTGCCAGCCCATATTTGTAAAGTGGGCCAGCCCATTTTTTAAAATGGGCTTTTTTCGTGCCCTAAAAATGGGCCTCAAGTCAGCCAAAATCTGGGCTTAATTCGAGCCCGCTTTTTTTTACCTGTTTTACTTTTTTTCCTGTTTTACTTTTTACACACATATATATGTATATTTACTTAATTAACACAATAAAAATTCCAAATTTAAAAATTAAAATAAAATAAACATTGCCTCATTAAAAATTTTACCAAGAAAAAGTTTAAGAAATAAAATCTATAAAAAATAGTATGATATTTTTACATACTATAAAAAAATGATGATATAATAATAATTTTTTTATTTATTTGAGTTTAATTCGGACTTTTTGTGTGCTGTGCTTTCGGGCTTTTTATATTCGTGCTTACATGTCGTGCTTTCGTGTCGTGCCTTCGGGCTTGTCGTGCCGTGCCGTGCTAACCCCGTGTCGTGCCCGTGCCTGGCCCGAGCCCATAATTTTTCATGTCGTGCCTGGCCCAAGCCCATATTTTTTCGTGCCGTGTCGTGCTCGTGCCTTCCGGGCTCGTGCCGGTTTCGTGCCGTGCTCAAAAGCCCGGCCCGTATTTACAGCTCTAATATATATACATGGTTGTTATAATTTAAACTTGTCTTCAATTATTTAAGCTGCCTAACCTTATCATTAAGGGTGTGCAAAAATCATCCAATCCAATTATAACCGACCGCCAAAAATTGGATATCCAATTATGATCGGATATGATGGGATTTTGAAGATCCAAATTGGATCGGATCGATTGTTGGATGATATATACAAAAATCTAATAAAACCGAACCGATCCAATTTCATATATTTATTTATTTAGGATTATACTTATAATTTATGTTGTATTTATATGGTGTTGTATCATTTTGAACAAATTAGTCTTTCTATAGATAATATTATGAATTATTTGAACAAATTATGTTAAATAAATGCTCAAATATGTTGGATGGATCCAATTTGACCAAATACGTAATCAAAGGGACACATCCAATGGATAAAACCGATCAAATCCAATGGATAATTGGATCGAATCGGATCCCGTTGAGACATGTTAATTGGATCGAATCGGTTGTAAAAATTTAACATCCAAAAGATAATTGGATCGGATCAGATAGGCCTAAAAATATTAGGTGTGATCCAATGAACACCCCTACTTATATACTCCAATTGTCGCTTATCACGAATGATCGAGACGACTTTATTTATAAAGTTTCACATGCATGTATCCCCCCCTACTTTTTGTTAAATATATATTTATATACTAGGTAATTTATTTTTTATAGGAATATTATATGTTACCTTACCTATATTCAACTGATAATTTATACTCACAGTTACAAAAAAAAAAAAAAAATCATCTATTGTCTGTGTTTTCACCGATTGATATGTGGCACAAATTAAGGGCGATTAAGGTTCCACGGGGGTTAAGCTCATTCTTCACAATTATTCACCACCACCGGAGGAGTACATCCTCCTGGAAGCATCACTCCTCAAGGACCCTGTCAGAGAGCGGTGCTCCAAGTCTCACTACAAGACCATCTCCTCCCTGATCACCTCCTCTGAGTTTGAAAGGACCTTTCTCCAGACCATGAGAATGGTAGCTAGGTGTCAAGCACAATGACCCTGGACCACATGCAGCCTTCTAACACCTACTGTCATGGATCGTGGTCTCGACTCCGTACAAACGGCAAAATGGATATCCCACAATGTCGTCTGACATGGGAAAACGTGCAGCTACCACTCTAACAGTGTCATAGGCGTTTCCCCCAACAAAATGGTAGGCTGACAATTCTCACTTTGAGCCCACCAAGAAATGCTAGAGCCCACCAACTCATTTAATTATAGAATGTGTATTTATTATGTAACAAACAACCATTAAGGGAGAATAATTGTAATCAGCTCCAATTAATGAGCTTAATTGCCCCAGGAACCTATAAATAGGACTGGGCACACATTGTAATGGATCTGATTCCTATTTTAAAAGTGAGCATGTACGCTGTCTGAAAACCAAGAGAACTTAAGTTGTGCAAGTTCTTAAGCATCCTAAAAGAAGTGACTCATGGACTAAGGATAATTAATAACCTCACCCATGTAAAAATTTGTGTTTCAATCTCTTTAATTCTTTAAGTTTTTGTTTTTGTTAGCAAAAAAAAAAAACTAATCAATATTTTGGTGCTTTCGTTAAGAGCTTGAAGAAAGCAAGAGTTTCAGCATACCCGCAGAACTCTCCCTGAAGAAGACCTCCCCGCCGCAGTGAGAGGAGAACAAATTCGCCCACCTCATAAAGTTGTTCTGGAGGTGGTCGATAACTAAGGATATGACGGAAATGATGGAGACACTGACTACTCAATGTCATCTCGGTCTGAAGAGCCACTAGAAGGGGTGGCGCTGAAGGTTCAGATTGCCTCCCAACAATGTGAAATGGGGGCACAAAAAGGAAATATCATCACCTTGCAAGAGGTGGTAAATTCCATGAGGGCCACGCTGGCAGCCCAAGGACTCCAGGTGGACCCCTAAGTCAAAATACCACATGTGCGACAAACTAGCATGCCACCTGCGTGACCTGCTGGCATGCCTCAAAAACAACTTGTTAGCGTGCCTCAAGCATTTTTTGAGGAGCCCAAGGCATTACGCCCAAGCGTGCTGCAACGAACCACGTCAAGCCTCAGGAGAGAGTGCCCATTGGCCCCAGCAACCTCAAGGAAACCCAGGGTTGGGTGCCAATAGGATAGAGCTCTCCATGAACCAAGGACATCACATCATCATCTCAGTGAATAACTATTACATCGAGTCTGAAGGTGAAACAGAAGTAGGATTCCCCGAGGATGGTTGTCACGGGCGCTCACATACTAAGTTGCAAGACAATCTCAATCTTGTAAGAACAAGACCGAGCCCAAGGACCTCCACGGGAAATACCCTCAACCAGACCTTCGAGACAACCTGAACGCTCAAAGGAAAGAAGCAATGCCCGACCAAAGATCATACCCGACACAGTGCCAATAACAATCATCTCCGAGCAGAGTTTGAGCCATGACTCAGACTAGGAGGATGTAGATGGAGAGCCATGTGCACAACACATAATTTAAGCTTTACTGCCTAAAGGCTTTAAGATGTCAGACATTACCCCGTATAGCGGGACAACGAACCCTTCCGAACACCAATCCAAGTTTAACAAGTTGATATCTTTGCACCGTGTCTCTGAAGACGCAAGGTGTCACTGCTTCTCGTTAACCTTGACTAGAGCAACTGACGAGTGGTTTAAGAATCACTGGCCAAGTTCCATTCATTCCTAGTCCCAACTGTCCTCTGATTTCCAGAGACAATTCATAGCAACCCGGAAGGTTAGCTTCGAAGTCAATGCCCTATCTAACATTAAGCAATGGTCATTTGAGACCCTTAAAGCGTACAATAAGCGCTTTAAGGAGGAAGTTGCGAGGGCCAAGAAGGTCAATGATGGTCAGTAGCTCATGACCCTATAAGTTGGTATCCGACCATGTTCTCCACTATGGGATAACTTGCACAGATGTGAATGCCGTAGGCTCGTTGATTTCATTCGTCAAGTCGAAGAGTACATACACTGGGAAGATGCCCATACTGGAGATTTTGGAGGATCGATCTCCATTCCAGCTCCTACAATCCTTGCGCCTACAACGTCCAACTCTCACTTTTCGCCATACACTCCTACACTAACAAGTGTAATGAGTGCTCCGTAGTACAACCTCGTTGCTTTACAGGCCAGCTACAACGCCATGCCTACCAGGTATGGAGCAGCTCCCATTGGATTAAGTGGTTATCAGCCTGATTTTAGTACTAGAGTAGCTACTCCCTCCCAGTCAACGACACTTAGTGAGGGCTCGTGTGGGAGAAAATGTGGAGGCAAGAACAAAAGGAGCAAAAAAGTGAAGAAGACTCCTGAAGAAAAATATTCCGCCAAGTATTCCTAGTACACTGATCTAGTTGATACTTGGGAGAACATATACATGAATGTTTACAAAGTTATTTACAATTCCAAAAAGGTCATTACAACTCAAAAGTTACAACCCAGTGACCTAAGCGGTAAAAATAGGGTTTAACCCTAGTTCCTCTAAGAAACCTTGGTCGTGGTGGTCAAGCGACCGCATATGTACATGTTGCCATCAAAGTTCTTCAACTCATGGCTGGTCCAACTTTCTTTTCCCATTACCTGCACCACATAGCACCATTGAGCCAAGGCCTAGCAAGAAAACTTAAACATGCTCATAACCAGTGAATAACACATTTCCTAATCATAATAAACATGCCCAGCAGTAATAACCCTACTCATGCATGCATGCCATTCATATAAATTACTACAATGTCATATGGGGTCAGATGCCCTAATTAAATGATTAACTGAGTCATATCGGGGCCCGCTGCCCAAGTACATGACTAATAAATCACACTAGGGCTCAACGCCCTAGGATCTGAGACTAATAAGTCACCTTGGGGCCCATTGCCCTATCCTTTGTATAACCAGCCTTGGAGCTAGCCCAACATACCTGGCGCTTTAGTTTTCGATGACCATTGGGTCAGACAAGTGTATAATGCACTCCTTTTTTTTTTCTAAACATATCAACCAGCGCTCAGCGCGCTATTTCCGCCCTTGACTCACAAGTCAATGATTTTCGACCAGCACTCAGCGCTATTGATGTTCTTGACTGATAAGTCAATTCTTTTCAACCAGTGCTCAACACTATTTCCGTCCTTGACTCATAAGTCAAGCCTTTTCCAATTATACAATGCTAATAGGCAATCATCACATAACCAATATCCATATACAGAGCAATCAACATGCTTAATCAATAATTCACATGCATAATCATAATCATGCGCATTTACAAAGGTCCAAGCCCTAATCAAGTCTGTATTCAACATTTGGGCCAAGCCCTAATCATGTACATCACATAATGGGTGCAGTTTTCTTACCTCAGGTCCGAGTGTAATGTAAAATAAGAACGACCCTCGAGCACGATCCTGATCCTGAGCCCCTAGTGATAACCTAGTCATAACCAAGTATAGAATCCAGTAAAAACGAGTAAATAAAGGCTTCCGGACCAAGTCCTAGCCTCCAGGACATCGAATCCTACCAAACCCGATAGTAGGATCGATCCTGAGCCTTTAGGTTTGAGTTCCTGCACTCAAAACCTCCCCGAGGCCCAAAATCCCTTAAGCGCCACGGCCCCCAAACATTTGAGTCGCAGCCCGCTCAAGTTAGAGGCCCGAGCCTCCTTCCTGCCTGCACTAGCACCGGGGTGCACACTCACAGGAGTCGCAGCTCAAAAGCCTCAAAATTCACCTACTTCTCCTTCGATCAAGAAAGTCGCGATGCCCTAAGAATAAGGTTGCGACTCATCCTGCAAACACATATTTTCCTTCATTTTTCTCATGCCAAATCCCTCCATAAACCTATCCAAACATTGCCAAATCCCATAAAGAAAGTTCCCAAACAACTCTGCAGCCCAAAACCATCAAAACCCAAGTTACAATTAAAAAAAAACTCATCTAAACTACAAAATCCCATAAAATCTTAAAAACTCAAAAACTCATAACTTAAAGCTTGGATTACCTCTGATTGAGTCATTTTCCAGTTAAATCCTCTGTCTATCAAGCTTCTAATCTTCCCTAGAATCGTTATGACTCTAACCTTGCTTGAATCCAAACTCGAGTTTCATTCAAAATTTCAATGAGCGGTAAAAAGGAGAATGAGAGAGAGAGATAAAGAGTGTTTGAGCGCACTTTTCTGTTTCTGTCAGGTTACTTCGAACTCAAGTAACCTTAAGTAAAACCCAAGGTTTGGGGTCCCGAAAATGCCCCCGAGGGTAAAATAGTCAAAATTCTCTCTTGATCTCACTAACTCCAAATATATCCTCAAATATTCATTCCCATTACCCATATATCCCGGTAATGTGCTAAATACCTAGTATACCCATTGACTCACCCCGAGTCAAGTATTGGTCATGTTGTGACTTTCCCGCTAACTTGCTCTCTAGGATCGCCTCGTGCCGAGTAACCTAAATATATCCACATAATAATGTGGTCTCACACATATATCACATAATGCCAAATATACTCATAACGAGCCAAATTACGAAAATTTCCCTTCTAATAAGAAACGGGCACATATGTATATTTAATACACCTAAACATGGATATCAAGTCATATTATAATATAACTCACATAATCATGCAATGATACACATAAATATCATATAAGCACACAATTTCCATAATTTTTCATCCTAGCTCCCTAATCGAGGCCCTAAGCCTTATTAGGTACTTTAGGACGTTACAACTATCCCCCCTTACAGGAATTTCGCCTTTAAAATTTTACCTGAACAGCTCGTACTGATTCTGCATATCTAACTCCAGCTCCTAGGCTGCTTCCTCAACCTCGTTGTTCCTCCATAATACCTTAACCAAAGGTATAGCCTTATTTCTAAGGACTTTGTCATTTCTATCTAGTATCTGAACTGACTGTTCCTCATAGGAGCGATCTGCCCCAAGATCCAGATCCTCATAACTCAACATATGAGTCACGTCTGACACATATTTTCGAAGGTCTAAAATTTGAAATACATTGTGTACGGCTGACAGTTTCGAAGGTAAGGCCAATCTATAGGCCACCTAACCAATCCTCTCCAGAATCTCAAATGGTCCCACAAATCTAGGACTCAGCTTGCCCTTCTTCCCAAATCTTCTCACCCCTTTCCATGGTGAGACTCTAAGGAAGACATTGTCTCCCACTTAGAACTCCATGCTCCTACATTTGGGATCAACATAACTTTTATGCCTGCTTTGAGAAGCGAGCATCCGAGCTCTGATCTTCTCAATAGCCTCATTGGTCCTCTGAACTGTCTTAGGACCCAAGTATTTCCTTTCTCCTATCTCATCCCAATGAATGGGAGATCTATATTTCCTACCATACAACTTCTCATAAGGAGCCACCCCAATGGTCGACTGATAGCTGTTATTGTAGTAAAACTCTATTAAAGGCAAATACTTACTCCAGGACCCATCAAAGTCCAGCACATATGCTTGCAAAATGTCCTCTAATATTTGCATCATCCTCTCAGATTGCCCATCTATCTGAGGATGATAAGCACTACTAAACTTTAACTGTACACCCATGGCCTTCTACAAACTTCCCCAAAACTTGGAAGTAAATGCGGGGTCCCGATCTGACACGGTCGACCTCGAAGCCCCATGAAGGCGTACTATCTCTCTCACATAGAGATTTGCATACTGATCAGCTGTATATGTCATCCTCACTAGTAAGAAGTAAGCTAATTTGGTGTATCGATCCACGATAACCCACACCGAATCATGTTGACCCACTGTCTCGGGTAATACCACCACGAAATCCATCGTGATGTCTTCCCATTCCACTCTGGGATGTCTAGAGGCTGTAATAGTCCTGCTGGTCTCTAATGCTCAACCTTGACCTGTTGACATGTCAAGTACTTAGCCACATATTCTGCCACATCCCTCTTCATCTCAGGCCACCAATACAATGGTCTCACATCCTGATACATCTTCATGGTGCCTGGATGCAAAGAGTAAGGGGTAGTATGAGATTCATCCAAAATCTCCCGTCTGATAAAATTGTCCATCGGAACACAAATCCAGCCCTTGTATCTCAATAAGCCTAAATCTGACACTGTATAGTCCCTAGACACTCCAGCTAGGATGTCCCCTCTTATCTTTGTCAATTTTGGATCACCCAACTGACCTTCATTTATCCTTTCTAACAACGTAAACTTTAGCGTAATATTGGCCAACTGGCCCACCAGCAACTCTATACCAACTCTGGTCATATCCTCTGCCAACTCTCTGGATATCTGTCTCGCACTGTATATCTGTCTCGAACCCTTCCGGCTTAAGGCATTTGCTACCATGTTGGCCTTTCCTGTGTGATATAGGATTTCACAATCATAATCCTTCACCAACTCCAGCCAACGCCTTTGTCTCATGTTCAGATCTTTCTGTGTGAAAAAGTACTTCATGCTCTTGTGGTCAGTGTATATCTCACACTTCTCCCCATAAAGGTAATGCATATATATACCTTTAATGCAAAGAACACTACTGTAATGCCCCAAAATCCCTAATGAGGTTTAATGGTTTGATTAGTAGGTTGGGAGGGCCATGATTGATTTATTATGCCATTAAATGATTATATGCATGTTTATGTGAATTATATTATTATATGATGATAAATGCATGCATGTGGGTCCACATTTCATTATAAGGGCATTTTGGTAATTTGGCTCGTTGAGGGCATATTTGTATATTTTCATGCATGTTGGTGAATTATTGATAAGGCCACATTATAATGTGGATTTTTTCGAGCCATTCGTCATGAGACGATCTTTTAATGCAATTTAGAAGTTTGGTCATAACGGGGTTGATTTCAGGGCTCAGTGTGAGTCTCGGGGTAATTTGGTGATTAGAACATTGTCAGGAATTATAGGGTAATGGGATATGATTTATTAGCATTTGAGAATATTGGGAATAACAAGATTTGGGGGACATTAATTATGATTAACGAGATAGAGGAGAAATGACGGTTTTTCCCTTGGTGGTTGTTAAGGGTTTTATTTAAGCTTGGGGGTATTTTGGTCTTTTGACCTAAGGATAAATATAAACCATTAGAAGCCGTGGAAGGCTTAAGAAAACAGAGTAAGTTTCCTTCTCCTCCCGACCAGTTTTTCTTCTTCTTTTTCTTTGGAATTATTGAGCTCCATTTGAGGAATCAAGCTAGGGAGTTAAGCTTTGATGGTCTAGGGTTGTGTTCCACCATTGAAGAAGGTTCCATACTAAGCTTGATGTAAGTTTTTATCCATTGAAACTCAGGTTTATGCTCTGTTTTCCTTTTGGTTTTTAGTTGGGCTCTGGACCTCAACGACTGGTACCTCCGTGGTCCCGAGACTTTAGCAACCCTGGAGATTTCTGCTCCACTTTTGGAAAGTGACTGACCCGAAGACACTTAAAAAGAGTGAGTATCCATTATCTATCGAGGCTCCTCACCTGGATCCGGAAAAACTCACTGCCTCTTAGAAGGTGTTAAAGGTTCCACCCCCTCACAGGACCTTTAGGATCCTCCAGTTGTGGACCTACTCGCTCCCACGACCAACTAGTTGGCAGCACAAGCCAAATGGCCCAACCTCATCTGATCTACAAGGAGAAAAAACTAGTATTAGTGCTTATAAAAATAAGAGAAGCAATACTTGTATAAACATAAGAAAAACTAGTTGAGAGCATGCAGGCCTCTTGGTAAGCCCCACCACTTGAAGGCTCCTCCGGGTGAAGAATTGAATGCACAAAAATCTCCATGAGCCTCCCATATCTTGAGTGGTGTTAGTCTCGTATTGGCAAAACCACCTCGCTTGTAAGGATATCACATCGTCAAGAGGCACAAAGCCCCCATAAGGTAGTCGTCTCTTCAGATGGTGGAGATACCAATCGATTAATTCCTGGTAGTCTTGGTACTCCTCCTGATTCCAGTGAGGATCTGAGGTGTGGCCGCACCGAAGAAGCGAGGGACAAACTCAAACGTGCTCAGGACTTACCCCATCTCCCACATACTTAGCATTATAGACAAGGATTGGGGATTTACCTTGGTCTAGGGGGGAAGACTAAATTCCCGCTTAAAGCTCCTCCTCGAGCTCCTGGTCTAGATGAGCTTCTTGGGCTGCCGAACATCCAGAGTGTTCTCAAGGTGATCCTCTGCCAACCTTTAGTTGTATTGGGCTTGAGCCATTGCATCCATCTGGTCTATGTGGACTACAGTTTGTGCACGTGATATTGTAGTGTTTTGGAACCAGATCAAATCCAGGTTGCTAACGCTGCCTCCTCTGGAGAATCCCTACGAGGACCAAGTTCTCCACAGTCACTAGCTGGCTGAACTCTAACTCCACATTCAGGAGTTATGTCATCGCTTGCAAGTGCTTCTGGTATACTACGATGTATGGGGAACGATGAATGGGACCTAAAGAAAGATAAACATCTAACTCCAAAGATTTACGAGGATCATAGAATGAAATCTCTGAGGATAAAAAAAATAGCTTACCAACCCTGGAGAAGTCCAGAACTAGGGTAGGGTTGGTCCGGAGTGGGAAATTGTAACGACCCGAATTTGCTAATCAGGCTTAGGGCCTTGATTAGTGTGCCTGGAGGGCAATAAGTGGTTTAATATGCCTATATGTGAATTTATGTGTATATATGATTATGATGCATGTTTGATTGAGTTAAATGTGCATGTGGGCCCCGTCTGGATATTAGGGGCATAAATGTGATAAATGAGATGTATGTTGTATATGTGTGATATGTCTGTACAACACAATCCGAGACAGTCCTGGGGAGCGGTTAGCCAGAGAGTCACAACGGGGTTGAGATTCAGACTCGGGGCGAGTCGTGGGGTAATCTGGGTAGTAGATAAGTTATGGGGTTATTGGGACATGAAAATAAATATTTGGAGACATATTTGAGGATAGAATGTCTAGGCGGGAATATTTGGGGAATTTACCATTTTTGCCCTCGGGGACGTTTTGGTACCCTGAGCCTTGAGGTAACCCTTTAGACTTAAGTTAAATAAAAAAAAAAGGGGGAACTGTTTAGAAACATGAGAAATCGACCCACACTCTCTTTGAACTGAAGATAGCTTTTGCTTTTCTCTCTTTTTCACTCTCTAAGACAAAACTCAAGAAGAAACTTAAAGGGAATTCTTAGTGCAAACTAGCATAAGCAAGGGGTTCAGCTGTGATAACTTAGAAGCTTAAGGCTTAAGGATTAAGGTTCAACTTCAGAGGTTAAAATCAGCAAGAGGTAAGCTTTTTCATGGAAGTTATGCTTAAGTTTCAGCTGTGTTTCCAAGCTTTGCATGTGGGTAGGAACTAGGCTGTTTTTGGGTATTTTAGTTGTATTTTTGGAGCAGATTTCTGTTGGGTTTAAGTGTTGGTATTGAGCTGGAATGATGGTGTTATTATCTGGGATTATTAGCTTGGTTTTGGTGGAAATTGGCTTGAGGAAAGGATAGAAAACTGATGAGAAAATCTGGGTTCGGTGTCGAGTGTCGCGGCTCGCGTGCGCGCGCGGCCATGGGAGGCCGAGAGATTCATGCGCGCCGTGGCACCTGGTGGGCGCGCCGCGGCCCGTGTAGGGGTCAGTGAGGTGCTAGCCTCTGTTTCGAGGCTAGCTGCGGCTTTTGTGGGTGGGGCCACGGCCCTTAGTGTTAGATTGGGTTTTAATGGTATTTTAGGCTTGGGAACTCAAGGGGTAAGGCTCGGGATGGATTTTATCATCCGGATTGATAGAATTCAAGGTCCCTGAGGTTAGGGATTGTGGCTCGGAGTTATTTATTGGGTTAGAATTTGATGGACGGATATTGTTATGTGTTGTGACTAGGATTTCAGCGAGGCTCACGTTAGCGGACTGTGCTCTGGGCATCGGTACTCAGGAAGCTCGGAACTCAGGTAAGAAAACCCATGTTTCCATAGAGCTTGTGTGCAGGGCTGAGCCCAATATGTTGAATGGGAATGATATGCAGGGCCGAGCCCTATATGCTAGAATTGCAAAGCGTAGCTCTTTATCTGCTTATGCTTGAATTCTGTATTTGTTATTATATCGTGTATGATATTAAGTGTGTGATCGGCAAGAGCCGGGAACGGTGTAGACCGAGAACGGCGTGGGGCCGAGAACGGCGTCAAGCACGTTGAGTGTAAGGCCGAGAACGGCAAGGGGCCGGGAGCAGTGTTGACCACGTGGGGTGCAAGTTTCCAGGGCGAGTCCCTAGGAGGATACCTGGGATATCCTCATGGTGTGGTCCGCGAACCCAGGGCTTGGTAAACGCCTGGGACGGCTAGGCCGTATGTGTTTAGCCGTTGGTGGCCTATTTATACGCTTGACTTGTGTATTGCATATGTTATCTGTTATGGGTTTTCTTGCTGGGCTTTGGCTCACAAATGCTCTGTGGTACAGGTAAGGGTAAGGAGAAGATCAACCAACCATGAGAACAGCAGGCGTGAGGCGGCGTGTACATGTTTGGCCAGCCTGGCTGCCACAGCTAGGGGATTTTGGGAGATGCTTGTAAATGAACTTAGACTTTGTCGTTTAGCTGGCTCATAATAGTGTTGTGTTGTAAATATTTTCTAAACTATGTTTTGGGATCCCAAGTGTAAATTTTTATGATTTGCTATGAAAAACTACTTTCTCTAATGTTTTCCTTTTTAATTATGGCTTAGTTACACGGTTTGACTTAAAACCTCGATTAGCGAGTTGAAAGCACGACTTTAAACTCACTTAGTAACGGCTCTAAGGATGTAGGGCGTTACAGAAACCACTGGTGAAAAAGTAGTGGTCCTTGAACTCCCGAGCATGGCTCTCGTTTAGATGAGAAGCTTGTATTAGATCTGGGAGTACTTCATAAGGGTGTAAAACCCATCCAAGTCGATTTATTTCTTCTTTGGGCACGCCGGGAAGCTATGAATATATAATATCTCTGCCGGAGAGGGCTCTTGCCACCTTTGGCGCCTGTACAAGACATACAGGCCCGCGAGGACTTTGTAACCATTCAGGATAAGTTGAAAGGAGGCGATCCCCACATAATTCAAAAACTTTACAAAATATTGATGGAGCGACAAAGTTGCTCCCTCCTGGAGATGCAACTGACTCCATGCCCCGGGCTCATGAACACTCTTGTAAGACCTCTCCGTCTCTAGACAAAGACGGATAAGGTGGCCCTCAGCAGATAGCCCATAATAGGACATGATGCTTGCCAAAGCATCTAAGCTCCTCAATTTACTCGGGATCAGCTCTGCCTTAAATCCCCATTCAAATCAAAATAGAACGAGCATCCATGACTAAGGGGAATGTGGGAACCCCAATTTATTTCTTTGGAGCCATTTCTTTTCCCGTCCCCCCACCCCGGCATAGCGCTTCACTTCCGCTAATAGGGTGATACTCTGCAGAAGATGCGTGAATTGGCCTACTTTTTACCTTTCATCGGTATGCGCGAGTTGCACGGCGAGGTTGTGTATTGCACCGTTTCGTGAAGGATGGGGGTGACATTTGCCTCCCCCTCTGTCGACACGTACACCACCGCTAGTGGCCTTTCCGCCTCTGGAGCAGCCTCATTGTCTTCTTTGGCCACCTCTTCCTTGTTCTTAGTCCATTTTTAAAGGTGTAACTGCGTTGATGTAGTTCTCGGAGCTCCTCGAACATCTAAAACAAAACCAGTCAGTTAGCATTTTGACCCAAAGAAAGATTTCCAAAACACAAGAATACTCTAAGACAAATACTCAGGGACAATAAAAATAATGAAGAATTTTCTATAAAAGGAGTAACCCCAGAGCCACAAGATGGCACCGGAGACACCACCGGAAGCTCAAGAACATGGTCAAAATCTGGGACTTCCCCAAAAAATGATTTGCAACAAAAATGCAAAAACGGCCACTTACAGTTAGTTTTGACACCAATAAGGGCCCAAAATGAGGCAAATAAGAGGTAAAATGACCTCTAATTCTAATGAATTCAATGGCCTAAATAAGAACCCAGACACACACCCAGTAATTCAAAGAACAAATTAAAGCAGAAAATAGAGAATATCAATGACGAATACTTACTCGATATGTATTGGAGATATCTGTTGAGGTGAGTTTGGACGTGAATATATCGCGTCCGATTTACCCAAAAATACTGGTATTCTCTCCAACCCTCCAGAATCAACGAACGAAGAAATTTGGGATCTAGTAGAATGGGTTCTCTGTGAATGGAAGTCTTAGCTCTCTAGAAATCAGAAACTTTCGAATGCAAATGAAGTGAAAAGTGGAAGGGAAAGCAAACATTTGAATTTAAAACCCTAAACGTGGGTAAAAAGCAACTCAATCTCAGTCATTGAATGCCTAGAGAGTAGATACTAGAACATGATCTGACGGTCACACAAATCAACATGAAGATCGTACTCAAAAAGGCGAAATGACGTATCGGGTACGAAAAAGACCCCTCATTAAATTACATTGATTGATGGGCCTGGAGTTGACACGTGGCATGCCCCTTTTTGAATATGTCAGGTCTCGAGGATACCCAACGATCTTGACCCGAGCACGAATCTCCCGAGAATACTTCTTTCAATTAAAGTCTCCATTGCCCCTGAGGACGAGTGAAGACTTGGGGGGGGGGGGGGGCAAATGTTGTCTGTGATGTCACTGAGTGACACGTGGTACATATTAGGGCAATTAAGGTTCCATGGGGGTTAAGCCCATTCTTTTCCACAGTTCACATCCTCCTAAAAGCATCACTCACCAAGGACCCTGTCAAAGTTTAGTGCTCCAAGTCTCGCTACAAGACCATCGTTTGCCTAATCACCTCCTCTGAGTCTGTGAGGACCTTCCTCCGCACCAAGAGAATGGTAGCCAGGTGTCAAGCACAATGACCGTGGACCATAGACAACCTTCTGACACCTACTGTCATACGGATCGTGGTGGCGACTCCGTACAAATGGAAATATGGATAACGCCTCCTGACTTGGGAAAACGTGCAGCTACCACTCTGACAGTGTCATAGTCATTTCCCCCACCAAAATGGTGGGCTAACAGCCCTCACTTTGGGCCCACCAAGATAAGATGTAGCCCACCAGCTGATTTAATTATAGAATGTGTATTTATTATGTAACAAACCCCAATTAAGGGAGAATAATTGTAATCAACTCTAATTAATGAGCTTAATTACCCCAGTAACCTATAAATAGGGCTAGGGCACACATTGTAAATGATTTGATTCCTATTTTCGGAATGAGCTTATACGCTGCCTGAAAACCAAGAGAACTTGAGTTGTGCAAGTTCTTAAGTCTCCTAATACAAGTGATTCGTGCACTAGGGTTAATTAATAACCTGAACCACGTAAAAATATGTGTTCCAATCTCTTTTTCTTTATGTTTTTGTTTATTTAGTTGTTATCGAAAAAGCTAATCAACGTCGTCATTTTATAAAACTTGGACAATTTTATATTTATATATTTATAAAAAGAAAAACTACTATCATTAATACTATATATATTTCAAATGACGTAAATGAAAGTGAAACTTGTTGACCCGTGAATTGGTCAGCGACACTGAGTCAAATAAACAATATAAAGTAAAACTGAACTTAAGAATAATAAACGACACACAGATTTATAGTGGTTCGACCCCGCTGATCGGTAATGACCTACGTCCACTTAGTACTCTTGTTTATGTAAATTCCCAAAACCTGCGATTAGATGACTAGAGTCAACCAAGTTTTGCAAGCTAAGAGAGATGATACAAGAACATGTATAACAACACTAGATTCTCAAAATTCTCTGAAAGTAAAGTATTACGGCCTCCAGAATAATGAATTCTTGGGTCTCAATTTATAGACTCAAGGACATACAAAGATGGGCCATGGGCCTTGCGTAACTTATGCAACAAGTAATAATAAAATAATATGCATATAATACACTTTACATTTGAAATAACAGATATCCCACAAATATCTATGCATTTAGTTAATTTTGAGCTTTAACTGCGTTCCATCGAGCAGCTCTGGTCACATGCCTTTTTACCAACTTCTTCTTTTGCTACTACGCATAACTTTTACATGTGTCTGATAGCATGTTTTCTTCTCCTAGCTGGTCATGGGTCGACCACTCTTCCATAAATGACTTGTCATATGCCTTTCACGTGCCTTATGTTTATGTCACGTCGTCATGCTAATTTTTAGGGAACCATTTGCCCCCTAAGCTTATTATGATGCGATCAGCATTAAATAAACTTACTCGACCAACATTCACCGACTTGTCACGTCCAACCGTACTTTTACTTCCTCGAAAAGGTAAATAATCATAATTTTACGATTTCCAAGGAAGGATTTGACGGCTTTGCATTTTCCAATGCTCCAAAACCCTCTTTTCACTCATGACTTTTCAGCTATCCTGATTAGTATAAATAGTCTTCTTCATTTTCCTTCATTTTTTACCTCAACTTTTACTCTCTTCAAGAACTTAAAAGTTTCAAGCACTCTCCCAAGCATTCTGAGACAAATTTTTAGGCATTTCCAAGCAGTTTCAACGCAATCTCTTCAACAATCTTCACTTCAAGTTTTCGACATACTCCCTTGTATTTTTTGGTAATTTTCTTGCATCTCTACTAGGAATAATCTCTTTTTCGCTACTGTTATATTGAAGTTCTTGGTATGTTCTTGAGGATAATAAGTTATAGCTAGGAATGTGTATGATTCTGGGTTTAAATGAGTAGTTTAGGTAATATTTAGGAGTGTAAAGACGTTTAGGAAGGCTTTATCAGGGTGTAACTACTGATTTTGGGTCCAAAATTGAAGTAAAAATTTAATTTTTAGGTTTTGGAAGAAGTTTGGGTTTTTCCCGCTTGTAACGAAGGCGAAAAGTTTTCTTGAAAAAACTTTTCTTGAAAAAACTTTTCATTTTTTATTTTTGATCTGTTACGTTCACTACAAGCATACTAGAATTTGTTTACTGTTAAATACTGCTAGTCAACTAAAGACTGAATTATTTTCCACGAGCAATAGTTATTTTTCTTAGTCCTTACTCTATTGGTCGTAGATTCTCACTTCCCTTTCTTCTTCTTAGATATTCATGCACATTCCCTGGGGAGGTGAGAAGCCAATAGACGAAGATCTCCTAACTTTATTGTTCGTAGACTCCAAGCAACCTATTTTTCCCATATCACAAGCTCCACCACAGCCAATACCACCAACCAGCTATCCCAGACCAAATCCTTTGAGCTAACTGAACCAAAAGAAAACCACAAAGAGCCAAACCACCCATGGCCCGTGTAAAGCATGTAGCCTAGAGAAAGAAAAGATCACTAATCCTCACATTAGTCAGCACACGGGCAATGTTGAGGGTCCTTTGACCAACTGCCATCTCGTAAGAACCAAGCAGCCTCCTAAGATGCTCCTTACCCATGCCCTTGTAAAAGAGGGCATAAAAAAAGATGCCATGGTACATTTCCCATCCTAGCGTCATATCGAGCAGAATGGTGACGAAGTATCCCAAGAAGTATGGCCTTCCTATGATTACTTTATGCTAGGAAAAATTAGATTGCCTAAATGGAAATAGGTAAGAATATTACAACTCTAGGCAATATATTACAAATAAATATAGATTGATTAAATAAGGTTACAACTCAATGACTGAAAGTACAAATAAATATAGAGAAAGAAGAAGAAGAGAATTGAAATAGAAAATACAACTTTTGATAAAAAGATACAAATAAACTTGAGGTAGTAGAAAGAAAGATGTAGATGAGATTACAACTCTTAAGCAAAGATACAAGTAAATATAACAAGAATGATAAGAAGAAAAACAATGGAAGAAAATAAAAACAAGAACAAAATAATAAGATACTCTCACTCACACAACCAAAGTGAAGAGTGTTGGGGATCACCAACTTGAACAAGGTTTGAAACCTTTGTCCAAAAGCTTATTTCCCCCTAACTCAAGCACTAAGGGATCTCTCTCAGATTTTGGAAATGCTTTATGGAATTATCAAGCCTCAAGGAGTTTCTAGCCAAGTGCTCTAATGGATAGAAATGGTGTGTCTTTCAAGTGAGCTATAGGCTCCTATTTATAGAGTTTAGAGACACCCTTTGAATTTCAAATTCCAGCAACCCCCATGGTTGTTACCAATGTTTAATTGGATTAATATGGAATTAAAAATGAGATTTGGGAGTTATTTGGGTTTTTTGAGCCGTTCAACAAAGATTGAAAAAACTGAAAAAATTGTCAGTTTTGGCCTGTGGCCGCGGCCACTGACCATTTTCAGCACTTAAAAATGTGCTGTTTTTCCAAACGGCTCCAAACCCTCCCAAATGATTTTGTAACTCTCAAAACACATTATTGGGGTTAAAATCATATCTCTAACAGCCATATCACATATGGCTTTATGAAATTCATCTCAATATTGTGTAACACCAAATTTACACAATAAAGGGTAATATTTGGAAGTTACAAATTTGTAACACCAAATATGTTACATTATTTGGATATATCTCATATATCTAAATATTATAACTCTCTATTACATGTTACAAAATGTGACACTCTTTGTCACATTTATTTAATCTAAAACATTATATTATAATATAATATAATATTACATTATATTATAAAATAATATAATGTAACATTTTATACAAGCCAACACCCGACCAGAGGGCAAACATGCCAGGTGGCGCCTACAGTGCTTGATTGAGGTACCATATCGAGGCAGGGGCAGTTTTGCCTCTACATGATTTTTTCTGAGGGGTGGCGAACTATTTTGACATCGCTCCATTCCAAATAACCCTGAATGGGTATAGAGTGCTTTCTGCACTCTATATTTTTTACCGTCATAAAAAATGGCCTAAGCCCACTCGCCACAAGATCAACTACTTATTCGATCTCAAATCCAACCCCATCCAAAATAATAAAAGTTTTTCCATTTCTGCCATCAAGAATCTGCTCGCACATTCCTGACCAATATAACCTACAAGTCTAATGTGGGTAAATACTTCCAAGAGTATTTCCTCACCACCGATCCCGCTGTGAAAAACTTGTCCTTCACCTGGGGAGGTAAATTTTTCTTCCTGAATTTGTTCAAAGTTTTGGTCATTTCTTTCTTCTTTGTCTTAGTCTGTTTTGTCGAATATAGGCCTATGGTCCCGACCAGAGCCTACCCAAGGAATGGTAGAGAGGGTCATGGCCCTGTCCAGCATGACCTCTATTGAGAAGAGTGTCAAGGAGCTGGTAACCAAAAATAATCTAAGGTTGGTCAGCCTTTTGGAGTCTCATCAAGATGTAAGTGAATTGACTGCTAGGAGTTCCATAAAAGAAGGCACTGTGGAGAAAATTTATTCCGACCAGCCACAAGATGTCTCCCAACCCCCAAGGCGTCGACCAGCGGGGGTTCAATATTAGGTAGCCAAGCTCCAATCCCTGACCAGAACCTATCCCCACCCCCATTTCCCATGGGAAGGGGAAACAAAATCTACCCGAGCACCCTGGTCATGTATATGACTCGTCTGAGGACGAAAATGGTATGGATTTCTCAACTCTTTTGAATATGTTGTCCATTCCTAATAATATGTTCGATAGGAATGACAACTTTATTTTTCCGACCAGTAGCTTTAATTCAGATTTCTTCGAGGAGAATAATGTTTATAGCAGTAGTAACTTAGATAGCGCAGCGACCAGTAACTGTAGTTCAGGTATAATACTTAGAATTTTTTCCTGTTGATCTTCATGAATTCTTTTGGACACTTTAACTAATTTGTTCGCCTCTTTTCAGCCATGCAGAAAAACAACACCTTTGACATCTACGCTTTGGGAAGCAAAACTGCTAGCTCAAGAAAATCGAGCAAGAGAGAAATCGAAGGTACCAGCGGGGCACCTCACAGTAAGAAGTCTCAACCAATGGAGACTCATCTTCCTTCAAATACCACTATTCCTCCTCCCTCTCCTCAACTTGAATCTTCCACCGAGTAGGTGGGTGATCCCTCTGTAAACGAGATGCTACATGAATTACTTACCACCTCTAAATAAATGATAAAGTAAACCTTATTATTTCGTTACAATTACCTTTTCATGAAGAATGTTCAAAAATTTCGACTCCAAAAATTTGTATTAATTGTAATATCAAACTAATTGAAGTAGTACTAGTTTGAATAAAAACAACAAAGCATAACATGTTAGCTTAATTTGTGTTCAATTTAATTACGTAATGTGCATAGACAACTTAAAGAAATGGCATGTACACAAGTAATATAAAATTAAAAATAAAGATATGTGTAACGCCCTGGTTACCCCAGAACAGTTAGGTGAACGGTGAACCGGAAATTTGACTCGCTACCCGAGTCCTTTGGTTAAAAACGTGATCTAGGTACCATTAACAGGTTAAGGTGAAAAACCAATAAAAAGGAAAGGGTACATTTCATTAAGTAAATACACTGCTCATGAGCCTTTTGAAAATGTTTACAAGTAGTTCATGTTACAAAAGAGTTGCTATAGTTTCAAATTTACAATCTCCGCCGGCCTAAGCGGCAAAAATAGGGTAAACCCCTAGTCCCTCTGAGAACTCCTTGACCGTGGCAGTCAAGCGGCCCTGTATGTACATTACATCGCCCAAGCTCTCCACTCAAGGCTGGCAAAGCTTTTCCTTTCCTTTACCTGCACCACATAGCACCCATGAGCCAAGGCCCAGCAAGAAAACATAGCAAGACATGATATAATATCAACAACGTTCATAATAACCATTCAGAACTATCTGTCCAACAAGTAGGTGACAATAGCCAAAAGTCACAATAATGAGTATCGCTCCCTCTAGCCATGTGACGATAGGGTCACCAGGGCTTAACTGATAGGTGATTTCTTTCATAAGCTTGATCAGGACAGGTGCATGGCGATTGGTCACCAGCATAACCTTCCTCACGACTCTAGAGTCGAAACTATGGACAACGTCCCTTAGCCTTGTGACGAACAGTCACCGGGGTCATATACCTTGGCTATAATCATCTGGTCGTAGACCAGGCAAGCGCTTATAAGTTCTTCGACCCTAAGATCGGTCTAGCATTAATGCCATAGAGCCATTCAATGCATAATTCTCGACTCTAGAGTCGGTCCCTGACTAGTCAGTGTCTTAAACAGGTAATCAACGTTCACTAGCATTTAATATGCAATCCATGTCCACATATATCAATCAACATGCCCCAATATCAAACCATGCATGTCATATACCTATACAGGGTGCAACTGTAATCATACACCGTTTTCTTACCTCTGGTTCGAGTGAGAATATTATAATATGAACGACCCCTGAGAACGATCAACCTTTAAAATCCTTGACGGTCACCTGGTCATAACCAAATTATAGAATTTATCAATAAAAATGATAACCGAGAGTTGCCAAACCAAAACCCAGCCCCCGAGACCTCAAACACTACCCAACTGGATACTAGATCCAACCCCGGGGCCTCTGGTTTGAATCCCCAAGCTAAAAACCACATTTTAGAAAAATTGGCCTTAAGGGCCGCGGCCCTCCCCTGATGCGCCGCGGCGCGCCCTTCAGACAGAAGGGCTCCCTCCTGACAGACTCCAAGGGCCGCGGCGCTCCCCTGCTGCGCCGCGGCGCTCAGCCCAGAACGGCTAAGTCGGCCACACGAACCAGTTTTTCTCCCTGTGCAATTCCCTCTCAAACCAGACCTTTAAACCCTCATAGAACCTCTTCCTAACACATAATTGAACCCCCAAACAACACCCTTAGCTTACTTACATCAAACCCCAATCAAACTAACACTAAAACTCCCTTTAATCCTCACTTCCCACATCAAAAACCATGAACTAAACACCAAAGATAAAACAGAGCACCAGCTGTGATATATAGTCAAAACTCACCTTGAAACTAGCTTTAAACCTCCCACACCAGCTAAAACAAGTGCTCCAATCCAGCCCTTAAGTTCCTCTAGCTTGAATTATCACCAAGAACACAAAACCATCAAAGGAGCAATGGAGAAGATGAAGCTATGGGAAGGTATGGGAAGAGAAAATAGAGCCTCTGTTTTGTTCTGTTTTATTCAACAGCCTTCAGCCATCAAACATCATATATATCCACCCCTAAAAAGACCAAAATACCCCTTATGTCAACTTAAGCCCCCAAAGCCACCCCAAGGGCAAAATTGGTACTTCCCGCTTAACCCGTTAATTATAATTAACGCTTCCCAATTCCCGCTAATCTCAATATCCTCAAACACCAACAATTCATATCCCGTTACCCTAAAATCCCCGGTAACGCTATAACCTTTAATATCACCCCGAGACTCACCCCGAGCCCCGAGCTCAAACATGTTATGACCAAACCGATAAATCACGTTTAAAGATCGTCTCATGTCGAAATACTCGAACCAATCCACATTATAATGTGGTCTCACAATATATCATTATCGCACATACGAATATACAATTATACCCTCAACGGGCCAAATTACCATAATACCCCTGTAAGCAAATGTGGACTCACATGCATGCATTTAACATTATATTATAATATAATTCTCATAAACATGCATAAACATATCTAATAGCATAATTAAACAGTTATGGTCCTCCCGGCCTACTAAACCAGCCATTAATCATAATAGGGAATCTGGGGCATTACAATATGTGCATCCAAAAGTCTCAAACATTACATACCGTGAAGTGGTACTGTTTTTTAAATAGTGAGTCTCAATTTAGATAAATGTGATTGGTTGACAAAAATTGTCACTATATGTAATGTTTAAGTGCATATTTTGAATGCACATATCATTATTCTAAAATGAATATGAGGAAAGCAATTATAATAGATTAATTGAATGAGATTGACTTTTAAATTCCAAACTTATAAGATTTTTATCATATGTATAAACCAACATTTTCTCTCTTTTTCTTTTCTTTCCTTCAAGAAAGAACCAACATTCTATTCATATGCATTGAATACAATAATTTTGTTTGGTACATATTGTGATACTCATTGCAACTACATTGTATATATAAACGTTTGCATATATAAATAACACTAATTAATTTGCAAGACTTATATAATGGAGAAATTTATATATATGGGATGATGGTAGTGCATCTATTTTTTTTTGGCAATATTAGTGTATCTCTTTTTCAATTTCAGCATGCGGATAGTTATAATTTCAATTTTTTATATGAAAGTATTCATTGTAGTTATTTAGAGCATTTAATAAATTTTTGAAAAATTCTGAATAATTTATTATGTGAAAAACAGAATTTAAACACTTTGTTTTCAACACTGTAAATTATTTGAAATTTCTAAAATTTTGCAAGATGTTCTAAATAACACTCTCATATAAAAAAAATATATATATGAATTATATCTATCTACATGCTAAATTAAAAAAAAAATGCCAAAAAAGTGGATGCTACCTATATATATGTATATTATTATATACTTAATTCTTTTTCTCTTTATATATCACTTTGAATTGCAGTACATTCAGAAAGCCAAAAAAGAAGATATACGTATTAATTCCATTGAATATATACTTATTCAATTAATCTAGCTGTGTGGTTGAAATCTTGAAATACTAGCTAGAAGATTTTATTTTTGCTTTTCTTGATTCCTATATATCCATCAACTTAACATTATCTTGCATAGAAAGAGGAGGCACAATAGAATCTGATCGAACTTTCATCTTTTACAACTAACTAAACATTCCCATGATCAGAATCTCAGTGTAGAACAGATGCCCACTTAATTATCATAAATATTTTTTTAATTTAAGATCCCATTCAAAATGTTCATGGTACAAATTTTGTAGTGGACTTTAATTATGATTTTTTATTTTTATATTTTGGGAATCTATGGTAGCAGCCAGAAGATTAGGCCTGTCGATATAGATCTTATTTGAAATAGACATGTTATGTTATATTTCGAACCCACATATATTTGAAATTTGTATCTAAATTAGTAATTTTTATTAAATATTGAAGACAGTATTAGTTAGTGGATTGTGTTATAGTGTAATTATATTAGTTGAGTACTATGTAATAAGTTTGTTAAGACTGTTAAGAGTCATTAGTTATACTCTTATGTTGTGACTACCTGATTAGTTGTAATTCATTTACTATAAATAAGAGTTTTATGACTAAGCTGATTCTAATGCTTAAGTCACTTTTCATCAAATACTTACAAATATGGCTTATAGAATCGCTACACCAAAATACTTATTTTGTGTCAGTCAAACGCGTCAGTCAAACACGTCAGTCAAACACGTCAGTCAAAGCGGTTGACTGATGCAGTTGACTCAGTTTGAGCATTTGTGTCAGTTGGCAAATGACACGAAATAAAGGGCATTTGCGTCATTTATAAGATGGATGCAATTAATAGAGCATGTTTGTGGCAGTTTTCAACTTACGCAAATGATCTCAATTGTGCCAGTTTTGCACTGACACAAATGAGCTCGTTTCCTTCAGTTGCAAACTGCCACAACTGTTATTTTTCAATTTTTTTAATATTTATAAATATATGGGCTCATTTATCAGCCCAAAACCCTCATTAGCCTAACCCTCACACACATCTCTTTCTCTCCCTCTCTCTATCAGTCGCCTCACACTTCTTTCCCACCCTCTCTCTCGATCTCCATTTCTCAGTCCCCTCTATGTCTGTCTCTCCATTTCTCAGCCTCTCTCTCCCATGGTCTCTCTCACTCTCTATCTCTCTATCTTTCCTCCCATCTCTCAAATCTCTCTCACTCTCTCGCCTTTTCTCTTGACAACGCATAAGCTTTGGGCTTTTGAGGGGCTAGGCAACGTGGAGGGGTTGCGGAGGTCATGGGCGGCTGGGCTCACGGAGGTCACAGGTGGGTAGGTTTGCAGGGGATTTTGGTGGGTGGGTTCGTGGGGGTCTCAGGTGGCTAGGCTCGTGGGGGTCGCGAGGCTGGGCTCGTGGCTGTCGTAGGCGGCTAGGTTGGCAGGGGTCGTTGGCGGGTGGGTTCACAGGGGTCTCAGGTGGCTAGGCTCACGGGGGTCACAGGGCAAGGTGTGCGTGAGGCTGAGTTCGCAGCGGTCGCGGGGGCTAGGGTCACCATGGGGTTAGGCTCGGCAGTTGGGTTCATGTGATTTTTGTTTGTATAAACTCTTGAGATCTGAAAAACTGTAAAAATTATGTGGTATTGACTTGTAATATCTATGGGAATTTCTTTTTTCTTTTGTATAAATTGCCATTTGCTTAGAGTTTGTAAATTTATTTTGTATTTTCTATTTAGTCAATTTTGAGTTTGATACTTTTTTTTTATATTATAAGTTTGGTTTTGAAATAAATAAATTTTTTTTGTTTGCTAGTGGTTTTTTTTTTAATATACCATTTGTGTCAGTACCCAACTGTCACAAACGTGACATTTGTGGCAGTGTAGCACTGTCATAAATGTCTGGCATTTACGTCAGTGGAGAACTGACTAAAATGTCAGGTTTGGATCAGTGCTCCACTGACGCTAATGCCAGGTTGGTTTGAGTCATAGGATAGTTTGCGTCACTTTTAAAACTGACACAAAAATTCAATTGTGACAGTTCGGAACTCACTCAAATAGCATTTTTTGTAGTAGTGTATGCTACCTTGACTAGACCCGAACTCTCATTTGCTATAAATAAAGCTTGTCAATTTATGCAAGTTCCAACTGTCTTTCATTGGTTGGTAGTAAAGAGGATTTTACTATATTTGATAGATACTCTAACACATGGCTTAACACTCAAGACTACTACACTACATTTATTTGCCTTTACTGATGCAGATTAGGTTGCTTGCCTTGATGATAGAAAGAGTATTGTTGGCTATTGTATTTTTCTTGGTGATAATCTGGTTTCATGGCCTTCTTCAAAGCAGAAAGTAACAGTGTCAAGAAGTAGCACCAAATCCGAGTACAGAGCATTAACTAGCATGACTGTTGAACTAGCTTGGTTTCGGTCCTTATTCAAAGAACTTGTCATTTCTATACCTCCGACTCCAGTTGTGTGGTGTGACAATATAAGTATTGCTCACTTGGCTGTCAATCCAATGTTTCATGCTCGGACGAAACATATAGAGATTGTCTTCCGCTTTATTTATGATATGGTCTAAAGGAAAGAACTTGTCGTTAAATACATTCCTACTGAAGATCAAATTGCAGATGTTTTCACTAAACATCTTCCACTTGCTCGGTTCTTCATTCTGCTAGGCAAACTTACTGTCCTTTCGAGACTGTTTCGTTTAAGGGGGGATGAAGACAGTATTAGTTTGTGGATTATGTTATAGTGTAGTTATATTAGTTGAGTAATCTGTAATATGTTTGTTAAGACTGTTAAGAGTGATTAATTGTACTCTTTTGTTGTAACTACCTGATTAGTTGTAATCCATTTACTATAAATAAGAGTATTCTGACTAAGCTGATTCTAAGGCTTAAGTCACACTTCATAAAACACTTACAAATAAGGATCAATTTTTTTTTTTAATAAATAGTAATTCAGCCCTCTCTAAAAGTTAAAAAAACACAAATAGCCTCCCCTTATAACCATACTTAACCCTATATCTGTGATTTTTTAATTTCTTTGTCTAAAAGTTTTTCACCATAAACTATGTGTTTTGTTGCATTGTTATTGTCTATTTATAATATAATTTGACAATATTATTACCTAATCTAAAAAGTTATAATGATTACACTAAGCAAAATAATCTTATGCTTGTTAAAAATATAGACAAATAAATTGACACTAATGGAAATAAAACAGAAATTTACATAAAAAATCCATCGACATAGAAGCAAAAAATTAATAGTACAAATGGAAGTATTACATTACTATATATATGCTAGCCATATATAAAATATAAAAAATAAATGAAAAAAATTGAAAAATTAAGAAATAGGTCCATACTGTAAGGGTTCATCATAAAATATGGTACATCGAACTTTTCAAACCAGATCAAATAGAATTCGAGTCACAATCACAATAATATTAAAAATGTATGTTTTTTTATATATAACAATAATAATGGAAAATTCTTTTACATGGGCTTCATTTTAAGCCCTACCGTTGGAGCTCTCAGTGTTCTCGACCCATGAATAGTTTTCGTCGCGACTTTTTTTATAACCGTGTATATTGTAGCTATTTAGAGCATCCTGCAAATTTTCAAAAAATTCCGAATAGTTTACAGTACCGAAAACTAGGTTCAAACATGTTGCTTTCCACTCATATAAAAAAAATTAGTCCCGCGTGCAACAACATGTTTGAACTTAGTTTTCGGTACTGTAAACTATTCAGAATTTTTTGAAAATTTGCAGAATGATCTAAATAGCTACAATATACACAGTCATAAAAAAATCTTGCCGAAAACTGTTCACGAGTCGAGAACATTGAGAGTCCTACCGGTAGGGCTTAAAGTTAAGCCTGTATAAGAGAATTCCCCTAACAATAATAGAAAATGGCTACTTCACCTTTGCGTTCTAAGTTGGAACTCCAACCCTTTACTATAAAGATATCTTTCTTTCTTTTCCAAGTAGCTACTTTGTGCTACATACTTAATCCACTTTGTTGAGCTGAAGTCCAAAATAGTGGACTTGATATATAGTTGATATTACCTAATAACTCCACCTCTATGCATATGGCATATGGCATATGGGTTTGTGCTCAATCATATATAAATATATTATAGTGACTTGCAAGAAAGAAATGGAAAACAAAATTGATTATTATTATTATTAGGGTTAGGGTTAGGTTAGGATAGAGTTGCAGTCTTTATGAATGGGGAACAAGTTGGAAAGCCAATTAGTGCGCTCTCTGATAATAAAGAAAGATACAATGATCTTTTTCAATAAAAAGAAGAAAACAATTCATTAATAATGGTGTGGTTATATTGGTCCATAATTGAGACTATACTTGATGTTTTTGTGAACCTTTATTATTATTTGTGAATTATTTGGATGATCATAAGGACCGAAAACAAGACTTAATAATATGTTAACATATTTCACTTTAATTTGGTTTAGAAAGTGGAAAAGTTTGTGTCAACTTATTTTGGATGTTTTTAACTTTTTAATATATTTTGCCAAAGACATATATTAAGGTGATTGCTATGTTCATTGTGGGCTTTCATGTTTTCTTCCAAAAAAAAGTGTTATTTCTTCTTTTTATCTCATTATTGAAGTCACTTTGTCCTTTTTTCAGGACAAAAAAGAAATTCCAAGTAGCTGACTGTAATTACATTATTGTTTCCTCTTTTTATTCTTTCTTTTACATTTTGTCATTTGTAAACCAAGATAAAGACAAAATCACATTCTGCAATGAGTTTGATCGTATTAAAACAAGAATATAGAGAAAATTAATTGGTATTAGACATATAATCTAAAGTCCACTATTTTGGTCATTTGTATCAAGGAAACTTAACTTCAAAACAAGCATTATTATTATTATTATTATTATTGGTAGTTGCAAACGTGACTACTAGTCTCTACTCTACTATGATGGAAATGAACTCTTGAATTAATAATTATCTTCTGTATTATCTTTATATTCATTTTTTTTATATAAAATAACGCAAATGGAAAAGTGACAAAGATAAAGAAAGGCTTTGGAAGGACCACAACATTAAATTGATTATTGCTTATCTTTCTTTCCTTTTTTTTTCTTTAAAATTCCTCATATTCATAAAAGCCAAGGCTTAAAGATAAAATTTCAATGATTTTCTATTTTTTTTAAAATGCTAATATTAATATTTTTTATCTAAAAATTTGATAAAATTCAAGTAAAAATAAATAAAAGTAACACGTCGCCTGAGAGATTCGAACTCTCGCGGGGAAACCCCATGTACTTAGCAGGCACACGCCTTAACCACTCGGCCAAAGCGACTTTGTTGGAGAACTGTGCTCAATATTACATTTTTAACTTAATATTCAGCTTATTCTTTTCTTTTTTTTATATTTTTATTTTTTCATCAATATGAAATGAAATGATTGTCTTTACTTTATATCTGATTAAATAAACGACCCTCTCTTCTCTCCACAAATTTTTGGCTATTAGTTTTCCAAGATGCTTACTAAAATCCCGGGTTGATAGTGCTATTAGAATTAGGTCTATTGGTTTGATTTGGATAAGGATATAACTTGATCACTAATGGCTATTTTTAAGTGTGAACAACATTATTAATGTAGAAAAATCTATAACAAAGATTCATAATGGCTCTGCTTATTGCATCTATATGCTATATATATGCACACATCCACACAAGTTTATGTTCTTTAGAAATTGTTCAACCTACAAAATATTCTTCTAATTTTCTGTATTAAATCTCTCTTTTAACATCTACTATATTCGAGAGAGTATTTTCTTCTTAATTCTTACTATCTCTTTGCATGCACCAAAATCTCACTTACAAGATTCCACCGTGGGTATGTAAGCACTAAGCATGAATATGGCCCCTCCTTGCACTATAAAAATCCACCACCATCACTTGTCACCCTTCCTCAATTGTCCGTTACATGATTTGCTCACGAGAACCGTGCACTCATACCAACTCAATAGGCCACAAGTTTCCAACTTTTTTCTTTATATTGAGCTAAAAATCCAATTTTGAAAGACACCCACCAAGCCATTTTGCTCAAAAGTTATGTCTAGTGTATCAAACTTGCAAGAAAACCAAGGCAGATCATGGCCAGCCAAATTTTCCAAAAGGGTTCTCTCAGAGCTGAAAACGCAACAAGGGATGGCAGTTCCATTGGTGGCTATGAATTTGACTTGGTTCATAAAAATAACCATCACAACAGCATTTCTAGGCCGGCTTGGAGAGCTCCAACTGGCTGGCGGTGCGCTTGGCTTCACTTTCGCTAATGTCACTGGCTTTTCTGTCTTGACTGGTCTCAGTGGTGCCATGGAACCAATATGTGGCCAAGCTTATGGTGCTAAAAATTCCAAACTCCTTCACAAGACCCTTCTCATGACAATGTTTTTGTTACTACTAGTTACGGTTCCTATTTCTTTCTTGTGGCTCCATGTTGATAAACTCCTCATCCATTTTGGCCAACAAGAAGACCTTTCAATTGTTGCAAGGAACTACCTTTTCTATCTCCTTCCTGACTTGGTGATCACGGCAATAATTTGTCCTCTCAAAGCGTATTTGAGCTCACAAGGCATAACAGTCCCTATCATGTTCAGCTATGGTCTGGCGCTCGCCTTCCACGTACCAATCAACATCTTTCTGGCCAAAGCAAAGGGTCTTGAGGGAGTTGCCATGGCTGTGTGGATTTCTGATCTCATAGTTCTAACTCTACTGGCCATATATGTTATCGTGGTGGAAAATACAAAGGAAGGGAAGTGGAAGGAAGGAGGATGGTTAGATCAAAGCTATGAAGATTGGATTAGGCTGCTTAAGCTTTCTGGACCATGTTGCCTCACCACCTGCCTTGAGTGGTGGTGTTATGAGATTTTAGTTCTAATGACAGGCCACCTTAATAATGCCAAAGAAACAGTTGGAATTCTCACCATTGTCTTAAACTTTGACTATTTGCTCTTCTCTGTCATGCTTTCCTTGGCAACATGTGCCTCAATCCGTGCATCGAATGAGCTCGGAGCCAACAGGCCAGGCGCTGCTTGTTATTCGGCCTACGTATCTCTGACTGTGAGTGTGATCACAGGTTGCATATGTAGCTTGGTTATGGTGGCAGCTAGGGGGAGTTGGGGTGCTTTGTTCAGCCATAATAAGAGGATTGTAAAAGGAGTAAAGAAGATGCTGCTGCTGATGGCTTTGCTGGAAATTGTGAATTTCCCATTAGCAGTTTGTGGAGGAATTGTTAGGGGAACAGCTAGGCCATGGTTAGCCATGTACGCCAATCTTGGTGGGTTTTACCTCATCGCCTTGCCACTGGCCGCAGCTTTGGCATTCAAGGTTGGGCTCGGTTTAGGCGGAATGTTGATGGGGTTCCTAGTAGGGATTATTGCTTGCCTAATATTGTTGTTGGTGTTCATTTTTAGGATCAACTGGGATGAAGAAGCTAGAAAGGCTCAAATCCTGGCTGACATTAGTGAAGATGAGAACAAAAAAACTGCCGAGACAGTTAATAATGGTCAAGTATGAGCCTTCATTTAATGCAAAGCAAGAATTCTAGAGTAGCCATAGGAATGTAAAAATACAGGCATATATGCAAACAAGCATAACTTGTAAACTCAATCAAATTTTCAATACCACATCTTTTCAGAATTTTTTTTTTCTTTTATCAAGGCTTTTCCTTCCGCTGAACCGTACAATATTTCAGAAGCTTGAAACTCTTAACAAATTGCTAGAAAGGCCCCATGGAACCAACTGTAGCCATTATTTTGTGACCCGAAATTGGTTTTAAACCTCATGGGAACAAACCAAGAAAATTGTCACAGGTCACTTAGAAAATTACACTGAAGTTAATCGTCTTCAAATCCAGGTTCAGATAACAAAGTCTCCAGCTCTTTAGCTTTCTCATCGTTGAAGCCAAGGGTAGCCATTATTTTGTGACCAGGGGAATTGGCTTCTAACCAAATGCCAAGAAGTAGATAAGACGTTGTAGTTTCTCCACCATCTCCTGCAATCAAAATCAGAGAATCAACCACCAAGATTTCAGAATATAGAAAAACAGTTCGGAAATTATGGGAGAAAAGTGGTTATTGCGATTTGCAATATATGTAATATCAGAAAGGATGAAATTTAAGTAAGAACCCAAAACATGGCACAAGACTAATTATCATGAGCAATAAATCTTAACGACCCTGAAAAAAGCTTGGGGTGTTTGGGATCATCTCAGCATAGACAACCTTTTAATAGATAAAGCTTAACTAATAAGAACTATTGATTATAACCCATGCAGAACCAGAACTTGAGTTCACAAACATGTAGAAGAAAACTCCTGCATGCAGAAACTCAAACGGACCAACAAAAACAAATTCCAAAAAGACAAGTGAAAATTTACCAGATTTAATTTTTTGATCAATAGCCCAATCAAGTACTCTTTGAGCTTCTTCAGTCAAAGGAGGATGCTCAGGACTGAAATAGAACATGTCTGCCTTCCCAACTAACTTGATAGCTTCTTCTCGAACCTTCGTAAGTGTAATTCCACTTGCTCTTAAAAACTTAGCAGCCAGACTAGTACCTGATGTTCAACACCTAAATATTCAGTACATTACATAAACAATATGTACTCGATCAACAATATGTCATTTGTCACAAAAGTAAGATACATTCCTGGATGGAGACATGTAAGAAATGCAAGTCTTATTACATCCATCCATCCGTACATGTTGTGGTAATTTTCAACTTCAAATACCAATTTCCCTAGGAAAATAGCATTAAACATCTCGATACTAAAAATTACAATCTATATGAAAAGGAAACATGACATAAATAACCTAAACCTATTATTAACAAAAGACATTCCTTTCACTCAACCAAGTCTCTTCCAATTACTATCAGACTGAATGAGCCAAAACAAAACAAAAAACAACACTAAAGACAACCGTAAGAATAACTTAAAGCTTAAAAAAGTGATTGTAACTTCAGTTTTAGACTTAAAATAGCATTTTTGAGAGTCAGTTCAGAGTCTAGTTGCAATGGGTTCAAGAATTCATAAAAATAAAGAATTATCATCAATACATAAAAAAAATGGAGAGGTTTAACTAATTCTTACCCTCAACCAGTATCCCCATGAGAAGGGCTTCTGTCCCTGTAGTTGAAAACTTTAGCTTCCTAGCTTCTAATTCAGACATACCAAATGACTTTATAGCCCTCCAAGACCATCTGCATCAATTCCAAGTACCCAAATTACAAAACCTTAATCCCAACAAAACCCAGAAACCAAACCACATGCCCAACATCAAAAAACCCTTAAAAAATACTAAACTCACTTGGGAATGCTCTCAGGAGAAGAAACCGTCTCTGGTTTTCTGCAATTGCCAAATCAGAAGCATCTGAAACAATAACGTGTCCATCTAAAACGAAGAAGAAAGCAAAAAAGAAACAAAATTTCCAATAAGGTTGAAGAATTGGGATCTTACGCTGTTGGGAGGCTCAATGAGACTGTGGCAGCGGCGAGTCGGACCTTCAGCGGGCGGGGCCGAAGACTCGAGGACTGAAGCGAGAGGCTTTTGGTACCTAGCCATGGACTCAGCAAATTTCTGGGTCTGAGAGTTACTGTCGGAGATGATGAGAAGGAATCGGGTGTTTTTCCAATGGCCGCCGTAGGAAGCTTTGAGAGAAGACTGGCATTTCCAGCGGCCATTTTTCCGGGAAAAGAGTAAGAAAGTGTTTACTTTGAGTCTCATATTGATATCTATGAGTGGATAGGAAGGAAACGATGTCGTTTAAGTGTCCTTTTGTCACCTGTTATCTGACCACTAAATTTATAATTAACGAATTATACCATTTTATAGAAAAACTTTCAAAATTATTTGAAAAATCTTTTGCTTTTTTAATATATGAGATTTCATTTTTCAAATTTTTTTCCTTATGGAAAAATTAGTTAAGCAAAAAAATAATTATGAATAAAAATCTCATTTGAAATATCTAACAATCCCATTTCTTCACAAATATAAATACATCTAAACAAAAAAAAAAATTGTATAATATGAGATTAAGAATCCCATATATCTAATTAAAAAAAATACACTTCTCATAAAATTTATTATACCTCAAAAATTCCACATAAATGAAAAATCATTAAAAAGGAAGAAGAAGCTATGTAGCAAGTGTAATTTTCTCTTTTTCATATAGTTTACTATTAATAAAGTAAACACATTGTCATTTAAATGTTTGTAATTTATAATTTGTCTCGGAATTTTGTTATTTTTATAGTTAAATGGTGAAATATATAAATTTAAGCAAATATATTCAATAATATACAAAAATATTTTTATTCTGCTAATGTGTTTTTGAGAAATAGACTGTGCTTTAAAAATAGAAAAATTTACACTTAGTACTTTTTTATCTTAATTACAATAATAATGTGACTTATTTTATTTACAATTATACCTTTTTTTTAGTTTTTTTTAAGGTTGATTTCAGGAATTATTGAATCAAAAGCATCTCGGGGACTGTTTTCGACGTGAAGAAGACTCGGTTGTAGATCGCTAGGCCCTTTATAAAAAAGGAATTGATAGAGTCAAATTCATATGTAAAGGCTAGGCGCCTTCCCCGCATTCGCACCTTTAATAAAGTTTATAGAACTCATGCTACATTTGATCTACTAATTTAATTAGATAACTTCAAAAATATTTTCCGCCCACACAGCTAATTGGTTGGGCTCAAAAGTGGTACCATCGCGACCTACTTTTCAAGGTGATCATATGTGAGAAACATATGTTTTTTCACCGTTGCTGGAGAAGATGACCAGAATAAAAAAGTAGCATTTTAGTTTCTTTTTTATATTTTGTTAACCAAAAAGTAATTAAATTTTAAACTTAAACAAAATTTAATATACCAAAATTTATATTCTTATTTTACATTTAAAAATACCATATGGTATTTTTTAACAACTTTAAAGTTATTTTAGAAGAAACATTTCAAGTAACTTTTTTAAAATAGATTCGTTCGGATGTTGTTTGATAACTTTTAAATAGAACACTCTTTTTGTTAACTCAATAAGTTTGTTGGTTGCTTTAAATTTGTGGCATACCGAAAAATTTAGTCATATATCAAAATGTAACCAATTGGTATCTTAAATGATTTTAAAAGCAATGAAAATAACGCTTTTAAAAGTAACTATCCAGTATACTAAATAGTATCATTTTCTAATAAGCTATTCATGGTAACTTGGAATTATAATAGTAACTTTTTATACTATATGATGACTAATTAGTTTTTAAAATAGACTTGAAGTTAACGTAAAAGTATCTTAAATAATAAGACATGTAAATTACATGAGTGACTAAAAAATTATATTAAAAGTTACCTTGTAGTATACTAAATTAAATTTAATTAATAAACTTTATGGTAACACATTATACTATATGGAAACTCATTAGTTTCTGAAATAAGTTTGAAGGTTACTAAAATGTATCTTAAATAATAAAATATCATAATATAACATAAAAATAATTAATTTGTATATTAAGATGTCTACAAATAAGTTTTTGAGGTAACCAAAATGTACCGAAATAATATGATCTAACAATAAAGCTTTTAATAAAAAAAAAATGTGACAAATTAGTATCTTATCGGTATCGAGCAACCAAAAGGTAACTTTTACAACTCATAAGAAATAAAAAATTTCATGAAGTGGAATTTTCTAATTTTTTTCAAAATCTCGTATGCTATGGTGACGTGGCATCAATATTTAGGTAAATAATTTGATTGAAGGTATTTTTGTAAATACTTTATATTCTAGGTATATAATTGTAAATTTCCCTTAAAAATCTCAAACAATGGGCCATTTGCTAAAGCGCTGTACAAAAACAAGAATGCATACAATCTTTTGGGCCTTAGGCCTTGCACAATATTAACTAATGGGCTAGGTTACCCATGATTTAAAATGATGTGCTCACTTCACAAATACTATTTGTTTTTGTTAAATAATGAAGAGGAAATTACACCAAAGTGATTTTTTCTTAAATTTTGAAAAATATGCTAGTTTTTTTTTCTTAAGTTTTTTATGGAATATTTTTTTGTTTACATTTTTATGTGAGATTTTTTTCTCATATAATTGTAAAATTTTATTTGTATACCATATTGTACCTTTTATACATTTTTAGTAGTTAATTTTGATATGTTTTGAGATTATTTTTATAATTTTAATCTATTTATATTATTTTTTATCATTCATATTTTATAAAATATTTTTTTTACATAATTCTTTGAAAAAAAAAATCTGAGACCTTCATCACCACTTTTTATTCCTATTTCTTCTTATTTTCTTCCATTTTTATCTTCTTCAATCAACATTTTATTCGCAGTAATTGGTTACCACTATCAAAACAATTTTGATTTTTTTTGTGATAGTAATCCTGTGCCATTGTCAATTTTTTTTAGTTATATGTGGTAGCTGGTTATAACAATAAAACTCAATTTACTTTTAAGTGGTGTTATAGTAACTAGTTACAACTATAAAAATAATTTTGCTTTTTTTTAGTAATGTACTATTATCAAAATATCAACTAAATTGTAACTAGTTACTTAGTGAGATTTGAAAAAATAAACTAAATTGATCGTGAAGGTAACTAGTTATAGCTAGATCTAAAAAACAAAATAGATATGAAAAAAAATAATCAATTGCAATGGTAACCGGTTACTTAGCCAGACCTGGAAACAAATAGGATCACAAATAAAAAAGCTAAACTAGTCATAATTGCAATTGGTTACATATTCAGATCTAAAAATAAAAGACCCAATCGCTATGGTACCTGGTTACTTAGTCAGGTATGAAAACAAAATCAGATCTAAACAAACAAATCTAATAGTTATTTATTCATATCTGTATTTTTTTAAGATCTAGTTGTAGTAACTGGTTACAGCTAGATCTAAAAAAAATACAGATATGAATAAAAAGAATCAGACGTCATTGTACTCGGTTACGTAAACAGATCTGAAAAAAAAAACTAGAAATCATATAAGATCGTGACTGTAATTGATTGCAGTTAGGTTTAATAGGAAAAACAATTAAATATGAAGTGCAAAATTAGATGTGAAAAATAAAAAGAAAAACAAAGAGAATAAAAATAAAATTAAATATTAAGAAGAAGAAGAACTAGAGGGGCGGAGGTACGTCGCAATCAGGGGCGGGGGCGGAGGTGCGTCGTCGTCGTCGAGAGAGGGGGCGGAGGTAGCATTGCCGACGGAGGGTTGAGATGAGAGAACCAAATATAGGAGGAAAGAGGAAGAAATGAGAAAAGAGAGAAAGATGTCGTGAGGGAGAGAAAGGACAGAGTGAGAGAGAGTTTTGTGTATTTATAATTATGATAATCTATTTTTTACATTCTATATAATTACCATATTTTAAACTTTATTTTTTCAAAACATATCATATTCTGTATAATTATTTTTTTCCTATAAATATAAAAACTATGTTTATTTTTCTCATATTTATATTTATGTAAACTTCTCAATAATGAATGATAACACTAGAATTTACAATTAAAAGTCTGTACAACCATTTTTGTATGGTTTACTACTAAACTACATCATTATATTTCATGGGTTATTAGTAAAATAAATTATATTTTCTTTACTTTTAATGCTTACTAGTAAATTATACGAAAGTAGTATAATCAATTAAAAAAATAATGATAGTATAATTTTTTTTTTTTTTGTGGGAAATGATATTATAAATTATTAAGTGAACATTAAAAGTATAAAAAAATATTACACAACCAGTGAAGCTCATATTGGTCAGGGATATCCTAGTGTTACTACATTCTTCTTCACAAAAAGAAGGTCTCAAATTTAGATTTCTCTTGATTCCTTAAATTGATAATTCTTTAACTTTTATTACATTAAATCACATTATTAAATGAATATATAAGTAACCTCTCATTAATTGACAACTAACTACATAAAAATTCAATCAGACTGTATATCATTGTTCTAAAAGCATTTATCACATCTAATTAATGTTGAAACAATTGTGTTGTGTTGGTGTTTCATTGTTGTTAGGTTTTTATTTTTATTTGATTCATACCCCTTTTTGGAACATACATTTTCACTTCAAAATTGGATAAACTTTCTAATACTTATCGAAAACAAGAAATTATCAACCATTAATTCCAAACAATCAAAATCTTGATTACTTGGCCTCCCAACTCATTGAAATGAAAGGGTGTGATTTGATTTAGCATTTTATGTCCAAATACAAGTGATTGCAATGAGAGAGGGACTAGGGTAGCAAGGTACACACACTCACACTCACACTCACATTGGGACATTAGGGTATGTGGGGAGGCAACTAAACTGGGCAACAATCAGACAAACTCTCACACTTGTTGACCTAAAGAGATGCCATACCAATCCATGCCAAGCCATGCCACTCTTCTCCTCTTCACATAATTATGATGTTTCTTCTGACACTCCCACTTATTTTTGGGGTAATTTTACAAATTCCCATTAATTTTTTTAATTAAAGATCCCAAAAGAGGGTATGGCTGACCACCCCTAGTTTTGGGTCCTATTATTGTCCAAGAAAAGCAAGAATAACTCATTTGATATATCATGTGGTGCCATGTGATTTGGCAACAAAAGGGAATGGGAATTGAAAAGGAGGGAGCCTCCATTGGTTTTTTTTTTTTCTTTTGCTCTAAATGAGTTTATTATAGTTTATACCTATTATATTACCCTTTGTGATATTTTCACAAGAAAAGTAAAGAGTGGTAGCCCACTTAGATTTTTTTGGTAACCTACGGATTTGTTTTCTATTCTTAGATTATAAAGGTCAGGTCAGGTCAGGTCATTCTTTTTTTTAATTGTTTTTTGCAGCTAATTGAGGGGAGCAAATAGCAAAATCTCTGAGGGACAGAGAGACAGAGAGTTCTGATTGTGAAGTGTCAAATTGGATTTGATTTGATTTTTTTTTAATATTTATGTTTGATTTTGGGGCCAAAAGAAAGACATGTTATATAAAGTGGACAGTGTGTGAACCCATTCCATATTTGCTTGAGTTTGGGTTGAGAATTGAGATGGTATGGTTTGACTTTTTTTTTTGTAATTATGGGAAAGATTGGAATATGTGTCATTCTTATGGGCTCAAATGACAAAGCCAATTAGATTGGAATATACCCTTTCTCTCTATCCAAGTGTTTTTTTTTTAATTATATATTTTAAAGTATTCATTTTAAATAACTCATTTTATTTTTCTTAATTATATGATGCCAAACAAATACCATTTTTGTAAAAACTACAAAAAATATATATAATAAAAAATTATAAAAATTGTACTTATATATAAATTTATCATATTTTAAATAGTGAGTAATATTTAAAAAAAAACTGTCTTTTGAATGTTAAAAGACTTAGAAAAATAGTATGGCTTATTTGATATTGTTTTCAGTTTTTTGTTTTTAAAGTTGTGTTCTCAGAATTGAGAACAGAAAACTGTTTTTGTAGTTTTCAAAAAACAAGAAGTGTTTGGTTAATTTTTTCTAAAAACAATTTTTTAGTTTTATTTTTTTTTAATTTTAAATAAAAAATTAACAAATATATTTACAAAGAGAAAAATATTTTAAAAGTTTGTAATAAATAATGAGATAAAATAATTTGAAAAAATGATGAAAAATAAGAAATGAGAAAGTAATGAGAGAAAATTTGAAAAAATAGAAATTGGGAATATATAAATTGATCCAAGAGAGAATGTGATGAGAAAGAAAGTGAAGAGAAAGAAATGAGTAGAAAAAAAGTGATGAGAGAGGAAATGGGAAGAGAGAAAAAATGATGAGAGACAAAATGAGGAGAGAGAAAGTGAAGAAATAGAAACTAATGACAGAGAAAATGATGTGACAATAAATTATGTTAGATAATAATAATTAAAAAAGTGATTATGATAAAAAAAATATAGACAAAAAAAATTTGAGAATAACATAAAACAACTTTTTGATGTTTTTAAAATTTTCTGTTTTTTATAATTTTGTTTTTAAAAACTGTTTTTTTTTAAAACAACGCCAAATACCTCAACTTATTTTCAAAAAACAGTTTTTAGCTTTTAAAAACAAAAAACTGTTTTTTAGTTAAGGTGCCAAACACTCTCTTAGTCTTTGATTTTATATCGAGAAATGGCCACTACAAATAAATGTAACCTTTAGTGACAACTTTTTAGTCACAACATATATTTTGTGTGACTAAATGTCACTTTTAGTAACAACAAAATATTACTTGTGACTAAAAAGTCATACTTAATCACAAGTTGTCACTAATGTAGCTTTAGTCACAACCAATTATTTTTAGTGATAAAATTTGTTGTGACTAAAAATACATTTAGTGACAACAAATTGTGATCTTTGTGACTAATACTTTTAGCCACGGACTTTTTAGTGATGACATAAGTATAATGATTTTTCCTAAGTCACAATTTTTTTGTTTTTAGTCACAAAATTTGTTGTGACTAAAACTAAGATTTTTTGTAGTGGACTTAGATCTAACTTTTTAGACTTTTTCTAGAGAAAAATTATTATTATTTTAAAAAATATAATAATAATTACATATTCATACGTGAGTGATTTTTTAAAAAAAAATTAAAGAAACAACATTTAATACTTGTTAAAGAATAGATCACAAGAAGCCAAGGCGATTCAAAATCGGAACGAAATCAAATCAATATCCACTGTAGGTAAAAGTCTGATCGTTTCGGACCCAATTTTTTTCCAACCCTTTTTGTCGTTTTGGTTTAGTAAATCATTGCCATTATTAGATAAGAGACTTGTTAGTCCAAGCAAGCAGGTAATAAATACTCTCCTTCTTATACCTATTATTTGTCATTGCTTATCATTTTCTTCGTGTATATGTTTGTACATATATATATATATATATTTAATGGTGATATTTCTTATTTTTCATTTTTTTTTTTGTCAAGAAAAATATTTCTTAAACTACTTAGAAAAAGTATGGGGGTGGACTCCCTATATAAAATTGTTCATTCGACAAGTTAGTTCTCCTCTAGTAATATAGTAAACTTTACAATGATAAAAAAGTCTAACACAATTTAAAGCATCAAACAAAATATGATTCAAAAACTAATCCGGACAGTTCTCTTATTCATTTAGAAAATCCACAAGAAGCTTGCAGTTACTAACAATCTGCAATCTAGACAATTTCTTGTTTTTTTCTATCTCACAAGCTTGAATCAGAACTTTTGCTTATGTTTCAAGAGCACTAGAGGCCCGAAAGAAATGGGCATAAATCATTGGATCCCCCAAGCAGGTGATTCAAACAAAATGATTCATAAGCCAACCAAATTATTTTCGTATGAAGCATCCACAAAAGTCGTATCCATGTTCTTGTTATTGGTTAGTTACATTTTGAACACTTCTCTTTTGTATTATTGAAATATTATTTATTTTCCACAATTATCTCTTCTCTATGCATAAAGCATATCTTTAATGCTTATTTTTATAAAAAGTAAATATAGAGAACCCATTTGGATTATTAATTCAATATTTAACATGGATCATTCTGAGTATAAAAATAAATATTTTGAAGACATAAAATATATTTATTCCTCAAAAAATATATAGCAGTATAACATTTTAATATTTCAAAGCAATTTACTCAATATACTAATATAATCAAACATCTTAATTTTAGTTTTACTAGCTAGGATATCTAAATGGTATATATGAAAAACAATACTAAGCAAAGTGACAAAAATGAGAATCCCAATATTGATCTTCATATCATATCACAATATAATATAATAATTAATCAACCATATATTTACCAATGTTATATCAGTCCCTCTATTTTTTTAAGAAAGAAAAAAAAGTGGATTTATATCAGTCACTTTCACTTCTCATGTTCATGGTCATGGGTAGTAGTGCGTATGACCTTATAATAAGTGGATTTATATAAATATATATATAAAAAAAAATTAAGACAAATAATTATTAAAAAAGAAAAAGTAAATTAATAAAACACGTCTGAATCGAAAATGAAAAGGTAAAATCTCATGATTATGAGATTCTTCTGCTTAGAAAGGAATCGTTCTAATGATTTTATTAGTTGAATCTGTCCACTTATTGCCTACGAATGAATTAAACTTTCGGTTTGGAGACATAATAAGTATATAAAAATATATGAATTAGTATTTCAGTATTTCCTCTCGAATTGACCCAATATCTTATTTTTCACTTATAATTGACATTTTTTCATACCATAATTATAATAATAATAACAATATATACATATATTTATATTCTTTTGCAACACATTCATATAGTAATGATTAACGAGTAACAACACATTAATGGAAACATAAAAATGAATGTGGCTAGCTATTGGCTATCAAGTTAGTAATATAGTAGTATATATTTATGTATATGTGGTTTTTTTTTAATATCAGTTTGGACCTTCGGTAATTTCAAATAATAAAAAAAATGATACTCCCAACTTATTTTTCTTCTGCTATGATAAAACAGTTTGAACTTTTTTTTTTCTTCTCCTATGAACTTAGTTGGTAATAAGAGACCATCAACGAAAATATATATTATTTTTTAGTTTATTATTAATCAAATTAAAAATGAACACATTTTTTTTTTACTTTTATAAAATAAAGAATCATATTTATCATTATTTGAAACCAAGTATTTATTTGTTGAAAAAGAAATAGAAAGACACAAAGTATTATAAATCTTATGTGTATGTTGCAATGACTTTGTTACTTATATATAAAAGTATATCTATATATAATGATGTATTAATAACAGTCTACAAAGTTTATTATGGGTCTTTATTCTAGAATTTTCTAATGTGTTTGTTTATTTTTATTTGTGTTTTATTTAATTATATGATGTCATATATATTAGTGGACTATATAATCTTATGAGAGTAAATGTAATGGACAATTATTGATTATTATATATATATTTTGAGAGAAAGTTTATCTTATTTTGGGATTTTCCTTTTGTTTGTCATAGATTTAAGATGGGTATTGCTTAACTATCCATTCTGCTTTATCATTTGGTATTCAGAGCATCGGTTCTTTTCCAAGAGGTACGATAGTCATAAATGGCTATTAGAGTCTACTTAATGTGGAAGAACATGAAGTGGAAACCTTTTGGGTGGATAAAAACTTGATCAGATGTGAAAGCGAGTTATAACTTTTATTATTATTATTGATATAATATTTGCTTTTTATACAAGGCTACCTGATGATATTTACAAGTACGTATACATGTTTTATCACAAGAATTAGTGAGTAGCCAAAATTTTATATAAAAATATAAAACAAGACACGTAGAGTAGAGTAGAGTAGATAGAGTCGCTCTTAATTTGAAGGCTTCAAGACTATTTCATTTTATTATTTTTGGATAAGACTACGTACGTAGTATTTTATAGAATGTTTCAAATCTACGAGTGTTTTCTTAGCTTTTAAACCTAGTTTTTCAAACACCGACAAAACAACTTTCTTATACATATATAATTTAATATTAATTCAACATTGACAAAAACAAAAAACTGTCTAGAAGCAATAAGCTAAAAGATCATATATATTTATATAATGATATATATTAATCAAGTTAGATGGTAGTTTGGTGAGATTGTAAAATGAAATCAGCAGATTTGATCACTTTGATACTAATTTACAACTCTCTCTTAATTGGTAGAGACATATTATTCATTCACAATATATCTTGTCACCTAAAAGAAAAAAGAAAAACCAATATAACGAAAAGTGAAAGGTAGTTGGCCGACGATTCTAGCTTTTTATTTATATATATATATATATACTAGGTTTAGATGTTTAGATGCCAACGGCATCATCGTGATCGTGAGATACAAATTTCAAGTTAATATTAACATACTTTTACATAATGTAGCAATAAAAACATAAATTCAAACCATATATATAAAATAACATATATACAAGTGGAGTTGGAAGGTTTCAGAAGCATTTTTGTAGTTAAATATTATTATTAATTACAGACAGTTTCAAAAGATATAAACATATTACCATTAATTACAGTCAGTTCCAAGATATTTTTTGTCTTATATGGGTATAATGAAATTTTTTGTATTTATTATCACTATCCAAATATCCATCATTCTATTAAGTTATCTAGAAATATTTTATATAAAACGTGGATAGATAATGGAAATTTTTATTTTAACAGTTTTTTATTTTTTTTCCGTTAACTTTAATAGAATATTCTTATATTTAATAGTAGATTATAAACATGACTTAAACTTAAATAAATAAATAATTAAACAAATTAAAATAATATATTTTTGAGATATTTTACAATGATAATTGTTCAAAAATAATAAAACTATACATTTTATAACTTAAATAAAATTTAATAAAACTTAATATCATATTAAACATATAATATATAATATTTTGTTATCACTGCCAAATTGAAAAGCTATAACAAACATAAACTTAAGCAAAAATAAATAAATAAATAAATTAATTAAAATAAGATATTTTAAAAATATTTTATGATAATTTAAATAATTAAATCATATTTATTTTAAAATAATAAAGATATACACATATTTTTTTATCTTATAAATTTTTGTGATAGTTTATTTTTTATCAAATGATTGTAGTTCTTTTTCTTCATAAAATTCATCAAAGGACATTGCGAAATATATTAGCAACTAAAAATAGCTAATGCATATATACTTCTGTCTACACTATGACTTTTTCTATTCTTATTTTATTTCTATTATTAATTTATTTTTAAATATTATTGTATTTTATATATATGTCATGTAGCCGTGTAAATATGTATATATATATATACATATGTCAACGTTGTGTTTAGATGTTATATATGTAAAGATTATTGATATAAATAGTTATATATGCTATAGATCTATAATTCATTCTATTATATATATATATTTTAAAATAGTGAACCAGTTTTTATTAAAATTATAGACAATGTTTACAATTTTAAAACTAAGCAAACGTGCATTGCACATTACTTCTACCTAATATATATATATATATTAGATTCAAGTAACTTGCTCGAATATACATTTGCTTAGTTTTATTTGTAGAATTTATTAATTATTTTTATTAAATTTATGTTAATGTCATATAAATTTTGAAATAAATATCCTATTTTAATTAAATAATTTACTTATTTTTGTTTAAGTTTATGTTTGCTGTAGTTTTTAAATTTTGGAGTAACAATAAGAGATTATATATTATATGTTTAGTGTAATATGAAACATTATATGTGAATTTTAAATTTAAGTTTATTGCTATTTTTAATAAAAAAAAATAATTTATTGCTAATTTACAGTAGATTATATTATATGTTTAATGTGATATTATTCTAATAAGTGAGTTTAAGTTTAATTAAATTTTATTTAAATTGTAAACGTATGGTTTTATTATTTTTAAATAATTATCATTGTAAAATATCTTAAAAATATCCTATCACTACAACAAGTAGTGCCATTTGCGGCGTAATTATCCCCACCGCTATGGTAGAGGTTATTAGCGTCGGACTAGGGGTTTCGCCGCTAATAATATATCGATTATTTAAAAAATATTATAATATATATTAGCAACGGATTTACCCTTATTAGTGGCGGATTATTCGCCGCTAATAGACTAAAGAAAATGCCCAGGAAAGTGATAAGTTTTTTTTTTTCAAGATTTATTAGCGGCGTGTAATCTCTTTTTATTAATGGCGGGTAATCTCTTTTATTACCAGCGGCTTACCCGTCGCTAATACTTTTAGGTTTATACCACACCATTGTCTCCTTCTCCCAAATCCCTGAAACACGTTTTCTCTCGGTTATCTCATCTATCGCTTGAAACTTATCTCTCGGTTATCTCCTATTTCACCTGAAGCTTATCTCTCGGTTCTCTCTTTCTATCTCTAATCAGGTAAGAATGTGTGTATATCTCTCTTTCTATTTTGTTAATCAGGATTGGATTTTGGGTAATTTTTGGGTTGGGTAAATGTGATTATGCTATTAACTTATTCGTTTAGAGGCAGAGGGAAACAACCAAATTTACAGTTGTGTCTTTCTTTGCTCTTAGACATTGTATGGATTAGTGATATTCTCTTGGATTTGTCTTGGTCGAATTCAGTATAATCGTTCATTATTATATATAAATATAAATATGATAAATAAATCTAAAACTTATATATATACCTGTAAATGAATGAGACAGGGGACTTTTATAAGCATGTATAACTACTTATTTTTCAGTGCAATTTTATTGTTCTTTAGTAAATGACAGTGATATTTCTATCTCTCGGTTTTCTCTTTATTTTGTGTTGGGCCCAAAATGTTCGGCCCGAAAATACTTGCCTCATTTATCAAATATTCAAAACGGAGCGTTTAGACAAAGGGATGTTCCAAAGGCAGAAGCTGTAGGTCAGAGGCAATCCGCGCCTCTGACCTCTGAGCGAGACATCTTAAAAGTTGGTATTTTTGGAGGGAAATTTAGTTATTCTCCTTCCTCATTTTCAGGGTCCACTTGAACCAACTAACTGTTTTGTATATTTCATCCTATAAATATGAGATTTTGAGAAGGAAAAAGGGATCGAACTTTGAACTGATTTAAGCATCGGAGTGTCTTTCTTGCAGGAAATCCCGACGAGTCAAAGGCAGATTTCATCACCGGAGAAGGAGCAAGTCGCCAAACGTTGTCGGGTCTTTACCTCCATATATAGAAAGACAAATTGTTGCTCCAACATTTTGGTTTTTTGTTTATTAATTTTGGTTTCCTTAATTGTGATTCTAATGTTAATGTTACTCATTGTAGCTTGCTTGAATTAAGATCCTTCTCTATCTATGTAGCTTGCTTGTAATGCATATACCATTTGTGATAATGAATTGAGACCCCACGAGACTGGACTGTTTCCTATCATTTCCATTATTAACCACAGGTAACTATATCAGTTTAATAATGGTAGTTAAAAAATTTAGTTGATTGATATGTTTTAGGTACCATCCTCTTGATTTCAATCTGTTAAATAGTTTTGGTGCTTAGCTAATTGCCAAATTATATTATGGTCTTTGAGGGAAGATAAGTTGTCATACGTGTTGTGCAACATATACCCAAAGATTCTGAGGTAACATATATTTTCTTGGATATTAACAATTTCTTATTAAGGACAACTATATATCCACATATATCTTGTTGTAGAATTTCCAAACATGTATTTAAGGTGATAAAGTTGTTGAGTCTTAGTACATTTGACATGCAGAGAGTAGAGACAGATGCAATTTTGATAAAAACTTGTAACAAAAGTCATTTATTCCCTCTTTTTGGGTTTACTTCTTGATATTACATTAAAAACTTGTAACAAATGTTATTTTCACTTGTAACTATGGTAGACACATAGAGACCAGGGAGGATTTGATGGTTTATAAAATGTAATTTGTTTTGTATGATAAAGATTGTCTTTCTTTGATGATGATAAAGTGACCTGTCATTGAAAAAGATTAATTCTTATTATATTAAATTAATAATTAGTTTAATATTTGAAAAATAAACTAGATTTAATTGTAGTAATAAAATTAATAAAAATAAAAATTTTAGTATTTATTAACAATTAAAAAATAAATAAATTATGGTTGTTTAATATAGATGTAATTATTATAAATAAATTTAATTTAGTTTAAAATTATTAAATTATATTCATTAATTTGGTAATTATAAATAGAAAAATATTTTAATTTTAGAATAATTAATTAAGTAATAAGAGATCATAAAACTCAAGTTTGTCCATGAATAACACTTCTCATATATAAGAATAACCATATATATGTTTGAGTTTTTAAAATTTAAAATAGGAAAAAATTTGAATAATTGAAATTGGTTAATTTTAAATATTTTATGTTTTATAATAAATGTTCTGGGATTTTCTGAGTGCAGGATTTTAAATTTTTTGAAATGGTCGTACTAAACTGTTATGCTGTCAAATTTTTTGTGAAATTTAATTAAGTAAAGTAGTTTTAATTTTTTTTTTGTTATATTTTATGTCAACATAATGAGAATTTTAATGAATATTATATAATTGAGTTAATTAGTATTATTATAATTAATTGAAAATTATTAAAAAAATTAATTAGTAGTTAATTAGAAGTTAATTTATTTTATCTGTCCCTGTATGCTTATGATTGATGGTTATTGACCCCAACCATCAATTATAGGGATATCGGCACAGAAGTGATAAGTTTCAGAGATCACAACTTGATAGGCAGACTCAACAGCAGAGTGAGGGGTCTCTTAATGTATCTGGCGTTGATTCGTCCCTGGTCGATCAATATGAGATACTAAGTAAAGTACTCGGGGAGAGATCTAACTACCAAAGAGAAGTGGGTTATAGAGTGAAAGGGAAAGCGAGAAAGACAAACTTCAGCTCTACAAATCAAAGTCAGTCCCAAGCACATACTGCTCCTACACCTAATGAGGATATGACTACTATGGCTCTGATGATGAAGGCAATGCGTGAGACGATTCAAATGATGGTACCTCAGCAACCTAGCATTCTATATGACCCACAGTTTGACAGTTTTCTACAGAGGTATTTGCTATCACAATCTGAAGGTGGTACGTCTTCTCAGAATAACACCGCCCATCCTAGCCTTCATACACCGCTGCTTCTTGGAATGATGACTAGTCCTACAAACCAACACGAGTCTTTCTAGCGTGCTTTTTCCTCACTCGAACGCTTCTTGGGAAAACTTCCCAGGAGGTCACCCATCATGAGACTACTCCAGGTCAAGCAAGCTTAACTTTGGAGTTCTTAAGTGACGGGCTACCGAAAAGAAGATGCATCTTGTTGCCATAGGTAGTTACCATCAATCCATTTAAGCCATATTCAACTGTGTAGTCCCATACCTACACAGTCTTAGAATCATCATACTTGACCTTCCCCAGGCGATGTGGGATTGCACATCTTTTATCCGGTCTTTCCCCTTGCGGATCACGAGATTCTGATTGTCACAGCAGCAGTACCAGCCTCCTCCACAGTATTTGCCACATGTGTCGTCGCAACAACCTTCGCAGTTTCAAAACCAGTACATGTTTGGATGCTCTTCCCAGTCTCCTCCACTATATTTTAACTTTACCGATTTTCAAGGAGGATCGATACAGCATCCGCTACCTAATGTTAGGTATGGGGAGGTTGGAGGTTCATCGTAGTAGCCATATGTTAGATAAGATGAGTTTGGGAGCGGGTCACAGCAACCTTTTTTGTCCACCCCGATACAGCCACAGCCTCAGGATCAGTTTGGGGACCTCACACTTGGACGATCTTCACAGTAGCCTTATATTCCTTCACCGCCACAGACACAACCACCACCCTCACCGCCACAGCCACAGGAAGATGTTGAAGATGAGGATAACTACAATATTAACCTTAATGATTTTATTTAGTTATTAGTTTATGTATTTTGATTAAATTAACAGTGTATTTATTTTTAATGACAATAGCGATATTATCTAGTTTGATAAATATTAAAATTCTATATTAATTTTAATATTGGTAATGTTTAAATTAATTAATTGGTTATTCTGTGAAAATTTATTATGAATTATTTTTTAAATATTTAAATTTAATAAATATTAATTTATTTAAAATTATTTATTAAAATATATAATAAAAACATTATTAGCGGCGGACCCCGCAGCTAATAATGTCGCCTCTGATACTTGTATTAGCAGTGGGAACTGCCACTAATTTCTTCTGGTAATAATATGTTATTAGCGACCAATAATTGGTGGCGGGAAATTAGCAGCAGAGCCCTGTTGCTAATACTAATTAGCGGCAGACCTTCCCGCCGCTAATAACCTTATATCTTGTAGTGTATTTTAATTTGTTTAATTATTTATTATTTTTAAATAATTATCATTGTAAAATATATTTTTTAATTATTTATTTTATTTTATTTAAGTTTAAGTGTTTACAAACTTCCGTTAAATATAAGAATATTCTGTTAAAGTTAACATGAAAAAAATTAAAATAAAAACCGTTAAAACAAAAAATTTCCGTTATCTACGTACTTATTATATAGAAAAAAAAATATAACACATAATATATTAAATTTGTAATGATAATAATAATTAATACTTGTTTTTATTTTTGTTTTTGACGTTTAACATGAACCCAACAATAATTAATTATGTACACACAATCGTGTTTGCGAGGAGTTAGGATTCAATGTACGATATTTTGGTGGGATATATAATCTAGTTGATCACTATCACTTACCTACTAATTAACTGAATTTATCTTTCTTGGTTTAATAGCTACGATGTACCGTTTTACTTGTTTGATGTGACAAAATGTTATAGATGAATAGAAAGATAAAAACGACATTAATTAATTAAATGTACCAAAATGATATACGTGTTTTTTACTATTTTCCTTTATTTATTACTATTGTGTCATAATTTTTGTCACTGTTTATATGTCTTAGTCCATATTTTATTTTATTTTTTTTGAAAGAGAATGTCTTAGTCCATATTTCATCAGAGATATAAATAGTGTGCTATATTTAACACAAAAAATTAATATATTATATAGGAAAATTACCCTACGTTTATTTGTTATCTTTTTTCAACTTTACGTAATGTTTTTTTTTTTCAGTTTTATAAATTTTTATTTTCAAATATAAAGTTTATATGTTTTAATTGTTTCATTTTTACGGTTTCTTCTTTCCTTCCAAGTAATTTGCAAGGTAGCCCTATTTACAAGTTCAGTAAAATGATTCAAATATAGTGATTAATTTCACATATGAAGACTCGCATCCCACACTAGCCACACGACACAAGAAACAAGAATACAATCATAAAACTCCTTTATATAAAAAAAACTGAAAAAAGTGAGTGAAAATTACCACATAGAATGGTCTGAAAGAAAATAAAGGAAAAATGTATAGATTCTAGGGATAGAGACTCACCCACCCCAATTAAACAATTGGCACATGTATATATATAATATAATAGATTAATTTGTTACAAAAAAATATAATAAATTAGTTGACCAAAACATGAAAATGCAGAGAATGAGATCACAAAGATACCCAATTTAATCACAAGGCTCAAACAAAGACTTCAATCTCATGTAATTCTAATTTTAGACATTAGAATCTGACGTGGTTTAATTATTTCTGTAACTGGTTGATTTGGATGATTTGGGAGTTCCTTGTTATTTGTTCTTTTAAATCTCTATTAGTGTCAGAGTTATATGATCTGTTAATGAGATCACAAAGATACCCAAAACAACATATAAATCAATTTTTTTTTGAAACTATTAAGCATTCAGCAACCCTGAATCCCTTTATATCAGTATATACAACAATATTTGCATTTATTTAAGCAATCATTTACAACATATTCAACAACCCACAATCTCCATTATAACAAAAAAATTAGCAACACCTAAAGAAACTCATAATCCCCAAAATTAACATATAATGCTTCTTTGTGAGCAATTCTATATGACTACATATACAGCAGCCCAAAAAGAAACATAAGCAATATATTAAGTAGATTAACTAACAATAAACTTATAAAGTTAATAACCTTTATATATTAAAGAACTCAAGATATTATTAGTAATTTTAAAGTAAAACATAAAAGAAATGAACCAAAATCATTGTATAAATCAAACAATTGAACTTTGCATATTGAATTGAAAATAAAATGAAGCAATAATGTATGTTTTTGTAAGTTAATATCTAATCTTTTTTTCGAGGGTTTCTGCAAGTCTTTCTGTTATGTCCACTTTGACCGCAATTTCCACATTTGTTTTGTTTTTTTGGTTTTTTGTTTTTCTCCCATGCAGCTTTACATCTTTTCTTTGGTCTACCAACTCTTATTTTTCCTTCTGGAAGGTGTATTTTCACAGCTTTGATATGTTCAGGTATTTGCCAAGTGTCTTCATTGCCAAGTGGGTATATACTTTCTTTGTAAGTGGCAACCATGGCTTCCTTGGTGTAATATGGAGAACAATATTGATAAGGATCTTGATTCATTTCTTTAAAAATAGCAATTGCATGGGCACAAGGAAGTCGATCCATTTAAAACCTGTTGAAAAATAACCAATCTTATAAAAATAACTAGAGTAATTTCATTATAACAGGTGATTTCTCTTTCATTATTTAACCATATAAAAAGCATAACCCTTCAAGCAACTTGTAAAGCAACCTAAAATGATGTTAAACCATAATATTTAAACATCATGTTAAACCGTAATTAACTTATTTAGCAGCTCAAAATCATTATTATAACCAAATTTAAATCAACTCATAAGCAACCTAAGCAACAAATAGAGAATATGTTAAGCAAGCTAGTCAACAACCTTCATTAAACTTAAAGAAACTAGTCAGCAACATAATCAGCAACCAAAAAATTCAATTTTAACTCATTTCATAAAATTGACAATAGCTCTCTTATCCTACTCACTTCCAATCGATTGTTTGTAGCAACCTAAATATTTACAATAACTCATTCAGATTCAACCAAATCAATCAAGAAAATATAAAGAAAATAGAGAATATGTTAAGCAAGCTAGTCAGCAACCTTCATTAAACTTTAAGAAACTAGTCAGCAACATAATCAGCAACCCAGAAATTCAGTTTTACCTCATTTCATAAAATTGACAATAATTCTCTTATCCTGCTCACTTTCAATCGATTGTTTGTAGCAACCTAAATATTTACAACAACTCATTCAGATTCAACCAAATCAATCAAGAAAATATAAAGAAAATAGAGAATATGTTAAGCAAGCTAGTCAGCAACCTTCATTAAACTTAAAGAAACTAGTCAGCAACATAATCAGCAACCCAGAAATTCAGTTTTACCTCATTTCATAAAATTGACAATAGCTCTCTTATCCTACTCACTTCCAATCGATTGTTTGTAGCAACCTAAATATTTATAGCAACCCATTCAGATTCAACCAAATCAATCAAGAAAATATAAAGAAAATAGAGAATATGTTAAGCAAGCTAGTCAACAACCTTCATTAAACTTAAAGAAACTAGTCAGGAACATAATCAGCAACCCAGAAATTCAGTTTTAACTCATTTCATAAAATTGACAATAATTCTCTTAGCCTGCTCACTTCCAATCGATTGTTTGTAGCAACCTAAATATTTACAGCAACCCATTCAAATTCAACCAAATCATTCAAGAAAATATAAAAAAAAATAGAGAATATGTTAAGCAAGCTAGTCAGCTTCCTTCATTAAACTTAAAGAAACTAGTCAGCAACCCAGAAATTCAGTTTTAACTCATTTCATAAAATTGACAATAGCTCTCTTATCCTACTCACTTCCAATCGATTGTTTGTAGCAACCTAAATATTTACAGCAACCCATTCAGATTCAACCAAATCATTCAAGAAAATATATATAAAAAAATAGAGAATATCTTAAGCAAGCTAGTTAGCAACCTTCATTAAACTTAGAGAAACTAGTCAACAACATAATCAACAACCCAGAAATTCAGTTTTAACTCATTTCATAAAATTGACAATAGCTCTCTTATCCTACTCACTGCCAATCGATTGTTTGTAGCAACCTAAATGTTTACAGCAACCCATTCAGATTCAACCAAATCATTCAAGAAAATATAAAGAAAATAGAGAATATCTTATGCAAACTTGTCAGTAACCTTCATTTAACTTAAAGAAACTAGTCAGCAACCCAGAAATTCAGTTTTACCTCATTTCATGAAATTGACAATAGCTCTCTTATCCTACTCACTGTCAATCTCTTGTTTGCAGCAACCTAAATATTTACAGCAATATGTACTAGATTCAGAGCAACCCATAAGCAACTTATTCAATATTCAGAGCAACCTTTGAAACACCAAACAACAAAAAACAGAGCAACAAAAGTAAAAAGAACTTACCTGAAAGTTGCAATGATTTGAGTGGTTGAGTTTGTTTTTGAAGTCACAATGCAATAGGATTTCAACCTAATTGCAGATTTTGATGAGATTTTGTTGGTTTTTCAATTTTTTGTTGCGGATTTGAGTGTTTTGGATTTGACGGGAGGAGATTTCTGGTTGCTTTGTTGAAGTTATACAGTTCGGCAATGGTTGGTAGAGAAGAAAAAATGAGATCATGAAGATGTGAGAGATGGAGATTGTGTAGAAGGAAGAGTGGGAGACCCACTTGCAAACCGTAATATTGAATACAATCTACAATACATATATATTAATGAATTAAATATATAAGAACCGTATTTTTGCAAAAAAAAAGTTCGTGATATATGTATTTGCAAAAAAATCCCTATTATATATTTAGCACAATTACATTATGCTCCAATGCATAATTGTAGAAATTATTGTAAAATTTAATATTTAATTAATGCTAATTTGATATTTATTTAATATACAAAAAATAATCATTTTTCTTTATATTTTATTTTTGATAGTATAAGATAATAATAAAATAATAAGGTAAAAAGTATAGCATTTAATGCAATAGATAAAAATAATATTAAAATAATATAGATGGCATAAAAGTAAACAAAAAAATATAGCATTTACGGTGATGCAAAATATAGATCATGCTATATTGTGTGCCAAATTTGACACACTTATATAGCAAATTTTTTGGAAAGTTAGCTATATTTTAACAATTCCACTACAAGAAAAAGAGTCTACAGCGACGACTTTTTTCATCGTTGTATATCAAGAAATCGTCGCTGAAGGTATATAGCGATGTCATGTTGTCGCCAAAACGATGTCGTTGTAGGTCCGTAGGTGTACTAATCTACGGAGACAACAAAACACAGTTATCGCAGTAGTGTTTTACTACAGCGACGGCATGTCAGTCGCAGTAGGGAATCCTTTTTTTTTATTGGACTGGGATATTGCGACGACATGTCGTCACTGTAAGTGGTTGCAAAATTTGAAATTTTGAATTTCAAAAACTTCTACAGCGACCACATGTTGTCGCTGAAGAGTGCGTGAGTTTGTATTCCTTCAACAACAACATGGCATCATGAAAACTCAGACTTTCGTGTTCAGTGTGCACCCTACGGCGACGACATGCGGACATGTCGTCACTGTAGGTATACAATTTTAAAAAAAATATATTTAATTAATTATATTGATTAAAATTATTTAATAAAATATTAAATTTAATTAAATAAATAAATAAAACTAACTTATTTAATTAAATAATTAAACCAATGTCATAATATCCAGTCTCCAAAATATAAGACAACAAAACATAAGTAGTATTGCCTCTAAAATAAATAAAAAATAAAAAATATTAATAATTTAAAAATAGTAATATAATAAAACTAAATGTCATCAAAATCAATTCTAAAGCCATTATCGTTGGGTTGTTGTGGTGGTTGTGGCTGATGTGGTTGTTCTGGTTGAAAGCTTGTCATCATGGATTGTATCATATTCATGTCCAAGTTGACAGGCTGAAATTGTGGAGCTTGGATGTTCGGATTTGTTGCTTGCAAAAATTGTTGCATTTGTTGGAAGTTGTTGTTCTAGGTCATAAAAGCTTGACTGAAGTGTTGAATCATGGACTGGAAAGCCTCAGGTGGTATTGTTGGAGGGCCAACTATGGTGGAAGGAAATAGTGATGCCTCTGATTGCGAAGAGGATCTAGTGGCGCTTGAGGCAACACTACTACAAAAACTGGCTTTTAGGACACTTTTTTAGGACACTCATTTAAATGCGAGTCCTAAAAACAACTCCTAAACTTTTTAGGACACTCAGTGAGAGTCCTTAAAAAATATTTTTTAGGACACGCACTGCGAGTCCTAATTACTGATGTGAGTCTTAAAATAATATGAAGAAATTTGAGTCAGTTTGGACTTTTAAGGGCACACTTTGAGTGTCCTAAATGAGTATTAAGGACACTAAAAGTGGGACCTAAAAAAGTAATAAATAAATATATTCTTAAGAAAATTATTAATTAATAAGTAAAAATCAGTTTTTATTAATTAATTAAATAAGAAAATTTTAATTAAAAAAACCAGATTTAAAAATGAGTTTGTTATTAATTAACTAATTAAAATCAATTTTTTTTAATTACAAAGGAATAAAATATACAATATATTTTCGGATTGGGGCTTTAGGGATTAGGGTTCATTTGTTTCTCATCCTATTCCTCTCAGCCGGCCGCACCCTCTTCTCATTCTTACCTCTCAATCTCCCTCACATCTAACCTCTCAGCTTTCTCTCTCTCTCTCTTTCTCTCTCTCTCTCTGTCTCACCCTTTTCAATTTCAGGTGGCTGGCGCGAGAGGCTCGATGAATACTGCGACTGGGCTCTACGCGAACCAGACCCCGAAACTTCGGGCGAGCCTTCTCCCTGACATGAACCAGACCCCAAAACCTTTAGGCCGCCCTTCTCCCTACGCGAACCAGACCCCAAAAGCTTCAGGCCACCCTTCTCCTTGTGCGAACTAGGCTCGTTCAGGCCACCCTTTAACAACAAAACTGCCCGAGTGACATGAACACAACTGTCGACATCGAGCCTTGAGCGACTGAGAGAAATTCTAGGTTTGTGGTATCACTGAAACTTGCTACTTTTTTTTTATGTTCTATTATTTGTTTTTTTTTTCCTTTTCGGCCAATAGCAATTGATTTCTATTATGCAATTGGGTTTGTATTGCTTGTCTTGTTCTGTTCATTGTTTGTGTTTCAAGTTTCGGTTTTTGAATTTAGGGGAATTGAAATGGATTTATTTGTGTTTTATAAATTTTGGATTTAATTTTGGTTTCATTCCAATTTGGTGTTTGAATGAATTAAGAAATAAGACTGGGAAATGATTTGTGTGTAGTGGTTTCTCTTGCTGCTGCCCTTGTATTCATTCCTGGATTGTGTGCAATAGCATTTTGTTTTGTCTTGCTGCTGCCTGCTGAGAAATTACTATATATGATGTGTGTTTTAGTTACCTATAACCATTTATGTTCAACTGAGTCGGTGCTCAATTGTGCCTTTGTGACACCTTTTTTGTATATTGTTTAGAGCAGATTTGAGGTTTGTTTTGTATTATAAGAATATGCTTCTTTCTTTCTTTCATTTTTTGTTGTTTTTTTCATGCTGACCATTTACTATAAGTATGAAAAGAACAACAGTTCAATCTCTAATCTTTTGCTATATATTACTTCTTAGTCACTTTTAATCTTTCATGAATGTGTAAAATCCTAAAGTGGCAACTTTTTAAGTCTCCTAAATCAATGAAAACACTACTTTGGTGTAGCTCATGGAAATTACTCATGCAATGAACTCTCTTTAGTAGCAACAATAGAGATTTTAGAATGCTCTGTTGCCGTAGAACAGCAGATTGCTGAGGGTAATTCTAATCTTGACATCTGCAATTTATTTTACATAATTACTGCAACAAATTATATTTTGGTTTGATTTTGTTTTATGCAGATGAGGAAGAAGAACTTGAAATGCTTCTGGAAAACTATCTCCAAAGGTTTGCTATCATCTCCCTTGTCCCTGGCAAAACAGAAAGAGAAGTCTAAATGCTATTTATTTGTTACAGTAATATTTTTTTAGAAAGATCTATGTGTTCCCTTTGTCTCATATCTATAAAATCCATAGATATATAATGGCTAACTGTTATTGATCCTGTAAGATAATTATATTAAAAATTTATATATGTGTGTGCGATGCGAATGTGTTTTAGTGTCTACTGTCTAGTAAAGTATCAGCTCTTATTGTTTTGGACTTTGAATTTGGTGTTAGAATATTACTTTATTCTAAAATTTTAGTCAAATTTTATCATCTTTCTTTAGTAGTGGGGATGATTAATGACGATGGTATGAATGTTTTGTTTTGGATATTATTCAGTTGGTAGGAGTGAAACAAGAAGGGAAAGATGCAGTGCTCTTTCTAAGGTAATACATGCTTTATAGCTCTTTGTACCATTGCTACAGAACACTGGTACCATTATTGTTTGAGTTGCAGGCTTGGTCTCATTCTTTATATGGTAAGATTCAACCAAAAAAGAAGGCATTTTTCCCGTGAGGATGATTATACCAAGCTTTATTGGGGGCCGCATGGTAAAATGGCTCAAGAGGATTATTGTTACTACCCCAGAATCTGACAACCACTACCATTTCAAGGATAACAGAGTTCTTCCTTCTCACGTTGATGTTGAGCTCGCTAATGTAGAATGTGAGTTTTTCATTTTGACGTTATTTTTTAAAAAATAAATAAATAAAGCACACTGTTATATTTCCTTACAAGTAAAGGTCTTTTGAAATATACTTGCTGCAATATACATTTATATTTGTTAAGAAAATGACATCATTAAAACTGTTCAATTTCATTCTTTTTTTTTTTTTGTTTCTTTTCGCAGGTTTGTTGATTGACAAAGAAGAAATAGGCATGGAGAAGACGAAGGAGAGAGTGAAAAGAAAAAAACTGTTCCTTTGGAAATCTTGGCTCGGGGTTGTAGTTTAAGGTTCATGATATAGTGGCATTCTGATTTTAATTATTTGTTTTATTTGACAGTGCAATATTCTCACATGTAACTTGATTAGTTGTTGGAAGATGTTGAAGTTTTACCTTTACTTGTAGTTGCTAAGACAACCCTACTTCATAATCCATCTGTTTAGTTTATAGGGTCTGGAGATAAACAAATTATAATTTGTTTATGGTATGTATGAACATGTTGTTGTTTGTCTATTACTGTGATATTATAATATTAATATCGTTCATGTTCTTGCTAATCTAATTTGTCAAGTTTTGAATGTATGTTATGTGTTGTGGTTTGTTATGAACTTTGATTTGTATTAAAATTTGGACTTTTCATTTAAATCATAATTTTTAATTTAAAATAAATATATATTAATTTTTTAAAAACTAAAATTTTAGAAATCTAACATATACAATACATTTTGGACTATCAAAGACATATTATTTTTAAATTAAAATAAAAATTGTAGCTGTATTTTTTTTAAAAAAAATTACTTTTAAGGGCATGCAAAGCGAGTCCTAAAATCTTAATTTAAAGATACTCAATGAGATTTTTTAGGACTTGCATTGCGAGTCCTAAAAACTTACTTAAAGACACTCAACGAGAGTTTTTAGGACTCTCAATGTGAGTCCTAAAAACATTTTTTTAGGACTCGAACCTCAGTTTTTAAAGCTCTCAAATAGAGGACTCGCGCCTAGCGAGCCCTAAAAACTTTTTTAGGACTCGCAATACTAGTCCTAAAAAATCTTTTTTGTAGTAGTGCAAAGGTACTAGTGCCCTTCAAATTCCGTCCTATACTTTTGTTGTGGCCACGACGTTGACCAAGTACCTTCTAGACGACTTGTGACTCATTGACAGTGACACTTCCTGCTTCAGATTGAGATTGAGATTGAGATTGTGTCTGGACTTCTTGCTGCAAGGCATCCTGCAGTTTAGAAACAAGACAACTAATACATAATATAATTGAAAAATATACATATATACAAAGCTTAGAAAGTTACTTGCATATGCATCCTTAGCATCCATGTTCACTCATCCACATGTTGGATGATTGTGGATGTCATGGGTATCGATAATGCTGAGCAGTTTCTTAGTCTAAAGATTCATCTTTAGAAAACAAATTTTTACAAAATCTCAGTTAAATATTGAAATTGTTATTAAGATAACTTAAAATATTTCAAATTATCTATTTATTTTTATTTGCCTTCTTAAATCGAGCAAAAGCATAAGAAGTCGATCCATGGAGACTTGGATACTTTTGTTTTGCTTTGTTAGCAGCATTTTCCTTTGAGCGTGCCATGAGCTGTGAAGTGGTGAAAAGGTGAACCAACTTCTGCCAACCCTCATTGTCCATGTCCTCCGGTGGATTCTTTCTGGTTGTCTCGATATCATCATACCCTCCACATTCATCGAAGTGTCTTTTCTTGTGACATTTTATATCCTTGTAGTGATCCTGAAATTCTCGCTCAATCCCAGTCTCTATCAATCACCACTTAGGGAGAGCTCGGGGAAGAATGAAAAATTCCTTAAAAAAATGGTGAGATTTTTTAAATTATAAAAAATATTACATGTGAATAAGTAGATAAATTTACCTCAAGCTATTGTATCAATCTAATCTTGTGCTAATCCGAAACACTCTGCCACGAGTCATAATATAACGAGACATGGTGACCAATAAGGTTGCCAATAAGTCTCGTGAACAACATCCCAAAAAGTAATATCCTAGTAGCTCAGTTATTTAATAATTTGCTATTTAGTTATGACATGTTCATTAATAGTGTTAATTTAAAATAATACTTTTAGTTGTGGTATTATTTTAATTAATTTTAGAAAAGTGAGATGATTGCATAGAATTCTAGCTTGTTAGATAAATTGGTATCAAGTTATGTCTAGTTTAAAAAAGATGGTTGAATAAATTATGGAGAATAGATTTTAATTTTATTTAGTTGTTAGTAATTTTCTAATTATATAATGTTAGTCATGTAGTGACTACGTTAGTTCAAAGTTATATATACTTTGAAATTGAAAAATAGAACTTTATTTTGAATAGATGATAGTATGATATGGTTATTAAGATATTTAAGTATTTGACTTGGTCAAATGTGGCAACTAAAGTAATAATGATGAACTAAGTAATTGAGGATATAAGCAGTAGAAAATTTCGATCTGTTAAGACCATTTTTTTTTAGGTTGGTATATTGTTAAATTAAGTAAAAGATATTTGTTAGTATTATATAGAGAGAATTCAGTGAGTAGGGGTTGTTAAGAATGATTTTATATGTACCTAAAAGAAAGAATATTATTTAAATGTTTATATTATGATTTTATATTATACGCTTAACAATAATCTGGTAGAGATAGATATATTAGTAATAGTTAAAGTTAATAGTATTTTATTATTATATAAACTAAATGATTGGTTCATAAATTAATTAATATGATAACAATCTAAATTCCTAGTATCAGGAAGGATTAGGTTAGATTGGTTCAGTCAAAGTAGTTAATTAATATCTTAGGAACTAAAATTTGAGTTATAGAGATATTCTAGAAATTTTGAAATTTAAATGGAAGTGTGATAGTTATTAAGCCTATAAATAGAGCTCATAGCTCTACATTCTTCACACAATCAAAGCTTCCAAATACATTCTCATTTTTTTCAAGAAGCACTACCATTTGTGCTCATTAATCCCCATAAAGCCGAACACCATAAGCATACTAAGTTCATAACTATAGTTGCTTGAAGATAGACGTTGTTTTTGGAGGCTCAGGATATTAAGGTCGTGATATCTTGTTTCTAGGTGTGAAGGTATGGCTTATGTAAGGTTTAAGATTTTGAAATTTTATTTGTTATTAATGATTCTAATTAGTTTTAATTGTTATATATAAGGTTTGGGCAATTCGCTATAGCAAGAGCAATCTTTTTTTTTTTCTTCTCAATTCACATTCAAGGTAAGGAAAATTAGATAGTTTAGTATTATGATCTAGTTTATGTAATGTATGATATAGTTTATGTGTGTATGACCTAACATTTCAGGTACAATAAATGGGTAAGTGTGTCTGGACCTAAGGTGTCCAATGATGTATGACGGACTATATCCGGTAGGCTCGGTTGCCAAAAATTTATGACGGACCTATGTTCGGGGCTTAATTGCCAGCCCTGTATAAGCACTTATCTTTTTATTATATCTGATTTGTTATTTTTAGTTATGATTATGAGCTATGACCTATGATGTATGATGTATGATCTATGACCTATGATTTATAGATTATGATTTAGAATTATGACTTAAGATATGATATGATCTAGATGTTTTTGGTGAATATATGTTATGTTTGATTATATGGCTAACTCTTGTTTGTATTTTCCTTACTGGGCTTAGAAGCTCACTCCTTATGATGTTGTTATTTCAGGAAATTAAAGATAGAAAGGTCGGTGGCGAGTGGGACCTAAGAGCTTCGTGATGTATTCGTTGGGGACCATATAGTCGAGCAAGATCAAGCGGGCCTATTTTTTTATTAAAGAATGATTATTTTAAATTTTTATTTAAATGTTGCTCATATTTTTATGTTAAAGACAATTATTTTATTTTTTGTAAAACCATGGATCCATGTATTTTTTTTTTTTAAGTTTTTATAAAAATAAAAGAGCAATATTTTACGATTATGACCCAACGCTGTGTTCTCGGTAATCTATGAGAAATTAGGGTGTTATAGGTGGTATTAGTGCCACGACTATATTGGTCCTGAACATTCCCACGAAATACACACGATAGCAATAAAGGACCTACTCGTTACCAAGTAAGTTGTTGACCCTGATTTTGGCCAACTGACACGGAGTCAAATACGCTTGACGTGGACAAATATATTGAAATGAATGTGATGACGAAAACAATAAGAACACAAGAATTTATAGTGGTTCGGCCCCAGAATCTGGTAATGACCTACGTCCACTTGAATTGTTATTGATATGAGATTCAAAGGGGTTCAATGAGTTTCACTAACCTTTGAAGAAGAAAATACAATTATTCTAATGTAATCTCTCTGATCTCAAATAATTCGCTAGCTCAAAGAAAAAGTCCCTTCCCTTGAGCTCTCTTCTTCTATTTATAAGCTCAGGGAAGATTTACATTAATTTGTTACAGATATTCTTTCCTAAATAATCGGATACTTAGGAAATCATGGGAGATAATTTCAAACTCAATCATAACTGCCTAAGATTTCCTCCGTGTATAGCGTGCGTACGACCAGGCTGGTCGTAACAAGAAATCGATCGTTGCGGCAATAAATGTCTTCCTGGTCGATAGTCGAGCACGAATTCTTCCAGATGTCAGCCACGTGTATTTAATGCCTGCCATGTCACCATGTCTGATTTTTGGGATAACATTTGCCCCCCAAGTTTGTTTAGTGCGACCAGCAATAAAGAAACTTTAAGGAAACAATCGTTCATATCCCCACGATGTCTGTCAGGATCCCCGTGCGTTTTTGAAAGTCATGACATAATTATGTCTAATCCAGCCTTTTCAGTTTCCAAAAAGGTAATTCGACGGCTTATACACTTCCCCACGTTTCAAAAATGGGAAGTGATGATTACTACTTTTTGGCCATACCTCGGTCCCTATAAGTAACCTCTTTTTCTTCTTTAAATTTTTTTACTCACCATCTTTGCCAAGAACCTCAAGAACTTTGCTCCCAGAACACAGAGCTTTGAAACCAGTCCAACGTCTAGCCGAAGGTCTTCTGACTTGAACTTTCTGCTCTCTTCTGAATCTCCACCTTCACCCAGGTAAGCACTTCATTCTTTAAGCTTTTCATTATGCCATGCATGCCGTTTCTTTGCTCTGTGATTTCTGTGTTCTTGAGTAGGGTTTTATGAGGATCTTTTTGTGTAAACTGTCCATTGCTCGGTAAGAGAGCGTCTTTATGATTTGTATAGGTTAGGACTTAATTTGATAGTTAGGATCATAGGCTTGGGGCGTAAGGTCGACGAAAGATTCAACCTTTAAGCTAGGTGAAAAAACTGAGTTTTTTCCCGCCCTTCAGGAGTCGAAAAAATTCTCTTTCAGAAAACAGTTTACTTCCTTTTTTGATCCGTTTTTTAAACCACTTGTGTCGAACTTAGCATAGGAGTAGGATGCTGCTGGTTATTTAGACGCGAGCAATGTTATCCCCATTTTTGACACTACTTCGCAGACTGTCTTATGTCCTCCATTGTCTATTTGCAGTTCATATGCAAGACCCTTGGGGAGGAGAAAGACCTATTGAAGACGATCTCTTGGCCCAACTACTTGAAGGCGAAGAGAACCCATATACTTTGATCCCAGAAATCCCTTTTTCTCGCCCTAGCTCAAACCGTCCTTCAGTTCCCAATCAGAGAATGGCCCGAACGAAAACAAAAGCTCAAAAAAGAAGAAACCCTAACTCTTCAGGCCAGCCTTCTGCTGATGCCCCCTCGACCAGTGGTCGAGGCGAATTCGCTCCTGAGACCAATGTCCAGAGGCGTGCCCGTCCTCGCCATGCTGACCAACCAGCTGTTGAGTGGCACGTCGTCCCTCAAAGTTCAGTGACGCTGCGAATGATTGCCAACTATTTAACCAGATACAATCTAACGGGGGTGACCCTGGTCAGACCTTCTATCGACCAGTGAGCCAACCTGCCAGGGGGGCTTATAGCGCCTGGTCGTGGTTCCATATCGAGGCAGGTGCCACCCTGCCTCTCATTTTTTCAAGGGGTGGTCAACTACTTCGGAGTAGCCCCCTTTCAAATCACCCCGAACGGGTATAGAATGCTGGCCGCACTCTATATCCTCTACAAACTCAAAAAATGGCCAGTTCCTTCTCCACATGAGGTCAATTTCCTTTTCGACCTTAAGTCCAACCCCAACCAAGATGGCATGGGGTTTTTTCATCTTTGCCACCAAGAGACCGGGCGCACTTTTTTGTCTGACACCACTCATATCTCTAACGTGGGGAGATACCATCACGAATACTTCCTCATGCCGGACATAGCTGCCGACAACCTGGCCTTCGCTCGAGGAGGTAAAAATTTATACGCCAGCAGCCTCTGCACTTTAATGTTTTCTTGTCATAATGTCTCGATGTTCCACTGTGTTCCAGGCCCATGGTTACGCCCAACCCCCACTCCAGGAATGGAGTCGAGGGCAACACTCTTAGCCAGCATGCCAAATGCTGATAAGAGTGTAAAAAACATAGTCAATGAGGCTAACCTTAGGCTGGTCGGCCTTTGGGGATCCCAACATGCGGCGAATGAACCCTCGGTGGGCGGTGTCCAAGCCGACGCGGAACCTGAGCAGGAACCCGAGTAGTAACCTCAGGCACCCCCTCCACGGCGGAGGCCAACTGGGGTTACAATTAGGGAACCTGCCGTTCCCTATCGAGCGGCGAAAATCTCGGTCCCCGAGGGAAAGGGGAAACAAAAGGCTGCCGAGCCTACCGAGCTTTCTGACGACTCGTCGGATGTAAGCGGTACAATAATCTTGCTTTTAAATAATTTTCCAATTACCTCTCATCTTTTTTATGGGGACGACAACTTTAGAAATGCTCCCTCTTTAAACTCAGATTTCTTCCAGGAACTAGGTGGTTCAGTAGATAATGCTACGACCAGTAGTTGTAGCTCGGGTACTTTACTTGTAATCCTTTTATTTTTATCCTCGTTCCCCCTATGACCATTTAATCTCACTGCTCGGGTTGTTTCCTTTTGTGCAGGTATGGACTCCGAGGACGTCTTTGCGCACTATCAGGCTGCCACTGCCTCTTCTGTCCCGAAGAAGGATAGCAAGAGGGCTCGAGGGGAAAGCAGCAAGACCCCTTTGAAGAAGGCTCGAACAGAAGATGCTCCTGCCACCGCCCTCTCCAAGGAGAACTCTCCACCTCCGCCCCCTTCCGAGCAGACGACTCCCACACCCGTTAATCCTCATCCTTCTTATAAGGCTGCCGACAAGGAGACTTTGGACAACTTGCCCGAAGGCTCCCTGCCCAGCCTCGTAGTTGGTTCGGCTAGGGAGAGGATATATAAGCTCTCGAAGCACAGACGCAGCCAGACCGCCATCACTGACACTGCCTCAATGGAGGTCGATCAAATCATCAACAGAGGGTTGAATGAGATAGTCAGCGTAAGTCATCTTCTGCTACTTCATCGTTTATGTCTGACTTCTTTTCCTAACTTTATCTCATTCTTTGTCTTTAGGGGCTGCTATCGTTCACTGCTAGCTGGCGTCGTGCTGGGGCGTTGGTCTCTCGGGGAAAGAACTTCGACTCCAGGCTTGCCCAGGCTAAGCAAGCACTTGAGGCTGAGAACAACATGCTGCTCGAGGAGAACAAGGAGCTGTCCAAGCTGAATGAACAACTGTGCGAGGACCAAGCCACTCTCACCCAGGAGCTTCAGGACGCCCAAGATGCTTTGAAGAAAGCCAACGAGGAACGAGGGAAATGGAGGGAGAGTGTTGTACTTGTCACCCAAGAGTGTAAGTAGCTTGGACTTGATCTGACCACCACTAGGGAAGAGATGAAGAAACTCGAAGAGCGGGTGCAGGAGCTCGAGGGGCGAGTGCGGGAACTTGAGGAGGAAGGGGCCACGAACTTGAAGAAGTATAAGGAGGCCACTCTTCTCTACTTTAAATACTTCTGGAAGCACAACCGGGAGGCTAACTTCAACTATCTTTCCGAGTGGTTGAAGAGGACTCTGATGGTGCAGTGCGCCACCCGGTTAGAGGCAGGGAGAAAGCTAAGGCTCCTGCTGCTGATATTGAAGCTGGTCCCCCGGCCGATCAAAGCACTCCTCCTAATCCTGAATTCCCTCATGCCCCTCAGTAATTATTTTTATTTTATTTTATTTTGTTTTTATGGCCCACGGGTCTACTTGTAAAGAAAATTTACTTTTATTGCTACAAGGGCAGCTTTTTTACTTATAATTGAACAATTACATCTGAGCAATACTGCTCGCGGTGTAAAAGATTGCCTTATTGATATTATAATGTTTCTTTTATTATAATATATGTTCGCATGACCGAACTTAGCATAGTACTTTGGTTTGATTTAACAAAACATAAATTTTGAAAAATACTCTAAGTACCGTAGCATGCTTTCACTCATTTTGTTCATGTGTTTACATACCTCGTGGTATGCTTTGCTATCGATGTACCTTATATGCCCCCCAAGTGATCGAGGAGCTTTAGGTCCTTGGTCACTTGCCTTGACCACGACCCGTGCAAACATTGCTGCTCGGTATGAAATTCAACAATTGTAATACAGCAAAACAACACACGTAATAAACAAATACTTGTAAAAATAAATTTACAAAGGTTGGCAAGAATGACTGGCTGCGCACAGTCCCTTATAATCTCGTATTAAAATGGACTAAACATGTCTGTACGAGTGATCTTAAAAAAGATCTTACACTTATAAGCGATTAGCCATACAACGTGGCTAACCCTTTTTTCGAAACTTGTAAAAAGTAAAAATTAATACAAGCCAGTCCTTTAAAAAGGATTATTCGCTGATAATATTTGCGCATGTGTTCTCCATTCCAATAGCGTGGAATGAGATCTCCATTTAATCGTGCAAGTTTGTAGGTGCCTAAATGAAGGACTTCTTCAATCTGGTATGGTCCTTCCTTATTTGGTCCGAGTACTCCAGCAGTGGGGTCGCGGGTATTCAAGAAAACTCGTTGTAGCACTAGGTCTCCGACGTTGAATTTTCTTTCTTTCACCTTTGAGTTAAAGTACCGGGCGACCTTTTGCTGGTACGCAGCTACTCGGAGTTAGGCTTTTTCCCGTTTTTCTTCAAGTGAGTCTAGGGACTCCATCATCAGTTGGCTATTCTAGTCCTGGTCGTATGTAATTCGTTGATGTGAGGGCGGATCTAACTCAACGAGCAACATAGCTTCATACCCGTATGCTAAGGAAAACGGAGTATGACCTGTCGCTATTCGGTGAGAAGTTCTATACGACCAAAGGACTTCAGGCAGCTGTTCTGGCCATGCTCCTTTAGCGTCTTCAAGTCTTTTCTTTAGGGTGTCTTTAAGTGTTTTATATACCGCTTCTACTTCCCCATTTGCTTGTGGATGTGCAACTGAAGAAAAGCTTTTGACGATTCCATGTCTTTCGCAGAAGTCCGTGAAATAATCACTGTCAAACTGGGTGTTGTTGTCTGAGACAATTTTACGAGGCAAACCATAGCGGCAAACTATGTTCTTGGTGACAAAGTCAAGAACTTTCTTGGTCGTTATGGTAGCGAGTGGTTCAGCTTCGGCCCATTTGGTGAAGTAGTCGACTGCTACAACTGTGTACTTCACTCCGCCCTTTCCCCGTTGGCAGGGATCCAATCAAGTCAATACCCCATACTATGAAAGGCCAAAGACTCTGCATCTGTTTTAATTCGTTTGGAGCTGCGTGTGGGATTTTGGCAAATTGCTGACACTTATCGCATTTTTTCACAAACTCCATTGAGTCTTCATTCATAGTCGTCCAGAAATAGCCCTGCCTTAGAATCTTTTTTGCCAAACTTTTCCCCCCAGCATGATCCCCGCAGAAGCCTTCGTGGACTTCCCTCATCAGCTCCTTAGCTTTCTCTGGTGTAATACATCTGAGCAGTGGCATGGAATATCTCGTTCGATACAGAACACCATCGACCAGTATATACTTAGCAGCCTGCCTTTGAAGAGTTCTGGCTTTGTTCCTATCTGCCGGCAGTACACCATTAGTCAGATACTCCAAGTATGGTGCCATCCATGTATCTTCCATCCAGATTTCCATGCTGGTTTCATTTTCTCGTATGCTCGGCTCGCTCAATCTTTCTACTGGCATAATATTCAAAGTGTCACCATCTTTTGCGCTTGCAAGTTTGGCTAAGGCATCTGCGTTCGAATTCTGATCTCGAGGAATTTGATGGAGGGTATACTTCTGGAACTGAGCCAACAGATCTTTAGTTTTGTTCAAGTAGGCCCCCATTTTAAGGCCCCGTGCTTGATATTCCCCAAGAACTTGAGTCACTACCTGCTGTGAATCACTGTAAATATCCAGCACCTTTATACTCATGTCTTTGGCCATTCTTAATCCAGCGAGGAGTGCTTTGTATTTTGCTTCATTATTCGATGCTACGAAGTCGAACCTAATGGCGCAGTGAAATCGATGCCCTTCTGGCATTATTAAAATCACTCCTGCTCCCGCGTGAGATTCGTTTGATGACCCATTCGTAAATAATTTCCACGAGGGAGCTTAATCTTGAGGCTCAGGCACATTAGGCTTTTCGCACTGCTCGTTGTCTGGGAGTTCGGTAAACTCTGCAATGAGATCGGCCAAGACTTGTCCCTTTACTGCTGCTCGCGGTGAATATATGACATCGAACTGCCCCAGTTCAACTGCCCATTTTAATAGACTCCCAGCCGCCTTTGGATTTTGGAGGACTTGCCGAAGGGGCTGGTCAGTTAAGACTGTAATGGGATGGGCTTGGAAGTAAGGACGTAGCTTCCTTGAGGCCAAGATTAAACAATATGCTAACCTTTCGATGGAAGGATATCTTAGCTCTGCTCCGATTAGCCTTTTGCTTACATAGTAAACCATTTTTTGTACGCCTTCTTCTTCTCGTACTAACACCACACTAGCAGCAACTTCAGTGATCTCCAGGTAAATGAACAAAGTTTCTCCTTCGATAGGCTTTGATAAAATAGGAGGTTGTGCCATATGGGCTTTTAAGGTCTGAAAAGCTTGCTCGCAATCTCCTGTCCATTCAAACTTCTTGTTGCCCCTAAGTAGATTAAAGAAAGGGACGCATTTATCCGTTGATTTGGAAATAAATCTACTTAGGGCTGCAATTCTCCCAGTTAAACTTTGTACATCCTTGATCTTCTCTGGCAATTTCATGTCGATCAGGGCTTTTATCTTGTCAGGGTTGGCTTCGATTCCTCTTGAATTAACAATGAACCCCAAAAATTTCCCTGATCCAACTCCGAAGGAACATTTGAGAGGATTTAGTTTCATTTGGTACTTGTTCAATACATCGAAACACTCTTGTAAATCCTTCACATGTCCTTCAGCTTTTTTCGACTTTACCAGCATGTCGTCCACGTACACCTCCATGTTTACTCCGATCAACTCCTTAAACATGTGGTTAACCAATCGCTGGTAAGTCGCACCTACGTTTTTCAGTCCGAAGGGCATTACTTTATAACAGTATAATCCCGTATCGGTCCGAAAAGCTGGTGTGATCCTCGTCAGGGGGATGCATACTAATCTGATTGTAACTTGAGTATGCATCCATAAAGGAGAGGATCTCATGTCCTGCAGTTGCATCGACCAGCTGGTCGATCCTTAGGAGAGGGAAGCAATCCTTTGGGCAGGCTTTATTCAGGTCTGTGAAATCCACACAGGTTCGCCATTTGCCGTTAGGCTTGGGAACCAGCACTGGATTAGAAACCCACGATGGATAGAATGCCACCCTGATGAACCCATTCTCCTTTAATCTTTCAACTTCTTCTTTTAAGGCCCTCGACCGATCCTTATCGAGCAGCCTTTTTTTCTGTTGCACGGGTGGAAAACTCTTATCTATATTCAGGACATGGCTGATAACTGCAGGATCTATCCCAGCCATATCTTTGTGCGACCAGGCAAAGACTTCCTGGTTTTTCCACAAAAACTCCACCAGTGCATGCTTCGTGGTTGGCTCTAATTTTTTCCCGACCTTCACGACTCTGGTCGGGTCTTTTTCGTCAAGTTGGACCTCTTCCAGGTCCTCGACGGGTCCAACATTTTCCTCAAAATCCCCAAAGCGAGGATCTAAATCTCTATCCTCACTTTGGGCAACACCCTATTTTGTGACTTCATCACCGGATTGGGCTTGTACATCAGTTTCCATCTGCAACCTATCTGGGGGAGTGCTCTTTGACGTTCCCTTCTTCGCCTTCACGACTAAGGCGTTTTAACACTCCCTGGCTTCTCTCGATTTCCCAACACATGTCCTACCCCTGCGTCAGTTGGGAATTTCATGGCTAAGTGCCATATAGAGGTGACGGCCCGTAGATCAACCAGTACAAGCCTTCCAATGACCACATTGTACGCCGAGGGACAATCGACTACTATGAAAGTAGCGAGTAATGTCCTGGTAGCAGGCGCTGTACCTGCTGTCACTGGAAGTCTGATTGACCCTGCGAGGGCGAGTCCCTCACCAGAGAAGTCATATATTGTTTGGTTGCAGGGTTCCAAGTCCTTAACGGACAACTTCATGCGTTCCAGAGAAGATTTGTACAGGATGTTCACTGAACTTCCTGTGTCGACTAGCACTCTTTTCACCATCATATTGGCCATTTGGATATCCATGACCAGCGGATCGGAGTGTGGGAACCAGACATGCTGAGCGTCGCCATCAGAAAAGGTTATTTCGCCTTCCTTTGATCGAGCCTTTTCGGTGCGCGGTCCTTCAGAGTCATCATCTCGATGTTCTGGTCATGGCGCAGAGTCTGAGCGTATCGTTCCCTGGCCTTTCCACTGTTTCCCGCGAGGTGCGGGCCCCCACAAATGGTTAATAAGGTGCTAGTTACGGGATCAGGCTGCAAAGGTGGTGAGCGTTGGTGCGTAGGCGCTTGCTCGTTGCCTCCTGGAGCTTCTCGTTGGGAATTTCCCGAGGCCCGTATATATCTTCTTAAGTGTCCTTGTCTGATAAGGAACTCAATCTCATCCTTCAACTGGTTGCATTCATTTGTATCATGTCCGTAGTCGTTATGATAACGACAGATTTCTTATAGGGCACACTGGAACTCGTGGCCTGATATACCTCTCCCCGAGACTCAATAAGGGCAGTATAGTTAGTGAACCGAGGTTCATAACGATTACCCTTGGTTCTCTTATTGTCAGAGGTGGATGGCTCATTTTGTGGCCGTTTCCCACCATTCTTGCCATTGCCGTTCCCGTTGCCGTTGGGTTTTGACCCATTGGCGGCTTTGGCGGGCTCGGTTGTCCCCTTATCTTTGCCTGGGGGTTTTCCCTCGTTGGCAATGGCATCCTCGAGCTTGATATAGCGATCAGCTCGATCTAAAAATTCCTAGGTTGTTCTAACCCCATGCTTTCTGAGGCTCTCCCACAGAGGCGTACGGCGCATAACTCCTGCCGTTATGGCCATCATCTTGCCTTCGTCTCTCACCGTTTTCGCTTCGGCGGCTACTCGCATGAAACACTGAACGTAGTCTTTCAGCGATTCTCCGTCTTGCTGGCGTATTTCAACCAGCTGATTCGCCTCAGTAGGGTGCACACGACCCGCATAGAACTGTCAATAAAATTCTTTTACGAACATTTCCCAGGAAATTATACTTGCAGGAGAGAATTAAAAAACCACTCCTGTGCAGCGTCAGAAAGTGTTGTAGGGAAGATCCTGTATTGAGTGTCTTCAGACACTTTTTGAATGTCCATTTGTATCTCAAATTTGGTGACATGAGATACCGGGTCACCATACTCGTCAAAGTTCGGAAGCGTAGGCATTTCGAACTTGCTAGGAGTTTCCGCCATGGCTATCCTCTGGATGAAAGGAGTGCCTTTTCTCCTATCATGGTCGATATAAGATGTTCTTCCCCCGAATAGCTGCTGGACCGCCTGGTTGAGAGCATCTATCTGGTCTTGCACGACGCTAGGAACCGCTGGGGCCTCGTTGTTGCTGGGGGAATGTACTCATCGTGCCGCTCCCAGCGATCGTTGAGTACATCTCGAAAATATTCGTCTCTTCTCCTCTGCTCGCTAGCTCTGAGCCGATCAAAGACATTGTTATGTCTGGGCTGCCCCCCAGCATCGCGTCTTTCAGGGTAGTCGTCCCTAAGTGGTGGGCTTCTACCCCCTCCTCTTTCTTTGTTCCTCCGACCGGCATTACCTCTGCCTGAGTCGGCTTCGTTGTAATCGTGACCATCCCTAAACCTCGACTGGCCACGATGGGATTGACTGTTCCCTCGATTGCCTTCTCGGGCTGGTACCTCCTAAGCGTTAGAGGGTGGCCTGCGCTGGTCGGTAGGTCCCCGTGCATTATCATGCCATGGGGGTCCCTGGACCGCAGAGCCTGTCTCTGAGTTCCTTCTGTTTCCAGAAGGACGCTGCCCTCTTCTCGGTGGATTCGGCTAGTCGCCCTTATGGCGTCTAGGACTACGAGGCGGCTGCCCGGCCCTATTCTGCCTCTACTGAGGGGGATTGCCTCGACCAGCTTGGGATAAAGGCTGTGCTTCAAGATCCCTTGGTGGGGGATCATCCTGAGGCATTGTAGGATGCTCGGGCCTTTGTGGGCTCGAGGGCTGGATAGGCGGGCTAGGATTAGGACCTCTTTGGGGCAATCCATTTGTGGCCTGATCAGCCTGCGAAGCAGGTACAAACTGACTCCTAGCCAACTATAAAGCAGCTTCGAGGGCTGCCATGGCCTCCCTCTGACGGCGGTCCTTCTCCGCCTGCCTCTCACTTAGCTCCAGGCGCTACCGCTCAATTTCTTGTTGTTGCCGCGCCATGATCTCAGCAACGCTTTCTTGGCTGGCCCTCAGATTGGCCAGTTCATCCTGCAATACTCCCAGGGTAGTCCTCAGCGTCTCGGAGTCCATCTCTTCTTCATCTAATTCTAGATGTGGCTCATTCTCTGCCACGTTGGGAAGAGGAGGAGGCGGTTAAGATGGTGCAGCGCTAGCCGCCTGTCCAGTCTTCTTGGTAGTTTTCGTCATTGATGTTTCAACAACCTTGAATCAAGCTCTCAATGAAAGCACCAGAATGTTGACCCTGATTTTGGCCAACTGACACGGAGTCAAATAAGCTTGACGTGGAAAAATATATTGAAATGAATGTGATGACGAAAACAATAAGAACACAAGAATTTATAGTGGTTCGGCCCCAGAATCTGGTAATGACCTACGTCCACTTGAATTGTTATTGATATGAGATTCAAAGGGGTGATCAAAGAACTAGGGTTCAATGAGTTTCACTAACCTTTGAAGAAGAAAATACAATTATTCTAATGTAATCTCTCTGATCTCAAATAATTCGCTAGCTCAAAGAAAAAGTCCCTTCCCTTGAGCTTTCTTCTTCTATTTATAAGCTCAGGGAAAATTTACATTAATTTGTTATAGATATTCTTTCCTAAATAATCGGATACTCAGGAAATCATGGGAGATAATTTCGGATTCAATCATAACTGCCTAAGATTTCCTCCGTGTATAGCGTGCGTACGACCAGGCTGGTCGTAACAAGAAATCGATCGTTGCGGCAATAGATGTCTTCTTGGTCGATAGTCGAGCACGAATTCTGCCAGATGTCAGCCACGTGTATTTAATGCCTGCCATGTCATCCATGTCTGATTTTTGGGATAACATAAGTATATACATTGTTTTTGAAATATGATTGTAATGTTTTTCTTGTATTATTTTAAGAAATTAGCTCAATGGACAAAGGTTAAAGCTATAAGAAAAATACCAAACCCTGAGTATGATAATGGATCCGATGTGGAGGATTAGACGCATATAGGAACACATCGTTAAAATTTAGAATATTTTCACTAGTTGTTTTATTTTAAAAAAAAACATGTTATTTGCCTTTGTTATTGTTTTATTGTTTAGTAAGTGTTAAGTATTTTTTTTGGATTCAATTGAAAGTGTAAAGTTTAAATTTCTCTCTTATGGGTTAGCCCATTTGTGAAGGCACATTTGCTTTGCATTATTAGATTGGATCTAATTTAAACGAGTAACAATTAATAAAGCAATGGTTTAAATTCCTATATTTTGGGTCCAAGTGGAAGTTAGGGGGCCTTAGTAGTGGGTACGATATACTGAACCCAGCCCTCCTCCATGGAGGATTCAATTGTTAAGGCCCATTTACCCGAGTTGGACTTAATTTTAATAGGGTAGTTTTAAAAGATAGATGGACCTAATAGACAGTAGTACAATAGGCTAAGTTATAACCTCTACTTGTTTTGTTTGTCTTAGATTTTTACAATTTTTTTTTCTTTTTCTCTTTCGGGGAAACAGAAAAGAAATATGGAACAAGAACCAAGAGGATCTGAAAGACTAAATGGCCATGGAAGAGGCCGAGGCAGAGGCCGAGGAAGAGGTAGGGGCGAGGAAGAGGAGTAGCCTCCACCCCTTTATATGAAGAATTTCCAGCAACCCCGGGAGTGCTAAAAGCACCCAATGTAGTGGAAGAGCCGGCAGCTGCTGCTACTCGAATAAATTTGGAAAGAGAAAATGCCCGTCTTAGGGCAAAGCTAAGGAGAAGGGAAGAAGAGTTCCAAATTAATTCAGGGCAACAACAAGTGGCGCAACAAGTCATTCCTCTAGCACAATCACTACAGTTGGCAGAACCTCGCTACGAGGCAGTGTATGAACACTTTAGGAAGCAGCAACCACCGAACTTCGATGGCGGGTCAAACCCAATAGAAGCAGAAGAATGGCTTCGATCGGTGGAGTCCATACTAGAACACATGCGATTGGGGAACGAGGACCGAGTCTCATGCGCTTTGAGTTTACTAAAGAAATATGCCCGTATCTGGTGGGATATAGTGAAATAGACTAAAGATGTGAACGTTATGACTTGGGATGAGTTTATCCAAGTGTTCAACAAGAAATACTACGGTCCTGCGATTCTAGCCACAAGGGTGGACGAATTCATCACGCTTACTCAAGGGAATTCGTCTGTGACAGAGTATGCCAGGAAGTTTGATAGGCTGGCTAAGTTCGCGGCGGACATGGTACCCACTGAGACGCTAAGAATTCAAAGATTTGTGAAGGGACTGAAACCTATGATAGCCCGTGATGTGAAGTTGATTCGGGGGATAACCACTTATGCGGAAACATTAGAGGTAGCCTTGGAAGCTGAGCAGGCTGAAGAAAGGATTTGGAAAGAAGGCGCGGCCAGAAGGGACGTCAAAAAGAATAACAATGAACAGAATGACCACAAACGAAAACATGACGGTGGTCAAAATCAAAAGGCCAACAAGAAGAACAAGACTACATCAGAAAGTAACGGGAATAAGAAGCCCTATGTGGAATATCCCTAGTGCCCTATCTGCAAGAGGAAGCATTCAGGAGAATGTTGATATAAGACAAAAGGTTGTTTCAATTGCGGAGAAGAAGGACACATTAAAAAGGATTACCCTAAGATGAAAGATCAAAAGAAAGATGACAAGCTTGTGCCAGCCAGGGTTTTTTCTCTTACTAGAGAAGAAGCAGAAACTAGTAATACAGTGGTAACAGGTCAGGTCACTATCTCTCGTAAGCTATGCAATGTATTATTCGATTCAAGAGCTACGCATTCTTTTGTATCTATGAATATGATTGATAGCTTAGATAGACCATGCGAACTTTTTAGAGATGAGTTTGTCACGGAGTTACCATCGGGGGAAAAAATGCTATCTAGTAGAGGGGTGCGTAGTGTTGTAGTTAGAATCGAAGGAAAAGAATTACCAATATATTTGATCGAGTTAGACCTTAAGGATTATGATATAATTTTAGGCATGGACTAGTTAGAAAAATATGGGGCAACGATAGACTGTAAGGGTAAGGCAGTCAACTTTCAAACAGAAGGCGGAGACCAGTTCACTTTTAAAGGAGAAGTTTCCCAAAATCGTATACCGATAGTCTCAGCCCTCAAATCTCAATGGTTAATTAATAGCGGTTGCAAGGCATTTCTAGCCAGTGTGGTGGACAAAGCACAAGAGACGCAGCTCGAACCAAAAGATGTACCTATTGTATGTGAATTTTCCAAGGTGCTTCCAAAAGATCTACCGGGATTACCTCCAAGTAAGGAAATCGAGTTTGAAATAGAATGGGCACCTGATACGACACCAATCTCAAAAGCTCCCTACAGAATGGCACCTACCGAACTAAAGGAGTTAAAGATCCAACTACAGGAGCTTTTAGACAAGGGTTTCAACCGACCGAGCTATTCGCCTTGGGGAGCACCAGTGCTTTTTGTCATAAAGAAGGATGGGTATATGAGGATGTGCATCGACTATCGAGAACTAAATAAAGTGACGATCAAGAACAAATACCCTTTACCTTGAATAGACAATTTTTTTGATCAATCTACAAGGATCTGCAGTATTCTCGAAGATAGATTTGAGGTTGGGGTATCATCAGCTAAGAGTACGAAAAGAAGATATCTCAAAGATGGCTTTTCGAACTAGATATGGACACTACGAGTTTCTGGTAATGTCTTTTGGCTTAACAAATGCACCAGCAGCGTTCATGGATCTTATGAACCGTGTATTTAAGGACTACCTGGATAAGTTCATTGTGGTGTTTATAGACGACATATTGATCTACTGAAAAATGAAAGCCGAGCATGAAGAGCACCTGCGAATGACGTTGGAACGACTCAAAGGTCATCAATTATACGCTAAGTTTAAGAAATGCGAATTCTGGTTAGAAAAGGTGGCATTTCTCAGACACATTGTGTCTAAAGATGGCATGGAAGTAGATCCAGCCAAGATCGAAGCAGTGAAGGACTGGCCCAAACCCAAGAATGCAACAGAGGTGAGAAGTTTTATGGGATTGGCAGGATGCTATAGACGATTTGTTGAAGGGTTCTCCAAAATAGCTACACCCTTAACAAATTTGACGAGGAAGCAACAGAAATTTGTATGGACGGAGAAATGCGAAGAAAGCTTCCAAACGTTAAAGGACAAGCTTATATCAGCCCCAGTTCTATGCGTCCCAAACGATAAGGGAAAGTTTGTAGTATATTGCGACGCGTCGAAGCAAGGACTTGGATGTGTTTTGATGCAAGATGAAAGAGTGGTCGCCTATGCCTCGAGACAGCTTAAGGAGTATGAACATCGGTATCCGACTCATGACTTAGACTTAGCAGCGGTAGTTTTCGCTTTAAAGATTTGGAGGCACTATCTGTATGGAAAAGTCTGAAATCTATACGGATCACAAAAGTCTAAAGTACTTCTTTACGCAGAATGAGCTTAATATGAGGCAACGAATGTGGCTGGAGTTAGTAAAGGACTATGATTGTGAGATCTTATATCATCCGGGAAAGGCTAACGTCGTGGCAGACGCAGTTAGTAGGCGGAGTTACGAAAGCTTGTCAACACTTAAGGGGATAACTCAACACTTACAAGATGATATTAAGAGGTCCGGAATTGAGCTAATAACTGGACAACTAGCTGACCTCACGATCAAGTCAACTCTAATGGAGGAAATAATGGAGAAACAACAAGAAGACGAGTTTCTTCTTAAGATGAAGGCATCACTACAGAGCTCAGAGAATGTTGATTTCTCCTTGACAAAAGAAGGGATGCTACGATATAGGAATCGGATATGTGTGCCCGATAATGGTGAATTAAGAGAAAGTATTATGAAGGAAGTGCACACTACTCCATATTCACTTCACCTGGGATCGACCAAGATGTACAACGATGTCAAGACAATGTACCGGTGGCCGGGGATGAAGAAAGACATAGCAGAATTTGTAGCGAAATGCCTTACTTGTCAACTAGTTAAGGTCGAACATCAAAGACCCACTGGAACTTTGCAACCATTAGAGATTCCTGAATGGAAATGGGAAGATATAGCGATGAACTTCGTGATGGGATTACCAAGGACCACCAAGCAGCATGACTCTGTTTGGGTGATAGTAGATAGACTCACAAAATCTGCTCACTTCTTACCAGTAAGAACAGTTTATAATGTTGAGCAGTACGCAGAGCTTTACGTGGCAGAGATAGTAAGACTACATGGAGTTCCAAAGATGATAGTCTCTGATAGAGGATCAGTTTTCACATCAAAGTTCTGGGAAGGTTTACATCGTGCAATGGGCACTAAGTTAAAACTAAGTTTGAAATTTCACCCTCAAACTGATGGTCAGTCAGAATGCACCATACAAATATTAGAAGATATGCTGAGAGCGTGTGCTTTAGACTTCTCAGGATCATGGAGCAAGTATCTTCCATTAATAGAATTCTCTTACAACAACAGTTATCAGGCAACGATAGGCATGACACCTTATGAGATGCTATATGGAAGGAATTGTCGATCACCACTTCATTGGGATGAGGTTGGTGAAAGACAATATTTAGGACCTGAGGCTGTAAGAGAAGCAACTGAGGCAGTAGCAAAGATAAGACAATGAATGATTGCCGCTCAAAGTCGCCAGAAAATCTATGCCGACGCTAAGAGATGAAATGTTGAGTTTTTAGTAGGCGACCAAGTCTTTCTCAAAGTTTCTCCAATGAAGGGAATTATGCGTTTCAGAAAGAAAGGAAAGTTAAGCCTGAGGTTTATAGGTCCTTTTGAGATATTGGACAAAGTAGGGCATGTAGCATATAGATTGGCTTTACCACCATCATTAGCTGAAACACATAATGTTTTTCATGTATCGATGTTGAGAAAATACATATCAGATCCATCCCATGTGCTCAATTACAAGGCTCTAGAGTTAAAACAAGATTTTAGTTATGAAGAACGACCAATACGCGTTCTAGAGTGAGGAACTAAGGAGTTAAGGTCCAAAAGTATCCCTATAGTTAAAATCTTGTGGAGCAATAGCACTGAAAGATAGGCAAAATGGGAATTAGAGGCAGATATGAGGAAACGATATCCCGAGATATTTGGTGAGTAAAATTTCGAGGACAAAATTTCTTTAAGGAGGGAAGATTGTAATATCCAAGTAGCTCGGTTATTTAATTGTTTGCTATTTAGTTATGACATGTTCATTAATAGTGTTAATTTAAAATAATACTTTTAGTTGGGGTATTATTTTAATTAATTTTAGAAAAGTGAGATTATTGCATAGAATTTTAGCTTGTTAGATAAATTGGTATCAAGTTATGTCTAGTTTAAAAAAAATGGTTGAATAAATTATGGAGAATAGATTTTAAGTTTTATTTAGTTGTTAGTAATTTTCCAATTATATAATGTTAGTCATGTAGTGACTACGTTAGTTCAAAGTTATATATACTTTGAAATTGAAAAATAGAATTTTATTTTGAACAGATGATAATATGATATGGTTATTAAGATATTTAAGTATTTGACTTGGTCAAATGTGGCAACTAAAGTAATAATGATGAACTAAGTAATTGAGGATATAAGCAGTAGAAAATTTTGGTCTGCTAAGACCATTTTTTTAGGTTGGTATATTGTTAAATTAAATAAAATATATTTGTTAGTATTATATAGAGAGAATTCGGTGAGTAGGGGTTGTTAAGAATGATTTTATATGCACTTAAAAGAAAGAATATTATTTAAATGTTTATATTATGATTTTATATCATAGGACAGGCTTAACAATAATCTGGTAGAGATAGATATATTAGTAATAGTTAAAGTTAATAGTATTTTATTATTATATAAACTAAATGATTGGTTCATAAATTAAGTAATATAATAACAATCTAAATTCCTAGTATCAGGAACGACTAGGTTAGATTGGTTAAGCCAAATTAGTTAATTAATATCTTAGGAACTAAAATTTGAGTTATGGAGATATTCTAGGAATTTTGAAATTTAAATGGAAGTGTAATAGTTATTAAGCCTATAAATAGAGCTCATAGCTCTACATTCTTCACACAATCAAAGCTTCCAAATACATTCTCATTTTTTTCAAGAAGCACTACCATTTGTGCTCATTAATCCCCATAAAGCCGAACACCATAAGCATACTAAGTTCATAACTTTAGTTGCTTGAAGATAGACGTTGTTTTTTGGAGGCTCAGGATATTAAGGTTGTTATATCTTGTTTCTAGGTGTGAAGGTATGGCTTCTATGAGGTTTTATATTTTGAAATTTTAGTTGTTATTAATGATTCTAATTAGTTTTAATTGTTATATATAAGGTTTGGGTGATTCGCTATAGCAAGAGCAATCTTTTTTTTTCTTCTCAATTCACATTCAAGATAAGGAAAATTAGATAGTTTAGTATTATGATCTAGTTTATGTAATGTATGATATAGTTTATTTGTGTATGACCTAACATTTCAGGTACAATAAATGGGTAAGTGTGTCTGGACCTAAGGTGTCCAATGATGTATGACGGACTATGTCTGGAAGGCTCGGTTGCCAAAACTTTATGACGGACTTTTGTTCGGAGCTTAATTGACAGCCCTGTATAAGCACTTATCTTTTTATTATATCTGATTTGTTATTTTTAGTTATGATTATGAGTTATGACCTATGATGTATGATCTATGACCTATGACTTATGACTTAGAGTATGACTTATGATTTATAGATTATGATTTAGAATTATGACTTAAGATATGATATGATCTAGATGTTTTTGGTGAATATATGTTATGTTTGATTATATGACTAACTCTTGTTTGTATTTTCCTTATTGGGCTTAAAAGCTCACTCCTTATGATGTTGTTATTTCAGGAAATTAAAAATAGAAAGGTCGGTGGCAAGTGGGACCTAAGAGCTTCATGATGTATTCGTTGGGGACAATACATGATGTATTCGTTGGGAAATTAAATGTTGCTCATATTTTTATGTTAAAGACAATTATTTTGTATTTTGTAAAACCATGGATCCATGTATTTTTTTAAAAAGTTTTTATTAAATAAAAGAGCAATATTTACGATTATGACCCAACGGTGTGTTCTCGGTAATCTATGAGAAATTAGGGCATTACACAAAATCACCAACTGCTTTGTAGGTTCCCTCCTTCAGATCAAATTGTAGAGCCAAGAACCTTTATTGTCGTTGACGAGTTGCAACAAATTTTTGGATCGAGACCGACCTCTTCTTTTTGCGGCAGCCACTGCATATGTTAAGTAAACAATACAATTAAATAAAATAAAATAATAATAATTTGTCATTTATTGATAAAAGATAGACTAATTATAATATATTACTTGTCTCACAGGAAGTAGGAACTCGCGTGGGTTCTGGAGGTGGAGGAGGACCCACTCCATCATTGCCTCGAGAATGAGCAAGAGTAGTAGATATATCTTTGCAGTTTAAATAATTTTAACTTAAATTCAGTTATAGTTGGAGGTCAATTACATAACTTAAATAATTTCGGTAATGCAGTTGATACTATTGAAAAACAAACATTGTTGAGAAAAGTCATATATTGATTGAAAAGTCTTGAAATTAATACATACACATTAAACATACAAATATGAATATGCATAAGAAAATATTATTCCTCATAATTGTCGATTCCTACATCATTATCTGTACTTTCTAAATCATCTTCACTAAGTTTTTCATCATCATCGTCATTGATGAAATCATCATCCACATTCAGAACAGATCGAGACATTTCCCCAATTATGCTAGTGTGACTAGGTCGATCCAGATGCATAATCTCCAACTCTCCTAATTCCATATTGAGCATTAAATTTGATGAAGTACTATCATGCACGACCTCAACCTCGTTATCATCATCGATACTTGAATGATCCCAGTTCTTTCAATGATTGACTTCTTCTACTACCTTCCAATTTTTGTTTCCTGAAAGATCTTTGTAATGCCCTAGTTACGCCAGAACAGTTACGGTGAACCGGAAATTTGACCCGCTACCCGAGTCCTTTGGTTAAAAACGTGTTCTAAGTGTTATTAACAGGCTAAGGTGGAAAATCAGTAAAAAGGAAAGGATATGCTTTATTGAGTATATAAAACTATTCATGAGCTCATCAAAACGTTTACAAGTTATTTACAACTCAAAATGGTCATCACTGTTTCAAATTTACAAACCCGCCGACCTAAGCGGCAAAATTAGGGTAAACCCCCTAGTTCCTCTGAGAACTCCTTAGCCGTGGTGGTCAAGCGGCCGCATATGTACACATCACCACCTAAGTTCTCCACTCAAGGCTGGGTGAGCTTTTCTTTCCCTTTACCTGCACCACATAGCTCCCATGAGCCAAAGCCCAGCAAGAAAACACAGTATTGCATATAAACATTATCAAATGATTATCATTATAATCACATAGAGCTTATAGCTCTTAAACAGATGAGTGAATATCATTTGAGGTTCTAGAAAACCATACTAAGTGACTAACAAACAAGTCACTAACTTAACCAGAATAGTGGCTGCTAGGTAAGCCACTAGCCTTAAACAGATGAGAGACTGATGGGTAAGTCTCTAACTTAACAGATGAGTGACTGATGGGTAAGTCACACAAGCGCTTATAATATTCATCGAACTTGAGGTCGGTCTGGCATTAATGCTCTTTGAGTAATCCAATGCAATTGCCGATTAGATCTAATCTTTATTGGTTTGTGTTGAACACGCTAAGGCCGTCCTGACTTATCAGTCAGCACTGTGTGACCAATGCCGAGTACCACTGCCGAACCTGACTTATGAGTCACAGCTTCACAGTTGATACTGACACATTTGCCAAATATGACTAATTAGTCAGTACCATGCACATGTGAGCAAGATTTTTTAAGTATTCAATAATCAATCCATTGCCACATTTACACAATCAACATGCTTCATGAACAGCCATGCATGTCACAAATGGGGTGCAGTTTTCTTACCTCTGGTTCGAGCGAGAATTAATGTTAGAACGACCCTTGAGAACGACCTGTCTTTTGTCCCCTTAGCGATAACCTGGTCATAACCAATTATGGGATTCCATCAATAGAATGAATAACAAAGGGTTCCCAAACCAAAACCTAGCCACCGAGACATCGAATACTACTACTAAACCGGGTAGTAGGATCGATCCCGAGGCCTAAGGCTAGGATCCCTAAGCCAAAAACCCATTTCTGGCCAAAATTCCACTAAGGGCCGTGACCCTCCTTGGCCATGCCGCGGCCCGCCCCTCAAACAGAGGCGGCCTCCATCAGCACCCCTCAAGAGCCGCGGCCCTCCTTGGCCATGCCGCGGCCCAACCCCCAGTTCAGCCAACACTCTGGTTTTTTCTTCCCTTGCGATTTCCCTTGGAACCAACCTTTCAAACCAAGCTCAAACACCACTCAAACATCCAATACGACCCCTAAACTTGATCTATAACACTCCCTCATCAAAAACCAAGTTAAACCCCAATCAAAACTTCCATCAATTCCAACTATCTACAACAAAATCATGAGTTGAAACTAACAACCAAAATAGAGCATACATGGAAACTAGTGGCTAGAAACTTACCTCAAACTCAGGTTGTGACGCTCTTCAATGGTAGACCACTCTCCCAAACTCCCAAGGCCTACTTCCCAAGCTTAAATCCTCAACAAGTGCTCAAAAATCACAAAGAAGATGAAGGAGGAGGAAGGTACAGGTAAGCTTAAAAAACTTGCTCTGTTTTCCCTCTGTTTCACAGCCATAAAGGTAGTTTATTTCTATCCTAGGGGTAAAAAGACCATTCTACCCCTAGGTAAATTAAGGGTTTCTAAAGGCTCCCAAGGGAAAATTTGTCATTTCCAACCTATCTCGTTAATCATAATTAACGCTCTCCAATTCACGCTATTCTCAATAATCCAAAACACCAACAATTTATATCTCGTTACCCTTTAACTCCCGGTAACGCTCTAATCATTAAAAACACCCTGAGACTCATCCTGAGCCTCGAACTTAAACATGTTATGACTAGACCGCTAATCAATATTCCAAGATCTTCTCATGCCGAATAGCTCGAACAAACCCACATTATAATGTGGTCTCAACAACATTTCACCGACATGCATACAAATATACAATTATGCCCTTAACGGGCCAAATTACCATCACACCCCTGTAATTATGATGCGGACCCACATGCATGCATTTAACATCATATTATAATATAATTCACATAAACATGCATATTATCATTTAATGACATAATTAAACAATTATGGCCCTCCCGGCCTACTAATCCCGCCATTAAACCACATCGGAGAATTCAGGGCATTACAATCTTCCAAGTAGAAAACTTTTTTTGCTTGAGTGGCGAGAATAAATTGATTGTTCTTGTACCCATCAGAATTATTCATGATGCTAGTTATGTTATTCTCAGTCACATTTCGACCCTTGCTTGCATCGATGTAGAACCATTTGCATCGAAACAATACTACCGAGGAACCATGGGAATAGCATAACTCTACAATCTCCTCGCCATGGAAAGTGAAACCATCAGTTCCTGGGACCGAAACTCCACTATTTTGAGTGGTAAATCTTTTGTCATAACTATGGACCAAAAACCTCACACTATTAACAATGCAAGCCGTGTAAGAATATGCATTCTGATAGGACCCGTTTGCTAAAGCAAATAATTCATCAATACACTCAGTTTACTGTACTTGTTGCAAACGACCCATCTATAGAGTATGACACAAAAAAAGAAAACACAATGAGATGAGTATTAATCGATACAGGCTAGTCTGTAGGGTAAGGTGGTAACGAACAAGTCAAAGAACTCAAATAATACAATCAGTTAGAATACTAACCACTCAGAATTGAGATTGAATTGACCTATGGTTAACTATATGATATGACTAGAATAGATAATAACGGTATATTTACTTATCTTATCAACTGTCAATATCGGTCATGTCCGATGTAACAAAAACATCCGATCTTATCTACTTTGCTAATGTTCTGGAAAGAACATAACATTGTAATGTGTAAGTAGATCATATCGTAGATTGGCAAGTCAGTGTAAATCCTGTGCACTGACTAATCTTAGGACTAACTTATTTTGAACATATAATCATATTTATATTCCACTGTGATTACGTCACTATAAATAAGATTAGCTATTTGTTCGGGATTTAATAGAAGTTTATATTAAATAAATAATTATGAAAATAAAACATGTGAGCAAAGTGATTAACCAAGTCAAAAAAATGATTTCTATTCTTTTTTGATAATAAAATGAGATTACAAAGAATTTAGGTTTTAATTATGGCATAAAACCCAACAAAAGAGTACATAGGATGTGGTTTGATCAACTTTGTACCATCTTCTTTGAGGTGCAACTCTTCTCAGATACCCCAATTCTTCAAGTCTACTCATGCGTTGGCGGTGTCTTTACATTTCTCATTCATAAGAAAAGTATCGAGTAAACAGTCACAAACATTTTTCTCTACATGCATCACATCTAACTTGTGTTTCAGTTCTAGTTCAGACTAGTAATAAAGCTCAAAGAAAATACTAATTTTACTCCAATTAAGATCTTTTAGATCTTGCTTTCTTTTCACACCCCCGAAACTGACATGTTTACCCGGAAAACGATCTAGAACATGCGCTAATTGTTCGAGTATGTCTTGACTACTGAATTTTCTTGGAGGACATCCTTTTTCATAATTCATGTAACGCCCTAATTTCTTATAGATTGCCGAGAACACAAATATTGCTCTTTTATTGAATAAAAACTTTAAAATAAATAAATGGATCCACAGTTTTACAAAAATAAAATAATTGTCTTTAAAATGATCGATACTTAAATAAAACTTTAAAAGAAAACATTCTTGAATAAAAATAAATAAATAGGCCCGCTTGATCTTCCTCGACTATATGGTCCCCATGAGTATATCACGAAGCTCTTAGGTCCCACTCGCCACCGACCTTTCTATCATCAATTTTCTGCACAACAACATCATAAGGGGTGAGCTTCTAAGCCTAGTAAGGAAAATACAAACAAGAGTTAGTCATATAATCATATAATCAAACATATCATAAATTTCACAAAAGTCATACCAAAACTTATTAATACTAATCATACAACAATAAACCCTAGGTCATATCATAACCTAAATCATATCATAAATCATAATCTAAGTCATATCCATAAATCATAAGTCATAGATCATAATTCATAGGTCATAAGTCATAAGTCATAGATCATAGGTCATAAGTCATAATAACAAGTCAGATATAATAAAAAGATAAGTGTTTATACAAGGATGGCAATTAAGCCCCCGACATCACTTAGGTCTGTCATAAAGTTTTGGCAACCGAGCCTACCAGATATAAGTCCGTCATACATCATTGGACACCTTAGGTTCAGACACGCTTACCCCTTTATTGTACCTGAAATGTTAGGTCATACATACATAGACTATATCATAAACTACATAAACTAGGTCATAATACTAAACTACCTAATTTTCCTTACCAAAAACCAGAATATTGGAGACAAGAGCGGGATTGAAAACTCCTAAAACCAAACATAAGAAACCATAAGTCCTCTAGAGAAAGAAGATGAATAAAAAAATCTAAACCATTAAAATAGTAACTTACCGAAGACCTTAAGTTTCAAGAAACTCAAACACCTAACCAAAAGTCGTTATAACGAATTAGTATTTGAAGAAAAGGAAAGAGTAAAAAGAATGGAAATGAACTAAACCTGAAGATAAAGAATACCTTGGATATCTTAAAACCTCGACCTATACCTCGAACACCGAAATCACATAGAAACTTACTTCCCAAGTGTTTATAAAAGCTTTATATTTGAAAGCTTTAACCCCAAAACCCTAGTGTTTCTCTCTAGAATGAACTTAGCAGCTTGGAGGCTCTGAACTGTGTTTGAATGATAAAAAGAATGGCTGAGTACTAGGTCCTTTTTATAGAGTTCAAGGAGTGAAACTAACTCCTTTTAAAATGAATAAATAAATGATTAAAAATTGAATAAATTTGAATTATCTGTTCAACAGATGCCCAGAACTCGGTCAAATACATTCAGGAACAAGTCAAAGTTGTTGAGGGTTGTTTCTAGTTCAGAATTCTATGAAAATTCAAATATGGCCACTGGAGCCGATATATCGCCCCTACCTATGCCCTGAGGGTCCATGGTTTCGTTCGTGCAAAGTCGACGTGTTTTCCGTATCAATCATAGGCGACACATATCGACCCCTATAGTTGCGATATATCGGCAGACGATGATATTTTAAACACGTTTTTGCACACTTTAGCACACTTGAATTTTTTAAAACCATTTTAACTAAGTCAAACATGATCGTAAAAGCTGCTGGAAGGTTCTACACCTTCTAGATCTATCCTTTAATAAATTTATTCATCTAAAATCCTTAATTCCTTAATAAACGTACATGTGACAAGTGTCACGTTCTTAATTATTCAATCTAAACCTTAGGTTATAATAAATAATATTTCTAGGACTTTATTCATTAATCAAACCTTATGATAAAATTAATATTTCTAAACCATATGTTAAACTTATAAAATCCATAACTATTTCTACGAGTTTTCAACTAAATCCCGGCTTTGACTAATATCCTCGAAAACTAAAATTCTATAGCTACTACTACTACTACTGCTACTGCTACTGCTACTACTGCTACTGCTGCTGCTACTGCTACTTCTACTACTACTACTGCTCTACTACTGCTACTACTACTATATAGCTAAGTAATATTCTGGGACGCTACAATTCTCCTCTACTTAAATGAATTTTGTCCTTGAAATTTACTTTCCAAACATCTCAGGATACCACTCCCTTATATATTCCTCCAACTCCCGTGTGGCCTCTCGTTCTGCTCACTGGGGCCACTACCCTGGCTAGATGCAGTAAAAGGAGGCACCATCCTCCGAGCATCGCGCCTAGTGGTGCCCTCTCTCCATATCTGATCCTTGACCCCCTCAGCTGTTAAGGCCTTGTCCACTACCTGTGCATAAGTGGTAGTCCCCGAATCCAAATTTATCTTGACGTCATGAGCGATAATGAAATTTAATCCCCGCATAAACCGATCTCTCCGTGCCATGTCAGTTGGTCCCAAATCTAGTGCGAACTTCACTAACCGGTCAAACTTCAAAGCATACTCAGTAACCGTCATCTGGTTCTGAGTCAGGTTGGCAAACTCATCTACCTTCGCAACTCGGACCGCGACACTATAATACTTCTCAATGAAAATATTTTTGAACTTTTCCCAAGTCATAACTGCGATGTTTCTTCTCTGAGACATAAGATCCCACCAGATGTGGGCATCTTCTCAAAACATGTAGCTGGCGCAAGCTACTCTCTCATTCCCTTCCACCCTCATGAAATCCAGGATGAAAGAAACCATGTTCATCCACTACTCTGCCCGCAGTGGGTCTGGACCACCCTCGAAGGTGGGAGGTTGCTGCTTCCTGAACCTCTCATACAAAGGTTCCCACCTATTCTCCACAGCAGGCTGGGCTAGCACTGGTGCCATAACTTATGGAACCTATAACCCAATGCCCTGAGGAGGGGCATGTTGCCTTAACTGTCAAAGCTCTTCTTCTGTTCGGTAAAGTCTAGCTTCCATCCCGACAAATAACTGTTGCCAATTTGGTGGGTAGATGGAGGGTCCTAACCCTGGTTGTCATCCTCGGCCCTATTGTTGCGAAGTCTGAATGATCGTTGAGGCATTAGTACAATATGCTTGTTATCAATGACACCGCACATCAGGCATGGTAATAACATCCAAAACCACCTCCCAACTTCATAACCAATCACAGCCAGCAAATCCACATAACACAAATAACATACATGGGGCCATGCCCTAGCCTCATGCCTATACTAACTAATTCATCATGCTCTATATAAATACTCAGGCAAATAGGGCACTTTAACAAGCAATTAAACATATAATTCAATAATTACCAACCAATCATGAGTCGAGCTTGTCACTGGAAGTGAGCGTACATGTTCGGTCGATCTCCAGGAACCATAAACCTTGGCTCGCTCTGATACCAAGTTGTAACGCCCTATTTCCTTAGAGCCATTACTAAGTGAGTTAAAAATGTGCCATCAACTCGCTAATCAAGGTTTTAGGTTAAAAGTGTGATTAACTATAACAAAACTTGTTTAAAGACATTAAGTATAAGACATTTGGTTATTCATTGAAATCATAAAGAGTTGTACATTTGGGATCCCAAAATAATGTTTAGAAAATAGTTTACAACTCAAGATTACAACCAAGGTTGACCTAGGCGACAAAACGAATCAATACAATGCATTTTCCCAAAATAACCCTGGCCCTTAACGGCCAGGCAAGCCGAACATGTACCCGTCACTCTATGCTCTCCTTACTCATGGTTGTTCGACATATCCTTTGCCCTTACCTGCACCATAGAGCACCACTGAGTCGATGCCCAGTAAGAAAACTCAACACAAAACATATAACATATGCATCACAATCCATAGTATATAACAAAACAATCAGCAGGCTAAACACATAGCGGCCAACGCCGTTCCAAGCGCTTTACCAGGCCCTAGGTCGTAGTATTCATCGAGAAGGTGGCTTCAGCACCCTAGGAGGGTCTTGCCCTAACGGCCTGCACTCAACGTGCTCAACGCAGATCCTGGCCCCTTGCCTTACTTGGCTTCCTGCCTTTCTCGGCCTTCACCGTTCCAATCCTTTGTCATTCCCAGCCTTCGTTGTTCCCGGCCTTTGCCTTTTACTCACAAATATGCATCCCATAGCACAATATCAACAGATATTTAAACATATACTAAATATAAACATTGGCGCCATGCCCTGAAATACAATCATTAGGGCTACGCCCTGCAATACAAATAATAAGGCCACGCCCTGCTCTACGGGTACAACAGTTTTCTTACTTGTGTCCCGAGCTATCTGAGCACCGCGATCCCGAGCACAGTCCTCGAACTCGAGCCTCATTGATAACCTAATCACAACATATTCATAATAGCCATCCATCAAGTTCTAATCCAATAAATAACTTTGGAATATAATTCTAGCCTCCAAGACCTTGGATTCTACCAAACCGGGTAGTAAAACCATTCCCAAGCCTTAACATTTGAGTTCCTGAGCTAAAAACCTTCAAACAACCTACATTTCATAATTGAACCGCGACCCAGCCTTTTAAGGGCCGCGGTGCACTCAAGTCAGAGGTAAAAATGCCTCTCTGCTGAGGGACACGAGCCGCGGTGCTCCAATCCCTGAGTTGCAGCGTGCCTAGCGAATCAGAGGCTTTCCAGCATCTTCCAGCACATGGGTCGCTGTGCTTGAAGAACAGGGCCGCGGCTTGAACCTCCAAACCCAAAAAATCTTCCTTTATTCAACATATTTCTCCGAACCTAACCCATGAATTCTCACCTCAAATACCAGTTAAACTCAGAACTAAGCCTAGAGTTCCTTTCCACACAACCAAGTCTCCATAACAAATCCATAGACAATCCCATAAACTCAGTCAACACCCATAATTAAACTTAAAATCCATTTTCATGCTAGCCTAAGGTTTTAACACAATCCAGCAAAGTTCAATAGCCAGATTCAATTAAGGAGCTTACCTCTGTACTTAATTCAATCCCTGAACTAATTCTCTGAGTTTTCAAGGTTCCAATCCAGCAATCCTTTAGCCTAAATCCTCAAAGTTTTCTCCAAATATTCAACACCACAAGAGAGAGAGAGAGAGAGAGAGAGAGAGAGAGAAAATCGATGGAGAGAAAGAACTAAAAGTTGAGTATTCCTTCTGTTTTGTTTTTCCTTCTAACTCCTTCTAGTGTCCTAGCAATCAAAGGAGTCTAAGCCTATCCCTTGCCAAAAGTCTAAAATGCCCCTTAAGTCTATCTAAATCCTCAAGTGCCACCAAGGGCAATTTCGTCAATTTCCAAGTCCCGCTAATTCCTCGGGTGATCCTATAAATCCTTGTTTAATCCTGAAATGTCCAAATCAATGCTAAACTACTACCCGTTACTCGATAAATCACGAACACACATTACCTTCACAAAATACTCCTAGGCTCCTCCCGAGCCGGGTATTCGACCCTGTTGTGACTTTCTAGCTAAATTGATCCCTAGGACCGTCTCGGGTTGTGCATAACAAGTATATCACCACTCATGGTATCAATCACAATATACACATATTGCATTTATGCCCTCAACGGGCCAAAATTACAAATATGCCCCTAATAGCCAAATGGGGTCCACACGCATATTTAATTCCCCTAAACATGCATTTATAATCACATAATCATCAAATTCATATATTAACGTAATTAGATCAATTATTGCCCTCCTGACATGTTAATCAAGGCACTAAGCCTTATTAGCAAATTTGGGACGCTACAATTGTCATACTTAATAACCGGGGCTCAAGCCCTAATCATAACCCGGGTGCAGCTTTATTACCTCATGTCCCAAGCAAATATTGTATGGCAATCCTGAGTGCGATCCTTACTCCCGAGCCTAATGATATAACTCGGTCACAACATATTCACGAATAATCATCAAGAACTAAGCCAATTAAAATCTTCAAGATTGATTCCTAGCCTTCGGGACCTCGAATTCTTCTAAACCGGGTAGTAGTTACCTTCTCGAGACTTTTGGTTTTTGTTCTCGTACTAAAAAAACCTATTTGGCCAATTTTACCCATTTGAGTCGTGGCGCCCCTTACTAAGGGTCACGACACTCTACAAGTCAGAGAGCCCTCCATGCCATTTCTCTGGACACGCGTCGTAGGGAAACCACCAGACGCTGTGGATCCATGACGATTTAGAGAACCACCCCAGCCTCTGAGTTCTTGCGAGCCGCGACACTCCAAGAACGGAATCGCGGCGCAAGCCCGCGAACCCAGATTTTCCAACATTTTCTCTGAACCAAATCCCTTAAAACTCACCCTAATTAACCACCAAAGCCCCAATTAAGTCTAAGACTCTCAAAGACACAACATAACCAAAATATAATCCCTAAGAACCAAACCAAATTCTTTCCACAACTCAAAACCAATCCCACAATCTTAAAACTTATACAATCTTAAACCACACCTGAATTTCTTCAAAATCTAGAGTAAATCTTACCTCAAATGAACAACTATGACCTCAAGCTGCTTCCTAGACCACTCCAAAGCTTCAAGATTCCCAGCCTCTCTCCTCAAAAATTGAAAAATCTCTAAGTGCCTATAGAGAGAGAGAGAGAAAGAGTTGACAGACTGCTGATTGTTATGTTCTTTTCTTTCATACTTAGCTTCTACAGACCTCTAGTAACTAAGGTAATCTAAGGCTAGGGAAAGACCATAGCGCCCCTAGCCCAAAACCTAGCTCTTTAATGCCCCTAAGGGCAATATCGTCATTTACCACTTTTTCGCACTAAACCTCAAATTACACTTAAAATTCCTAATTAATCCCACAAATATTCCAATTACTAATATTTTCCCCCACTAATAATTCATAATGTAATATCCCCAGTAACTCACCAAATTACTAAAATACTCCTAGGCTCACCTCGAGATCAGGTGAATTATTGTGATACTGTATTGGTAATTTAAGAGATCAGGAGAATTATTGTGGAAGGACTTATCAGTGATTTTGATAAAGCTGGTTATGACTGGCTTTGGTTTGACCCAGGGTATGGATTGGTTAAGTAATTATGGGGCAATTTTAAATGACAAGGAAGGTATAGTAACTATTGGGCTTGAGAGTGGGAAGCCTTGTGAAAATTAGCACTGTGAATGGATTTGATATGTTTATGACATCTGTAGTGAGAGCTAGAGTTGTATGGCAGAGAGATGCATGGAACTCTTAGCTAGTTGTAATGCCCCAAATTTCCTAATAAGGTTTAGGACCTTGATTAGGAGGCCAGGAGGGCCATAATTGATTTGTTATAGTATTTAATGATTATATGCATGTTTACGTGAATTATATTATTATATGATGGTGGATGCATGCATATGGGAGAATTTATCATTGTGAGGGTATCTTGATAATTTGGCCACTGTGGGCGTAATTGTATATTTTGGGTGCATGATTGTGATTAATTAATATAGCCACACTATAAGGTAGATTGGTTCAAGCTATCGACATGAGACGATCATGAGATGTAAGTGTTCGGTCTAGTCATAACGGGTTTAAGTTCGGGGCTCTGGGTGAGTCTCGGGGTGAATTTAATGATTAGAGCATTACCGGGAATTAAAGGGTAATGAGATATGATTTAATGGAATTTGGGAATATTGAGGATAGCGGGAATTGGAGAGCGTTAATTATAATTAACGAGATAGGCGGGAAAGGACGATTTTACCCTTGGAAGCTTTTAAAGGGGTTTATTTGGCTTAGGGGCATTATGGTCTTTTGACCCTAAGGATTTATATCAGCTTTTAAGTGTTGGAAGGCTGTGGAAATACAGGGGAAAAACAGAGTCCCTCCTTCTTCTCTCCCGATAGATTTTCTTACTCTTTTCTCTTTGGATTTTCGAGCTCAGTTTGAGGAATCGAGCCAAGGAACCAAGCTTAGCCAAGCTAGGGTTGTGATCCACCATTGAAGAGGGTGTGTTTCCAAGATTAAGGTGAGTTTCTAGCCACTAGAACTCTTGGTTTTACTCTGTTTTATAAGTTAAGTTTCAGCTGGTTTTTGGGTTGGAAACTTGGGAATCGGTTGGGGTTTTGGCTAGGGTTCTTGGGGTTGTGGTCCTTAGGACATGTGGAGATGGTATTTGGGTTCATTTGGGAGTTAATTTGACGTTTGGAAGCTTTTGGTTTGGGTTAGAAATGGTAAAATCGAAGGAAGGAAAAACTGGGATTTGGCTGGCTGAAGGTAGCGCTACAGCGCCCAGTGTAGGGCGCTATAGCGCTACCTGCAGGGAGGTTGGGCGGTTTGTGTTTCTGCCTTGAGCGCTGGGGCGCTAGAAGGGCAGTGCTGTAGCGCTCCCCTGTTTCCTCTTAACCCTGTTTTGGGTGTTTTTAAGGGCTTTTGGCTTGGGGTTTCAATCCTTAAGGCCCGGGATCGAATCTACTCACCGTATGGGCATGTTTTGAGGTCCCGAGAGTGGGGTTTAGGTTAAGACCCTATCTTTGGTAATTTTCATTAATTGGAGATTGTTTTGGTTATGATTAGGTGACCGCTAAAGGATTAAGGATCGATCGTTCTCAAGGGTCGTTCTTGTTTTAACCTCTACTCGAACCGGAGGTAAGAAAACTGCACCCTGTGTATATGTGACATGCATGGTTATTATGATGCATGTTAGTTGATTATTATGTATGACATGCATGGCTATTCTTGATGCATGTTGGTTGACTATTAAACGTGACATGCATGGCTGTTATTGGTGCATGTTGGATGGCTGGATATTGCATATAATGCATGAGAAACATGTGATTAGGACATGCTTTGTATACTGAGTATGATATCGTCCAGAGCTTGAGCCTCTGTGTTTATGCATGGTCCTAATTGTACTAGTACCTGTTTAATAAGCATGCTGAATACCTTGTTTATGGATATGGAACATGTGATATATGATTGGCGGCATGACTTATTTGTGAATGACAATGACTAGTCAAGGACCGACTCTAAAGTCGAGAATCACGCATTGAATGGCTCTATGGCATTAATGCGAGACCGACCCTAAGGTCGATGAATCAAGCATTGAATGTCTCCATGGAATTAATGCTGGACCGACTCTAAAGTCGAGAATCGTGAATTGAGTGGTTCTAAGGCACTAATGCCAGACCGACCCTAAGGTCGATGATCACGCATTGAATAGCTCCATGGCGTTAATGCGGGACCGACCCTAAGGTCGAAGAACTTATAAGCGCTTGCCTGGTCTACGACCAGATGACTATAGCCAAGGTATATGACCCCGGTGACTGTTTGTCACATGGCTAAGGGACGTTGTCCATAGTTTCGACTCTAGGGTCGTGAGGAAGGTTATGTTGGTGACTAATCACCTTGCACCTGTCCTAACCAAGCATATGAAAGAATCCCTTATCAGTTGAGCCCTGGTGACCCTATCGTCACATGGCTAGAGGGTGCAATGTTCGTTATTGTGACTTTTGGCTATTGTCACCCATCTGTATGGACTGTTGGTTCTGATCGGTTATTTTGGTTATTGTTGATATTATATCATGATATATTATGTTTTCTTGCTAGGCTTCGGCTCACGGGTGCTACGTGGTGCAGGTAAAGGCAAGAGGAAGTTGGACCATCCTTGAGTTGGAGAGCTTAGGTGATGACGTGTACATATGCAGTTGCTCGTTCGCCACGGCCGAGGTTTAAAGTGGAACTAGGGTTGAACCCTGTTTTGCCGCTTAGAACGGCCTGTTGTAAATATTTTCTGTAATAAACCCTGAAATTATATTTTCGGGATCCCAAAGTTTAAATTAAACGTTCTAGTGAAACGTTACCTCCTAACCAAAGATTTTAATCCCTAAACCGCTAATTACACTTAGTTCACGATTTTGGCCAAATGAATCGATTAGCGAGTTTAGCACTGTTTACAAGGCACACTGTAACGGTCCCTGGAGTTTGGGGCGTTACACTAGTGGAGTGGAAACCACTTAGATTATGCTAGTGAAGTCAAGACAGACTGAATTAGTCTGTGAGTTCTGGATGTGTTTCCAGGGGATTTGCCAGGGTTCCTTTATGTGAAAAGATAGAATGGTAAATGAATTAGTGCTAGGAATGGAATCAGATTTAGGGCACTGTTTTGAATGGCTCAGCAGAGTTGTTATAATTAAAGGTTCAGTTATTGAGTAAGATGGAATTCCCTAAGGTGGATCTTGGATCTGGTTAGTATCAGTTAAAGACCAGGGAGAAGGTTGATTAGAAGACTATTATATTGGATAAGGGCACTGGGAGTGCTAAGTTATGATTTGGGAATTTGTTTAATGCCAAGTGTTTGTGAATTAGATGAATAGAGCATTCAAATGTTTATTTGAATGGGAAATGTGATCCTCTTGGACGATGGTATCGTGATGTTTTCTCTACGGAGATTTGCCAAGGTCAAGGAACACCTCGGTAGGCAGAAGTTTCCTTGGATGAACAAGATATTATATGTGCCATGAGAAAGATTTCTGAGTCTTCTTGCAAATCAGAATCAGTTTAGAAGTTGTCATGACACCTCAGCGGCAGAGAAAAGTTAATGCTTGTATAACGTGTTGGTTAAAGGATCTAACCAGAACTAGAGTAGAGTTTCTGGTGGGCCAGGTGACCAGATTTATGTTTGAGATGACTATCTCATAAAGATTTAAAAAGGGGAAAATAGTTAAGTGAACCACAGATAGGAAGATTGAGGAGAATGTCTTCGTTGGATTAGCTAAGGATTATACAGTGTCAGATATGGGTTTATTGTGGTATAGATATTGGATTTGGAATCTGATGGACACTGGGATTAAATGGGAGATTCTGGATTAATCTCGTGTTATTCTCCTATTCTCTTCATTCAGGCATTGTGATAGTGCATCAAAGTTTGAAGGCTTTATAGTGGTGGCCTGTGATGGAGAGGGGCATAATGGAATGGGTGATAAAGTTCTTAATTTGTTAACAGGTCAAAACAGAGTATCAAGAATCAGCAAGGCCAGGTTTCACAGTGGAGCTGCCCAGGATAGTGGGTCAGCGTGAGTTGGGTTGAGTCATTATGGACCAGTTTTTCCAAGTGAGTTCATTTATATCAGTAAGGATAAGTAACACAACTAATCAGTATTCAGATCTCAATGTTAGAGAGATAGTGTGCCTTCTTGAGAAGTCAAGGTCTATCTTATCAGATGAAGACTCTATTGTTACTTCCAGGTCTTGGAAGGGTTAAGGATGGTGATGAATATATAAATGGAATTCAATACAGTTCATTATTCTCAGACTGATGGTAAATCAGATAGAGAAAGAAAGAAAGTTTTCCAGTATTGGAATGGTACCTTATGAGATGTGTTATGTTGAGAATGCTTAGCACCAGTTCATTGGAAAAAGATGGGTGAGGTGTTGATTCTGGATCATGAGATGGTTCAGAGGACCATTGAGGCTATTAAAGGTTAGAGTGTGAATACTCACTTCTCAAAGTAAATGGAAAAGTTTTACTGAATAGAGAAGTAGGAATATGGAGTTCCAAGAAGAGGATTGTGTAGGTTGAGCCCTACATAATTGAGTGGGAGTATTATACTATCGAGTTCCCAAGATGTAAGTATGGGCTAGTCCGTAGGGTAAGCTGGTAACGAACAAGTCAAAGAGCTTAAATAATGCAATCAGTTAGAATACTAACCACTTAGAATTGAGATTGAATTGACCTATGGTCAACTATATGATATGACTAGAATAGATAACAACGCTATGTTTACTTATCTTATCAACTGTCAATATCGATCCTGTCTGATGTAACAAATACATCTGATCTTATCTACTTCGCTAATGTTCTGGAAAGAACATAACACTGTAATGTGTAAGTAGATCATATCGTAGATTGGCAAGTCAGTGTAAATCCTGTGCACTGACTAATCTTAGGACTAACTTATTTTGAACATATAATCATATTTATATTCCACTATGATTACGTCACTATAAATAAGATTAGCTATATGCTCGGGATTTAATAGAAGTTTATATTAAACAAAAAATTATGAAAATAAAACATGTGAGCAAAGTGTTGACCAAGTCAAAAAATGATTTCTTTTCTTTTATTGATAATAAAATGAGATTACAAAGAATTTGGGTTATAATTAAGGCATAAAACCCCAACATATAGTCCTAAGAATATTATTTATTATAACCTAAGGTTTAGATAGAATAATTAAGAGTGTGACACTTGTCACATGCATGTTTATTAAAGAATTAAGTATTTTTGATGAATAGTTTTATTAAAAGAAAGATCTAGAAGCTCTAGAACCTTCCATTATCTGTTAGGATCACATTTTACTTAGTCAAAGTAGTTTTAATTAATTTCAAATTATCCTGAATTGTGCAAACCCGTGTTTAAAATATCAGCGTATGTTGATATATCGCAGCTATAAGGGACGATATATTGCCTATAATGATACGGAAAACACGTCGACTGCGCACGAACGAAACCACGAACCCTCAGTATAATGGTAAGGGCGATATATCGCCTACCCTAGGCGATATATCAGCTCCAATGACCAATTTTTGAATTTTCGTAGAATTTTGAACTAGAATCCACCCTCAACAGCCTTGACTCATTCCTGAACGTTTTGACCGAGTTTTGGGCATCTGTTGAACAAATAATTCAAATTTATTCATTTTTAATCATTTATTTATTCATTTTAAAGGAGTTAGTTTCACTCCTTGAAGTCTATAAATAGGACCCTTCACTCAGCCATTTCATTCATCATTCAAGCATAGTTCAAAGCCTCCAAGCTGCTAAGTTCATTCTAGAGAGAAACACTAGGGTTTTGGGGTTAAAGCTTTCAAATCTAAAGATTTTCTAAACATTTGGGAAGTAAGTTTTTGTGTGATTTCGGTGTTCGAGGTATAGATCGAGGTTCTAAGCTATCCAAAGTATTCATTATCTTCAGATTTAGTTCACTATAGTTTCTATTATTCTTTCATTTTCTTCAAATCCTAACTTGTGATAGTGACTTTTGGTTAGGTGCTCAATTTCTTTGAAACATAAATTTTTTGGTAAGTTCTTATCCCGATGGTTTACATCTTCTCTTCATCTTATTTTTTCTTTGGAAATTTATGGTTTCTTTATGTTTAGTATTAGGAGTTTTCAATCCCGCTCTTGTCTCCAATATTCCAGTTTTTGGTTAGGAAAATTAGGTAGTTAAGTATTATGATCTAGTTTATGTAGTTTATGATATAGTTCATGTTTGTATGACCTAACATTTCAGGTACAATAAAGGGGTAAGTGTGTCTGGACCTAAGGTGTCCGATGATGTATGACGGACTATGTCCGGTAAGCTCGGTTGCCAAAACTTTATGACGAACCTAAGTGATGTCTGGTGTATGATAGACTTTTGTTCGAGGCTTAATTGCCACCCCTGTATAAGCACTTATCTTTTTATTATATCTGACTTGTTATTATGACCCATAGTTATGATTATGATTTATGACTTATGACCTATAGTTACGATCTATGACTTATGACTTATGACCTATGACTTAGAGTATGATTTATGATTTATAACTTAGATTATGATGTAGAATTATGACTTAAGCTATGACATGACCTAGAGTTTTGTGTTTGTATGATTCTTGTAAATTCATGATATGTATGATTATATGACTAACTTTTGTTTGTATTTTCATTACTGGGCGTAGAAGCTCACCCCTTATGATGTTGTTATTTAAGGAAATTAAGGATAGAAAGGCCGGTGGCGAGTGGGACCTAAGAGCTTCGTGATGTACTATTGGGGACCATATAGTCGAGGAAGATCAAGCGAGCCTATTTATTTATTTTTATGAAATCATGTTTTTTTTAAAGTTTTATTTAAATGTTGCTCATTTTTGTGTTAATGACAGTTATTTTATTTTTTGTAAAACCATGGATCCATGTATTTATTTTCAAGTTTTTATTCAATAAAAGAGCAATATTTATGAATTATGATCCAACCCTGTGTTCTCGGTAATCTATGAGAAATTAGGGCGTTACTGCTCGAGACGATTTCTACTACCCGGTTTAGTAGAAATCGAGGTCCCAGAGACTAGCTAGTGTTTCCTAAGTATTTATTTGGGTTAGAAATTGATGGTTACTCATTGACACTGTGACTAGGTTTATTGCTAAGGCTCAAGACTGAGGATCATGCTTGGGATTGTTCTTAATTTTTCGCTTGGGATTCAAGGTAAGAAAATTGCACCCATGTGGTTGTGTTTGGGACTAAGGTTCCCTGTATATAGATATATGTGTTATGTAATTGTATTATTAATATGTGAAATGCTAAAGTACGACCTAAGGGAGTCGGGGCTGACGATTAGTGCAATAGATGCGACTTGGCCACTGTGAACTAGGGTCAGCTAAATAAACAATGGACTCAGCCTAAGTGAGCTAGGGTTAGCTTAGTAAACAGAGGTCTCGGCCTAAGGGCGCCGACCCTGGACATTTATATCACTGGTTAAAATATATTCTTGAAAATACATGTTTATTGTTATTCGGTTGATGCTTATATTCTCTTGAGTTTCTGAATGTCTGTACTGAGATTGATTGGATGCTACTACTGCTTATGTGTTTGTTGTTTATGGTTTTCTTGTTGGGCCATGGTTCACGGGTGCTATGTGGTGCAGGTAAAGGCAAAGGAAAGTTGGACCAACCATGAGTTGTAGATCTCTGGGGGTAGAGTGTACATAGTCAGCTGCTTGACCGCCATGGCCGAGGGAAAGTACAGGGACAGAGGCCTAAAACTTGTATTTTTCCATTAGAGTGGCTGTCGTTTGTATTAAACTTTTGAGGATTGTAAATTGTCACTTAAACCCTTTTTTTTGGATCCCATGTACCAAACGTCTGTTTTAGTAAAAATTAACTATTTACAATCAAAATCTTTTAACCCTAACCTGATAGTTAACTTTAGGAACACATTATTATTCAAACAACTTGATTAGCAATTATTGTACTATTTTTCATATACATAGTGTAACTATCTTGGTTATCCAGGGCGTTACATGGTTGGTGCAGCTTTCCTTCCCCTCTACTAGCACCACATAGCACCTGTGAGCCAAGGCCCAGCAAGAAAACTTAATACAGGTACATGAATAATATATATATATTTAGATGTATATCTAGCATGCCCAATAGTAATAACCTACTCAGGTATGCATACAAGTACAAATAAATGATTATAGAATCATTATAGGGCCCGCAGCCCTAATCAGATGACCATAGAGTCAACCTGGGGTCCTTTGCCCTGAATAGATGACCATAGAGTCAACCTGGGGCCCTTTGCCCTATCTATGTGACCATAGAGTCACCTGGGGCCCTTTGCCCTAACTCTGAGTAACTAGCCATAGAGTTAGCCAAGCGCTTTATTTTTCAAGCGACCATAGGGTTATCAACGTAATAGTACGTCTCTGATCGGGCCCTAGCCTTTCTATTAGTGCGCAGTGCGCTATTGGCTCTCTTGACTAATAAGCCAAGGTTGTAACAAGTATTTGGATATCCTGTTATAAATGCATACACAAATATAGATACAGATAGGCATACTTCCGATAATTCAAGTATACATACAAGTTAATCATATATTTCAGCCAATTAGATACAAATATAGTAATAACCATGTTCTTTAACGGGTTGAGCCCTAATTATGTAGACAATGTAAAAAATTATCCATACATAGAGCATTCAAGCATGCTTAATCAACGAGCATAAACATAACCTTAATCACATTCATTCTCAGGGGCCCGAGCCCTATTCATAGCTATAATCAACAACCAGGTCAAGCCCTAATCACATATACCATGTATTGGGTGTAGTTGTCTTACCTTTGGTCCGAGCACAAGTTATATATATATACGACCCCTTGAGCACGATCCTGTCCCGCGCCCCAGCGGTAACCTAGTCACAGCCATAAACGGTGTTTCAATGAGTTTAAATTCCAAAATCCAATCCCGGGACCAATCTCACGCTCTCGGAACCTCCAATCCCACCAAACAGGGTGGTGGAATCATTCCCCGAGCCCTCAGGCCAAAACCCCAAAAAGTACAAAAATTCATGCCCTGAAAAACAGTACGGCGCCGCCTACCAGGTGCTACGGTGCCAAAGTCAAAAACGACAACCTGACAACCCGACCCACACTGTAGCGTCACCTACTGGGTGTTGTAGCGCCAAAGACAGAGAACCCAATTTCCAGGTTTTTCTCTTCATGTTCTTCAAGTCTCAAACCTCAAAAATCAACCCCAAATCTATCCCAATCCCAAAAATAGACAAAAACAACTATAATACCTCCAACATAACTCAAAAACACAATACTCCAACAAAATTCACCACTAATACTCAAAATCACTACTTGAGCTTTTCGAAACTCAAGAACATTAAGAACATCAGCAGAAAACATCAAAAACTCAGAGAGAATTAAGGTTGAAATCATTACCTTTAAAGCTGAGATAACTTCCTAGCTTTACCCTAACAATTTCCTAGCTCAAAACCTTCAAAAATCCAAGCTTTTCAATGAAAACTTCCAAGAGTTTGAGAAGGAGGGAAACAGCCGAGAGAGAGAGGAAGATAACTTTGTTTTGTGGTTTCCTTCAGCCAAGGGTAAGTGACTAAGTAACTAATTTAACACAAAAATTACCATTTTGCCCTTAAGCCCCTAATTGGCCATTTAATGCCCTTAAGGCCATTTTAGTCTTTTACCACCACAATTCACCATTTTAGTCTCCAAATAAAATTTCCATCACCCAAAAATTCTCGGTAATGCGCTAAATTACCAAATTACCTCTAGGCTCGCCCCAAGCCTGGTATTTGACTCTGTTATGACCAAACCGCTACTTTGCTCGCAAGGATTGTCTCAAGTCGAATAATCCAAATATATCTACATAATAATGTGGTCTCATCATATATCACAAATATATAATCATAAATTCAAATATACCTCTAACGGATCAAAATTACAAAAATGTCTTTCTAATAAGAAATGACCCACACACATATTTATTACACTTAAGCATGCAATATTAGTCATAAAATAATATAACTCACATAATCATGCATATTATCACATAATAATACCATAAGCCAATTATTGTCCTTCTGGCCCCCTAATCAAGGCACTAAGTCATATTAGGAAATTTAAGACGTTACATATACCATTACCGCAACTTCCGCTGCGCATTAGGAACCATTCCTAACATGAACATCTATACTTGAGCAAATGCTAGATTACCACATTTTCTAGCAGTGTGGCAAGGCTGTCCACAATTCCGACACTTGTGAACCTATCCAAATCTTCGATTCCTGGTAGCACCTGGTGGAGGTTCATCTACTTCCCTTCTCCTAGATTTTCTTTGTCTCCCTAGTAGATTACTCTTAGTAGGTGGGTGGAATGGATTTAGCCCAGTCTCTGGCCAAAAGTCTGGACTTGGCATAGGCTCAATTATGCCATTGTAAGCCTTCTCAAACTTCTCTTTCTGGTAGACTTCATGAATATACTCCATAACATTATGGCGTGCTACCCACATGCAAGTACATGGCCACATGGGATACCACTCAATTGGTACCTCCTACAAGTACAACATTTAGTTACCCAAATGACTGTGTAGCTCACATTCCCTGGGCAATCAATTTGGAACTTGTGGGCAACAACTCTTCTAGTCAAGCAGTTCTTGGCAACTTGTTTATTCCTTTCCACTATCTCCATAATTTTTTTTCCATTTGGCCACACTCTCCCTCTTTTTACAAAAACAACACATAAGCTAATACCTTATTTTTTTTCCAACAGAGTTATGATAGGTTTATCCCTAGCATCAATTACTGCAGTGTTGAATGATTCACACAACTTGTTGAGGGGGACATCACATTTTAGGTCAACACGGAAGTGAGACTTAGTCCACTCACATGGTTGCTTTGCACCCAACCATTTGTAGGCAGATTGATTAATGTCCCAAAGTTCCCTCATTCTTCTTTGAAACTCAGGAATGGTTGTTGACCTTGCGGTGCCCAAAGCATTTGCTTCATGAGTAGACCTGGATGCTTTTTTTTTTAAATTGGAGTGGAGGTGCTGCACTCAAGGATCAAATGAGGAAAATTGTGATAATTTTCAATAAGTAATTATAGAAGAGAAACCTCACCAAGCGGCTCAATCAAATTCATTGGAGGTATTGATGATGGAGTATATGGCTAAAAATGATGCCTTAATTCAAAGCCAAAAACTTGATCATGAAAATATGATATGCAAGTGCACACAACCGATTCAAGCAATATAGATGATAAATAGAGTATCGTTCCCACGAAGACTCTTTTCCAATTACCAATAATTATTCTTTTAAATTCTATTTGGCAAACAAAGTTTAGATGAATGAATTTTAAATTTTAAATTATAAATAACTATGTTCAAAATAAACTAAAGATGTAAATCAATATTAAAAAGACCTAGGGTATTAATTTCATAAAATTTTCATTCTACTAATTTTATTAATCAGTTTTAAATTTCTTTATTCTTATTCTAATAGCAGGTTAACATAAATCGATTCATATTCTTTTTCAAGATATAAGATCTCATCCTATATGCAGGTTTTCTACATCTCTTTGATAAACTTAAACATATAGCACACATTAAGCATAGAAACCTAATTACTACACAAGCCATATAGGTACTTTCATCCAATATGTAACCTATGTCTATATAACGATAGCATATTCAATTCTCATCTTTCGAATTTTGAATCAAAATCATAAATCAAACAAATATTGATCAGTTATTTACTAGCATTAAGCAAACATTATATAGATTATAATAAATAAAAAGAATCAATAGAACATCATAATAACATTAAATAGAAATCCAAGTGACTACATTAAACCCTAGATAACAAAATTAATTCATGGAAAAGAATAGAAAAGGAAGTAAGAGAAGAAAGAGAGGAAATATAGAGAGGTGAAGAAGAAAGAGTGAGATAGATCCAGCTCTAAAATATTCTAAAGCATTATTTTTATAGTGATAAGGTTGTGACAAGAGTTTTCTAGATGTTTCCATTTGTTACTTGATAATGCTCCAAAATATTTTTATTTGAATTTCAAATACCGTAACTCTAGCTTGCGTAATCTTGTAGGTCAAATTTGACCATGTAAACGTCCGAATTTGACTTTTCTTGTGAAACAAGCTTTCGTAGGTCTTTGAATAAGCTTTCTAACGCCACCAAGAACACATAAATTGAATAGTGAGTGGGGAGATATGGTTAAAATACCGAAACTGTCTTAGATTTTTCCAACAATTTAAGTTTGAATTATCTTTTATCTTCTCCAATCAATTCAAATAAATATCTTCTATTGTTTTTTCTCTTCATTGAAGATAATATTTCAAATAAATTTTGAAATATTTCTCGAATATCCATTTAACAAATGACAACCTGAAAAATACAACAACCACACATAAAAATAACTAAAAATATAAAATAATAATAATAAAACTAAGACTAAAAAGTATTAAAAATCTATCCTATTAGGTGTCTAACACAAAATCTAACATCTGCTCCATTGAAAACTATCCCCACTACATTTTCCAAACTTTTCTGCCTATCACTCATCTTGGTATACACTTGTGGTCTCTCTATTTCCATATCTATCTTCAATAGATTCAGGAACCACTTCCAAGTTTCAATATTTTCTTTCTCACATAATGCATAAGAATATATGGAACATTGCATTTTCTGGATCAATTCCCACAGCAACAACAAACATTTGCAGTATCCCTGTAAAAAAAACAACCATCAAGACAAATCAGATGTTTGTAACCATTCTTAAAACCCTCATTGCAGGCCCTTAAGCAAACATACACTATCTTAAAGATCCTCTTCCTTTCAACCATTCTACACTTTACTTTAGCAGTGCTACCTGCATTAGTGGCCCAGATTTGCTTGCAATAGTCCTCAAGAATTTCATATTGCTCTGCAACTGAACCCTCCAACATTACCCTTGCTTTGGCCCTTGCCCGGTAGAAAATCCAATTGTCAACCATAGAGTACTTCCCATATTGTGTCATTTCTCTGAAGCTCTGGTAGTTCATATTATGGTTCATTCTGAATGCATCTAGGAAGTGATTTACTAACTAGGTGACATTAGCAAGTCTGTTATTGAGGACTATGTCGCTGTCGTGGTTGTCAATTAGGGTTTGAACCCTAAATGTGGTTTCAAAATGACTGGTCACTTGCATAAATTAGCCACTTGCACCCTAAACCTTTACACATGGCCTGTGCCCTTCTTTGGTCGTTACTAATGTAGACAAAGTCTTTGTCATTTTCTATAAAGTATTCCCTAAGGGCTTTTCTGAACAACTCCATAGGGGCAAAGATCATTCCTAATACAAATTTAAAATCTTTAAAACTTGACCTGGGAATATATTATGTACCTTTCTTACTCAGACCATAACCTTAATCATCCTCACTATGAAGGGATTTTAGGTCATCTTCTGAGTCTACACCATCCTCATCCTCATCCTCACTCAACTCATCTTGGTTACAAAAGCTTGTTACAAAAATTTCCTTGGAACAGTCCTTTTGTCAATTTCTCTTTTATCTTCAACTTGTTGTTCATAGTCCTCCTCATTCATCTCAAAATCTTCTCTAGCTTGATTGCTCTTGTTGTTAGCATCAACTAGGTCATTCCCTACCTCACGAACTGCCTCATTGGAAACCTCATTTATTGCATCATCCTCAGCCTCATTCACCATATCATCCTCATCCTCATTGAGGTCCTCACACTCATGCATTTGCTCAAACTCAGGCTCAGGAGGCTGACTTTGTGTCTCAACATCACAAGCAGGTGCATCCTTTCCTTCATCTTGCTCGAATGGTTCTTCCCATTCATCTTCATACCCAAAATGAATAACAAAATCATCCTCATACCCTACTGAATCTGTTTCAACCCCTTCTTCATCAATGTCATCATCCTCACTTAATCTCTCACTATTTGATTCATCACTGGAGCTTAAAATCACCAACTCAGACTCTTTACATTTTTCCTTGTTCTTCATCATGTCCTCTGGTATGGCCATTACATCAGCCACAACATCATAATCAGGTGGAAGCTCCTCAATCACGCATTTCCTTAACTTTGCTCTCGATGTGTAGGGTCCTAGAATTTTACTTAGCTAGTTAGATAGTAGTAGTCGCAGCAATATCTAGTAGTAGTTATAGTATGTTAGTTACCGTGGATTTTAGTTCAATCCGGGACTTAGTTGGAAACTCACAGCAACAGTTATGAATTTTATAAGTTTAACCTATAGTTTAAGAATATTAATTATAACATAATATTTGATTAATATTGCTGGTCCTAGATGTATTATTTATTATAACCTAAGGTTTAGATGAAGCCAATAAGAATATGACACTTGTCATAAGCATGATTATAAAGGAATTAGTATTTTAATGATAAAATAAGGAAATATAAGCTTTAGTCTTCACCAGAAACTGTTAGGGTCGTAGTTTGACTCAATCAAAGTAGTGCAATTATGTGTTTAAAATAATCACGTATGCCGATATATCGCAACATTGGAGCCACTATATTGCCCGAAGAAGAATACGAAAAAACACGTTGACGTTGCACGATCGTACGAACGGAGACTCGGAACTAGGGGGCAGCCGATATATCGCCTATATTAGATTTTTTTTTTGTTTTAATTTTTTTAGAATAAGCTTTGACTCCTTAGACCTACCTCTGATAGTTTTGACAGAGTCTTTAGCCTCTGATTGACGAATATTCAAATATTTTCAATTAAATTCATTATTTTTATTCAAAGCCAAAAAGAAGATTTTTATTCCTAAAACTCTATAAATAGGACTTAGAACCCAGCTCTTTCACTTACTCTTCAGCTGTGATCAGACTCCAAGGTGCTAGTGAGACCATTAGAGTGATAAACACTTGGGTTGGGAAAAAAGCTTTGCCGTTCTTAAACTTTATAAAATACTTTGGGAAGTGAGATTAGTGCATTTCGGTATTGGAGTTAGACCAATCCATAAGGTCAACTAAGGTACCCATATTCTTAAGTTCAATCCTGTTTGATTCCTTAGTTTCTTTAGTTTTCATCCAGGTTCTAACTTTTGTTATGGTTTTGTGGTTAGGTTTTTAAGTTCTTTGAACTTAAGGTGTCTTTTCAGTAAGTTTTCTCTTGGTGGTTTAGTTCTATTCTTTTCATCTCTTTCTTTTAAGAAATACTCACTATTATTATTATTAGTTTAGGAGTGTTCCAAGTCCCGCATTTGTTCTCATATCCCGGTTTTGGTAAGGAAAATATGATAGGTCTTGTATGTTTGTATGATATCTTATGCTTATATGTTATGTTTATGTATGAAACGTTATGATAAGTTTATGTTATAATATGTTTTTATGTTATTTAGAGTTCATAGTTGCATAGCTAGCAAGCCCTAGTGTTTATCATTTTCATGTTTAGAGTTATGATTTACCCTACCTCAGATATTAGACAGAGGACTTAGATGGGTTATCATATACTACCATGTGATCTAACCTACCTCAAATATTAGACAAGGGACATAGATGGTTTATCACATGACGTAATGGCTATTAATATTGTAGTCCCATATGGTATACGTTTTTATAGTCATATGTTTATAGTATATGTTATGACATGTTTATAGTATCTATTTATGATATAATTTTATGTATATGATTTATGTTGTTAGTAGTTTTTCCTTGGTAGGCATTAGGCTCATTCCTTTATTTTTAGTGTGATGCAGGAAAATGAATCTGAAAGGGAGAAGGATTCTTGGTAGCTTGACTTGTGTGTTGAGGATGAACGGACTGAGTGGACTACGTGTCGATCGAGGATGACGTTGTTTTTAGTTTTTCTTTTTTTATGTTTCTATGTATTTTTCGCATTTAGTTTTTTTTTAAACAATTGAATTAAAGTTTATGTTTTCTTTTAAACAATGGGTACCCATGCCGTATTTTCTATTATTATGTATTTGATACAATATTTTGAGATTCAATAAAGTTATATTGTTTCTTATGTATCTTTCCCAAAATAGTAGCTATGTCTAGTAGTTCTAATGGTCCAAGGTCTTAGAAATAGTTGGGTCATTACACGATGGCTCTGGTATGTGAGGAATAGTAGTTGGATCCTTACTCCATTCTAACCCAAAAGTCATCTCTGGTAGGACCAAATACACAAGCATTTCTGAGATCTTCTTTATAGAAATTTCTTCTAATTTTTTTGTAATCTGTGTATCCCCTAAAATCATTCTCCCCATGTTCAAATGTGCATCTTTTGACTTATAAAAAATACCAAAAAAGAGCTTGTCTCCTATGTTGATGGCAAATCCCTCAATCTCCACCCTACCAAATTTATCCTTGTCAATCTAGTCAAAATAACTTACTCTCCCACCCTCGTATTTTTTATTACCAAATGGTGTAAAAAGCATACCCCCATGATGCATTTTCAACGTGAAGAAACTATTGTTATCACATGTCCAATTCCATTAATCAAACAAACAACATAACAGAGGACAGGGGAAACAAAGAAATCAGAACAGGGTTAAGTAAAAAAATACAAAAAAAAGGTGGAAATCAAAGTCCATAGTGCAACTAAATACAAAAGCAAATGGACCCCACTTGTGGTGTGTGCACATATAGAAAGTGCCCATAAATTTTCTTCAATGCATCCAACCACCAGATTTAAGCAAAGAATATTGACAAAAAAAAAACCGTATAATCATGTTATACGTGAACAAAGAAAAATGAAATTTTCCCTTTACATTTCTTGAACAAAGTAATGGGTGGGTTTTTTTTTTTTACATATTTCAAACCCTATTTTACCACGAAAGTACCAAAAAATTAAAGTTAACAAACTCTTACCATAATCGGGTACTGGGTCTTCTTCTGCTTTATAAAACGCCATTTCGACCCTACTCGCAGGCGTCAAGGGCAAAACCTTCACGCTCAACAATGGAAAAATCTTCGCACTCGTCTTCAACCTTTGATTTCCTCACTAAGAGCTCAAGAACATCAAACAATGGCAAAACCATAGATTTTTGCCCAAAGAATTTTTTTTTCCATTTATGCTTATCCTTGTAAAACTAAGGGACCTAATAACTTTACATTTTTTTTAAAAAATTAATGAGCTTACTTTTAATTATCAGTTTTATTAGAATTTTCAAATTATTTTCTTTTAATTTAAGTTAAGTTGTATAAATAATGACATGGCGTGACTTATGTGGTATTTTTTTTGTGATGTGGACGCAAGTTGCTGACTAGACATATTTTAAATGAGGTAGACCAATGACAACTCGACATGTGGCACTGTTGGTGGCACATAACGCCGAGGTACCTACGGTTGTCAAGAAAAGTGTGACGAAATATATTTTAGCCGTGAAAAAAAGAGTTAGGTATTAAAATGCTAATTTTGAACAAGTTAGGTATTTTCGCTGCCAATTACTCTTATAAAAAATATATGAACGAGACAAAGAAAATATTTGCTCGGTTTATGCTTTCTACTCCAAGTCCAACCATACCTCCAGCAGCATACGTCCAAAAATGTAATGCCCCGAAATCCCTAATGTAGTTTAATGGCTGGATTAGTAGGTCGGGATGACCATAATTGTTTAATTATGCCATTAACTGATAATGTGCATGTTTATGTGAATTATATTATAATATGATGTTATATGCATGCATGTGGGTCCACATTTGATTATTATGATATTTTGGTAATTTGGCCCATTTATGGCATATTTGTGTATTTGGGTGCATATTGTTATTTGTTAATAAGATCCCATTATTATGGAGATATATTCGAGCTATTCGGCATGAGACGATCTTATATTATGAGTTAGCGGTTTTGTCATAACAGGGGTCTTTTATTGGGATATTGAGTTATGAGAATGTTATTTGATGATAAATTGGGGATTATTGAGATCAGGAGGAAATTCTAGGAGTTTTTACTATAATGTTACCGGGGAGATTTTTGGGGTCCCGAGCACTAGGTTTTATTTGTGGTTACTTAAGCTTGAAGTAGCTTGTCAGAGAGAACCGTACGTTAGAAAACCTCTTGTTCTCTTCCCGTTAGTTCGTTTTACCGTTCGAGGCATTTTCGAAGAAATCTCGGGTTCTAGGAGTCGAAATCAAGCGAGGATCGAGGCATAGCGATCCTAGGAAAGATTAGAAGCTTCTTGATCGAAGGATTTGATGAGAAACAACCCAATCAAAGGTAATCTAAGTTTTAAGTTTTGAGTTCTTAGAGTTTCTAAGCTTTGAATTGGATTTCGTTAATCGTTAAGTTTTTGGTTCGTTTGAGTCTCAGGATTTGATGGTTTTGATCATTGGGAAGCTTGGGAACTTTGATTTGTTGATTTGGAAGTGTTTAGGTATGTTTTTGGAGGGTTTGGGATGGAGGAGAACGAGTTTGGGGATGGTTCTGGGTTGAGGGCCGCAGCCCTGTTCTTGGGCGCCGCGGCCCTAGCTCGAAGAAGCTGGTGGAGCAAGTTTCGCCTTGCTAGGTGCCACGACCCTTGCTCCTGGAGTGACTGGGGGCCACGGCCCAAGGTGTTAGGGCCGCAGCCCTTGGTCAGGTTTGAGCCCGTTTGAGTGTTTTGGCCCCGGAAACTTGGTTTTAGGCCTCGGGATTGTTCGTACTACCCGGGTTAGTGGGGATTGATGTCCCGGAGGCTAGATCTTGGTTTGGGAACCTTTGATGTTTATTTTATTGATGGTATCCTATATTTGGGTTATGACTAGGTGACCGCTAAAGGACTAAAAGTCAGATCGTTCTCAAGGGTCGTTCTTTTATTCATTCTCACTCGAATCAGAGGTAAGAAAACTACACCCTGTGTATATGACATGCATGATTTTTGTTGAGGCATGTTGGTTGATAAATGTGGACATTGATTGCATATTAAATGCTAGCGGATATTGCTTACTTGTGTATGGCACTGATTAGTCAGGGACGGCACTGGTTGTGTATCAGTGTTGAATGACTCTAAGGCATTAACGCTGGATACCCTACGGTCGATGAATCTTATAAGCGCTTGGCTAGTCTAGGACCAATTACTTAAAGTCAGGCCTAAGGCCTAGGTGACTGCTTGTCACATGGCTAGGGAACAGTGTTCCATAGTTATGACTCTAGGGTCATGAGGAAGGTTATGTTGGTGACTAGTCATCATGCACCTATCTTGTTTAAGCTAGTGAAAGGTTCACTTATCTGTTAAGCCCCGGTGACCCTATCGTCACATGGCTAAAGGGAGTTATACCCACCTTAGTGACTTTTGCGACTGTCACTTACCTATTTTGGACTGAAAGTCCTGAATGATTATTATGATCATTGTTGATATTATATCATGCTATATTGTGTTTTCTTGCTGGGCCTTGGCTCATGGGTGCTATGTGGTGCATGTAAAGGGAAAGAAAAGCTCACCTAGACTTGAGTGGAGAGCTTAGACGGTGATGTGTACATATGCGGCCGCTTGACCACCACGGCTAAGGAGTTCTCAGAGGAACTAGGGGGTTTACCCTATTTTTGCCGCTTAGGTCGGCGGGTTTGTAAATTTGAAACAGTAATGACCATTTTGAGTTGTAAATAACTTGTAAAATATTTTGATGGACCCATGTGCAGTTTTATGTATTAAATAAAATATATCATTTCTTTTTTATTGGTTTTCCCCTTACCCTATTAATAACATTTAGATGCACGTTTTTAACCAAATGACTCGGGTAGCGAGTCAAATTTCTGGTTCACAGTAACTGTTCTGGGGTAACCAGAGCGTTAAAAAAAAACTTCACTTTCACTCCAAATGCAAGCCAAACTACGAAATTGAAATTAAAAACAATGTTTCAAAATATCAAAAATAGAAAAGAGTAATTAGCGACAGAAATACCTAAGTTTTTGTTTTGTAACACTTAAATATCTAAGTCGTTTTTTTATAGCATAAATACATTCTGTTAAGATTTATTGGTATTCATATGTACCCGATCATTAAGTGTCAGATAAGTACATATGGGGCAGCTTATGATTGGTCCAAATCATTTATTTTTTATTTAAAAAAATAATCTAAATCCTTAAAATTTAATTGATTCAATTTAAAATATTAAAAAACTAAAAAATACTAATTTAATTAAATTAAAATACAAATTACTAAATGAAATCTTAAACTATATACAAATAAACCCTAAATGCATGCCACTTCATCTCCTTCATCAACCCAATGCATCACTCCATCTCCATCAACCTGTGTATACACTTGATGCATCACTCCATCTCCACCATCAATAACCAGCTGATGCATCTTCATCTTCTTTTGGCATGCTGGTGATAGACGAGTTTTAGACTCGTTTATCTATGTCTTTTTAGGAAGAGTATTAGGTGTTTAGTTTTTTTTTTTTTGTTCTATTTTATGCTTGTGTTTTGTGTGTTTTTAGGTGTCGAAGGGCTTAGGTGACTTAGGTGTGGAAACATGGTGGAAAAACTAACAAAAGGACAAAAATTGGTGGAAAACTATATTTCAGAGCACTTTCTGCGACCGCAAGAAGGGTATCTTGCGGCTGCAATTCCATAAAAGTTTTGGAATTTCTAAGGCATTCTTGCGACCGCAGAAATGACATCCTGCGACCGCACGATATGTCTAGTAATGTGAAAAACACAGATTTTTAATGAAGGGTGTTTTGGTCATTTCATGTTTAAAAAAATGCTAATTAGCTTTAGATCATGATTAAGGAGAGAAAAGGAGGCAGTTTTTGCAGATCTAGACTTGGAGAAGAGTTTTGGGTGTGCTTTAGAAGAAGATTGGATTTATCATTTAGAGTTCTTTTCTTCTCTTTTTACTTTTAGTTTATGTTGATTCATGTTTATGGATTTCTTAGTGATAAACATGAACTAAATTTTATTTAGGGTTTTTAATTGAATCTCTAGAAGCTTTATTATGAATTAATGCAAGTTTTCTATTTCTTCTTCATATAAGATCTATTCAATTTGTGTTTATTGTGTATGTGATTGATTGCGCATCTTTTACATGCTATTTATGAATTAAAATCAAAATCTGAGAAGTGAGATTTGGATATGCTAAAATTGAATAGAAATAGATTTTAATTTAGAACAAGAGTATCAAATTGGTCTATGTGATTAAGGGCTGAGTTCATTGCTTCCTATTGTTTAATTTCTCAGAGAAATATAGATAATTTGCATTAGGTCGAGTTTTATATTTCTTAACCTGAATATTTAAAAATTTTGCATGTCTTTCATCTTAGTGAGAAGAATTATCTTTGTGATTGCATTAATGAATAATAAAGTGGATAGTAGAGGATATTAGAATCCCTAATTTTTCATATATATTTGAATCAAGTTTACTGCAAGATTATTGTTCTTTGTTGTTCTTCATTTAATTTTGTTATTTATTATTTTTAGTTTTAAAAATTCCAATTTTGATTACCAAATAGAAAATAAAATAGGCTATTGGGACTTGATAATCAGTCTCCGTGAGAACGATATCGGTCTTACCGAAATAATCTACAAAAGCGATTACGTATACTTGCGTAGCTTTATATTTTCGCAACAGCTGGGCGACATTGAAGCTCGTGACAGCGCAACTCAAAAGCCACAGATGGCCGATGACATGGTGTTGGGCTCACGGGACAACATGATGTGGTAGAGGTTAGATATGGGCTCAAGGGCACGATGCAAACTGGGCTACTAGCTTCTACACTCATGGGTCGCGGTAGAGGTAAGTTATGTGGTTGGGTTTGGCTAAGGTCAAGTGAGGCTGGGTGGGTATCGATGCTTGCGGGGTTTGGGGATGGCTTTAGCAAAGGGGTTGCGCTGGTGGCGGTGGTTGTCGTTCTGCAAATGGTATTTTGCTCCAGATCCAAATTCGACTAATTGCATCTCATCTAGTTTTTCTATGGCTTGTAGTTTCACTGTGTTGATGTGATTTGGGGATAAATTAATGAGCATGCATTTCAAGAATTGCTAAATAAGGCTGAAGATAATTGGGTAGATCATATACTCTTTACCTTTTCTTTAAGATACAAGATTTTTTTTTACATTGTCAAATACTGATTTAGCGTTGGGAGGTCTGTTTGGCAACAAGAGGACTAGTTTGTTTGATATTGATTTGTTTTTGTTAATGGATGCATTATCCTACTATTTCTGTTGTTCATATCCATTGTGAGATTGAAAATCTTAAGTATGTATTAGTTGATCGATGAAAATAAACATAAATTAGTATGATTTATATGCAATGATTTGGGTTTCATGAACATTATGAATAACCTCCACTCAGATTTGGGTTTCATGAATATGGTCCTCTTCATTTTTCAAATCTGACATGACATGGTATAGAATATGAGTATATAGAAGATGAACATCTGATTTTTTATGAACTTTCATGGTTGATTGTTGAAAATGAACATAAACATTTGTAGTTAATTAATTTTTTTTTGCAGCAATCTATAATTAATCCAGTACCAAATCTTTTTTAATTACTTTTAATTGAATAATTTTTTATTTAATGAATATTAAATAATTTTTAATTTTTTAATTCATTTTTATTTGATTATTTAAATAAAAAATAAATGATTTGGACTGATTAAAAGCTGCCACGTATGTGCTTATCTGGCACTTAACGGCCAGGTACTCGAATGCTAAAAGATATTGACATAATGTATTTATGTTGTTAAATATAAACTTAGGCATTTAAGTATTACAAAGTGAAAAACTTAGATATTTTCACCGTCAATTACTCAAATAAAAAATTATGTACAATATAAAAAAAGGAGGAAATATCATATATGAGGAACTATTGTCCGTGTTTTCAGCATACGACAACGTGACATGAATCATCATGTCATTTAGCCTAGAGGCTAACCTATGACTGTCATTCTTATCACTCCCGGAGAAGATATTAAACTATCAATGAGTGCCACTTCCCGAAAGCCTAGTGGGAGGTGATCTTCTAAAGCTCCTCGAGCAACGAGCACCTGGCCAAAATACCAAGAGCCCTTCCTCTGAAAAAGGAGAACAATTGCCAAGTGTCAACCAGGGAGACACTCGGGACCAAATACATATATCTAGAACCTAGTGGCGGCAAGGATCATGATGTCTCTTCCGTAGAACCAGCAAAAAGGATGTCCCACGACGCCACCTGACATAGGAAAACATGTTGCTACCATTCTGACAGTACCATGAGGCATTTTTCTAATATAACAGTAGACTTGAGATCCTCGTATTGGGCTTGCCAAATATCCAATGGAGTTTACCAACCTATTTAATGTAGGAAATCTTTATTTATGTATTAACTAGTTTCACAATGAAGACATTTATTGTAATCAGCTCCAATTAATGAGCTTAATCCCCTCAGGCACCTATAAATTGAGCTAAGACATTACTTGTAAAAGGATCCCAAACATTCAGAGTAAGCAAAAACATTGTTTGAGTGAAAAAAGAATTTGAGATTTGCAAGTTCTTCATCTTCAATACAAGTGACTCGTGGACTATGACTAATTAATATTCTGAACTACGTAAAACTTGGTGTTTGATCATTCTTTTCTGTAAGCTTTTCATTTATTTGGTAGTTAACGAAAAAGTTAGTCAACATGAACAATCTCTTAAAATTATTTATATTCCAATTGAGCTGATTTTGACATTTTTGGGCCCAAATGTTTTTATTAATTTTTTAATTTTAATAAAACTATTCAATGCTTTTAAAGGAAATTACATTATTTTTTTTCCATCAAGTTTGATAAATATAGGGTTTTCAACTTTGTGCATTTTGTATGGCTTTTTTTTTTTTTACACTTTTATGGATTTTTCCCCATATTTTGGTAATATTATTTTTATTTACCATATTTTTTCGAATAAGTTTTTTAAAAGATTATGTTGTAGTAACTACTATCAATTTTTTTTATAGTTTTTTTAGTGATATGGTGGTAACCGGTTACCACCATCAAAATAATATTTATTTTTTAGTGATGTGATGGTAACTAGCTACTTAACCAAGTGTGAAAAAATAAAGACTGAGATATAAAAAAAAATTGTGATGATATCTGGTTACTTAGCTAGGTGTGAAAAAAAATCTAAATTGATCATTAGCGTAATTGGTTAAAGCTAGGTCTAGAAAAAAAATCAGATTTAATGTGAAAAAAAAGGGAACCAACCATTATGGTACATGGTTACTTAGCCAAGTGTGAAAAAATAAAATCATATCTAAACAAAAAATATATATATATAATTTGATCGTTCACACAACTGGTTATAGCTAGGTTTGAAAAAAAAAAGTTAGTCATCGTGGTACCTAGTCACTTAGTCAGATCTGAAAAAAAACTATATATGAACAAAAAATTCAAACAGATCGTGATTGTAACCGGTTATAGTTACACTACTACAAAAAATGCTTTTTAGGGCTCACTTCACGAGCTCTAAAAGAGTTTTTAGGGCGCGGACTCTAAAAGAATGGACGTGAGCCCTAAAAGATCTTGTTGATTGCCTTTAAATAAAAAAATTAGAGCTCGTAATGCGTGCCCTTAAAAGTTATATTTTTCAATTTTTAAAAAAATTATATATTTTTATTCTAAATTAAAAATTATAATTTAAATGAAACATTTATATACAAATTTGAAAACTTATATATTAAACAACAAAATTTATACATTTAATTTACAAATCTAATAAAAAAAAATATAACTAGATTTACAAAGTAAATAGTTAACCACTCAAAAAAGAAAACTTAAACTCAAATAAAAATAAAAAATAAAATAAAACACTAAATTCATTGTCAAAATACATGTATTTCTTCTTCTTGTCCTTGTACTCAACCTCGTTACCAATAGTCTCTTCAAAGTAATGATTAATTGCCATGAATTTATTTATAAAATCATCATTGAAACATGAAAAATCACATTATAATATAAAATTATTATAGCATCTATGAATTTAACTTTAAGTTGTGAATAAAGTTAGAATTATTAAACTTTCCTACAGACAAAAAACAAGGTGAACAAACAAAAGAAACATACCCATTTTTTTATCAAAAGAATTTCAAAGAGTATAAACAAACCAATGTCCAATGTCTAATGTTCCGTGCTCATAAAACTTTAATCATTAAACTTTCAAAGATATTTACACAATAAGAATAATCAATTCAATTAGGGGTCATAATAATTTATCATTCATTAACTATTTCTGTCTATATAATTATTAATAAAATAAATATAATAATAGTAATTCATTTATAATAAAGCATATGCTCAAAACTCATCAAGTTACACTCTAAAGTTTACTATAGGATTACCATTCAAAAACCATCCTTTGGACGTTAAAAAGAACCATAAAATCTTTTAATAACGATGTCTAAAGGCCGTAAATTTAAATCGTTGGATTAGAAATCGATATTTGTATTTATTTTAATAACTACTATAATTACTTTGAAAAAATTGACAGAAATTGATTAAATAAAGATCCATCAATTTTCTATATATTTCGATAGCATAACAACTGTAAATAGAACATCCCAAAATTTTAAAAACCTACATACACAAAATATCAAACAATCTCAGGCAGCCAAATAAATAACAGAATAATTCTAATTATTAAAACAGTCCATTACAAATTAAAAAAAAATACCTACAATAAATAAATATTAATAAAAAAAATACCTGCAACTAGCTCCTGCCAAGACCACTGCCGCCCCCGAGAGGTCCCTGTCGCCGTCGAGCCAGCCCTGAGACCCCCAGTCCCTGCACTGTCGAGCCTAGCCTGCCCCGAACTTGCGTGGTCGAGCCCAGCCAGCCCTGACCTTGCACCGTCGATCCCACACCTCGAGACCCCCGCACTGTCAAGCCCAGCCAGCCCCAAGAACCCCAGCCGCCGTCGAGCCCAGCCCGAGCCTCCCCTACTCTATATAGCCCGACCCCGAGCCCCCTGCACTATCAACCACCAGCCCGAGCCTCCCCTGCCGCCGTACGGCCCGAGCCCTTTCTCCCTTTCTTCTCTTAGTGGTTTTTTGCTGTCGAAAAAAATAAGTATGAACCCTAATTGTGGTTTTATAAAAAAGTTTGTCTATTATGATATGCTATTTGGGCCCAAGGCAAAAAAAAAAAAAAATTGGGACCCCTATAAAGATATTTTAATAGTCATTTTGTGTTCAATAAGTTATGTTGGTGTAATGGTAAAGACTTAACTTGACTTGGAGGGTGGGGGTTCGAAACTTGCTAACTCTAGATATATAATTGTTTTAAAAAAAACAAAATTGTAAACTTGAGATTCAAACCTTAGACCTATAGTAAGCTAAATGGGTAGCAAACTACCACACCAAACTCTACTTCATGATATATGTGTTCTATTTAAAATTTTATTATTACTAAAAAAAAAATAAGGACTCACAACGCGAGCCCTAAAAAATCCAGGAGGTGTTTGTTAAAAAAACAAATCAAACTTTCAGGACACGCATAAGTTTTTAGGGCTCGCAGAGAATTTTTTAAGGACTCGCAACACGAGCCCTAAAAAGACCATGAGCTGTTTTTAGAGCTCACATTTAGGTGAATGCCCTAAAAGATAATCCTAAAATGGTGTTTTTGTAGTAGTGTTTGGTCTGGAAAAAATTCAGATCTGTAATGAAAAATTAGATATGAAATTCAAAATCAGATATGAAGAAGAACAAAGCCAACAAGAATAAGAACAAACCAATTATGAAGAAGAAGAAGAACCAGAAGGGGCAGAGGTGCATTGCCGTCGCGAAGGATGGGGGGAGGTGGCATTGCCGGCAGGGATTGCGAAGAAGGAACCAAATGGGAGACGAGAGAGGGAGAGAATGAGAAATGAAAAAAATAATTGCAATAGAAATGACTTTTCTCTTATTTAGTTTATGGTAATTAATATATTATATTTTATGAAACATTTTTTTCTCCAAAACTTATCATATTTTGTATAATTTTTTTTATTTTTCCCATATTTATGTAAACTTCATATGGTTTTTAATGTTATATATTTTAGTTAGAATTTTATAAATTTGGAGGTTCTTGGACTTTGACTTCTATATATAATTTTTGTGTCTCTAACATTACTTATTTATAAGTTATTTGGAACAAATAAATAAATAATAACAATATCATAAGCTTTCGGTGTAATTTTGTGTGTATCTCTCCATTGTTCCTTTTTATTATACTATATACAAGCAACGTGCATGTTTGCTTAGTTTTATTTTAAAAAACTATTCATTATTTTTATTAAATTTATATGATTGTTATTAGGGTTGAGCATAAAATCCGAAAAACAAAAAAAACCGAGTACACCGACCTTCCGAACACCGAAAAAATCAATACCAATTAAACCGAATACCAAAAAAACCGTTAACGGCGTAAACCACCACTGTTCGGTCAGTTTGAAAAATTAGTGTGGACCGACTGGTTTGAACCGAAACCAACTGAACTTATAAGTATATATAGGTTATGTTATGCTTATGGAGTTTTAATTATGTTTTCAAACTTTCAAATTGGTAAATGTAATTATGTTCTATGTATTTATGTTTTAAAAAAGCTCAAAAATGGATTCCAACAATCAAAAAAATTTATTTCTAAAAAATTATGGAATTTTTTTTAAAAAAATGAACTTCGGTTTGGTCAGTTTAACCGACCAAACCGCGATCCAAAATGGTCGGTTTTTTTCTTTAATTAGTTTGGTCGGTCGGTTTTTGGATCGCACCAATCCGGACCGAAAACCAAATTCTGAATTTAATAATATAAAAAAACCGCACAAACCGACCGATGTTCAGCCCTAATTGTCATATACATTTCAAATAAAAAAACAATATTATACATACAAGAATGACACAAACATATTGAAAGAAAAATTAAACCAAAACATTGTGTATGATTTTTTTTAGAAAAATATATATAATATGATAACATTTTAGATTACAAACTACCATATTAAAAATACAAAATATCCATGATATTATTCAAATTACACTTTAATGATTGCAAAATAAACTTTTTTATAATTTCTTATGCAGTTATACATTCATACTGTTAATACACACATGACACCTATATATAATATATTTATAATATTTATTGTTATTAAATATGAATATATATATTTATATAAGTTAGATCAAATAAAAAAATAAAAGGTTTTCTTTTTAAATATAAATGATAATTTTTTAATAAAAATTAAGAATGTGTATTATATATTATGACAATGATATTTTATAATTTTTAAACTTATATTAATATACTTATTAAATATCTAATCTTGTATTAAATATAATAATAATAATAAATATAATTTATAATATTTGAATTCATATTAATATAATTAGTAAAAAATTAGGATTATATATTATTATCATAATAATTTTAAATAATATTTGAATTTATACTAATATAATTATTAAATATGTAGTCTTGTATTATATATTATTATAATAATGATATTTTATAAGATTTGAATTTAAATTTATATTAATATAATTATTAAATATGCAGTCTTATATTACATATTATTATAATAAAAGTATTTTATAATATTTAAATTTATATTAATATAATAAATAAATATTTATTCTTAATTCATTTTAAAAGTATATTTTGTTAAATATTTAAAATATTTCGTTAAGGTTAACCAAAAAAATCATTAAAACAAAAAAAAAACAGTTAAATATATGTAATAATATAGAACTGAATATATATAGCATAACTTTATAATAGTTTAGTATTATATATATTTTATATAAGATTCAATTATAAAGAAAAAAGAATATTAGAATGAGAACCTTTGGCAGGGGTTTATTATTTCTAAGATTACAAAAAAATATATATCCATGTACAATTGTACAAGGGTTTAAATATAATATATTATGGCATATTCTATATTTATGGCCAAGGAGTTATGGTCCAATTAAAGCCTTAAAAAATAGCTAAATTAATGCAATTAATTACAAAATAGTTAAATCAATGTGACTAACTCGTTGCAATATCAATAGTTGGCACATTGAATGTGGTTAGTAGCTTATTAAATTAGTTTTGACAATAATATATTAAATTAATTAGTTTCACATATACATATATGGCAAAGAGACAAGCCACGACTATGATTTCAAATTTGTTCATTTAGTTCTATTAATTGTAAAGCGAGCTAATTAAAGATGCCAAAGTACTATATATGGCTTTATATATAGAGAGGAGAAAAGTAGATCTTGGAAAAAAAATATGTATTTGTACTTTTTATACCTAAAATGATTGTTTTCGTTTAATGATATGAGGTTATTTTTAGTTGTGATGATATATTTTCACCTTGAAGATTGCAACAAACAACAACAATAATAATAATAAATTAGCATTTAAATTTTTAGAGTTTTTATTAATTTATATCACCCAATCTCCCTTTTTTTTTGGTTTTATATTTGTGAAAAATAATATTTTTCATTTGTCAAAAAAAAATATTTTTCACACTCGATTAAGGTCATGTTAGTCCTAAAAAATTATAGGTGCCAAAAAAATATTTATCTAAATTTGTACTAATAATTAACTATATAAAAAATATATATATGACATGTTTAGGTAATAGAAGAACTGAAACACAGAAACATATATTCCCTTTTTAAAAAAAAGAAACACAGAAATATATATATAAGTATATATTAATTTATATGATATGTTTGGCACTGCTTTAAAGTTGGAACATTATTTTTATTCTATAAATTATTTTGGAAGTGTTCGAATAAATTTTGAGAAATACTTTGGTTCTTTAAAAAGGTTGGAAGCATGTATCAACTAGAAAATTGTTTCATATTTTTTAATTAAAGAATTTATTTTATTGAATCCATATTTTAGTAATTTTCATATTGTTATAATTGAAAGGAAAACATACGTGAAGATGTGAATGAGATAAAAAATATTGAAGTTGTGTAAAGTTATTTCAAAAGACCAAAATAATTTAAAAGATTCATCGAGCTTTCTATATTAAACTTTTAAACTTTTTCTTTTTTAATAATCAAACCCAATAATAATATATATTAGAGAACTATATATAAATATATACACATAAATGTGTACCATAAAATTGGTATGAAATGTGATGAGAAAGGGAATTAATTATTAGTGATGTTGTTTGATATATGTTTAATATTGAAGGGGTTGAATTAAATAAGTACGGTATAGTCCTTTCACGTAGAATAGAAGGCCACCTAATTAAATGGGCACCACACATACACAATTTAATTTCAAAAAAATATGCATTTCGGCTACTAAGCAATGTCACAATCTCATAACTTATAAAATATAACAAATTAATTTTAATTTCACATTAATTCATTTGAACATTTTTATTTTTGTTTTATGATATGACAAGACTCTTCTCCTCCAACTACCATAACAGCTGGACATTAAACTTGCCACTATGTAATTGTACTATTTATATATATATATTTATAAAAAATATTAATAATAACAAATAAACAGTTATTTGAAGTAGCTAAATAATTTTATATTGATGTTATTTGATATTTTAAAGTATCTAACATCTTTTTTTTTTTTAAAAATGTAACTTATGTTGTCATGACAAAATATTTGGTTACACCACATTATTTTGATCGTATGAACAGTGTAGTAACATAGGAACAAAATAATAATGTATTATAATTCTCTTATTAGTCATTCTGGAATTATGAGGTTGAAATATTATCCCCCAATGAGCTTTTTTTTCTTAGGTTGTGCTCTGATATTTACAAAGAAGGTGTGAGTGTCCTCACTTTATCTCATATGTAGTACAACTAGATTTATATATAAGAAATTACATTTTATACTACTTTTTTAAGAACTAGATACAATCAACGTACAATGTATGTTTGCATAGTTTTCTTTATAGAATTTATTAATTATTTTTATTAAATTTATATTATTGTCATATAAATTTTAAATAAATAAATAATATTATATATAAAAGAATAACATAAATATATTATCATTGTGTCTTAATTCATTTTGTTTTATTGTGTATTTTAAACCAAAACATTATTTATGATTTTTTTTAAATAGAGATATTGGCGGCGATAATACTTAATTTTTTTCAAAAATTGCACTTTAATACTCAAATATTTTTTTTGGCGGTAATAATACATAAATCTACAATTTTGGTGCAACTGTTAATACTCGCCATTAACTATCCGTTAATTATCCACATGACACATTTTTATACTCGTAAATTTAGGTATTAAAGTGTAACTTTATAAATGATTTGGTTATTATCGCTACCAATATCCCTAAATTCTTTAAATACTATAAAAATCATTTTAAATTTTAAAAAATCTAAAAGATTATTAGAAACTAATTAATAAAACTAAAATTTACAAATTCGAAACAACCAAAATTAAAACTGAAACTCAAAATCATCTCAAAAACCATATTATTAATTAGTTTTTAATAATCTTTTAGATTTTTTAAAATTTTAAATAATTTTTATAATATTTAAAGAATTTAAATAATTTTGTTTACAATCATCCCAAAATCCATATGTACCACGTGGATACTTAACGAGCAGTTAACAGTGAGAACTTGCAAATTGTAGATTTAGGTATTACTGCAAAAAAAAAAAAAGTATTAAAGTGTAACTTTTGAAAAAAAATTGGTATTATCGCCGCTAATTAGACTAATAAAAATGTGCCACGTAAATACTTAACGGAAAGTTAACGGTGAGTATTAACGAATACACCAAAATTATAGATTTATGTATTATTACCGCAAAAAAAAAAAATTGGTATTAAAGTACAAATTTTGAAAAAAACTGGGTATTATCGCCACTAATATCCTTTTTTAATATATATATATAAATATAATATGATAATATTTTTGAACATCAAAGATAATTTAAAAAAAAATTAAGATAATGTATAATGATATTTTATAATATTTAAATTTATATTAATATAAGTATTAAATATTAGTTTTGTATTAAATATAATTATAATGATAATATTTTATAATATTTGAATTCATATTAATTAAGATTATCATAATAATATTTTATAACATTTAAATTTATATTAATATAATTATTAAATTTCTAATTTTGTATTATAGATTATTATAATAATGATATTTTATAACATTTAAATTTAAATTTATATTAATATTGATAAGTAGTGTTAGTCCTTACTGTACATATTCGTCACTTGTAATTATACTTAGTATTGCTGTGTAATTATGGTTAATATGGTCATTACCTATTGTACAGGTGTCACTCTATTATAGCCTCACTATTGAGTATAAAGCTCAAATGATGTAACTGTAAATATTGAGCTGATTATTCAATTGAATATTTTTCTATCAATACTCTCTGTTTCTCTCCCCGCTTTATGGTACCAGAGCTATGGCAGAACACGATCTCTCTCAACTTTCTACAGGTCGCACTCCTGGCACCCAAACCAATCCAAACACCTACCTCAATGATGCAGCTCCTATTACTCAATCCTCCTTCCCTTCAATGAATCAATCCTTCTCTGTCAAACTTGATGAGAATAATTATCTCATCTGGAAAAATCAACTACTCAATGTGATTATGGCTTACGGCCTTGATGGCTTTGTGAATGGAACTCATCCTTGCCCTCCAAAATTTTTTCCTGAAGATTCAACTATCATCAATCCCGATTATACCTCCTGGAATCGTTACAATCGTCTCTGTTGACGCCGTTTTTCGTCAACAGATAAAAGAAGAGAGCACGTAAACAATTAAAGATAATGGCTAAAAGAAACAAACGAATCAAACACATGGTTTTTTACGTGGTTCAGCAGTTAAATCTGTCTAGTCCACGAGTCTCTGTTATTAACCTCAAGATTATCTCTGAACAATTCTTTAGCATGAATTCTCCAGAGTTTTCTCCCAAGGATCAGAACTTTGGTCCATTACAATGGCGCATGGCTTCTCTATTTATAGAGAAGGATGCAGAATACTATCCCACATATTTTGGGTAGTTACTCTTTTGTGAATAAAAATAAATGGCTTTAAATGCCTTTAATCAGATAAAAAAAGAAACGTCCCTGATGACCAGGGAACGCATAACTGACTAAATAATATCCCACGATTATTGGGGATTTACATCAATAAATGAGGATTACATCTCATGTTTACAATACTTGTAGATATTCAAGGTGGTTATAGCATATCTCCAAGACTTTAGCATTTCAGGTTTCATGTCATTATGCGAGCCACTGACATCTCCCGAGCTAACGTTGCTTTCGAGATGGGATATCGAGCTCAAGACCCATGCTCCGAAGTTCCTGAAGATGAAGGTATTCTCATAACTACCTTTCGAGATCGAGATCATTTCGAGATCACCGCATTCGAGATCATATATCATACTTTGCAGGCTCGACTTACAATCCTAGATCACTCTAATCCTCACGAGACCATTTGTTGCGAACTCAGCTTTCGAGGTCATATTTACTATGGCTCGAAATCTGGGTATAACATCTTGCCCCCTCAAAAGTATTTGTTCGAATCCTAAGAGAATGAAACTTTTGAACTACTCTTTCTGGGAACCATACCGTCACACTCTTGAAAATGGACACGTGCCAGATGGGTATTGCTCACTTTAAGTACTTGAGTACCTTGGGAACACGCCCACGATCGTTCGTCTGACAACTTTTCGGCGCCATCTTGTCACCGATCCCCATCCATTCGATCTGTTGAGGATTTTAATCAACGCTCCTGATTAACTTAGTTTTTCCACCTATATATACAAGACCCCCCTCTTCGTCTTCTTCTTCACATTTGTTCATCATAAACAAGAAAAGAAAAACAACCAGAAAACCTGACTCTCTTAAGAAGCTTCTGTCCTGCGCATGTTTTCTCGACCCAAGAAACAAAGAAATCCTGGTCTGTTCGAGTCAGTGAGTTCTTTCTTGCAACCTCTTCTCCAATCGACGATTTCGCTGCAATCTCCATCACTATGTAAGTACACCATTTTTGTTGTTCTTTTTCTACTGTATTTGCTGTGTATGCTAGTTTACGTTCTTAGCATGATACGATAGGAAGTTTTGAACCGATAGGTTTTTATGCTTTCTGGATTTTCACTCTGGATGTTCGTCTCTGGTTTATACCCAGTTTCGACGTTTGAATGTGGTTCCTATTTTCTGGGTTTTGAAATTCTTAGGCAGCGTTTCTTGTACATTAAGCTTTCGGATAAAAACATGGGCTTTGACAAATGCACGAAACCCAAAAACGCTTTTCCTGGCTAACCGCCACTCTCCTTTCCCTTGAATTTCGGGATTTTCAAAAAATTATCCACACTCCTTTTCTTTTTCGTGGAATACACGCCCCTGACACTTCAATAAAGGGTCTTAGTATTTAGTCTCGTTCCTAAATCTCCGAGCTCATTCCATCGAGCTCGTGACTCTTGCATACATGGCCCTCACCATTTTTTCTTTCTCGTTAGATGTCACAGAATCCGAAAAGACGATGGGGGTCATTACGAGCAATCCCTTACGAGCCCAAATCTCCGAGCCCGGAATCGGTCTTTGCCCGGAACCAACGTCGGATAAAAGAATACGAGCTTGCGCGTGAGCAGGAGGACATTCGAGCCCACTATCGTCGTCAGATAGACGAGGTCATTGAAAAGAAGAGAAGAGTTCTTCGGGAAGCCATCTATCCGGAGCCCAACCCTGGACCTAGGCCAATTCCCCTCGACCCAGCGTTAAAAGTCACGGTTGCGTACCACCCAGGGGAACTCCAGTTTTCCTTAATGGCGGAGCCTTCGTCTTCGCAGCCTAGGAGGGAGATGTTTGAAGCCGAATTCTACCAGAGCTCGGTTACCACCACCGACCAAATAACTGATATCTTGGCCCTCCATGGCCTTAGTTCGTTGGACACACTGAAGTGTCGAGCTCCGACAAGGCATGAACGGAGCTGTTTCGCTCCTGGGGGCCGCGATTCTAGTGTGAAATACGCGGCCTGGAGCCAGGAACATATAAGGGCAGGAGCTTTGCTGCCCCTGAAGTCCTTTTTCAGAGACTTCATTGATTTCGTTGGGTTGGCTCCATTCCAACTCAACACCAACTCATACAGGGTGCTGTCTGCCCTGAGGTCCTTGTTCCACGAGCTAGGGTGGACAGGGCCTTCACCCCAAGAGATTTTATATCTCTTTTGTTTGAAGAGTAATCCCTCCCGAGCTCGGGGAGGAGATGGTTTTTACTATCTTTCGAGCTACCCCAAAGAGACAAAGATCTTTGAAGATCTTCCGAACCACCCTCCTGACTTCAAGAAGGCTTTTTTCTGGACAGACGGTTTGTCCCCGTCTCAACACCGTTCGTTCAGGCGGATTCGTAAGTGTTCTCGTTACTTTCTATTTTTAAGCTCAGAATTTTAGCCCTAAAATCCATATTTAGTTGAAGTGTACCTCGTCTTTCAGTTAACTTTCAGTGTCCCACCCCTGACGAAACAATGAAGGAGCACAGGGAGGCCCTGCTCCGACTCCCCTACGGCAGGAGGTCTCTCTCATTTCTATTACATGAGGACAAGCTACGAGCTTGTGGGTTATTGGGACAGGGCCAGTCAACCTCTGACTGGTCCGGTAAAAAATATGAATGCTGGGAGGAAGTGCCACTGCCCACAGGCATCCTTCCTCCGAGGAGAGAAAGGAAAGCATCTCTCCCAATTCGCTCGAGAAGTCCGCGGTCGGGAAATGAGGCCAATGACGAAGCCTCGAGTTCGGACTCCGGTGGAGGTAAAACCCTTCCTACTTCGCGGATGTGGTCCCCCACTTTATTAAAACACAGGCCCAATAGACTAATCTCGTGCCCACAGGATAGATACCACTTCTACATATGGAGTTGGGTAGATGACTGTGTCCATAGGTTTGATAGTGGGCTCGGGAAATATGATACCATGTACACCACGGACGAGGTGTGGAATGGGATAGCGGTGTAGTACGGAACCAATGACTATAGGGACCTCTCGAGGTTATCACCAACTTATAGGGAAGGCACTCCCCCCGCCTCTTCTGAAGACGGGGAATTTCATGGTCCCCAAGCTCAAGCTCGGGGGAAAGTTTCAGTTAGGTTTTTTCTACCATCATTCTATACGTCTGTGATACTGAAGTAACTTGTACACCTCTTTTACTGACTCACTGTGTTGACTTGTGCAGGCGATATGGACTCCGTCCTCGACGCCCTTATCGACAATGCGGGTGCCAAGAGGAGCAAACGCCCCAGGGCAGAGGGACTGAAAACCAGCCAGCCTGGGAAAGGCTCCAAGAGATCTAGGAAAACGCCTCCTCCTCCCCCGCCGGCTTCGAGCTCTGCTGCTGCGTCGACTGGCCAGACTAACGCCCCCCGACGATGCCATCCTCGCAGGCCGTTGTCTCAGCGGTGGCACCGGCCTCGCAGGCTGGTGTCCCTGCCGTGGTCGAATCTCAACCTCCTATGGCGGGTCAAACGTCTTCTGCTCAGCTCGCCAAGAGACCTTCTGCTTCTCGAGCTCAGAAGCTAACCATCTCCACCCATATGGACTCATATGTGGTGGATAACGCTGCCGGACCTCATGGATCTACGCTGATTTCGGACGTCATGTCCCGGATCGGCCAGAGCTACGGCAGTTTCGAGGTTCCTTAGTGGCAGTGTCTAACTGGCACCCGAGACCGCACTGTCCTGTACGAGAAGAGTATCGAGCACACTGCCGCGGTAAGTATCCTTCTATATTCCTTTTGCTTACATTCATACTGTCTCGAGGCTAATGGTGGTTTCTTCCTTTTTTTCAGGCTCTTGTTTTCACTGCCCAGCTCAATTACGAGCTGAACAACGAAATCCATTCGAGCAGGACTCTCGCCCAAGAGGAGAGGGACCTCCACCTTAGAGCGAATGATGATCTGAAGGCGGCGAATACTAAGCTCGAGGCAGTGGTTAAGGAGCGTGAGGAAATGGCCAAGGAGCTCGGAAAGCTGAAAACTGAACTCGAGGAGCAAAAGAAAGATAAAATCCAGCTTCGAGAGACCAATAAGAAGCTCGAGGAAGACAAGACCACCACCTTCGACCTTATAGAGGATGTCAAAGCTCGCCTTACTGCCGAGTACAAAGAAAAGAAGGAGACGGCGGTCGACTCAGCCATGTACCAGATGTGGGCTTATAACGAAGAGCTGGACACCAGCTTTTTGGGTCCCCTCGAGGCGCCGTTCCTTGAACGATGGAATGCTCGGCTCGAGAAGGAAGAGGCTGAACGGCTTGAGAAGGAGAAGGCTGAGCAGCTCGAGAAGGAAAAGGCTGCTCCGGGGACCGTTTCGGAGGAAGCTCAGGAGGATAGTCATGCTATTCGTCCTGAGGGGTCCGGTGCCACTGATGCTGAGAAGGCCAAGGAGACTCCTCTTCACTGAATCTGACCTCGGGGAGATCAGTTATCGGGGCTGCGTCCCCTTACATAATTATTGTAATTTATGCCCATGGGGCTGATACAATTTCTTTTAACTAATTCTTTTTCATGCTTTACATTTCTTGGCTCGAAATATTTTGCACATTTTTATAATTGATGAACTGGTTATGTTTATTTGTGCATACAAACATAGTTTGGATTTAGGCTCGAAATTCGATGCATTCATGCATAGTTTATTCGAATTATCCGTTTCTGACCTCGTTACTTATCAAGGTCGGATATTACTTTAACCATGAACTCGAAAGTACTTATATGGTATGTAATATGAATGATTTGGTTAATCTTTTTTAGTTACTTTTCCTCATCCTCAGTATTTTGGCTCCGAGGTTAAGAGTTCGAAACTATATTTCTAAGATATTCCAGCCTCGATCTCGACATATTTCGTGATGGGTTTAGGCTTCCATTTATCATCGATCGATAATTTGGCTGGTTTGTTCCAAACCTGTTAAGCTTGCACATCTGGTTAACTCCAAACGTTTTAGGTTTTTGGTAGTTTGGTTATATCCGAACTATCTAAGCCCGCGTATTTGGTTATATCCAAATACTTCATGTTTAATAATTCGGTTGTGTCCGAACTACCTGAGCTTGCGTATTTGGTCATCTCCAAATACTTCATGTTTGATAATTCGGTTGTGTCCGAACTACCTGAGCTCGCGTATTTGGTCATCTCCAAATACTTCATGTTTGATAATTCGGTTGTGTCCAAACTACCTAAGATCGCATACTTGGTTATATCCAAATACTTTATATATTTTTTATTTTTTAAGCTGGAGGTATGTATACCAATGATGCCCCCTTAATATCCTATGAGTGTGACCATAGGTTATTAAATTAAGAGAGTTTGCAAAAATAAAAATAAATTACATGTGAAACAAACTGTTGACATTTTATTTGATGAAATTCAAAAACAAACTAACATAGATAGAAAATCATGGTTACAGGCAACAATTTTCCTATACTATTGATAATAAGGTCTAAGGTGTTCGCCATTCCATGCTCGTGGTATGAGACTCCCATCTAATCTCGCAAGTTTGTATACGCCAGGGCGGATGACTGATTCTATCTGGTATGGTCCTTCCCAGTTTGGCCCGAGTACTCCTGCTGCTGGATCTCGGGTTGCTAAGAATACGCGTCTCAATACCAGATCTCCTACTCCGAACTTTCGATCTCGAACCTTTTTATTGAAATATCTTGTGGTTCGTTGCTGGTAAGCAGCATTTCTCAGCTGAGCCTCCTCCCTTTTTTCTTCGATCAAGTCTAGGGTTTCTTCGAGCTGAGTATGATTGGAACTTTGGTCGTAAATATGAGTTCGAATCGTTGGAATTTCGAGCTCAATGGGCAACATTGCCTCGCAGCCGTATGCTAGAGAAAATGGGGTATGTCCAGTTGATGTCCGAGCTGTAGTTCTATATCCCCAAAGGACTTGAGGTAATTCCTCAGGCCATCGTCCTTTGCTTCTTCCAACTTTTCCTTCAAAGAACTTTTGAGAGTTTTATTAACGGCTTCGACCTGACCATTCGCCTGAGGGTGAGCCACTGACGAAAAGCTCTTTATTATACCGTTCTTGTTACAAAAGTTGGTAAATAAGTCGCAATCAAACTGGGTTCCGTTGTCAGACACTATCTTTCTTGGCACTCCATATCGGCATACGATGTTCTTTACCACGAAATCTAGGATCTTCTTCGAAGTTATGGTCGCCAATGGTTCAGCCTCCGTCCATTTTGTGAAGTAATCAACCGCGACCACAGCATACTTTACTCCTCCTTTGCCAGTTGGGAGCGAGCCTATGAGGTCGATGCCCCACACCGCAAAAGGCCATGGGGATGTCAACATGGTCAGTTCGGAAGGTGGAGTTCGGGGTATCGTGGCGAATCTCTGGCATTTGTCGCACTTTTTCACGTACTCGAAAGAGTCCGTTTTAATGGTTGGCCAGAAATATCCTTGGCGTATAACCTTCTTGGATAGGCTATGCCCCCCGGTATGGTCTCCGCAGAACCCTTCATGAATTTCTTCAATAATCTTCTTTGCCTCGGGAGGAGTTACACATCTGAGCAATGGCATGGAATACCCTCTTCTGTATAGCCTTCCGTCCAGGATGGTGTAACGAGGAAGTTGATACATTAGTTTCCGAGCCTGATTTCGATCTTTTGGAAGAATTCCATTTTCGAGGTACTCAACTATCGGGCTCATCCAGGTCGGCTCTGTCTCGATCATACACACATCTTCCTCGTCAGGCTCAGTAATGCTGGGTGCTGACAGGTGTTCTACGGGTACAACATTCAGCTCCTCATTTTCGGCGGAGGTGGCGAGCCGAGCTAAGGCATCTGCATTTGAGTTTTGTTCTCGGGGAACCTGTTCGATTGCATAAAACTCAAAAAACTCTAATGCGGACTTTGCCTTCTCCAGATAAGCTGCCATTTTTGTGCCACGAGCCTGGTATTCTCCCAAGATTTGATTAACCACGAGCTGGGAGTCGCTGTAGCAATGTATAGCTTTGGCCTTGAGCTCTTTTGCTATTCGTAGTCCCGCAAGTAAAGCCTCGTACTCAGCTTCATTATTAGATGCTTTAAAGCCGAACCTTAACGCAGAGTGAAACTTGCTCCCTGCAGGGGTGATCAGAATAACTCCTGCCCCCGCTCCATTTTCATTTGATGACCCGTCGACGTAAAGTTTCCACAGCTCGTGGGCCGTGGTTGTTACCTCGTCGTCGGCTATACCGGTGCACTCCACTATGAAATCCGCCAACGCTTGTGCCTTAATGGTCGTTCTCGGATGGTAGGTGATCTCGAACTGTCCGAGCTCAACAGCCCACTTTAGGAGTCGACCAGACGCCTCTGGTTTAGACAAGACTTGCCTTAATGGTTGATCTGTCAGTACATGGATAGGATGTGCCTGAAAGTAAGGGCGGAGCTTGCGAGATGAGTGGATTAGACTGAGGGCGAGCTTCTCCATCAGTGGATATCTTGATTCTGCCCCCAGTAATCTTTTACTGATATAGTAGACGGGTTTCTGTAATTTATCTTCTTCTCGTACGAGCACCGCGCTTATCGCGTGTTCGGTAGTTGAGAGGTATAGGAACAGTACTTCCCCCGTCTCAGGCTTCGATAGGATGGGCGGTTCGGCTAAGTGCTTTTTGAGCTCCTGAAAGGCTAGCTCGCACTCATCTGTCCATTCGAACTTCTTACTTCCTTTTAATAAGTTGAAGAATGGGAGACCGCGGTCCGTTGACTTCGAGATGAACCTGCTCAAAGCTGCCATCCTGCCAGTCAAGCTTTGAACATCTTTATGTTTCCGAGGTGAAGGCATATCGATCAGGGCCTTTATTTTGTCGGGATTAGCCTCGATCCCACGAGAATTGACAATGAAACCCAGAAATTTTCCTGAAGACACCCCAAAAGTGCACTTCTGAGGATTCAACTTCATGTTGTACTTTCTGAGCACGCCAAAGCACTCTTCAAGGTCTTCAACATGGTTCTTGTTAAGTTGAGACTTTACAAGCATGTCATCAACATAAACTTCCATGTTGTTCCCTATTTGCTCTGAGAACATCATGTTTACGAGCCGCTGGTACGTGGCTCCGGCATTCTTGAGTCCGAATGGCATGACATTGTAGCAGTAGAGCCCTTTATCTGTGATGAAGCTCGTATGCTCTTGGTCGGGGGCGTGCATGGGAATCTGGTTATATCCAGAATAGGCATCCATGAACGACATCAGACCATGCCCCGCCGTGGCGTCTACGAGCTGGTCAATTCTCGGCAGGGGAAAACAGTCTTTTGGGCAGGCCTTGTTGAGGTCCGAGTAGTCAATGCACGTTCTCCACGTCCCATTGGGCTTCGGGACCAACACTGGATTGGCCACCCAGTCAGGGTAAAAAGCGTCCCTTATGAAATTATTTGCTTTCAGCCTGTCCACTTCCTCCTTTAGCGCTTTCTTTCTGTCCTCATCCAGCTGCCTTCGCTTTTGCTGCTTCGGGGGAAAGCTTTTGTCTATATTCAATGCGTGGCTCGCTACATTAGGGCTTATTCCCACCATGTCAGAGTGTGACCACGCGAAGACATCCTGGTTTTTCTTCAGAAAGCAAATTAATTGCTATTTTGATTCGTCTTGGAGGTGTTTTCCGACCTTCACCTTCTTTGAGGGATCAGCTTCCTCGAGCTGAACCTCTTCCAAAGGTTGGAGGTCAACCTTTTCCTCAATCCTCGGATCGATCTCCTCATCAATTTCTAAAACTGTCCCATCTTTATTTTGTATGACAACGAGTGCTTGAGCGCTCGTTTGTTTCTTTCCCCTCAAGGAAATGCTGTAGCATTCCCTTCCTGCCAATTGATCTCCTTTCAATGTTCCGACCCCGCTCGGAGTTGGAAAATTAAGGGCTAGATGCCTTACAGATGAAACTGCCCCTAGCCCGACCAGGGCGGGTCTCCCGAGCAATACATTGTAGGCAGATGGTAACTCTACTACCACGAACTCCATCATCTTGGTCACCGAGACTGGATAGTCTCCCAAGGTCACAGGGAGTTCGATGGACCCCATACAGGCGGTTCCTTCTCCAGAAAAGTCGTACAAAGTGGTTGCACAAGCCTTCAAGTCGCGAAGTTAGAGTCCCATTTTCTCTAGTGTTGCTTTATAAAGAATGTTTACTGAGCTCCCATTGTCTATGAGAACTCGGCGCACTCTTTTGTTGGCAAGCTGCAGGGTGATGACAAGTGGATCATGATGAGGGAACTGGACATGGGAGGCATCTTCCTCGGTGAAGGTTATAGGCTGAGTTTCAACCCTTTGGCTTTTTGGTGCCCTTGGTTCGGGTTCATAAGGAGACCCGTCCCCTGTCTTCAGCTCATTCACATATCGCTTTTGAGCATTTCTACCCCCTCCTGCGAGATGAGGACCTCCCGAGATGGTTATTACGTCCTCTCCATCTATTGGCGGAGGCCTGTCTTCTTCCCGAGATCGGGAGTTATTATTCTGAGCTGCTGGAAGCGCGGCTACTCTCTGGCTGGCAGAAGTCTGTCCAGTACTCTGGTTTTTGACATACTGCCGGAAATAACCTCTCGAGATCAACCCTTCGATCTCGTCTTTCAGCTGTCGGCACTCATCAATTGTGTGTCCGGTGTCCCTATGAAACCGGCAATACTTACTGGAATCCCTCTTGGACTTTTGATTCCTCATAGGGTCCGGACGCCTGAAGGGGACCTGGTTTTCATTAGCCAGGTATATATTTTCCCGAGACTCGTTGAGCTCGGTGTGTACTTTATATATGGAGTAATACATTTCTCCTTTCTTTTTCTTTCCCCCTTCAGCCTCGGGGTTATTTCCCTCGCTCTTTTTCCTCTTAGAGGGTATCTCTGAGGTAGGCTGTGAAGTTACTGGATCAGCCGAGGTTGAGGCGGAGTTAATGTTTATCGTTGTAGTTTCGGTTTGCGAGGTTGCTTTTAGCGTTGACCTCGCCTCCTCTACATTGACAAATCTCTGCGCCCGCTTGTTAAACTCGGTTATTGACCTCACCGGTTTTCCTTGCATGTCATCCCAAAGGGCACTTCCAGGAAACACACCAGCTCGGATAGCCATCAAATGCCCACTGTCGTCCACATCTCGTGCTCGGGCGACCTCTAGATTAAATCTTGTCAGGTAGTTTTTCAGTGTTTCACCTGGCTGTTGCCGGACGTTAGTCAAAGTGGACGCCTCTGGTCTGACTCCCATCATAGCCCAGAACTGCTTCTTGAAGTCTCTAGACAATTGATCCCACGAAGTTATCGAGCGTCTCTTGTACTTCTCGAACCAACTCTTGGCAGGTCCGGCCAATGATGTCGGAAACAACATGCACCTGAGCTCGTAACCTACGTTACTGGCTCTCATAATAGTGTTGAATGTACTTAGGTGGCTACATGGGTCGGTTTTTCCTTCAAACGCTGGGACGTGAGGAATCCGGAACCCTTGAGGAAACTGAGTGTTAGAAATATTGGGAGCAAACGGCTCGAGCTCCTCATCAGAGTCCTCGTACCGACCACTCCCTCGTTCATTCTTCAAAAGCCTAAAGGCTTTTTCGAGCTGATCAATCCTTTCTTGGACTGGGTCCTTAGGTGGTGCCTGGAATTGATAGTCATTAATTGCAATCCCAGGCTCGCGCCTCCGTGAGGGATCTCTATGCCCATTCAGATGATTCCTTAGATCCGGATTTGTCTGATCTCCTTTCCCCCTGCTCTGATTCAGATGATTTCGCAGGTCAGGATGTCTCTTGTGATTTCCGGTATTTTTACGACCCCGGTCGTGTTTACTGACAGACCTAGTTTCTCCGGACTCATCACTGGTGAAACTCATTGATCGGTCATTTCGTGGTGGATCCTTTCTACATCTCCTTGTCTCCGCAATGCGAGATCGGGACGTCTGACTTCTCTCAGATGGCGCGCCTCTCCGCTCCTGGAACGTCTCCCTGTTTCCTTGTCTTTCCCCCGCACGCCCTTGATCCTGATCTCGAACAGGTTGAGCGTTTCTGCGGGGAGGTGAAGGATATCTTATGGGAGACGAAGGGAACCGTATTGGTGATGGTGGTTGTCATCCTTGACTCGGCCTAGAGGGTCCAGAATTTGCCCGAGATGGGCCAGTTTCGTTCGGTGCACTGCCAGGAACCTGAGTCCGAGCCTCGGCAGGAGCTCGGTTGTTCTCAGTTCCTGCAGGCACTCCCATAGGTGGATTAGGCGGGACCCGAGCTCGGGTACTCCTCTGAGGCCTAGAAGGAGCAGATGGCTCTGCTGGTGCTGGAGGTTGTGCCGGCCTCCTTGTGGCAGCATTTTTTCGTGGACGTCCACGGGGCCTCCGGGGAGGAACGTGCACGTCCCTTGGAGGAGGGACTTGGTCTTCGCGCGGAGGCGGGGGCTGAGCCACCTGCGCCTCTGCGGCTATCCTAGTCAACTCCTCGTTACGTTTGTTGGCTTCTTCCAACAACTGTTTCAGCTGCCGATTCTCCAATTCTACAATAGGGACATAACGTTCAGGGTTATAGTACATGTCCTCATCCCTTGGTTGTGGAGGTGGTCCCCGGGAATCAGAGGACCCACTCCTTTCATCAGCGTCCGGGTTCTCCATTGGCTGTTTTCCAGGACGCCTTGGGTAATTTTCTTCAGGAGTGTTTTGATTGTTTGCAGCCATGAATCTCTCAGGGATGGATGCTTGAGGCTCTCAATGAAAGCACCAAACTGTTGACGTCGTTTTGCGTCAACAGATAAAAGAAGAGAGCACGTAAACAATTAAAGACAATGGTTAAAAGAAACAAACGAATCAAACACACGGTTTTTTACGTGGTTCAGCAGTTAAATCTGCCTAGTCCACGAGTCTCTGTTATTAACCTCAAGATTATCTCTGAACAATTCTTTAGCATGAATTCTCCAGAGTTTTCTCCCAAGGATCAGAACTTCGGTCCATTACAATGGTGCATGGCTTCTCTATTTATAGAGAAGGATGCAGAATACTATCCCACATATTTTGGGTAGTTACTCTTTTGTGAATAAAAATAAATGGCTTTAAATGCCTTTAATCAGATAAAAAAAGAAACGTCCCTGATGACCAGGGAACGCATAACTGACTAAATAATATCCCACGATTCTTGGGGATTTACATCAATAAATGAGGATTACATCTCATGTTTACAATACTTGTAGATATTCAAGGTGGTTATAGCATATCTCCGAGACTTTAGCATTTCAGGTTTCATGTCATTATGCGAGCCACTGACATCTCCCGAGCTAATGTTGCTTTCGAGATGGGATATCGAGCTCAAGACCCATGCTCCGAAGTTCCTGAAGATGAAGGTATTCTCGGAACTACCTTTCGAGATCGAGATCATTTCGAGATCACCGCATTCGAGATCATATATCATACTTTGCAGGCTCGACTTACAATCCTAGATCACTCTAATCCTCACGAGACCATTTGTTGCGAACTCAGCTTTCGAGGTCATATTTACTATGGCTCGAAATCTGGGTATAACAGTCTCATTATGTCATGGTTCTATTCCTCTCTCACTGAAGCAATGCTCGGTGAAATCGTTAATTTCACTTCGGCCCACGAAATCTGGACTGCCTTGGAAGAAATCTACTCCTCTTTGTCCATGGCGCGCATCTCTGAAATTAGGGGTAAACTCCAAACAATCAAAAAATCTGGTCTCACCGCTGCTCAATACATTCAACGCATTAAAGGATATTGCAATCGCCTCGCTGCAATTGGGGAGACTGTCTCTCGCAATGATCTCCAGGTCTACTTCCTTGAAGGTTTGGGTCCAGCTTATGACTCCTATGTTACTGGTATCCTTAATCGATCTGACAAACCTTCCATGGAAACACTGTACAACCTCTTACTCAGCTTTGATTATCGCATGGAACGGAACAATAGTGAGGATCTTCAGAGCTCCCTTCAAGCTAATTTTTCTCAGTTGAATACTGGCAAAATTTTTTCCAAATACCCATATCCGAATACTTCTCATACACACACCAAACCTTACTCTAATCAACTCTCCTCACCAACATCACATTTTTCCCCACCCAATTCCTTCTCTGGTGTACTGGGCTCTCGATCTGCTCTTCCCAACCCTTCTACAAATAGCTCCAAAATGCCTCACTCTCGTCCCTCTTGTCAGATCTGTGGCAAAGTGGGTCACACTGCCAACATATGCTACCATCGTACCAATTTGGCCTATGTTCCTCAGGCTCCTCGCAATTTTAACACCATGATTAACTCACCAATCACGCCTTCGACTCCCTTCTCTGGTTTTACTGGTCATGACGGTTCCTCTACTCAATCGGCTCCATCCACTCTCTCTACAGCAAACTGGTTCATGGATTCTGGTGCTACTCACCATTTTATTCCGGATTTTCAGTTGATGGATCGGGCATCTCCTTATCATGGGTCTGAGCAGGTTCAAGTTGGTGATGGTAAGTCCCTTGTTATTTCTCATATTGGTCATGTCTCTTTACCCTCCAAATTTTATCCTCTCTCCCTTAATCATGTTTATCACACTCCTGGTCTCACAAATAATCTAATCAGTGTTTCGAAATTATGTCGTGATAATAATGTTCTTATTGAATTTCATTCCTCTAACTTCTTTGTCAAGGATCAGGTCACCAAGAGAATTCTTCTCACGGGGGTGCTTGATCGTGGTCTCTACAAAGTCCGTCCATCCTTATCTTCCTCTTCTCCTGGTTCAGCCATTTCATGTCTTCTCACTCGGACTCAAGAATCTTCCCTTTGGCACAATCGTCTCGGCCACCCCTCTTCCAATGTTCTTTCTCATGTTTTTTCAGCTTGTAATTTTCAGAACAATGTTTCTTCTCAGTTTTCATTTTGTAATGCTTGTCAAATGGCTAAGTCACACAGATTGCCATTTTTGTTATCTAACTCTAGAGCGACAGCTCCTTTTGACTTAATACATAGTGATGTTTGGGGTCCTTCCCCTGAATTATCTGTTACTGGGGCTCGTTATTTTTTATTGTTCATTGATGATTTTAGTCGCTTTTCCTGGATCTATTTCTTACAAGCTAAATCTGAAGTATTTCCTACCTTTCTTAAGTTTCAAAAAATGGTTGAAAGACAATTTGATACCAAAATTAAACGTGATCAAAGCGATTGGGGTGGTGAGTTTCGATCTTTAAAATCGTATTTTGAGTCTCTCGGCCTTGTCCATCAGCTCTCTTGCCCGCATGTTCCTGAACAAAATGGCCGTGTTGAACGAAAAAATCGTCATGTTGTGGAAGTCGGTCTATCTCTTCTTGCTCACTCTCATACTCCTTTAGCTTATTGGCCATATGCATTTTCTACTGCTATTTACCTTATCAATCGCCTTCCCACTCCTGTGCTCAACAATCACAGTCCCTACTTTACTCTTTATCATAAACTCCCTGATTATAGTCTTTTGCGCGTGTTTGGCAGCTCTTGTTTCCCTTTCTTACGACCCTATAATGCCCACAAATTACATTTTCGATCTCAAGAGTGTGTATTCCTTGGCAATAGTTCCCAGCACAAAGGCTATCTTTGCCTTTATCCTTCCACGGGTCGCATTTACATTTCCCGTCATGTCATTTTCAATGAAACCTCTTTTCCATTCGCTTCCTCTAGTTTCTCCTCTTCTTCACCTCCCCCTTCTATCTCTCCTTCTGTTCCTCTTCTATCCCCTCATGTTGCTTCGCATCCCTCTCCCTGTCTTCCGCCTTCGTCTCCTTCCGTGTCTTCCGCTGTTCCTTCTCCTTCTTCCTCTTCGTCTCCTCCTACGTCTTCCTCTTCCTCTCCCTCTTCTGTTGCTACTGTTCCTCTAGTGGTTGAGCTTCCTGACCAATCTGAGAATGCCATTGTACCACCTTGTAATGCTCATCCTATGATTACGCGTGCCAAGGCTGGTATTCATAAGCCTCGGGTTCTTTTTAGTGTGATTACTGATGCATTTTTTGAGCCCTCTACTTTTAAACAGGCAGCAAAGTTTGACCATTGGAATCAGGCCATGCTCACTAAATACAAGGCTCTTCTCGCCAACAAGACTTGGCATCTTGTTCCTCGGCCTCCCAATGCCACTGTCGTTGGTTGTAAGTGGGTTTTTCGGGTTAAACTCACTGCTGATGGTCAGATTGATAGGTACAAAGCCCGGCTGGTGGCTAAGGGTTATCATCAACAGGAAGGACTTGATTATTTTGAAACCTTTAGTCCCGTTGTCGAGCCAGCTACCATCCGCATTGTGCTGACTTTAGCCATCTCTGAAGGTTGGTCTCTTAAGCAACTTGATGTGCAGAATGCGTTCTTACATGGCGACCTTTCTGAGACTGTGTATATGCAACAACCTGCTGGTTTTATTGATTCCGATTTTCCTGACCATGTTTGCTGCCTAGATAAGGCTCTCTATGGGTTGAAGCAATCACCTCGTGCTTGGTACAACAAACTTAGCTCTTTTCTCTTGTCTTGGGGGTTTGTCACTTCTACGGCTGATTCATCTATGTTTCTATTTCGGGCTCCATCTGTTTTCCTGGTATTGCTAGTGTACGTGGACGACATTATTTTGACTGGCAACAGCTCCTCTGCCATCTCTTCTCTTCTTGCTGCTTTAAAGTCCCAGTTTGCTATTAATGACTTGGGCCAGCTTCATTTTTTTCTGGGCATTCAGGTTCATTCCACGCCTACTGGTCTTCATCTTTCTCAGCACAAATACATTCAGGATATTCTTCACCGTGCTGAAATGCTTGACTCTAAAGACTTTCATACACCTATGTCCACGGCTTCCGTTCTTTCTGCACATGCTGGCACTCCCTTACCCGATGGCACTCAATACCGGAGCATTGTTGGTGCTCTCCAATATTGCACTGTCACACGACCCGACATTTCATTTGCAGTTAATCGGGTCTGCCAATTTATGCACTCTCCTACTGATTTGCACTGGCAGGCCGTTAAGCGTATCCTCCGTTATCTCAAGGGCACGACTCATCATGGTCTCACTCTTCAGTCTTGTTCTGACTATAATCTCACCTGCTATGCTGATGCAGATTGGGCATCGTGTCCTGACGATCGTCGTAGTACAGGGGCTTATTGCGTTTTTCTTGGTCACAATCTGGTTTCCTGGCATTCGTCCAAGCAGAAAGTAGTTTCCCGTTCAAGCACTGAATCTGAATTTCGTGCTCTTGCTGATGGCGTTGCTGAACTCTCCTGGGTGCAATTTTTGCTTCGTGATCTCTGTATGCATCAGCGCGCAGCTCCTGTTATGCTTTGTGACAACATTAGCACTACTTATCTCACTGCAAACCCGGTATTACACACCAGAACCAAGCACTTCGACATCGATTTTCACTTCATCCGTGAGCGTGTGGCCTCCAAACAACTTGTTGTTCGATTTCTTCCTTCTGAGGATCAACTGGCCGACTGCCTTACGAAGGCTCTTCCCTCTGCCCGTTTTCTGCAACTTCGATCCAAACTCACAGTTCTTCACCGACCTATGAGTTTGCGGGGGGATGATAAGTAGTGTTAGTCCTTACTGTACATATTCGTCACTTGTAATTATACTTAGTATTGCTGTGTAATTATGGTTAATATGGTCATTACCTATTGTACAGGTGTCACTCTATTATAGCCTCACTATTAAGTATAAAGCTCAAATGATGTAACTGTAAATATTGAGCTGATTATTCAATTGAATATTTTTCTATCAATACTCTCTGTTTCTCTCCCCGCTTTAAATATAATTAATAAATATCTATTTTCACTTAAGATATATATATATATATATTACCCTATTTTTTTTTTAATTTTACCATCTTTACAAGGAAAACCTACTCTATTTATTATTATTTTATAATACATCAATTGTCTCTTGAAAAAATGAAACCAATTGTTTTGAAGAGCAACTCATGAAATTGAAAGAGAAAAAAAATCAACGGTAATTTTTTTCTCTTATTACGAATCTATTTTTTTTTTTTTAATACATAATAAGAATGTTTAATCTTTACTATATTTCACTTTTTTTTTCCACCTTGTAAACTCGGAACAATTACTTGTATTTACGTATAACATCGAGCAAAGTATAATTTGTTTGATAAAAAAGAGCTTTGTTATTACATTTATTAATCAATTGATTGGACTTATTAATAGATGCATATATATTTTCCACGAGCTAATAAGTTAGTTTAAAAATCAACAGCTCATTAATTAAGTAGGGTTTAGAACTTTATATAGATCGAAAATAATGCATGAATTAAGATGATAAATCAAGTTAAAGCCTAAAAAGGTCTATAATTAATATTCAATTATATGGTAGATTTGGAGTCAAAATCAAAAAAAAAAAAAAAAAAAAAGTTGGGTTAATTAGTGCATGTCACTGAGTAGTGTACACATAATTTCATTCTATTTATAGCAGTTAGAAACCAAACTTGCAAGCCAAGCCATATAACTATTTATATATATATATATAAACATTACTTTTCTGTTTGTTTACGTTTTCTCTCTTTCTATTATAATAGAGTTTATTAACTTTGTGTTTATTTGCTTCAATCTGAGCCGTCGGGTGTTGATCGAACGGTTAGTAATGTTGCCCTAGTGGGTATCATTGTCTATATTGGATTAGGTAAAGCTAAGAGTCAGTATTATTAATTGTGGGATTATTATTATTTCTAATGAGAATATGGCATAACCGTCATAATAGTTCGACTAATTATTTTAATTAAGAATCAAGCTATTAGCTGTGTGGGGTTTCAACATTTTTCATGGCTTTTCAAAGATTTTGTGATCTGCTGATATGTTCACAATTGACTTAATCACTATAATCCCACGTGATTTCCTTAATAATTATAATTTGATTAATTTGGCAAAAATATATAGATATATAGACTTTAATTAGTGTTATATTCTACATAAATTAATCAAAATAAGTAGCAAGAGAGTTTGATAAAATTATAGTTGCAATTTGATAAAATGTTTCCGTGAGAAATATGTTAAATTAATAGTGAGAAAACGAAATTATTAACAGAAATTGAGGAATAGATTTGTTAACAAATATTAATTATCTGATATAATATCTCAAATTTTTAATTAAAGACAAGATAAATGTATATAAACTATTATATAATGATATTGTGATTGTAAAAAATTATTTCTATCCATTTTTAGTAATTAAAAACAAAATTTATTATGTAATTTTTAAAAGTATGTTACTACATGTGATTTTTTTTTATACAAATTACATATGATGTTTAACTAAAACCTAAAGAATTAAGTAGTTTTAATTTTTTTTACCCTAATATGTGTACTAAAATTTAAGTGTTAAAAAATGTAATATACAAGCAATGATGGAAGGAAAAATTAAAATAATGATATATTTTTTATAATCTATTTTTTAAAATTTATATTTGTTATTTCTTTAATTTTTTTTATTTTTGCCCCTGCATTAATTAGATGCTGCCTCTGATCTAAGTAAAATATAAAAATATATATTATAGGAGGATAGTATAAATATGTAAATAAAGGATTGAATTTTTCAACACAATTACAAAGTAAAAAAAAAAAGAATGAGAGGGCTCCCACTGTAGTCTTCATGTAGGTCAGCTATAGTATACAAGCCAATTTATAGATTTTGAGGGTGTCAAATATGGGGTTTCAAATTAGAGGTATAATTCTCAATTGTGTTACAAGTCTAAGAAGTTTCTCTATTTACTGTTTATTCTTCTAGTATGTTAACATAAAATAAAATTAAAATAAGGAAAAGATAACATGTATTTATCATATCATATCATATCATGTTGATATAAAAAAAAAACCCATATGAAATGTACCCAATTATTAATTTCATTTCACATGCTAGCCGTGCTTTAAATTTAAAACAAGTGTGAAAACGTTCATATGTGATTTCACAAAGGTCATGCTCCTTCTCATACTCAATAACATTCACCCTCAAAAATATAACATTCACCAAAACCCCAAATCTTAGTATTTCAATTCACACACTATTTACCACCAACCAAGTGACCTATTAATATATTAATATAGTGGCTGAGGTCTTAAGGGGTGTTTGGTATGAGCTTTGAGTTTGAGGGAGTAGAATTAAAAAGGATTTAGATTAAGGGAATGTGAAACATAAGTGTTTAAAGAGGTTAAAATTATTCTCAAATCAAGCTAAAAAAATGAGATCCACTTAGAAATACAAATCCCAAACCATTAAAAATAAATTTACCAAATATGGGTTAAATTTGATATTTTCATTTCTACCAAACCAAATCACTTACCAAACACCCCTAAAGATTAGGGATTCAAATCTAAGGAACTTTATCTGCCATCGTGAAACGATAGTCTAAAAAAATCTTAAATATGAACACTTTATACGTCAACCCAATCACCTTACCTTCTTTCTTTTAGCACTAGTTGGTTAACTGGTAGCCCACTCCACCCCCTTTACTTTCATTAAAAAAAATCACACGCTATTTAATATTTATTTAAGTAAATTCCAATAATGCTCATAAATTTAGAAACTAAAAACTTTGATTGAAAATGACATGTAACTCCTAAAGAATTATTAGAAGTAAAGGACAAATTTAATTACTATTACAGTCCACGGTAATGTTTGTGTTCCAAAACTTGACTCTTTTTTTCTTCTAACCCCTCACATGGGTATTACTTTGACCAAATTCTAATCCATTTTCTACCAAAGGACCCACAATCATCATGGAAAACTATTATTTTAAAAAATAGGTAAAATCGTGCAAAAAATTAAAAATAAATAATTCATAACCAAATTCAATGACCAAAATCAGATTATTAAGATATGGAAGAAAAATCGTATAGAGATATAATAAAATTTAAACAAATAAGAGCACAAACAAACATGTTTGCAAAGACATGTCTAGAGTGTCTCACGGAGAAATATGCGGCGCCGTTGTAGACGATCCAAGCCCACAACTAACCCAACTCGCGTGCTGACTCAGCTATTATCTCCCGCCTTCACACGCTTTTCGAATTTCCCGCCAAATAAACCACTTTTAACGGTCAAAAAAGCGAGCCGCATAGAGAGAGAGAGAGACCCGAGATAAAGCGCGGGGTTTCCCAAGAGCATGGCCGATTTTAATTATTTATTATTAATTTAAATTTTAAAAAGCTGGTTGGGACCCAGTAACCGACGTCTGAGCTGTCATCCACGTGTCACGTTGCTTTTGGTTCCCCACTTTCACTTCGTACATGGCTCTTCCTTTATACGTAAAGCCACTCTTTATTTACCTCTCGAATTTTTAGTCTTTAATTAGTTTTTTAAAATTAAATATAATACGTGGAAGGATACACCTAATTACGACGACGTGGCTCCCACATCTCATCCGATCTGGCGGGAAGCAGCTGACCTTCCCGCCAAACCATAAACCAGCCAGCAACCAACCGCCACACCTGTCGTTTTTAACGGATGCCCTTTCTCTTTCTTTGAAAACGTGGCGTCATCTCCCTACGACACATGGATAAACGGCGAGAATTTCGGTTTTAACGGATTGTTGAGGAGAGAGAAATAGAAAGGCGGTATTAGAGGACAGCGGCTAACCAGCGAACGTGTTTCGAGTGGAAACATTCACGTGGTTGTCCGACACAGTTTTCCCTGTGGGACCACGTGGCCTGCTCTTCATCGACAAACGTCCCTGCGCTTGACACGTGTCCTAATATCATAAATTCAAAATAATTTAAACGTCGTTAGTTAACGGTGAATGAGAGACATAATAAGTCCGAAAACGTGCCTCCACGCCTAACGTTTAAAGCGATGCGTTAAAGCAAGGTCTACCACAACCAATCAGGTAAAGCCACGTCATCACATATTTTTTAAATTTCTTTTCCATGCGTTAACACGATGGGATCTAGCGTAAGCAAGATTCGAAAAAACTTTTCGCATATTAACGGAATCCGTACTGTCCAAATTACTAATTTGACACTGGATTACTCGTACGAGCTAAGGATAGTTTTGGAAAAGTAAAAAATTATACCGGCCGAAACAAAGACACGAGATAAGGCTAGATGAGCCGGTTATTTGTCACGTGCTGACGTCATAAATGAGGGTCGGCAAAAGCCAACTTAAAATTTAAGTCATCTTGAGAAGAGAGCGGGACCCACTGACTGACAGCCACGTGGACAACCCTTCGTAATTCATCAAGGAATTTTTACCTAATGGTTCCAGAAACTCCCATGGCTTTCATTTGAGTGGAGCACACGCAAAATTCGGAGTCCGCGTGGCATCCGAGGTGGAGACAAAGTGGGACCAGGATGACGTGTCGGTTAATTATTGGTTGACCGGTGGGGAGAGAGTTGGTCAGCGTGGGGGCATCAAGGGCAGTGTTGTGCGGGCAGGCACTAGTCACGCATGTGAAGGCCCTATTTTAAAATAATAAAAAAAAGATAGGAATTATATTATTTATAAAAAATATCGAATTAATAATCATTATTTAATTTTTTAAAATAATTTAAAAAATATATATAAATGCATCTAAGAGCGGAGGAGGTGGATAGTTAAGACCAAAGCATGCTTTGCGCTTAGAAATTGAGTAAGAGAGAGAAAGAAGATAGAGAGAGTGACAGTAAACTCATCGTGGAGAGAGAGAGTTTGGTGAAAATTGTTAATGGCGAGTTGGTCGAAGAGGGTCTGAATTGAAGAGTAGGAGAGTTTGAAGAATATAAGGCATTGGACTCTGTTTTAATACAGCTAAAACAAGAACGAAGCACAACTTATTCATCTTCTTCTTCGATTGGTCTAAGCCACTTTTGTTTTTGTCTTTCGAAAGCTTCAAAAACCAGTCTTGAAGTTTAGTTTTGTTCCTTCTAGTTGGCTCTGTTTATTGCTTCGTTTTGCTCCAAGAGTATCATAAAGGAAAGATTATTGAAGCAGCAGATATACATAGAAATGGAGTGGCCTGCTTTTTTGGATGAGTATGAAAAGCTCGTTTTCCGCATGAACACTCCCAGGTCAGTTTCTCATCCTCTAAACTTTTCTGGGTTGTACCTAATGTTTAGTTTGAGTTCATTACCCCAAAAAAATTCAACTTTTTTTTTTTTATGGTTTTTTTAATAAAATATCTTCTCTGTTGTAGGTGCTAGTTTTTCTAGATTTTTTTTTGAAATACTTTCTCAAAATCAGATCTCTTCCTCAAAATTCCTCAAGTTTTCTTGTTTTTCTAGCTTTTAATTCAACTTCTATGTTGAAAATCTCTAATACCCAGAAATCGAATTCAATACCTTTTCACATTAGTCTTCTTATCCGAGTATTATTTTAAGTATTTTCTGACTTTTCCTTTGCCCTTGTTTTTTTATATTTCCATCTGTTCACACGCGCTTATTGGGATTAAGACTTTTCAAACGATCTTTCTGTCTCTGACTTGGCCTTTGTATGATTTTTTTTACAGGGTCGTGATCGACAATGCCGTTTGCTCCACTGCAACTCTAGTCAAGGTTAGCTTCTTCAACCAAAACCCCTTTAACGTGCGCCAGAAATCGCCCATAATTTCAATTTTGAAGAAAAAAGATTGACTCATCGTCTTTGTTTTCTTCTTGACTTGTTCCACAGGTTGATAGTGCTAGAAGACATGGAATTTTACTTGAAGCTGTTCAGGTTCTCACGGATCTGAACCTTTCCATTAAAAAAGCTTACATTTCTTCAGATGGAAGATGGTTCATGGATGGTAAGTAAAGTAAAGAAAAGTATTTACTATTTCTTTTTGCTTTCCTTTTTGGTAGAGAAACCCAAAAAGGAACATAAAAAAATAAAATCAATCTTTTTTGGTGAGGATTTGTGTTTTCGTGGATTAAGTTTTGACCTGGATTTGCTTGATTTGTTGCAGTTTTTCATGTGACTGATCAAAATGGAGATAAATTAACAGATGAGAATGTTATTAGTATCATTGAAAAGGTAATTTATTTTACCAAAATAAGGTGATATATTTTCATGGCAAATTTGTGTTGAGAAACTAATGATGTTGAAACTGTTTGAACATGTCTCAGTCTCTTGTTACCATTCACTACCAAAAATCCAACGAAATCAACGGATTAACGGCCTTAGAGCTAACTGGAACAGACAGAGTTGGATTGCTCTCTGAGGTTTTTGCTGTTCTAGCTGATCTTCATTGCAATGTGGTGGATGCCAAGGTGTGGACACACAACGGTAGAATTGCTTCCCTTATCTACCTAAAAGACTGCGATTCAGGTTGCCAAATTGAGGACTCACAGAAAATAGACAGAATCGAAGCCTTGTTAAGGAATGTTCTTAAAGGTGACAACGACATTAGAAGCGCCAAAACCTCGGTTTCCATGGCTGTCACGCATACGGAGAGAAGGCTACATCAGATGATGTTCGCAGATCGCGATTACGAGAGAAAGCCCATCTTGCAGTTTTCAGAGGATTCTCCTGTGGTGACAGTACAAAACTGGACAGAAAGAGGTTACTCGGTTGTTAATATCCAGTGCAAAGATAGAACCAAGCTTTTGTTTGATGTAGTTTGCACGTTAACAGATATGGATTATGTGGTTTTCCACGCCACTATTAACACATCCAGAGATAGAGCTTCCTTGGTGAGTAATAGTAGTTCTCATTTTAGCTCTCTGTTGATGTAGTTATTGTGTTTAAACATTCAACTGAATTGGGTTCTTTTCAATTTTGTTATAGGAATTTTATATAAAACATAAAGATGGATCCCCAATAAGCTCAGAACCCGAAAGACAACGAGTGATACAATGTTTACAAGCAGCTATTCAAAGAAGGGCCTCAGAGGTATAAATTGAGACAAAGTGTTCGATATTTTTTTAAAATTTTGGATAGTCATTCATTCTTATCATTTGCACATGAACTTCTTTTCAGGGTGTGAGGCTAGAACTATGCACTGGGGATAGACAGAATCTATTAGCGGATGTGACAAGGACATTCAGGGAGAATGGCCTAAACGTAACAAGGGCTGAGATATCAACCTCTGGTGAAACAGCTCGTAATGTTTTTTATGTTACAGACGCGGTTGGGAACTTGGCGGATCCGAAAACCATCGAATCAGTCCGGGGGAAAATAGGGATGAGTGACTTGAAAGTGAAGGAATTGCCATTGTTGTATCAAACCAACAAGACTGAAAGTGAAGAGGAGGCAGTTGGGGTTGGTGGGGCAGTGTTGTTGTCACTTGGGAGCTTAGTGAGGAGGAATCTATACAATTTGGGATTGATCAGATCATATTCTTAAGCAACAAAAGAGTTATTAGACACACACACACATACGCATAGAAGACTTGTCCCACTCTAATGGCATATGTTATACATATAATATAGATATATTCTTTGCTTGATGTTTGGGCTTTGTGTACATAGAAAAGTGAAAAAGTTCCTAAAGGAAAAGGTGGAATTTGGTAATAGTATAAGAAGACGAAGGTGTTTATGGTTGGGATTGGTTGGTAGAAATTGATAGGCACCATTTTAAATGCTTTTGTTTGAATTAGGCAGAGGGAAAAGAAAGAAGGGAAGTGTTGGTGGGGCAGAGAAAGCAGTGTTTGATAATATATATATATTTTCTTGCTGGTTTATTTGTTGGCATATGCAGAGAAGAAGATTAGGTATTATTAGGGTTTATACAGCAAATTTCACCACACGTTTGTACATATAAAGTTGTCAAGGATTAGTTCTAATGGTTGACCTGAGATTTGTTTATTATTTCATTTATAAATATATATTAATATCTTTATATATGTGTGTTTCCATTCTTTCTCTCAAGTCTTTATCCAACTTTTGTGGTGGTATTTTATGGAAAAGAAGAATCTAATAACTGTGTTAATGTAATCTTAAGCATTTTGGACTCTTTTTAGATTTTTTTTTGTGGATAGGATAACCTATATTCATACATTAATTTTGTAAAAATAAATAAATATTTGTGAAAATGAAGTTATAATGAATTTAAAGAAACAATTATAAAGAAATTATAACCTACAAGCAACTCCATGTTCAATTTAGTAACATAACTTATATTTTACATAAGCTTTTCTTGTATTATTGACATTGAATTTAGGTAAAAAAAAAGAAAAAGAAATTTATAGCTTTATTATCAAATTTCATTTGGGTTTCTATTCTTGTATATAACAACTTTCCTTGCAACAACTTATAATAAAGACTTTCATAATTTATTAATTAATTATCAATGCATATATATAATTTAGAATTTGGACTTAAACTTGTTATATTTTCTTTAAAAGTTTGAAATCCAAATTTGAAATATATATGGCACAATTGGACGCCTAATAAGCCAACACACACACACACACATATATATATATATATTATATATATAATATGTACACATTAATTAACAAGGACCCTATCATTGATTCAAATAATCTAATACAACATTTAGAGAATGGTCAAAGATAGGGGAAAGAGAAACATAAGAGAAAGGACTCATAAAATATATAAGTTATAATATAATATGAGTGCAAGTAAGAGACGGCTAATAATAGTCTTTGCCTTGTTACTTTCTCAAGAGAAAAAACACCATCCCAAACGACATATTTAGTCGCCCCCAAATGTGAAATATTTGTTTCCTTATTCTAGGGGGCAACTTCCTATTTTATTATCTGTAATTTGAAACCAAGAAAAAAAAATACTCTATAAACAAATAGACACAAAATATATATATATATATATATACAACTTGTGATAATTAATTCAATGTTAGAGATTTTGAACTCACTCACCAAGTCACCATTTTGATTTTTTTTAATATATATATATATTATATTTTTTAAAAGAGGTGCATCATAAATTGTGTCAACTTATTTGTTAAACATAATTACTTCAATCCCTCACTTTTTTTTCTTCTTTTTTCTCAGTTATAATGATGGGTGGTGGATATATATATATATACATATTATATTACCAATATTTTCCTACTAAGTTTGAATAATAAGGCAAAGAAGGTAGGGTCTAATTTATTGCTTCACAACAAATTGTTTTTATGTCCAATATTACTATCCAAGCTGTAATAGAATCTGAAAATTCACCAAACTCTAGCATTTGGTGGCTAGTTAGTGACAGTGGTCCAAGAATTAAAAGTAGGGTTTTGGTTTGGTGGTGAACAACTATGAGTGTGTTTTGACTTTGATGATAAAAAAAGTGATGAATTTTGGGGGTTAGAATCAAAGCCAATATACACATAAATATATATATATATATATATCTGTGTGTGTGTGCTTGGTTGGCTGTAAGTAAGTAACATGGCACCAACTGCGCCGGTTCACAGGCATGTGTGAGCTGTTTACGTATGTAGTGTCTCTCTTTGTACTTTTGTGATTTTGCACACAAAAATGTGTCAACGTGACTGTCACGTGCACTGCTACTTCATCTAATTCCATGCATGCCATGCCCTGTATTTTTTTTCTTTATTATTATTTTCTTTTCAAAGGGGGCTCTTCTTTATAGACTTGACAGACTAGATTTTTATCACATGAGGAAAGATTAATATTTCATTTTCATATATATACATATCTCTTGGTTTTGACACTTTCCGGGCTAAAAAAATACATGTTTTTTTACTATTAGTTTTTTCTTTTGAACTGAAAAATAGGTATTTGGTTTTAATTTGTTAGGAAAATCTACGAGGCACCACTTTTGCTTCTATTGGTAGGAGCAATTTTTCGGCTCTTGAAAAAATTATGCAATTCATTTTTTTTTTACATGATGTATTTTGTAGTTGTAGTAGGTATCTTATTAATTTTTGAATAATTTAAGTATACACACGAAAAAAATGTGTAAGTTTTGTATTAAATACAATAGGGTAGCAGTACAGAGTACGCGTAATCATTTATAAAGCTTAGAAATAATTTTATGCTGAAAATAAATGCATGGCAGCAAGGACATCAACTATAATATCGATTCGAGCCAATATCCCTTGGTTATATTAATGTATATATATATATACATATAGTTTCATGAATGAACAAAATTCAATCCTAAAGCAGAAACGTACGTACGGATGGCTAAGAATATATATGTGCATGCATGCACGGCTCCACTAGTTATATTTATATTCATCACTTACATGGGAATGAGATAAAATTGAATTAGGTCCTCTACCTCTCTACAACTATGGAGATTCCAAATATTTTTCTCACTATAATATTCAATGTACACGCATCTCTTATATGTATAAATAACAATAATTGTTGATTAATAATATGCTTTGATTCCCATGTTTGGTTCTCATTGTAAGACTTGTTATATTAAGCAACCTTGTTAAGTATCTATTCATAATACTCTCCAAGAGTGCATATATATAGCATGGAATTTTAACCAAAGAATATTCATATATAATGATTATTATTTTTGGCGAATATTTATAGAAATTCACAAATTAATAAAACGATCATATATTACAAGTTAATGGCCGAATATATATATATATATATATATATGCTACTGATCCATAGGAGAATCATGTATTATATATACATATTCTATCTAAGTTCAATCTTTTTCCAAACCTCTTATTCTTGGTATATATAGATATATATATATATATATAAATTGGGTTTGATTCTTTAGCTAGTGAACTAAATACTTCGAATCTTGACATTGTATTTGAATTCCTTTCTGTCAAAGGAAATGTATTGATTTGTAAAGGTAATTACATATTTTTATGTTTTAATTTAAGTCTATACCCTTTATATATATGTACATATATATATATTTCTAAATTTGATATCAAATTCTCTTGTGGTTGATCAAGCTTGATGAATTAGTGTTTTTATACGTCACTACATTTAGTATATATAATTAAGCTTTATTAACTAGTTTATATATACATGCATGGGAAAATTTATTAAACAACAAATTACCAATATATATATATATATATAGCTAATATTCTGTTAATTGGCTGGCATGGGAGTACGTAACTTTTTAAATTATTTATATATATAAATATTAAAAAAAGAGCCCCTTACTCAGCAAGATCGACAGTACGGAAAATAGGGCATAAGATAAGGATACTAAAGGATAAAGGAAACCCAAATATAATAATAATAATAATAATAATAATAATAATAATAAGAGCTAGTTAAGTTCCATAAAACATCTCCCTGGCAGCTTTGATTTCTTGTCAATTATTGTTTGTATAACAAATAATCATATACATATCCAACTGATCTATTGGTGGGGTTTAATTAATAATATATATACATATATAAAGAGTACATTGTTTGATAGAAGAATCCAAGAAAGTGATGATCAATAGTATATAGCTAGCTAGTGCTTTTCCTAAGACCTTGTTTGTTTACTATTAGCTACTTTCTCTTGTTTAGTGGAATCTCTTTATATCTAATATGTATATGTGCATTTATTCTTGTTTGTAGCATTTTCTGATTCACATTCACACAACTTTTTTCCAATTAAGTTCCTTGCTTATGGAAAATGTGTGAGAAAAGTATATATATCTTATTAATCTAGTGTGATTAATATATATATATATATATATATATATATGAAGTATTCTCTACTTTATCTCTCAGATAATCCTCTACCATATATTCTTTTCTTTCCGAAAGAAGGGAAGGATAAAAATAAATTAAACACATATAGATTTTAAGTTGATTCTAGCATGCTTCCTTAACATATATAAATATTATATATAATATTATTTATTATATATGAAGTGGTAGAATAAACTTCATTGTTTGGAAAACTCCACCAAGATATATAATGGCCTCTTAATATATAGTTACTTCCTTTTTGTAGTAATAACTTGTAAGAAAAGAAAAGAAAATATTATTATACGTCCTATATATTAGTACTAACTTTAATCAAGTGTAGTCTTAATCAAACGATCCCTTCGGCTTTTATGATATATATGTTAATTATAATATAAGGCTGTTGATTTTAATTAGTATTGGCAATGATATAACCGCCATATAGTTGGACAAAAAATTATCAGGGTTAAAAAAGAAGAGATTTAGTTGTTCATTCAAAACAATAATTATTGGCTTCGATATGTTAGTCCTTTTCTGTTTGTAAAGAGAATATATATATATATATATACATATAAAGACTCCAAATTAAATTAATTGAAAATGTTCTTTTGGCAACTTGGGTTTTTGCTTAAGCTGTAAATTGTAGTGCACATTGTTTTTTCTATTGAAATTTCCTAACTGATGCAAACTCAATTATTTTATTAAGTTTATCTTTGTTATGAGTGATTGATAATAAGTAATTAAATATGTACATGTACTCTTTGTATATATTATCAATTGCCTTTTTAATAAATTAATTAGCTGCTTTAATTAGTCATGTTATGTGACGTTAACCAATGATACTCAGCCAGTTTTGTCCTATAATTTGTTTTAATGTTTTAACTAATCAATTAAACTCCACATATCCCTAGTACTTAATTGTCATATATAATTTGCATTGTGTCTTTCTCATAGTGAATAGTGATAGAGATTAAAGAAGGCCAAACTCTAGGGAGGAAAAAAAAAATCATAGATATAATATTATTAATTAATTGCATAGTTTTTTAGTGGAATTTTCCAATTGGTTTCTTAATAGTCCAAGTGACAAAGATCAAACTGAATAACAATATCAAGAAAGTTAAAAAAAAAATTAATTAAGAGGTTATTGTAAGCCATAAACAACCGAATATTCCTACACATTATAGCAAGTTCTCTTTTCAACACTAGATGAGCTAAATCAAGGAGAAAATATATACTTTAAAGGTTACATATAAAAAGAATGAAGTTAGTTCAATTAGAATATTAGTTATTATAAGCTCACTCAATTAAACAAACTCAACAATCTTTTTAATTTTTTTTTATATAAGCAAATATTTAGTTTCATTTTGGACGCCTTATTTCCTAATCGCACAACATGAAAATCTCTTTTTATTATTAACTTAAGCATGATGAGAGTACTTTTGTACAGATAATATTCCTACAAAATTTCAACGGATTCATATATCGATCTCTTTTTTGTAAGTCATTAACAACTACCCATTATTATTGATAAAGATAACAAGTGATAGTGATAACAAATAATTAATAATAGTAAATAGTTCTACTTTGTCCATAATCTTCTTTTGTAAAATTTAATATTGTTGGAACACTTTGTAAGACAGAATCCAACAAAGTGCTTGCTTGTGAGACTTGTTTCATATCAATCACTATATATATATATATGTGTGTGTGTGTATAGAATCTCTCTCTCTCTCTCAGTGTTCATACATCTTTTTGAGATAGGTTTATCGTTGCTGAAAAATGGGCTTTACAATATTTCTTTAATAATAAGTATCCTTTGCTAAAGATGACTTGTATGACTCCATCCTAGTAATTTGTTTGTATCGACTTAAATATAAATGTATAAATATATATATATATGTGTGTGTGTGTATGTATATATATGATCTATTAGTCAATTTAATGAACTTTTTTTTTTTCTATGAATGGCTTCTCTAAAGGACCAAAGGTTGTACTAATAGTAGGGTATAAATTACAAGCTATTTTTAGGTGTTAATTTTCTTCTAATAAATTTATTGCACACAACTCCTAACAAAACTAAAGACCACAAAGTTAGATAATAATAGATTTTGCCATATGTAATAAAAGGCCCATTTGCTTCAAAATTAAAAAACTAGTCATCTTAATTAATATTAATTATGGGGTGAGACAATTTAATACAATTATTAATGTATACACATGATAAAGAAAGAAGAACCTTTAGAGTTTTGGAGGCTTCTTTTTTTTTTTTAAATACAATTATTGATGTATACACATGATAAATATGGGTTTTTATTTTGTTGATTTAGACAAGCTATGCCTGGTTTGGAGGGCAGTTGTTAAGTTGTGGTCTCAAAGTCAAAGACCATGTTGACCCTTATAACACCAAAGAGATAAATCCAAGGGGGATAAGGGAACAATATATTAAGTGGGATATATAAATAATATAAAGTGTGACTAGTCATATAGACACATCATTTTCTTAACTAATTTAAGAGTGGGATAGCTTTCAATGATCTGTATTGGTTAATAATCAAATTTTATTTATTCTACATAGTTATCTTTTTTTTTTAACTAATTAGCAGCCTAATCAAATCTCCAAAATAAGACAAAATGAAATACCCTTTGGCTTTGGGTACATAGTACTTAATGTGGATTAGATCTTACTACTTTACTAGTTTTATTTGCCACATTGATATTTACACTTAAACATCTTTTTTTTATTAAGACATGTAGTTTTCAAAATAAAAAAAATAAAAACTAATTTATTATATGCTTCAACTTTAAAGTTACCAGGTTTAAATTGTGACAGACTAAATATTAACATTAAATATAAGCACATAGGAACAAATTCACAGACCCCATGAAAATTGTTATTCTGACCACATTTTTCAGGTCTTAATCAAAATTAACAGATTTGGGCCCACCAAGGTCCAGCTGGGTTGTTATTGGGCTTATGTTGCAGACAACCAGACCCAGGTTGAAAGTAAGATAAGATTTGAGAGGTTTATGCAAGCAGGCCAAGGACAACAAAGTCAGAAAAGGAAGCGCGTTCAGTTTTAATGACGGGAATTTAAAAAAAATAAGACTTTTATACCATCAATTCACATAATTATACTTTTTTTTAATTTTACATATTTTTTATTATAATAATATATTTTTTTATTTTAAAAGTAATTTTATTTATTTTTATTTTTTTAATTATTTTTTCAGTTATTTTTTTTCCTTACTTATTTTTTCTTTTTTTTCTACCAATTTTTTTCTTTATCTTTTTTTCTTTCCATTTTTCTATTCTTCTTTGTATTTATTATTTTGATTCATTTTTGTATTTATTATTTTCTCATTCCATTTTTTCTACTAATTTTTTCATTCATATGTTTTTTTCTTTCCATTTTTCCATTATTTTTCTTCTTCTTCTTTTCTTCATTTTTATTCATTCATCTATTTTTTTCCTTCATCATTTCTTTTCTTTTGTTTTTTTTTTCATATATTTTAGTTTTCTTTCCTAAGTTTTTTTCTTCCTTTTTTGCACTTATTATTTTCTCATTCCATTTTTTTTTCATTTTTTTCACACATATTTTTACATTACATAATTATTTTACTATTTATTTATTTATTATATTTTATTATTGTAATTTTTTTATAGTATTTTCCACTATATGTAAAAACAATTCAAATCAAATTTTTCAGCATTTTCTTTTTACTGTAACCCTCACAGGAATACCAAAATTTGGAAAGAAAACTAATAAAAATATGAAAACGTGAATGGGTAACCAATTACCCTGATGGGAACATTCAAATCTAAAAAAAATTATATGAAGAAGATGGGAGAGAAGGGAAAGGGGGTGAATCTGATTTTTTTTTTTTCTATTTTCAGATTTGTAGAAACTGGTTACCTTCTCGTTCTTTGTGTGTATATTTCTAGGGGTAACTGGTTACCTTCACGTTATGATGTGTGTGTATATTTCTGGGTTCTTTATGGTAACTAGTTACCTATGTTACTAAAATCATAGTTACTTCTTTTTTTTTTTTCAATGGAGTGTTCCTCTTTTTCATTCAAATTTAATGTTTATTTTAATATTTAATATGAGTAATACGTCTCTCTTTTTATGGTAACTGGTTACCCCTTTTATGGCAGAAGATTACTCCTCTCAGGGTAACTGGTTATTCCTCTTGGTACATGTTTATTAACCTAGCTCTAGGATTTTTTTTTTACATAATTGTCAAAGATCAATCAAGTAACTGGTTACCTTACCCAAGATTTGAAAAAAGAAACATACATTATAAAAATAAGGAAAAAATATTTTTAATAAATAAAAAAATAATAATAAACACAATTCATATCAACAAATTTTTTTTTGCAAAACAACCAAAGAAAAATTTAATATAAAATTAGTTATATAAAACTAATATAAAAAAACAAATAAGCTAAAAAATAATAATCAAATTACAAACATACCCTTCCAAATTAATAAAACTTGATTAAGAGTAAAACTATGGAATAAATCAACTTTTATACAAAAAAATATGAGAAAATAAACCCATAAAAATGAAAAATCTTAAAAAAGCCATAGATTAACTTTTTTTGAAAAAAAAAAACCAAATTTTTGCACACTATTAAAAATGTCATATAACATGTAATTTCCTCTTTAATGAGCCTCAAATTTTCATGCTCTTTTCATTACTATTTTTAATTATAAAATGAAAAATATAAACAATTTATTTTTGTCACAAATATACACGAATGCCAATTTTTTAAATGAATGAGAAAATATGGTATTTTTAAAGATGATGATCTTTAAAAATTAGCAACCGGTTTGGTTATCATAAGTTGCTTTTGTGATTTTGAATAGTTAGAAATAAATGTATAAATAATAAACCATTCTGAAATTATTTTCAAAAATGCCATAATTTATTTATTAGTAATGATACCACAATTTCCACCCTTGTTTTGAAAACCTCATCCCATATTTCTTTATATGTGTAATTGGTTTTCATCTTCTGTAAATTTGAACTTTTTTTTAACAAAAAAAAAACAAAAAAAACAAAACAAATTTGAAGGTATTTCTTCTGAGTTCACTTTCTAATACCTCTCCAAGACCAGTTGGCAACTTAAAACTAAGATCTGGCCCATATAGAAACCCCTTTGAACAGGCCCATAACTTCCACTTTTGAAAATATGAAGCAAACAACTCAAATGGTAGCCATTATATTTTTCATTAATAATTTTATTATTACACAAAAAGTGAGAAAGGGATATACATACAAATATGCATTTTTTTTTTTTAAAAAAAAAACTCCAGTTTTGGGAAACAGTATATTTTATGACTAAAATAAAATCTAGTAAAGCTCAGCTGGTAAAACACAAGTTTTAGTTGAGCACACATGTTATTTGGGATAATGTTTTCTTAATAATCAGATACACCCTAGAATAGATGACCAAATAAATTTATTTTCATGGTCCAAATAAGTTGCAGATGCATAGTTGGTGTTTGACCAAACAAAACAACAAAAGTGGTCAGCCTCAACAAGAATCTTGTCTGCCAAACACCCCCCCTTACTCCCTTTCTTCTCATTTTGTGCAATTCATTCTAATCACTATTGATTTGAACTCATGCATACTGAAAAAGTGTCCATATGATTTGAATTCCCAAAAGGGTACCAATTCTTTGCTTGGTCAAATAATCTAATTTTTTTTTTTAAATAATAAAGAAAATATAAAGATTCTTCCTAGCCAATCTCATTGCTGAAATCTCTGCATGATTCTGCAAAATTCATAGGTTTGACTTTAGGTTGGAACATGTTTTTATGCCTTTAAAAAGCACAGTGTCATAGACTTATATATCATTACCCTCTTTGTTCTTGTGATAGTGATGGGATTGGTCAAGAAGTCCCACAAGCTTAAATTGTTAAAGCTAATTATAATTGTGTTTTTATTATGTTCCAAACCATAGATTTATAATTTTGTTTAAGTAAGATTTGTTATAGTTTATGTAGTAGTTTGATCTGTATAATCAAACAAAACCAATGAGCCTTTTCTTCTTATTTTAAATTTGTTTGTTTATGTATAATTTTTTATTGCATGGAACTAATGCTAATAAATAAAAACTAGATAGACCCATTGAAAACATTGTAAGCCATGTGATTTTTGACCAAAGAATCAATCTTCAATCTACAAAACCCTTTTGACTAATATTCAAATTCTTATTGACTGTGAATTTCAAAAGAGAAATAGCAACAAGTATCTAATATTTCTTTCTTTTCATCGTAAACTAATGATAAATTACATAAATACACACACCATACAAGTAATTTGTAAAAATAAATTTTTTTAAACAAATAACTTAGGTTATTATTATTTTAAATAAATTTAACGAATTTGCCATTGGCTATTGTTAAATATATTTTTATTTTAAAAAATAACTCTATCATATATATTATTTTAAAAATATTTATATTTTAGGAAATTTGTACGGTATGAGCTTCAAAAAGAACTTTACCGGTGGAACTTTCTTGTGTTCTTAACCCGTGAACAGTTTTCGGTGCGATTTTTTTATATGACCGTGTATATTGTAGTTATTTAGAGCATTCTGCAAATTTTCAGAAAATTTCGAACAATTTATAATGCCGAAAACTAGTTTAAAAACAGGTTATTGCACACATGACTAATTTTTTTGTGCGAGTGAAAAATAACATGTTTAAACCTAATTTTCGGCGCTGTAAATTATTCGAATTTTTCTGAAAATTTGCAGGATGTTCTAAATAACTACAATATACACGATCATAAAAAAAATTGCACAAAAAATTATTCACGGATCGAAAATACAAAAGAGCCCCACCGATAAAGCTCTTTTTAAAACCCCTACCATAAAATCCTCCTATATTTTATTACAATACTCCCTTTACATTCACAAAATACTATTCACAATTGTAATTTTTTTTAATTGATTTCTTTTTATTTATTGTACTCAATTCCCCTCATTCATTCATATTGAAATGAATAAAAAAGATTAAAAAATATAATATTTAAATTATTAGACTATTGTGTCCCACATGGAATAAGTGTAAGAATATTGAACCATTAATAAGAACATGTGTAACTTAACTAATCACCAATTGGTTTTTAGATGGAGCCTCATGATTCTTGTCATGGTATCAAGAGTCAATTCCCTAGCGGGCATTCGATCCACACCGATCCAAAAGAGTAAGTCAAGCCGCAAGAGACCCACATAGTGCAAAAAAGACACTTGAGATCTGAGACCCGCATAGTGCAAAAAAGACACTTGAGATCTAAGATCTACATAGTGCAAAAAGACATTTGAGATCTAAAAAAATAAGCGAGCTGAAAAAAAAATGGGCCACTTGTAATCAAGTGATTCAAGATTGGTGAGCGAAAAATCGCCACCATCTTGAGGGGGATATTAGACTATTGTGTCCCACATGGAATAAGTGTAAGAATATTGAATCATTAATAATATAAAAAATAGATAAATTGATATATAGTATATTGTAAAAATCAATATGTAAAAAAAATATTTTTTTGTGATATATTTTAAAAATAGGAAAAAAAAACCATTAAAAATGTTCTACTTATGAAAATATATAGAATAGTACCGAATGTTGTTGAAAATATAACGAGTAAAAAATTTATTAAGGTAGGTCATTCTGCAAAATAAGCTGATTATATTTTTTAAAACATAACCATGTATACTACAATGAATTAAATGATTTGGCTTAAAAAATAAGTTAATGTATGGACAGGTAATATATTAAATATTAAATTCCATTTTCCATCAAAAATTTAGTGTTTTTGTCTCTTTTGATTTGGACTTGCATTAAGTGCACCACTTACATCTCAAAATTAATTATTTCTAGTATTTTAATCTTTATTTTAATTTAATTATATTGCTTATAACTTTAATTGGCTGAACTAAGCCTTTAATTTTTTATCTTTCGCTGTCCTTGAATTACAATGTAACAACTTAATTAGGTCATTAGCAATTAAAAAATTAGAATAATACTCTATTTGCAGGCCAATATTACATTACTCAATTATTATTTTTTAAAAAAGAAGAAAGTTGTGGGAGCTAATGTACATCGATCTAGCCACCCATATATTTATAAAAATCCATAAAATATTAAAAATTGATATTGTTCTTATCTAACCCTAATTTCTTAATAATTTTTCTTGTTTTTTGGTGACATATTTAAAACCCTAATTTATGCAAGATGCCTTTAGTTAGTCTTGAGAATAATGTAATTGTATTTATTATTTAATTGCATTTGCTTGGTCAATGTTTGTGTTGTTGTGGTCCCTCAAAGTTAAATTTCATTTGAAATGTGAACACTTTCATTCCAATATGGCTTCCATTTTCAAATCAATTACTTTAAAGCATATTTTGGAAAAACCAAAAAGAAGTATTTATTACAAAATAATAAGAATGAATTTTTACAGCTGTAAAATTGCAATAAACAGGGCTTGGGGAAGGTAAAAGGAGTTTAAAAAATTTCCCCAAAACTAGGGGTCTTTCTTTCTTTCTTTTTTTTTTTGCTGGGAAATTTAAGATTAGATCAATAATAATAATAATAATAATAATAATAGTAGGCTGTTTTGGTCTTGAAAGAAGGGTATTTGTCGAAACTTAGAACAAACTTAAAAAGTCCAAACAGTTTTTGTGAGGTGTCAGTGTTTCAGAGCCAAAAACAAAAACTATTTTAACCTCATTCTAATGTTTAATAAATAAATAAATAAAAAGTGTCTGATTCCATTGTCTGTAAAATAAAACACTTTATTTGCAAAAGATAAGAACACTGGTAATAATATGTTAAAAAGGTTCCAACATGTGCCAGCCTTTAAAACCACATGCAAAGCATTCATCAAGAATAATTGCCTAATCCAATTTGGCCCTTTTTGAACTCATTTTTTGGTCCCAAAAAACCATTAAAACTCAATTTTATTGGCATACTTCTACTTCAAGTCATCACTTTCTACTTTTAATCCCACCCCTTTTGATAATATATATGGCTGATCTCATGACAAAAATTTACTCCAAGCTTCAAACTTCAAATTTTATTCCTTCCTCTATCACATTGTGTCAAAGATTTCAAGTATAACAAAATAATAATAATAATAATAATAATAATAATAATAATTTTTAATTTAACTCACTCTTGAAAACCCTTTTCTTTAAAATAATCATGTGATGTGGTAAGTATTCACATGGGGTAATTTTTTTTTTAGGAATCATTTTACTTTTTTATTGATTAATCCAAGAGTCTCCACACACTTATTAACTATTCTCTCATATGGGTTAACCTATTTCTCAAATTACATCTCACAAAACTTAAATTTAGTGACACCCACCACTTGGGTTGTACAAAGCTTAGACACATTAATCTAAGAATTAATTTTTTTTAATTAAATAGTTTTATTTATTTAAAAATACATAAACAAAGCATACATACCTTACCAACTTGAGTGGCACCCATATGCTCTTAATATTTTAGTGATGATATAATTTTAAAGAAAAGTTGGAGGAGTAACCTTCAAGGATTAGTAGCATGATAACTAGTAATTTATGAATACTTTTGTCTAATCCCTCTCTTAAAAATAAAATAATAAAACTTCAAAACTTCTCTGCTTTCCCTCTCTTTTCCTCCCTTAGTGGTTGGAGAAATAAGTACAAGTTAGAACTGTATAAGATAACAAAAAAAAAATCAAATTTTTTTACTTAAAAAAAAAAGAAAAAAAATTGAAATTAGATATGGTATTTATTAATTATCTTTGGTTATGCCAGATTATGTTTGCCATAATCCAAAAAGGTGATGCTTGCCTTAGGCCACCCTATCTTTTTCCCTTTTCTAGACAATTTCTTCTTGCCTTGGCAACCTAATTTTACTTTTCCATTCACCTAAAAAAAATATTAAAAAAATAATAACAATAATAATTACCATTATTTCACTTTTGCCCATTTTTCAAGCAAAAAAACTATATAAAATTATAGAAGAATAAGAAAATCCCCACCCACTTTCAATTTTACTTTATATATTATTTCTCACAAGTCACCAGATTCCAACCAAAACCCAAATATCTATAATTTTTTAACATTAAAATATTAAATCACCACAACAATATTCATTAATGCCCATCATTCAATTTTTTTTAATTATTTTATTTATTTCCCTATTAATTTATTTATTTAATTAATTATTTTAAATTCGGACAGTAGGAACCCAATTAGCTGAACAACAAAAACAAAGGTTTTCTTATTATTATCTTGGCATTTTCCATTCAAAACACAAATTAGAAAATTACACAGAGCCTAAGAAAAAAAAAGCAATCTTTCTTTTTCAAAATCTCATTCTCTTCTGTACTGAAATAAAAATAAAAAAATAAAAAAATAATTATCAAATAAAATAATAATAATCAAGCTATTATCTTTTCTTTAAGCTCTATTTTTCAGCTAATCTTCTCTGAAAAACAAGTTTTTGCAGGAAATAGCTCACAGTGAAGCTCTCCTTGCTGTTATAGTTATTTGATCTTCAAATATTTTTTTTTGAAAAAAAAAATATTTGTCTAATCTTCCTAATTATTATTATTATTAATTTTAATTTTTTTTTTTTTTTTTTGAAAGTCTGAAAATTTCTGGGCATAAAATTTTATTTTATTTTATATTCATTTAAATCATCTAGATTTCTTTTGAGATTTTGAGATTAGGAAGGAAATGAATGAGTTTTTGATAGAGAGCTGAAAAAGAAAAAGACTATATTTTTTGGGGGGGTTTAAGTATGGAGGGAAGAGAAGCTGTGAGTAGTGGGGTTACAGTGGTGGGATCAGATGCTCCCTCGAACTACCATGTGGCTCCGAGGACTGAAAACCCAGCTCAAACCGGTGGATCAATACCTCAACAAGCCGTGGCTCCGGCACCACCACCGGCGGCGCCAACAACAACCTTGGCCGTTACTGCTCCTGCAGCTATGCCGGTGAAGAAGAAGAGAGGTAGGCCTAGAAAGTACGGACCAGATGGATGTGTCACTATGGCTTTGTCTCCAAAGCCAATATCTTCTTCGGCGCCACCTCCTATAATCGATTTCTCTTCGGAAAAGCGTGGAAAAGTACGGCCAGCTAGCTCGGTCAGCAAGACTAAATATGAGATGGAGAATTTAGGTAATGGGAAAGTTAATGTTTTTACGAATACCCTTTTGAGTTTGACATGTTCTTGTTTCATGGCTCTCAAGGTTGGAGTCCTATGATGTTTGTTTTTGTGAATACCCTTTTGAATTTAAGGTGTCTTGTGATTGTTTCATGGCTCAAGTCGAAGTCTTTTGATGTTTATATTCAAGTAGTGATTATGTGTTGTTGTTGCTATGTGGGGATCGGGTGACTATAACCCTTTTAGGAGAGGTTGAATTTATGAGAGTAATACTAATAGGATTCAAGTGATTCTTTGTTGGGTATTATGTGGGTCCTCTGATTGGATACCCCTTATTGAGATCTTGGAGTGTGTGGTAGTTCTGAAAAGATAAGTAGTCTAGTTAGTGAGTTTCGTGGGTTGGTATGGGAATGATGGAATCTTCTCGTTATGGCTGTCCTTCGCCACTTCTCTCACTTTTTTTTGGGAAGAAGATTTTGTACAAGGTACTAATTTTCTGGTACCTGCAGCTGATGGTGAACAGACTGGGACTAAGTTGAAAACTTTCTTCTGAATATGTTTAATCTGACTTAATACTGGTTTCTTTGAATAAAACTGTATTTATTAGAGGTTTAATGTATTTCCAGTCTTGTCGTGTATTACTATTGCTTTTTTAAGTTTTACCAACTTGGCCAAGTGTTGAATAAACCTATCTCTACTTTAAATTATGCTGAGTTAGTCACTTTATGGAAATTTAAGCAAAACCATGGAGAAAATATGTGGAATCTTAAGAGTAGTATTTTGCTATTACTGACTATTAGTAAACATTATTTTATTTTTTTTAACCAAAGTATTTTGTGTTATTTTCATATTTTGTTGGAGATTTTTTTTTCTGGTTTTGACTTGAGTTGAATAAACAGTTTTTAACTTTTTATTAGTAGTGCTTCTATTATTATTTTCTTTTTCTAATCTCTTTCTGTTCCATACTGTAAATAAGTAGTAGATCTTTTCTTATAGTATTACTTCATTTGACCTGTAGTTTTGAACAGGATGGTCAAGTATTTTAGCTTGAAAGAATTCAAGAAGTGTTTTTTCCTGCCAAACAAGGTTGTGGTCCCTAATCTTATGATCAATTTTATCTGTAGGTGAATGGGTTGCATGCTCTGTTGGTGCAAATTTTACACCCCATATCATAACTGTCAATGCTGGCGAGGTAATCTTTTAAACCTTTCTCTGTCTTTTGGCTTATATCCCTTATGAAAAATCTGAGTCAAGAAGCTCATGATGTTGACTTGACATTAGTTGGTCTATTTGAGAATTTGTAAAATGGATGAAGAGTGGAGACACAACTACTGGAGTTTTGTCAGATGTTTTCTCTGGCTTTTTCATAAATGTTTTTTTGTCAGAAGTGCCTTGATCTGTTTCTAACTTCAAGTTCTGGTTTGAACATTTATAATGAGTTGTAGTAGTAACAGTCATTTCTCCCAACCCTTTCTTTTCTTGGCTTTGTCTTAGGATGTGACAATGAAGATTATATCGTTTTCTCAACAAGGGCCTCGAGCTATATGCATACTCTCTGCAAATGGTGTGATATCGAGTGTCACACTTCGTCAGCCTGATTCTTCTGGGGGTACATTGACATATGAGGTAACCCTTTTTATCTCTTCTTCAAATGATGTTTGTGAATAGTTCATGTTTAGTTTCAGAGAAGAAAAAGTAAATGAGAATCATATAGTACTAGCTTTTATAGCTCCACAACTAGAAAAGTTGTCTGAGGAGATGCTTAATAATGTAGCAGCATATTACTATTATCATTCACAGTTTTAAACTCTTTGTTACTGGTCCATAATCTTAGCTGATATTAGTTTGTGTTTCCTACTGAACTCTTTGATGTATTATTTTTTATCAATTAAAATTTATATTGTTAACACACTTGTTCTTGCAGGGTCGTTTTGAAATACTTTCTTTATCCGGTTCATTCATGCCAAGTGATTCAGGGGGAACGAGAAGCAGATCTGGTGGGATGAGCGTTTCTTTGGCGAGTCCAGATGGACGAGTTGTAGGTGGTGGGGTTGCTGGACTGTTAGTAGCTGCAAGTCCTGTGCAGGTTTGGAATTTTCTTTTCCTTTAGAATAGTACTTGAATTATTCACCTGAAATCTCTACCACTGTTAAAACATGATTCTGAAATGTATTTTCTTTGATAAACATAGGTTGTAGTAGGGAGTTTTTTGGCGGGCAATCAGCACGAGCAAAAGCCGAAGAAACATAAGCACGAGTACATTTCAAATGCGATGCCAACTGCAGCCATTCCTATTTCAAGCGCTGATCCAAAAACGAACCTCACTTCTTCGGCTTCCTTCCGTGGAGATAGCTGGTCAGCATTGGCTGTTGATTCAAAGACTAAGGCAACTGACATTAATGTATCTTTGCCAGGAGGATGATTCTTAAACTAAAAATTAAAAAAAAAAAAAAAAAGAAAAAAAAAACAGTTTCATCTTTCATGTAGTTGCAGCAAGAAGTTTGTGCACACTGACCACATTGGCAAATCAAACTTCAAACTCTCGGAACTCTCACTTCCCTCGTTTCTGTCTGTAAAACTTACTGACACTTTTAGTTATCAGCAGCATGTTGTTTTTTTTCCATCTGGGGTTGGCCCCTTTTACCTTGAGGCAGTATTTATTTTTCAATTAGCTGTTTTAGGTTAGGTTCTCTCGGCTCTGTTGTTGTGTCATGTAAAAGTAGAGTAGTTTGATCTTGTAATATTTGACATCTGAATCTGCCTTTCTTTGAACTCGTGCATTGTGATGATTTGGAAGTTAAAAAAAAAAAGTTGTTTGGGATGAACGAATGAATGACTGTTCTCAACTTTCCTTACAAAATATCAAAAAATAAAAAACCATTCTTTACTGTTATGTAGTTCGAAAAAAGCTATTTACCTGTCTAGTCGCAGATGAGTTCGTTTTCGAATAGAGTTTTCTCCACCTCAAAAATGTTTCTTTTGAGCTAAAAGTGAGGGAATATTCTCTATTGACATAAAAGCACATATAGTGGATTGATTAGTAGTGTGGTCCTTAGATTTTCAAAGCTTTTTTTTGTGTTGTGTTTTTTCAATCTATGAAAGGTATTTCAAGTCAAACAGTCTCAACATCAAAAACTCATAATCAAACAAAACAGAAAGTCAAAGGGGTATTACATCATATGATTACAATGATTAAACAATTAACAACTCAAGTCCGAGGAGCCTAACCTAGGCACTGGTCTTTTATAGTTACTTTATACCTCTTTGGCTCTATACCAAATTACAAAGAGTATCTTTGAGGTGAGAAGGATCTACTCCACTTGACCCTGCTGATCTTTTTTTTTTTGTCACTCTAATAATAGAAAACCAGGTCAATGACAAGAATGAGCACACAATCTATGGAGATGTCATTACTATGTATGTACATAAATCATATGCAATAAAAAAAGATGATCTTAGATTTAGAGGAGACCCAAATAAGAAATTATATGCAAGAGTTGAAGAGGTTAGTTTGTTGGGATTATCAATCTCAAACGCTAGACCTAAACCCTCATCTCCTCGTATTCTATATATGAAGTGGGACAATATATTCATTTTTACATATAGGCTAGGCTAAATATAGAAGTGTCAATTCAAACAATATTTAATTTTCGTTTTTTAAAACTTGAATATAGGTTCAGAATAAGTCCTATTGTCCATTTAATGTGACATAAGCTGAGGATAATAATATGCTTTCTTGTAATTTGTACGTACTTATCCCTTTCGCTACTTTGTTTTTGTGGCTCTTGTTTTTATTGTATTTTTTATTAAACATAAATACATATTTAAAGTTATATACGTGTTCTCATAATAGTATGTACACGTAGATATCTATAAACTATTTAGATGTCTCTTTCAAGTTCTAAGGCTATGTTTGGTAAGAGGGAGATATGGGGGATTGGAGAGAGAAGGAGGGAGAGTGGTGGTAGGAGAGGTAAAGTACATTTATTTGGCAAAGAGGATTGTGGGAGGGAGAGATTAGAGAGGTAAAAGGATTAAAAATACTTATGGGCCCACCATTTATAATCCTTCCACAAATGAAAGTATTTTGACTCTCCTTTCTATTTGATTTAAAATTACATATATAGCCACATAAAAAATTACTACATAATTATAAGGATAATAAAGTAATTTTAAAATTAAGTAATAATCTATCATTCCAACTCTCCATCCTCCTCACCAAACAATTCAAAAGGATTACTCCTACTCTCTCTGTAACATCCTCCTATCCAAGGATCGTTACACTGTCTATTTTAAATAGCGTTAGACTCGCTAAACGAGTCATTTGACCATAACCGTGTAACTAAACATGATTAATGATTTAGGGTTAAAATTTTTGGTCGAAAGGTATATCCGTTTCAGTAAAACATTTACTTCCATACATGGGATCCCAAACTAACATTTAAAAAAGTTAATTACAATAGAAAAGTTACAACCAGCCGACCTAAGCGGTAGATTAGGGTTTGACCCTAGTTCCTCTGAGAAACTTCGTTCGTGGTGGTCGAGCAGTCGCATATGTACACATCGTCACCAAAGCTCTCCAACTCATGGATGGTCCAACTTCCTTTTCCCCTTACCTGCACCACATAACATCCGTGAGCAAAGGCTCAGCAAGACAACTTAAACATGCTCATGAGCAGTTAATAACATATTACCAAATCATAATAAGCATGCCTAGTAGTAATAACCCTACTCATGCATGCATACCATTCATGTAAATGACTACAACGTCATTTGGGGCCAGTTTCCCTAGATAAATGATTAATTAATCATATCGGGACTCAATGCCCTAGGATATGGGACTAATGAGTCAACCCGGGGCTCTTTGCCCTATCCTCTGTATAACCAGCCTTGGAGCTGGCCCAACGTACATGGCGCTTAATTTCCCACAACCATTGGGTCGGAAAAGCGTATGTTGCGCTCCTTATTAGGCCTATCATACTGGGGCCCAACCCTAGGATATGGGACTAATAAGTCACCCCGGGGCCCATTGCCCTACTCTCTGTATAACCAGCCTTGGAGCTGGCCCAGCATACCTGGCGCTGAATTTTCCACGACCATTGGGTCGGACAAGCATATGATGCGCTCCTAATTAGGCCTAACAATATCGACCAGCGCTCAGCGTGCTATTACCACCCTTGACTTATAAGCCAATGCTTTCGACTAGCGCTCAGCGCACCATTGTCGTTCTTGACTTATAAGTCAGGTCTTTTAAATTAGATAACACCGACAAGCATATATCATATATCAAATATCCAGACACAGAGCATTCAACATGCTTAATCAACAATCACATGCATAATCATAATCATGCATATTCTCAAGGGTCTGTGCCCTATTCATATCCCTATTTAACAATCGGACCAAACCCTAATTGTGACGCCCCACGTCACTATGGCTGCTTTCTGGAATGACGACTGGCCCTACAAACCAAGACAAGTCTTTCCAGCGTGCTTTGTCCTCATTCGCACACTTCCTGGGAAAACTTCCCAGGAGGTCACCCACCCTAGATTACTCCAGGCCAAGCACGCTTAACCATGGAGTTCTCAAGTGATGGGCTACCGAAAAAAAGACGCACCTTACTGATATAGGTAGTACCCATCAATCCATTTAAGCCCTCTTCAACTGTGTAGTCCTATACCTACACAGTCTTAGAATCATCACACTTGACCTTCCCCAGGCGGTGTAGGATTGCACAGCTTACCCAGTCTTTCCCCTTACGGATCACAGGATTTTGACTGTCACAATCACCCCCCCTTACGGGCACGACGTCCCCGTCGGCCACACTTCCGGCTGAGTCAAGGCTCTGATACCATTATGTGACACCCCACGTCACTATGGCTGCTTTCTGGAATGACGACTGTCCCTACAAACCAAGACAAGTCTTTCCAGCGTGCTTTGTCCTCATTCGCACACTTCCTGGGAAAACTTCCCAGGAGGTCACCCATCCCTAGATTACTCCAGGCCAAGCATGCTTAACCATGGAGTTCTCAAGTGATGGGCTACCGAAAAGAAGATGCACCTTACTGATATAGGTAGTACCCATCAATCCATAGTCCCATACCTACACAGTCTTAGAATCATCACACTTGACCTTCCCCAGGCGGTGTGGGATTGCACAACTTACCCGGTCTTTCCCCTTACGGATCACAGGATTTTGACTGTCACACTAATCATGTACATCACATATTGGGTGTTGGGAAACTTATATAGGATCTTTATTTATTTTCATGTAGATCTAATATTAAACAAGTTAATATGAGACAACCTAGAACATGTTTCTAAAATTGAATTCAAAGAGAAATAATGATAAGAATACTTACATTATATGCAAAGGAATGAATGAGTCATTCCTTCAGTTTCAGAGTATTACCAAGAAACTAAACTGATCTTCAATTTTCTTCACAGTTCCAAAGTATCCTTAGAATCACCTAGACCAGAGTGGACAATTCTCAACACATGAGATAGATATAGAAAGAAGAAGAGAAAAGAACAAAGAGGCTTAGAAAATGACTTGTATTTAGAGAGAATCTAAAAACTATCATAAACTTGTGTTTTTTACTTCTGAACTTCTATTTTGACTTATCTCTTAACATTCCTTTTATTTTCTCAATTAGGTCATTTATTCAATTAAAAAATCAATAAAATAATAGCCAATTAACAGCCCTAGGTCGAAATTATCATGGGCTTTAGGCCCGTGAAATTTCCCATTTGATTATAAGCCCATTGGACTTAAAATCAAGGCTTGTATTATTTTCTATTGATTTAATTAATTAAATAATTATTTAAATCATTTATCAAATTAATTATTTATAATTTGAACCTTGATTTAAACTTATTTATTAATTTAGATACTAATTTATCTTAATTAATAAATCTGCCCTAATTACTCTTTTCTTCTCAAAATTACATAACTATGTGAAATTATCCAAAATCGACCTGGTCAACTTTGATAATTCTAATTGATAATTAAATCAATTAATTGAGACTATCTAGATGATTTTATCCAAGGTACAGTGGGGACCATGGGCCTACGAAATCAAGCTCCAATAAGTTATCATAAATCTAACAAATAAATTTACTAACTTATTAATTCCTTGTGACTCCACTAAAAACTCAAAATTGCACTCTTGAATTCATAGAACGCTCTATAACAAATATAGATACGCTATTAATTATCCATTGTTACAACTATAATTGTCACTCAATCCTCTATAGACGGTCTACAATGAGATGGGACTAAAATACTGTTTTACCCCTCATTGTATTTTATCCTTAAAACACTTAGTTCCTTGTAGATGATATTTCAGTAAACTAATTTAATTACTGAAATGAGATCTCTATCATTTAACACCTTGAACCAAACTAAAAGGAAATCATCATTTCACTTCTTCATCAGAAGATATAGATGTTCATATCTATGATTAACACTCCCACTCAATTATACTACTGAGTTCCCAAGATGTAAGTATGGGCTAGTCTGTAGGGTAAGCTGGTAACGAACAAGTCAAAGAACTCAAATAATACAATCGGTTAGAATACTAACTACTCAGAATTGAGATTGAATTGACCAATGGTCAACTATATGATATGACTAGAATATATAATAACGGTATATTTACTTATCCTATCAACTGTCAATATCGGTCCAGTCCAATGTAACAAATACATCTGATCTTATCTATTTTTCTAATGTTCTGAAAAGAACATAACACTGTAATGTGTAAGTAGAACATATCATAGATTGGCAAGTCAGTGTAAATCCTATGCACTGACTAATCTTAGGACTAACTTATTTTTGAACATATAATTATATTTATATTCCACTGTGATTACGTCACTATAAATACGATTAGCTATATGTTCATAATTTAATAGAAGTTTATATTAAACAAATAATCATGAAAATAAAACATATGAGCAAAGTGATTGACCAAGTCAAAAAATGATTTCTATTCTTTTATTAATAATAGATGAGATTACAAAGACATTGGGTTTTAATTAGGGCATAAAACCCTAACATTGGGTGCAGTTTCTTACCTTTGGTCCAAGCACATGTTAAGAATGAACCACCCTCGAGCATGATCCTGGTTCCGAGCCCCTAGCGATAATTTAGTCACAACCATAATAAAGAATCATGTAACATCCCAAATTACCTAATAAGGCTTAGGGCCTTGATTAGGGGGCCATTGTAACGCCCTACTACCTTAGAGCCGTTACTAAGTGAGTTTAAAACAGAAATTGTGCATCTAATTGACTCAAGTGGTTTCTAAAACCAAAAGTGTGAATAAACCAGAGTTTAAGGCTGTACTCTTTGAAAATGTTTAGTTTCATTAAAAACGTTAATTATAAAACATCTGGGATCCCAAAATAAGGTTTACAAAATATTTACAACTCAAAATAGATTTACACTTGATCAGCTATCAAAAGAATGGTTAAATACAGCCATATACAAAATGCCCCCAACCAAAGCAGTCGGGCAGGCCGAACATGTACGCGCCGCCCCCACGCTCTCCATACTCATGGCCGGTTGACTGACTCCTTGCTTTTACCTGCCACACGGAGCACCCGTGAGCCGAAGCCCAGCAAGAAAACCCAAATAACACATAACATATGCAAAGTAAATAGCTGGCAATAATTCACTGATACATAAGAAAGCCACCATAATAAACAAGTACGGCCATGCCGCTCCCAAGGCCTTACCAAAGCCTGGAGTTTCGGTTCTCACCGCGAGGATCACTCATGTATCCCTTGGGTCCCACCCTGAATATAAGCATCCCATGTGCTGTGTTACTTTCGGCCCACGGCCGCCCCGGCCTATGCCGTACCCGGCCTCTGCCGCTCGTTTCATCATAATAACACATATAGTACATTCAAAATAAACATTCACACACATCATGGTTCATTTAAGTTTAAGCATTTGCACGTAATACAATCCGGGGCCACGCCCTACAATCACACAGTGGGGCCATGCCCTAAACTCGGGTGTTACGGTTTTCTTACCTGTATCCCGTGCTTTCCAAAGTACCACGGTCACGAGCACGGTCCTTTAGCACGAGCCTCTCCGAAATCCTAGTCACAACACACATAAAACACTTTTAATACTAACCAAACCCAAAACCACTTCCCGGGACCAATCCCGCACTCTCGGGACCTCTAAAACCTTAAAACAACACCCCGGAGGCATCCCACGAACCCCCGGAGCTAAGACCTAAAATTGCCAAAAAGAGCTACCCTGAAAATTGCCTTGTGCCGCGGCACCACATCCTTGTGCCGCGGCACCCATCAGACAGAAGCTCCCTTGCCGCGGCACACAAAAACCCTGCCGCGGCACGCCTTCGCAGACCCAGAATTCTGGGTTTTTCCTGCAATTTTCCCCGAGCTTTAACCTCCCCAAATCATCCCAAACCAAAACCTAAACCCCAAAACTCAAATCCAAACCTCATATGAACAATCTAACACCCCATAAACACTAGAATCAAATCCAAAACATCAATACACACAAGATCCACTCCTTTGATTTCAAATTCAACAACCCAAATCAAAACCCATGAAAATCTTAACTCAAGCATTAAATTCCTCAACCAACACAGAAAACAAACTTAAATAAGCATAAAATCCTTACCTCAAGAGTAGAATCCACCCTAAAAGTTCCCTTGATCTCCTTCTAAGCTTCCCACTTCAGCCCCCTTTCTACACCTCTTCTTCTTTCTTCTTCTTTGCCCTAGCCTTTCTCTCCTCTTCTTTTCCTTCTCTTCTAATTTATCAAAGCCACAAGTGACCCAAATGCCCAAACCGTACCCCCTAAATCCCAGCTGCATAATGTCTATTTGCCTTGCCAAAAGACCAAATTACCCCTCCTTACTAATCCTTCTAAGCTAAACCTTCAAGGGTACTTAAGTCTTAACACTTTCATTTCAATTCTACCACTTCCTATCTTAAAACTTGTTACTCACAGCAGTTACAAATGGTTACCAAATTACCAATACTAATCACTCTTTCTAAACTCAACTTACAAGATTCCCGAAGTACCCCTGGGCTCCTCCCGAGCCGGGTACAACAACCCGTTGTGACTTTTAGACTAACTGGCTCACTAGGACCGTCCCGATGCGTGCATCCTGGTAAAACATCACACTCACATGGCACAATTCACATAGTATAATTATCACAGTTATGCCCTAACATGGCCAAGTTACAATCATGCTCATTTTAAGACAATCAGTTCTACATGCATACCGATTCACATAGTCATGCATCTCAAATAATCCAATAGTCATATAACGTGCAATAAATCATAATGATGCATTAAACTTAATAAAGTCACACACAAAATCCCATCATGCCCTCCAGGCACACAACTCCAGGCCCTTAAGCCTTAACACTGAATTTGGGTCGTTACAACTATCCCCTCCTCATGAGAATTTCGTCCTCGAAATTTACCTGAACAACTCGGGATGCCGCTCCCGCATATCTGATTCCAGTTCCCATGTCGCCTCTTCGACCTTGCTGTTTCTCCACAATACTTTAACCAAGGGGATGGTCTTGCTCCTCAAGACCTTGTCCTTCCTATCAAGGATCTGAACAGGCTTTTCTTCGTATGATAAGTCCCGATCCAACTCCAAGTTCTCATAGCTCAACACATGAGTAGAGTCCGAAACATACTTCCGGAGCATGGACACATGAAACACGTCATGAACTCCTGATAAAGCTGGAGGCATTGCTAACCTATAAGCCACCTCCCCAATTCGTTCTAGAACCTCAAATGGGCCAACAAACCTGGGACTCAGCTTGCCCCGAACGCCAAATCGTTTTACTCCTCTCAGGGGTGAAACCCTGAGGAATACATGATCACCAACCTGAAATTCTACGCTCCTGCGTTTCTGATCTGAATAACTCTTCTGGCGACTCTGGGAGGCGAGCATACGAGCTCTAATTTTCTCAAGTGCCTCATTGGTCCTCTGAACCATCTCAGGACCTAAATACCTTCTCTCACCTGTCTCATCCCAGTGAATCGGTGATCTGCATTTTCTACCATACAACATCTCATACGGAGCCACTCCGATAGTCGCCTGATAACTGTTATTGTACGAAAACTCAATCAGAGGGAGGTACTTACTCCAAGATCCCTCAAAATCCAAGACACAAGCTCGTAACATGTCCTCCAGTATTTGAATTGTCCTCTCAGACTGTCCATCCGTCTGAGGATGATAAGCGGTACTAAACCGAAGCTGCGTGCCCATTGCCTTCTGCAGGCTCTTCCAAAACTTGGAAGTGAAAGTGGGGTCTCTGTCGGATACTATTGACCTCGGAGCCCCATGAAGTCGAACGATCTCCTTAGCATAAAGCTCTGCATACTGCTCCACAGTATAAGTCGTCTTCACAGGTAAGAAGTGGGCGGACTTGGTATACCTGTCCACAATCACCCATACCGAGTCATGCTGACCCACGGTCTTTGGCAATCCTACCACAAAGTCCATGGCAATATCTTCCCATTTCCACTCGGGAATCCCAAGAGGCTGTAATAATCCTGCTGGCCTCTGGTGTTCCGCCTTAATCTGCTGACAGGTTAGGCATCTAGCCACATAGTCCACCACGTCCCTCTTCATGCCTGACCACCAATACAAAACCTTCAGGTCATGGTACATCTTCGTAGATCCTGGGTGCAAAGAGTAGGGAGTGGTATGAGACTCGTCCAAAATCTCTCGCCGAATGTCTGGATCAATCGGAACACAAATCCGTCCTTTGTACTTCAACAAACCCATCTCAGAAATAGAGAAGTCCTTAGCTGCTCCAGATAGGACGTTCTCTCTACGCTCAACTAACTGGGGGTCCTTTCCCTGTGCTTCCTTAATCCTCTCGAGGAGTGTTGACTGAAGAGTAATGTTGGCTAACCTCCCAACCACTAGCTCTATACCTGCTCTGGTCATCTCTCCTGCTAGTCTGTCAGATATCTGCCTCGAACTATACAACTGTCCTGGGCCCCTTCGGCTTAATGCATCGGCCACCACATTAGCCTTCCCAGGATGGTATAGGATATCACAATCGTAATCCTTTACCAGCTCAAGCCACCGTCTCTGGCGCATGTTCAAGTCCTTCTGGGTAAAGAAATACTTTAGACTCTTGTGATCAGTGTATATCTCACACCTCTCTCCATACAGATAGTGTCTCCAAATCTTAAGTGCGAATACCACTGCAGCTAATTCCAGGTCATGCGTGGGATACCTCTGCTCGTACTCCTTTAATTGCCTTGATGCGTACGCTATCACTTTCCCAGCCTGCATCAACACGCATCCCAGACCCTGTCTGGAAGCGTCACAGTAGACCACAAACTTCTCATTATCTGTTGGCAGGCTCAGCACTGGTGCAGTAATCAACCGCCGCTTCAGCTCTTTGAAGCTATTCTCGCATCGATCTGTCCACACAAACTTGGTCTTCTTCCTTGTCAATTCTGTCAACGGAGTAGCAATTCTGGAGAACCCCTCTACAAACCGCCGGTAGTAACCTGCTAGTCCAAGGAAACTTCTAACTTCAGGAACATTGCTGGGTCTAGGCCAAACCCTCACTGCTTCCGTCTTACTTGGGTCGACCAGTAACCCATCCTTACTGATAATATGGCCCAAAAATGAAACTTGCGATAACCAGAACTCGCACTTACTAAACTTGGCATATAGCTTATGCCCTCTTAACCGCTGCAACACTAGACGCAGATGATGCTCATGCTCTGTCTCTGTCTGGGAGTATACTAGGATATCATCAATAAACACAATCACAAACTTATCCAAGTAATCCTTAAAAATTCTGTTCATCAAATCCATAAATGCCGCCGGGGCATTGGTTAATCCAAAGGACATAACCAGAAATTCATAATGCCCATACCGAGTCCGAAATGCAGTCTTTGGTATGTCCTCATCTCTGATCCTCAATTGATAGTAGCCTGATCGGAGATCAATCTTCGAAAACACTATACTCCCTTGAAGCTGATCAAATAAATCGTCGATCCTAGGCAATGGATATTTGTTCTTGATGGTCAGCTTATTCAACTCCCTGTAATCGATGCACATCCTGAGCGATCCATCCTTTTTCTTAACAAATAAAACTGGAGCACCCCACGGCGAGAAACTCGGTCTGACAAACCCCAAATCAAGTAGTTCCTGCAGTTGAATCTTCAATTCCTTCAATTCTGCTGGAGCCATTCTGTAAGGTGCTTTGGATACTGGCTCTGCTCCCGGAGCTAACTCTATGATGAACTCGATCTCCCGCTGTGGCGGCAACCCCGGCAGATCTGCTGGAAACAAGTCTGGAAACTCGCAGACGACTCTGGTTTCATTCGGTCCCACTGCCGCCACCTTAGAGGAATCCACTATACTTGCTAGGAATCCTATGCAACCCTCTTGCATCAGGTCTCTAGCCTTTAGTGCCGAGATCACAGGTACCCGCGGTCCATCCACCGATCCCACGAACACAAAGGGTGCCTCGCCCTCCGGTTCAAAGGTCACCATTCGTCGCCTACAATCAATTGTTGCTCCATATCGCGTCAACCAATCCATCCCTAGTATTATGTCAAAATCGTCCATATCTAGTTCAATCAGGTCAACAAACAATTCTCTACCATCTACCACTACTGGTAAGGCTCTAACCCACCTCCTAGAGACTACCAGCTCTCCTGTAGGCAATACAGTCTGAAAACCCCTAGCATACAAAATACTAGGTCTACACAGCTGATCAATCACTCTAGCAGAAACAAATGAGTGCGTAGCACCAGAATCAATCAATGCAGTAAACAAGGATCCAGCGCTAAAAATCTGACCTGTGACCACTGATGGGCTGGCCTCTGCCTCAGTCTGAGTCAAGGTGAAGACCCTAGCAGGCGCGAGGCTGTCACCCTGCCTAGGCTCCTCCTTCTTAGCCTGCGGGCAATCTTTCTTCAAGTGGCTGGTGCTTCCACAAACAAAACATGCCCTGATGCCGGTACCCGCTCCAGAGGCGGACCGGCACTCGCCCTGATGCCGTCGCCTGCATCGAGGACACCATGGATAACTCCTCCAGTTGTCATTACCGCCCTGCCGGCCACCCACGGAACCGCGAACCCTCCTGTCGGAACCATAGGGAGTAAATGAGTCTGGTACTCTCCTCTTCTGCTCACTGGGGCCGCTGCCCCGACTAGGCCCAGAAGAAGAAGGCATTACCCTCCTGGTATCACGCATAGCAGCGCTATCCTTCCAGATCTGATCCTCAGCCCTCTCAGCAGTGAGGGCCTTGTCTACCACTTGCGCATAGGTAGTCTCTGGAGCCATTGTAATACTCACGTCACGGGCGATCATTGCACCTAATCCCCGTACAAATCTGTCCCTTCTGTCCATATCAGTCGGCACAAGCTCTGGCGCAAACTTCGCCAATCTATCAAATACCAAGGCGTACTCAGTGACAGATAACCTGCCCTGAGTCAGACTGTTAAACTCATCCGCCTTCGCCGCTCGAACGGCTACGCTGTAGTATTTCTCGTTGAAAAGGCTCTTGAATTCCTCCCAGGTCATAATAGCAGTATCCCTTCGCTGCCCCACCACCTCCCACCATATTCGTGCATCATGTCTAAGCATATAACTGGCACAATCAACCCTATCCCTTCCTTCAACCCTCATGAAGTCCAGGATTACCGACATTGTACTCATCCACTGCTCAGCCTGCAGTGGGTCTGCTCCCCCCTCAAAGGTAGGAGGTTGTTGTTTTCTGAATCTTTCATATAGAGGTTCCAACCTGTTCCCAGTCACAGGTTGAACCGGAGCCGGTACCACACTAGGCGGTGGTGGTATCACAGTGGCCGGTGGAGGAGCTGGTTGCCTGTACTGACTAAGCTCATCCTCTGTTTTCTTCAACCTAGCCTCCATCTCTGCTAAAATCTGTTGCCAGTTCTGAGGAGCAGGTGGAGGGTCCTGCCCCTGGTTATCATCCTCGGCCTGAATGCCGCGGAGTCTCGATGATTGGCGAGGCATTGCAACTAAATGCCTGCAATCAATGACACCGCTCATTAGGCATGATAACAAGGTCCAATTTCCACCTCTCAATCTCAACAACAACCAAGATCAATCGACCAAAGTGCCATACAAATATCATGCAGCATACAACGGGCCTTGCCCTGGCATCATGCATATGTTATTTCAATGATCATGCTCATAATAATTTAGGCAGGCACACAAAGCATTAAACACATATTCATGAATATATCAACCGATCATACCAAACTACCCTGAGTCGAGCTTTTCAATGGCAGCGTGCGTACATGTTCGGTCGATCTCCAGAACCAATAAACCTTGGCTCGCTCTGATACCAAGTTGTAACGCCCTACTACCTTAGAGCCGTTACTAAGTGAGTTTAAAACAGAAATTGTGCATCTAATTGACTCAAGTGGTTTCTAAAACCAAAAGTGTGAATAAACCAGAGTTTAAGGCTGTACTCTTTGAAAATGTTTAGTTTCATTAAAAACGTTAATTATAAAACATCTGGGATCCCAAAATAAGGTTTACAAAATATTTACAACTCAAAATAGATTTACACTTGATCAGCTATCAAAAGAATGGTTAAATACAGCCATATACAAAATGCCCCCAACCAAAGCAGTCGGGCAGGCCGAACATGTACGCGCCGCCCCCACGCTCTCCATACTCATGGCCGGTTGACTGACTCCTTGCTTTTACCTGCCACACGGAGCACCCGTGAGCCGAAGCCCAGCAAGAAAACCCAAATAACACATAACATATGCAAAGTAAATAGCTGGCAATAATTCACTGATACATAAGAAAACCACCATAATAAACAAGTACGGCCATGCCGCTCCCAAGGCCTTACCAAAGCCTGGAGTTTCGGTTCTCACCGCGAGGATCACTCATGTATCCCTTGGGTCCCACCCTGAATATAAGCATCCCATGTGCTGTGTTACTTTCGGCCCACGGCCGCCCCGGCCTATGCCGTACCCGGCCTCTGCCGCTCGTTTCATCATAATAACACATATAGTACATTCAAAATAAACATTCACACACATCATGGTTCATTTAAGTTTAAGAATTTGCACGTAATACAATCCGGGGCCACGCCCTACAATCACACAGTGGGGCCATGCCCTAAACTCGGGTGTTACGGTTTTCTTACCTGTATCCCGTGCTTTCCAAAGTACCACGGTCACGAGCACGGTCCTTTAGCACGAGCCTCTCCGAAATCCTAGTCACAACACACATAAAACACTTTTAATACTAACCAAACCCAAAACCACTTCCCGGGACCAATCCCGCACTCTCGGGACCTCTAAAACCTTAAAACAACACCCCGGAGGCATCCCACGAACCCCCGGAGCTAAGACCTAAAATTGCCAAAAAGAGCTACCCTGAAAATTGCCTTGTGCCGCGGCACCACATCCTTGTGCCGCGGCACCCATCAGACAGAAGCTCCCTTGCCGCGGCACACAAAAACCCTGCCGCGGCACGCCTTCGCAGACCCAGAATTCTGGGTTTTTCCTGCAATTTTCCCCGAGCTTTAACCTCCCCAAATCATCCCAAACCAAAACCTAAACCCCAAAACTCAAATCCAAACCTCATATGAACAATCTAACACCCCATAAACACTAGAATCAAATCCAAAACATCAATACACACAAGATCCACTCCTTTGATTTCAAATTCAACAACCCAAATCAAAACCCATGAAAATCTTAACTCAAGCATTAAATTCCTCAACCAACACAGAAAACAAACTTAAATAAGCATAAAATCCTTACCTCAAGAGTAGAATCCACCCTAAAAGTTCCCTTGATCTCCTTCTAAGCTTCCCACTTCAGCCCCCTTTCTACACCTCTTCTTCTTTCTTCTTCTTTGCCCTAGCCTTTCTCTCCTCTTCTTTTCCTTCTCTTCTAATTTATCAAAGCCACAAGTGACCCAAATGCCCAAACCGTACCCCCTAAATCCCAGCTGCATAATGTCTATTTGCCTTGCCAAAAGACCAAATTACCCCTCCTTACTAATCCTTCTAAGCTAAACCTTCAAGGGTACTTAAGTCTTAACACTTTCATTTCAATTCTACCACTTCCTATCTTAAAAATTGTTACTCACAGCAGTTACAAATGGTTACCAAATTACCAATACTAATCACTCTTTCTAAACTCAACTTACAAGATTCCCGAAGTACCCCTGGGCTCCTCCCGAGCCGGGTACAACAACCCGTTGTGACTTTTAGAATAACTGGCTCACTAGGACCGTCCCGATGCGTGCATCCTGGTAAAACATCACACTCACATGGCACAATTCACATAGTATAATTATCACAGTTATGCCCTAACATGGCCAAGTTACAATCATGCTCATTTTAAGACAATCAGTTCTACATGCATACCGATTCACATAGTCATGCATCTCAAATAATCCAATAGTCATATAACGTGCAATAAATCATAATGATGCATTAAACTTAATAAAGTCACACACAAAATCCCATCATGCCCTCCAGGCACACAACTCCAGGCCCTTAAGCCTTAACACTGAATTTGGGTCGTTACAGCCATGATGGAAAATTATGGAAATTACATGTTTATGTGTTATATATGAGTGTAATTATGTGATTATATGAGTTATATTATAATATGACTTGATATGCATGTTTAGGTGTATTAATTAAGTATGTGGGCTCGTTTCTTATTAGAAGGGCAATTTTTGTAATTTGGCATATATATGATATATGTGTGAGACCACATTATTATGTGGATATATTTGGGTTACTCGGCATGAGGTGATCCTAGGGAGCAAGTTAGCGGGAAAGTCACAATGGGACCAATATTTGACTCAGTGTGAGTCAAGGGGTATTTTGGGTATTTAGCACATTGACGGGATATTGAGTAATGGGAATGACTATTTGATGATTTATTGGGAGTTAGTGAGATCATGAGGAAATTCTAGGAATTTTGACTATTTTACCCCCAATGACGTTTTTGGGACCCCAATTCTTAGGTCTTACTTAAGGTTACTTAAGCTCGAAGTAACCTGACAGAAATAGATATACGTTCAAAACACTTTTTCTCTCTCTCCCGTTATCCACTTTTACCGTTCGTTGCATTTTTTAAGGAAACTCGAGTTTTAGGACTCGGGTTCAAGTAAGGATCGAGTCATAACGATTCTAGGAAAGATTAGAAGCTTATTAGTTTGAGGATTTAGTGAGAAACGACATAATCAGAGGTAATTTAAACTTTGGATTTTTGAGCTTCAGTTTCCTAAAATTTCTTAAGTTTTGAATTTAGATTTTATGTTTTGAAGAGTTTTTGAATGATTTGAAGCTTGAGTTTTGAGGATTTTGTGCCATTGAGATGAGTGGGAACTTTGGTTTTGAGATTTGGGTATGTTTGGATAGGTTTTGGGAAGGATTTAAAAGGGGAAAACAGAGTGTTTTGTTGTGTTCGTGGTTGGGTCGCGACCCTTTTATTGTGTGCCGCGGTTTAGACAGAGAAGGGGCTGAGCCCTGACTTGAGCTGGCCACAGCTCGGGATTTTGGGGCCGTGGCCCAAAAGGGAAAAAAATTCCAAAATGGCTTTTTATTGATGGGAACTTAAACCTAAGGGCTCAGGGTCGATCCTACTACTCGTTTTGGTAGGAGTCGACGTCTCGGAGGCTAGGACTCAGTCCGAAAGCCTTTATTTACTCATTATTGATGGGATTCTATAATTGGTTGTGACTAGGTTATCACTAGGGGCTCAGGATCAGGATCGTGCTCGAGGATCGTTCTTATTTTTCATTACACTTGGACCTAAGGTAAGAAAATTACACCCATTATGTGACATACATGATTAGGGCTTGGCCCGAATGCTGAATATAGTTTTGATTGGGAATTGGCCCCAATAAATGCACATGATTATGAATATGTCTGTGATTATTGATGAAGCATGATGAGTGCTCTATATATGGATATTTTTTATATGATGAATGCTTGTTTGCATTATATATTTGTGAAAAGCATCGACTTATGAGTCAAGGGCGGTAATAGCGCGTTGAGTGTTGGTCAATATGATTAGATCTAATCAGGAGAGCGTTATACGCTCGTTCGATCCAATGGTCGTAGAAAACCAAAGCGCTTGACTAGCTCTATGGCTAGTTACTCAGAGGTAGGGCAAAGGACCCAGGTTGACTCTATGGTCATCTATTCAGGGGAAAGAACCCAGGTTGACTCTATGGTCATCTATTCAGGGCAAAGGACCCCAGGTTGACTCTATGGTCATCTGATTAGGGTTACGAGGCCCAAAATGATTCCATAATCATTTATTTGTACCTGTATGCGTGCATGAGTAGGTTATTATTGTTGGGCATCCTAGATATACATCTGAATCTGTATATATTGTTCATGCACTTGTATTAAGTTTTCTTGCTGGGCCTTGGCTCACGGGTGCTATGTGGTGCAGGTAAAGAGAAAGGAAAGCTGGACCAGCCATGAGTTTGAGAGCTTAGGTGGCGATGCGTACATATGCGACCGCTTGGCCACCACGACCAAGGTTTCTTAGAGGAACTAGGGTTTAATCCCTATTTTTGCCGCTTAGGTCGGTGTTTAACGCCCAAAATGTGACTACCACTAAGCGGTAGTTGTAGTAAGATCGGACGATCGATCCACAAGGAGGTAACATAAAATCAAAAGATTAGTAGAAAATAACACAAAAAGTTAGTAACAAGAAACAAATAAAATTGTAAATGAAAAGAGGTTTGAGATTTTGGTATTGTCTTTTTGATAAAGTGATAAAATGAGATAAGTAAAATAAATGTAAGATGTAATCAAGAGTTTGAGAAAATGAGAGGTTTCACGAATCATCCATATGCTTGTTTTGTTACTTGGTTACTTGATTTACAAAAATACACAAGTTAATAGTTCACATCCCAACATTTACTTGGAAAATCTAACATTAAAGTCCATATTCTTTTCTAACAAAAGTTCATTTGAGTTATAAAGTTCTTTACTTTAAAAGCACAATGTTAATCTTATGAAAAATCTAAAAATGACAAAATACTCAAAGGCAATAATGCAATAGAATATTAGACATAAAATTAGGTATCAATATTACTTTTACTAATTAGAATTACATAGAAAGAGCATGACTAGTCCTATATACTATTAGCATAAGTAAATAAAGATAACAAAATAAAGATGGAGATGAAAGAACATAAATAACTCAAAATTTTTACATTAAGAACATAGTAAATCAAAGTAGCAAAATAACATCACTAGCATATGAAATCATCCCTAATCTTCCTAGGAAGATTAGGCCATTATGCTCATGATTCTCACAAAATTATAAGAAGAAAGTGAGTAGAAATTTTGCTATAGTTTCTTACTCTAAAAATTACATACTAAGTGTGAAGAAGGAATCCTTATTTATAGTGGGAGAAAATGACTAAAAAGAAATTAAACAACAAAATAGGGTTTACAAAATAAATATGAAATATTAATAATAAAATATGATTTTGAAAAATCAAATCTTATTATTAATATTGACCTAGCTATTTTGGTGTATGGTCATTTTTCCATTTTTTCAAATACCACAAAAACATGAGCTGTATAGCTCAAAATAGTAATTTTGTAAAGCCCAATACCCACAAAATATGGGTTTAAGGTGGCTGGTGGCAGATATGGGTTTTGACCCATTCCCAGCCAATGAAAACATAACACGTAGGTAGGCTGCTGAGCTGTTGGGCAGCTGGGGTCTTTAGGCCGAACTGGGCTTGGGCGCTGCCTTTGCATCGCTGGGAGCTTGGAAGAAGCTTGCTGGATTGGACACAAAATGATGAGGGGCATGTGATGTTGTTGAGAAGAGAATTGGGCTGGTCACGTTTGCTTGCTGAAGGGAAAGGAGTTGAAGGTGTTGGGCCTTCGAATTGGGCCAGCTGGGTCACGTTGGAGTGAAGCTTCTTCGGTTGTGTTAGTCGTTGGAGCTACTGCTTGGGTGCATGGCTAAAGGGAATTTAAGGTTGGCCTGGACAGGTGGCGTGCAAGGAGAACGCCACTTAGCAGCTGGAGGTGGAGCAGAATATAGGCGGGCCTGGGCTTTTTTGGGCCTGTTTTTGGGCCAACTCTCTTAAAAAATGCCACAATTTCAAGTCTTTTTTTTGTCAATTTTGATTCTTTCTTCTTTCTTTGTTTATAAGTTCCAAAAATATCAATTAAATCCTACAAAATAAAACAAACTAAATTAAAAATAAATATTTTTATTTATAAATTAAATCATATTAATTTCATGAAAATATTAAGTAAAACTTAATTTATTTTGACTATTAAAATCAATAAATATGTATTTTTGGGCACTAATCACAACCCCCAACCAGCTTATCGCTAGTCCTTAGCAATTCAAGCGAAAAAGAAAATTGTCAAGTTGAATAATCAAGTCAAACCAAGCAAAATCATCTAAACATTTTCAAATTATCATCAAGAAGTCAGAAATTACTATCTAAGCTACTATAGTTGCGATTTCAGAGTTGTGTGTGTGTGCACCAAACCATATTCTTTTTATCCCAAGTCATAACACAAATAGTATCGAGAAATCTCAAAAGTATAAAGATCTCAACTCCAAATTCCTCACGGGCATTGAAAGTATTTGTATGGGAATGATTGCACTCTTGGAGTTGGAAATGTAACAGTTTACGCTTAAATGAGAAAAGATAAACTTTTTAGGACAAGCAATTTGAACAAGTATTGATCACAAGATAGACAAATCAACTTATTAGAATTCAAATGACAAACAACCTTTGGGATTTACTAAGAACAAAATGACAACTAACTAGAAATGATAAATAAGAAAATGAACTATAATGATAATAATTTTTTTTTAATACAATTACACAAAATAATAGTAATAGAAATATTTTTTTTAACAATAGAAGGAAAATATTTATAATAGCAAATCAAATATTTTTTTAAAATAATAGCAAAATAATAGAAGGAAGTGTTGCTCTTCTTCTCATTTTTTATTTTTTTCTTTCATTTATCTATTAATTTTTTCTTTTTCTTTTTGTTTTCTTTTTTTTTTTCATTATTTTCTTTTTTGACAAGAGACAACACAAAAAAATGAAATTACAAATACAATACAATAAATAGAACACAAATTTATTACAAAGACTTATCTTAAATGAAAAGCATCCCTCTAGTAAATGTCATGTTTTAAATTCCAAAGATGTGACTTTACCAACTCAAATGATCAATAAAAGTTCAAAAATTTGTTTTCTCAATTCTCACAACTCACCAAGTAATGAAAAAAATTTAAACTTGAAATATCTCTCAACTATTTGTGTTAACAACCAATTTATCACATGTTTGGAAAGTGCACAAAAGAACTTTGAAAATCACTTCTTAATAGCTAAACATAGTAAGAACTGACTCAAACCAACAAATTATACTCATGCTTGGATAATTTTGAGAAAATTTGACTTAAAAATTCAACCAGACAATAATGTTTTCCAAATGAATGCTAATGACACAACAATAAGATTTCCAAATGAAAGCCACTGCATGCTCACCACCCCTAACCAAAAATCAGACAGTGTCCTCAATGTCAAAATGAATAATCAATGAAAAAGGTAAGGAGAGAGAACACCTGGATGATGACCATGTCCATGAGGTGAGAGCGAAAATAGCCTGGTAACAATACCCCAAAACAAACAGAATACAAAAACGAAAAAACATACAAAAATAAAAGAAAGACAGAAAAATAAAAAATAAAAAAGAACAAACACGCAAACCATTCAAAACGTCAGAGTGTATAGATTGGGTCCTTAGAAGGACCTCCTCAACATGACTCACACTCGCAATGTAATGCTTCAGTCTTTGGCCATTTACTCGAAAAATTCTCCCATCGGTTGGGTCCGCGACCTCAACAGAATCGTTGGGAAATACTTGTTTTACGACAAATGGACCAGTCCATCGCGATCACAGTTTACCGGGATGCAAGTGCAAGCGAGAATCATACAAATGCACTTTCTGATTTGGCTCAAAGTGTTTTCGTAGGATTTGTTTATCGTGAGCGATTTTCAATTTTTCTTTATAAATCCTGGAATTGTCATATGCATCGTTTCTCAACTCAATTTCGAACAACTGGAGTTTGCAATTGATACCTGCGGCATTCAGATCAAAGTTTAGGGTTTTGATAGCCCAATACGCTTTATGCTCGAGCTCGACAGGTAAATGACATGCTTTTCCAAAGACAAGTTGATAGGGAGACATCCCAAAAGGGGATTTGAAAGCAGTGCGGTATGCCCAAAGAGCGTCTAGAAGATGTGTAGACCAATCTTTGCGGTCAGGATTTACCGTCTTTTCCAGAATGTGTTTTATCTCCCTATTGGCTAACTCAGCTTGACCATTAGTCTGTGGATGATAGGCATTTGCAACTTTATGAAGTACACCATACTTGCACATAAGAGCCTCAAAGGATTGGTTGCAAAAATGAGTTCCTTGATCACTGATGATAGTGCGAGGGGTACCGAACCTTGATAGCACATTTTCTTTCAAAAATTTAACAACTGTAGTGTTATCATTGGTTCGACATGGTACAGCCTCGATCCATTTGGAAACATAATCCACAGTGAGGATAATGTAAAGGTAGCCAAAAGAAGGTGGAAATGGTCCCATAAAGTCTATCCCCCAACAATCAAATATTTCGATAACAAGAATTGGGTTCAAGGGCATCATGTGCTGACGGGATAAGGATCCTAACTTTTGGCACCTTACACAAGAATGACAGAAATCATTGGTGTCTTTGAACAGAGTGGGCCAATAAAGACCGCATCGTAAGATTTTTGCAGTGGTTTTCTTCACAGAGAAGTGACCACCACGAGCATCATTGTGGCAAAAATTAAGCACACTAGACACCTCATCGTCGTGGATGCATCTTCGCATGATTTGTTCGAGGCAATACTTGAATAAGTATGGGTCATTCCAAAAGAAATTACGCACCTCGACCAGAAATTTGTGTTTGTCTTGTGAACTCCATTCAGATGGGAGTTCACCTGTTACTAAGTAGTTTACAATGTGAGCATACCACAGCAACGTAGCAACAGAAAACAATTGTTCATCGAGGAAATCATCATGAATAGGTGGATCGTCAGTGGGATCGCTGAATTCAAGTCGGGACAAGTGGTCCGCGATGACATTTTCAACACCTTTCTTGTCTTTGATCGTTATGTCAAATTCTTGCAGGAGAAGGATCCACCGTATTAATCATGCCTTAGCATCCTTTTTGGAAAGGAGATACTTAAGGGCGGAGTGATCTGTGAAGATCGTAATAGGTGATCCAATCAAATAAGAGCAGAATTTGTCAAGAGCAAAGACAACGACAATCAACTCTTTTTCAGTAATGGAATAGTTCATTTGAGCACTATTGAGAGTTCGACTTGCATAATAGACAACAAAGGGTTTCCCCTCCCTTCATTTTCCTAGCACAGCTCCCACAGTAAAGTTCCTGGTGTCACACATGAACTCGAAAGGAAGGCTCCAATCGGGTGACTGAATGATGGGAGCAAAAGTGAGTGAATTGACAAGCGTTCAGAATGATTCCTCACACTTAGGTGTCCATTCAAAAGTGGCATCTTTGGCTAGGAGGTTGCTTAGCAGACGGACAATCATTGAAATTTTTTGTATGAACCTCCTATAGAAACCAGCATGACCAAGAAATGACCTAACGTCTTTGACAGTCTTAGGAGTCGGCAGGTTGGAGATAAGGTCGACTTTGGATTGATCAACCTCAATTCATTTTTCAGAAACAATGTGGCCTAAGACTATGCCAGAAGATACCATGAAGTGGCGTTTCTCACAATTGAGTACAAGTCCTTTCTCAATGCATCGTTTTAAAACATCTTCAAGATGAAGAAAACATGTCTCAAAGGAGTTTCCAAAAACGGTTAGGTCATCCGTGAATACTTCCATTGATTTTTCGATCATGTCACTAAGGATGCTCATCATGCATCTTTGGAAAGTAGCTGGTGCGTTACACAAGCCAAATGGCATACGCTGGAAAGCAAAAGTGCCAAAGGGACAAGTGAAAGTGGTATTATCTTGATCCTCTAGTTCAATCTCAATTTGATAATAGCCAGAATAGCCATCAAGAAAGTAATAGAAAGGATTACTAGCTACATGTTCAAGGATTTGATCAATGAATGGGAGTGGAAAATGATCTTTGCGGGAGGCGGCATTTAATTTTCTATAATCGATGCACATGCGCCACCCCGTCACTGTTTTTATGGGGACAAGGACCCATTTTTCGTTTTGGATAACGGTGACACCAAATTTCTTGGGCACGACTTCAGTAGGACTGACCCATTTGCTATCAGCTACTGGGTAAATAATACCAGCATCTGGCAATTTCAAATCTTCATTTTTTACAACTTCTTTCATCGTGGGGTTCAGTAACCGCTGAGGGTCTCTTCGGGGGATGGCTTCGTCCTCCAGATTGATTCGATGGGAGCAAATAAAAGGGCTAATACCTTTGATATCAGCAAGGGTCCAACCTATCGCAGATTTATGCGTTCATAGTAGCTTGAGTAACTACAATTCTTGAGAATTTTGAAGGTTGGACGAGATGATAACTGGAAAGGTTTCACTGTCTCCCAAGAAGGCATGTTGCAACCCCTCGGGAAGTTGGGTCAATTAAACAATTGGAACTTCTTCGGCTGAAGTTTTTGGCTGTGCCCTCTTGCGAGGTAGCTCTTCAAAGCAAGGTTGTTAAAACTGAGTCCTTCTATGGTGCGAGTCTATGCGATCTGATATTGCAAGAGTAGACTCAATAGAACTGGGACTTTCATTGTCTGACAGAAGAAGGAGTTCATCAAGATTATCAAAGTTGTTTCGCAATTGAACCTCCTCAGGAATTAAAGAGTCAATCATGAATGTTTGATAGCATTCATCATCTTCTTAGGGTTGTTTCCCGATGTGGAAGATATTGACTTCAAGGGTCATGTTTCCAAATGATATCTTCATTAGACCATTATGACAATTGATCAAAGCATTTGCAGTAGCAAGGAATGGTCTTCCGAAGATAATAGGAATTTTAGACTCCATGTTCACCACAAATTGGGTATCAAGAATAAAAAAATCCATGGGGTAATAGAATTTTTCAATTTGAACCAATACATCCTCAACAATATCCCTAGGGTTTTTGGTGGAACGATCAGAAAGCTGTAGTACAACAGATGTTGGCTTCATTTCTCCAAGACCGAGTTGCGAGTATACAGAGTAGGGCCTGAGATTGACACTCGCGCCAAGATCAAGTAAGTCTTGGCTGACTTCATGGGTCCCAATTTGGAAAGAAATGATAGGACAACCGGGATCTTTGTATTTCGGCGGTGCCTTTTGTTCAATCACCGCACTCACTTGCTCGGTCAAGAAGGCATTCTTCTTGACATGGTGCTTCCTTTTTGCAGTGCAAAGATCCTTGATGATTTTGGCATAAGTGGGCACTTGTTTAATGATGTGAAGCAAAGGAAGATTAATCTTCACTTGTGTCAAATGCTCAAGGAGTTCAGATCGGTTATCAGGAAGTTTCCCAACAGGTTTCAAAGCCTGGGGAAATGGTATTTTTGGAGTGGCATTGAGTGGTGGATTTTCAGAAATGACTTTTGGAGTACTGGGAGTGTTGGATTTTATGGGTGGGTCTTGCAGAGTTTTACCGCTTCTCGTCGTGATGGCATTCACTTCCTTGACATTTTGATCATTAGAATTTGAAGATTGGGCCATGTGTTGGCCTTGCACATTGAATTTTGGTTGAGAAGGAAGTTTGCCTTTTTCCGGAATGGCCAAGGATTCAATCAATTTTGAGAATTGACATTTCATTTCCTTGATTTCTTCCATCATTTGGCGATTCAGTTTGGATTGTTCCTCCATGAATGCATGAAGAGTATTCTCGAGAGAATTTCATTGTGGATGAGCATTGTATTAAGGTGCAGAATACGCCTTTGATGGTTGAACTTGTTGCTCATTTCTCCATTGGCCTCCAGACGATTGAGCTTGGTTGGAATCTCTCCCAATGAAATTTGGGTGGTTTCTCCAACCATGGTTGTACGTAAGGGAGAATGGCTTGTTATATGCCCCTAAGGCATTGCATTGCTCCTCATAAACCCCCCTCATTTCACTCAAAGCTAAGCAGTCCTTAGCTAAGTGCCCCGTCCCTCCATAAACAAAGCAAGGTTCTTGTGGTTCCACTTGAGCGGTCATGTGCGATTTTTGGCTATTCTTCGTCATTAAGAACTCAAATTGCTTTTTCAAAGCTTCGAGTTAGGCCTTAACACTATCCTCTTCTCGAAGTTGATAGATCCCAGATGGTTTGTGTCTGTTGGTGATGTCAGTAGCACTTGGACCAATCCAGTTATGAGACTTTTTCGCAGTTTCTTTGAGATATTCAAGAGCATCGTCTAGCTCTTTTTCGAGGAATTCACCATTGCATAACATTTCTACAAACTGGCACTCACGACTCGTGAGGCCTTCATAGAAGTAACTGACCAAACGCCAATTCTCATAGCCATGGTGCGGGCATTGATTTAATAGATCTTTGAATCTTTCCCAGACTTGATAGAACGCTTCATTGTCCTTTTGGGAGAATGTGGAAATCTGTCATTTTAGATTGTTGGTCTTATGGCTAGGGAAGTGTTTCAGAAACAAAGATTTGGTCATCTCCTCCCATGTTCCAATAGACATAGGTCTCAAGGAGTATAACCAGCTTTTGGCTTTGTCCTTCAAGGAGAAAGGGAAAAACTTCAGTCGCACAGCATCGACATTTTCAGCTCGGTTATAGAACATGGCTACTACCTCCTCGAATTCTCTGATATGCACCCATGGGCTTTCATTTTCCATTCCATGAAATGTGGGCAAGAGTTGAAATATGCCAGGTTTAAAGTCTAATGCGGGCATATTAGGAGGGAAGATAATGTATGAAGGCGTGGAAGTGCGAGTAGGATGGAGGTAGTCATTGAGAGTTCTTGGTCAGATTTCATCATTGCGAGCCATTGCTAATGGGTTGTTATCAACGAAAGTTTGTGGAGAAGCAGGATTGGTGGAAGGAGTTCCGGTAGGAGTGGCAGATGAATTGGAAGAAGTGTCACTGGAAGTTTCGTGATGATTCATCCACTCCCGGAAATCAGAATTAGATTTATTTTATGTCTTTATTTATTTATTTTTTTTTTGTTAAACTTGTTCCCAGGTAGATCTGAAGGTTTTCGGGTGATCTCCAACACCTTACTAGAACTCCCCGAGGTTACTGAGTAAGTATGGTGGATCACAAGTCAACCTTTTCGACCAAACAACCTTTAAGCAGAGTGAAATTGCTTATTTTGACAGAACAAGCTTGGTTTTCTTATAGTAATAAGTTCAACAATGTAATAGTGCAAAGGTAGATGCTCGAAATGTTCCCAGGCCGATTGGGAAGTTTTCCAAGGTACTGCTTTAGACCCACACTTGCCTAGACAGAACTCCTCGAGGTTCCCAGGTAAGTGTGGAGGGTAACGCTATCACAAACCTTATTTAACAACCAATCTTTCTAGATAGAACAATATCGGTTTCTATCATTTGTAATATTACACAATTGTTCCCAATACTAAGCGTTTTATGATTGAAATTTTATGAACAATTTTATGTTGTTTTTTGTTTTGTTTTGAAAAACCTAAATACTAAGGAAAACTAAGGCAAAGAAAAAAAAAAAGGAAAATCCTAAACTAAGCAACAAAATAAACAACACAAGAATAAAATCAAGAAAAGAAAATTAAAGTGAAGATAGATAACAAGTTTAATTTTTTTTTTCAAATATTTATTTAACTAAAAAAAATTAAGAAAGAAAGAAAGATTAATGAAACTATAGTTAGAAAGAAAAATATATAAGTTTATATATATATTTATATAATGTTTTTTTTTTGTTTTATCCGAAAAGTAGATAAAAAAATATATTAAGAAATAGATATATATGTCTTTTTTTATATGTATATTTATATACGTATAATTTTTTTTTGTTTTACTAAAAAAATAAGAAAGAAAATATATATATATAAATTATTAATTTTTTTGTTCTTTTTTTTTTAATAATAATAACCAAACTAACTAAAAATCAAAATAAAAAAAATAGAAAAAAAAGAAAATAAAGACTATACTAACACAATATTCACACCAACAAAAATACAAATAAAGTTACCAACATATTTGTAAAAATTTTACTAAACCTTTGAAAACTACCTCCCCAGCAACGACGCCAAAATTTGTTTAACACCCAAAATGTGACTACCACTAAGCGGTAGTTGTAGTAAGATCGGGTGGTCAATCTACAAGGAGGTAACCTAAAATCAAAAGATTAGTAGAAAATAACACAAAAAGTTAGTAACAATAAACAAATAAAATTGTAAATGAAAAGAGGTTTGAGATTTTGGTATTGTCTTTTTGATAAAGTGATAAAATGAGATAAGTAAAATAAATATAAGATGTAATCAAGAGTTTGAGAAAAAGAAAGGTTTCAAGAATCATCCATATGTTTGTTTAGTTACTTGATTTACAAAAATACACAAGTAAATAGTTCACATCCCAACATTTACTTGGAAAATCTAACATTAAAGTCCATATTCTTTCTAACAAAAGTTTATTTGAGTTATAAAGTTCTTTACTTTAAAAGCACAATGTTAATCTTATGAAAAATCTAAAAACGAAGATCATTTTGAAGGGAAGAAAGGGTTGAGGCAGGGTGACCCTATCTCTCCGCTGCTTTTTGTTCTAGCAATGGAGTATCTTACCAGAATATTGAGTCACGTATCTAAGCATAAAGAATTTCGGTTTCATCCTCTTTGTAAGAATTTGCACCTGGTTAATTTGTGCTTTGCGGACGATCTTATCCTGTTTTGCAAGGGGACTATGAAATCTGTTCGGATTCTTTTTTATGGTTTTATGAAATTCTGTAGTAGCTCTGGTTTGGAGGCTAATTTGAGTAAATCTCAAGTGTATTTTGGGGGAGTGGCAGCTGAGGTTAAAGATGAAATTCTTAGATCTATAGCTCTTGGTGAGGGGCAATTTCCTCTGAAATATTTGGGGATTTCTCTAAGGCCTGCACGATGGCTGATTGTTGATTGTGGTGAAATTCTCAAGAAAATTCAGAATAGACTCCATGTGTGGGCTAGTAGGCATCTTTCATTTGTGGGGAGAACCCAATTGATATACTTTGTGTTGCATGGTATTCGCAATTATTGGATGAACATCTTCTTGCTTCCTATTAGTGTGGTTCATGAAATAGATAGACTTTGTCGAAACTTTCTTTGGGGGGAGAGGAATAATCGAAGCAAATTTCACTGCTCCTCTTGGTCCCAGGTTTGTCTGCCGAAAGTAATGGGAGGTCTGGGTTTCAAAGAAGGATGTCTTTGGAATAAAATCCTCTTGGCTAAGTACCTTTGGGCTTTATCTTCAAAGCAAGATGTCCTATGGGTGAAGTGAATAGATGGAGTCTATTTAAAAGGTAAATCTATCTGGGATTACCATTTGAAACCAGATGTCTCTTGGTATTGGCGTAAGATTTGTTATTTGAGAGAGGATTTTCCTGGCAAGGTTTTGGAAAGTGCGGCTCCTCATGGTGCTCTAATTTTGCATCAGTTGTATAGCAACACGCTGAAGCAGGATCAGGTGGGGTTTGCCAAGGCTGTTTGGAGTAGTTATTTTGTGCCGAGACATCGTTTTATATTGTGGCAGGCAGTTCTTGGGCACCTTCTGATGAGAGATAATCTGGCCCGTTGCCACATTGAGATTGATTCTATGGCTTGTCCTGTGTGTGAAAGAGATGAGGAATCACATAGTCATTTATTTTTTGACTGTATTTTTTCTCAAAAAGTCTGGGACCTGTTAAACAGCTGGTTAGGTGATGTTATGTGGCCGAAGCAGTGGATCAATTGGAAGCTCTGGCTGAACGGGAAGCCAAAATCAGTGATGCACCGCATTTATTTAGCTTGTCTAGCTGCATCAGTGTACCATATCAGGTGTAACAGAAACTTGTGTTTTTTTTCGCATATGTCGTACACTCCCCACAACATAGTCACGATGATTAAAAGGAATATAAAGAGTAGATTACAGGGTAGAATTAATCATAAAGAATTGAGCAAGAATTGTAGTCTTTATGATTTTGTTCAGCTGATTTAAGCTGCTGTGTGGTTGGTTTTTTGTATTCTGGTGGTTGTAATTTGTTTGGTGCAATATAATTTCTCCTTTTCATAAAAAAAAATAATCTAAAAATGACAAAATACCCAAAGGCAATAATGCAATAGAAGATTAGACATAAAATTAGGTATCAATATTACTTTTACTAATTAGGAGTACATAGAAAGAGCATGACTAATCCTATATACTATTAGCATAAGTAAATAAAGATAACAAAATAAAGATGGAGATGAAAGAACATAAATAACTCAAAAATTTTACATTAAGAACATAGTAAATCAAAGTAGCAAAATAACATCACTAGCATATGGAATCATCCCTAACCTTCCTAGGAAGATTAGGCCATTATGCTCATGATTCTCACAAAATTCTAAGAAGAAAGTGAGTAGAAATTTTGCTATAGTTTCTTTACTCTAAAAATTACATACTAAGTGTGAAGAATGAGGCCCTATTTATAGAGAGAGAAAATGACTAAAAAGAAATTAAACAACAAAATGGGGTTTACAAAATAAATATGAAATATTAATAATAAAATATGATTTTGAAAAATCAAATCTTATTATTAATATTAACCTAGCTATTTTGGTGTATGGTCATTTTTTCCCTTTTTCAAATACTACAAAAATATGAGTTTTAAAGCTCAAAATAACAATTTTGCAAAGCCCAATACCCACAAAATATGGTTTGAAGGTGGCTGGTGGCAGATATGGGTTTTGACCCATTCGCAGCCAATGAAAACATAACACGTAGGCATGCTGATGAGTTGTTGGGCAGCTGCGGTCTTTGGGCCGAACTGGGCTTGGGCGCTCCCTTTACGCTGTTGGGAGCTTGGGAGAAGATTGCTGGATTGGACACGAAATGATGAGGGGTGTGTGATGTTGCTGAGAAGAGAATTGGGCTGGTCACGTTTGCTTGCTGAAAGGAAAGGAGTTGAAGGTGTTGGGCCTTCGAATTGGGCCAGCTGGGTCACGTTGGAGTGAAACTTCTTCGGATGTGTTAGTCTTTGGAGCTGCTGCTTGGGTGCATGGCTGAAGGGAATTTAAGGTTGGCCTGGAAAAGTGGCGCGCAGGGAGAACGCCACTTGGCAGCTGGAGGTGGAGCAGAATATAGGCGGGCATAGGCTCTTTTGGGCCTGTTTTTGGGCCAACTCTCTTAAAAAATGCCACAATTTCAAGTCTTTTTTTTCTTTCAATTTTGATGCCACAATACCAATTAAATCCTTCAAAATAAAACAAACTAAATTAAAAATAAATATTTTCATTTATAAATTAAATTATATTAATTTTATGAAAATGTTAATTAAAACTTAATTTATTTTGACTATTAAAATCAATAAATATGTATTTTTGGGCACTAATCAGTCGGCGAGTTGTAACTTTTGAATTGAAATGAATATTTTGAAACTATAAACAACTTTGTAAACGTTATTATGAGATCCCATGTACAGTTTAATGTTTTTTTAATGAAACATCTTTTCCATTTGACTGAAATTTTTAACCCTGGACCAGTTATCACACTTAGATGCGCGTTTATGACCTAATGAATCGTTTAGCGAGTTAAACATTATTTAAAATACATAGTGTAACGGTCTTGTGTTAGGTTCATTTTAGGTTTGTTTTAGAGATTGTTTTATGTTATGTTTTTAGTTATTTAGGATTGTTGAGCGCAAATTTATGCTTGTTTTCTTCTTGTTTCAGGTTTTAATAGTCAATTACATAATATGGAGTGAAATGAGAAGAAACATGTTAAATATGATAAATAAGATGGATTTCGTGTTGATTGTGGAGTTTTTAGACACTATGTGTGGAAGATACTACATTGAAGATGCTCAACACACGTCGTTTATGCTCTATAACGCAAGTCTCAGACTTCAAGCCGCATTTTTACCATAATTTATTCACTTTCTGGAAACACTTCTAGAAATAGAAGTTGTAGATATTTCTCTTAGCTTTCCATATCTTTTTGAATCATTCAATTCGGAGTTATATCAAAGGAGTTATGATCAAAATACGATGATCTGACGTTGTAGGCTATTCGAAACGAATTTCCGTTCTATTCTGGATATAGCGCTACAACACTGCAATAAGAGCGCTACAGCCCTAGTGCACCAGATTTTGAGGAATTTTTCCACTGACAATAGCGCTACAACGCTACGAATACAGCGCTATAGCGCTGGTGATGCGATTTTCAGATTTTAGACCACTTTTTGAAGGGCAATCTGGTCTTTTCACTTGGGAATCTTGGAGGGCTATTTAAGGGACATTATTATGCAATTATAGGAGGACTGGAAGTTTTATAAACCCTAGATAAAAAGAGGCTGCTGTAATTATTTTCTCTGTTTTTCATCTGAATTCTTAGGTTAATTTTATGAACAATTATTTGCAGTTTATTTTCATCATGGTATTTATGAACTAATTTCTTTTGTCTAGCCACTGGGAATTCTATTTAATTTTATTATGATTTTCTATTGATACTTCTTTTCTATTCTAATCTATATGATGTGTGTTTAATGCTAGTAAATACTTGATCACTATTTGCTTGATTTAATGGTTTTGATTCAAAATTCGAAAGATGAGAATTGAATATGCTATCATTATATAGACATAGGGTGCATATTGGACGAAAGTACCTATATGATTTGTGTAGTAATTAGGTTTCCATTTTTAATGCCTTTTATATGTTCAAGTTTCTCACAGAAATGTAGAAAACTTGCATATAGATTGAGATCTTATATCTTGAAAAAGAATAGGAATCTGTTGATGCGGTTCTTCGCCAATAGGTAATTAAAAAAATAGGAGAGTGGGATTAGTGCTAAGTATTGAACCGAAATGGATGAGTGATCTTAATATAAAATGGTAATGCAAACAATTTTTTTAGGTGGTTCAAAGATTAAAATCCTTCTACTCCACCAGCCGATATTATTGGTAGTTTTTGATATTCTTTACAGAGTATTTCTTCTACACAATAGCATCCAACCCTTTGCAACTCCAAGCCTCTCCATATTTATAGGAGAGGGCACCTGGGGGTTGGCAAAGGGGGTCATCCTGTGACCTTCTTACCCATCATGTCAACTCTGTGACATTCATGATTAATTCCTAAAACCTGACAAATGAAGTGAGGTCTAATCAATGGGTAAGGGGGATAATGGGCCGCACGGGCCAACCCAAACGTGGGTGTCTAAACACGCACGTTTAGTCTGCGTATCCAAGAATCCAGGGACATATCAGACACGTGATGCCTGATATATACACGTTTACATTGCGTGGTTGACTTTATAAGGGTTCATAGACTCCAACTCAAGCCCGTACCTCGAGCTGGACATCTTCTTAGTCCGCGGTGTCCATACTCCTGACCCGACTCCTTAGCAACTCCAGTGAACCTGTGGCTACCTCGAGCTAAATAGGTGGGACCTGGGGGCACCAGCTCCGGGGTACACATCATCCTCATGATTGACACACAATTATGCCATACTTAAGCCTGCTAAGAGCCTGTGGAGAATCTAGGGCATACATTTGCCCCCCAAGCCCCTGCTTGTGGCATATGACGTCGCCTTGGGCCACAGTGGGGGATTTTAGGCTTCTTTGTGGACTTTCACATTCTGCCCATTGCGTAGGCGTCGAGTACGTGGAGCATCGTGGTTGGTGACGGTACGTCTTCCGAGAACCGCATTAAATGGCCTAGCCTATACTCGGCCGTCGTTTCGCCTTTCGAGTAGAGAGCCTCGGATCTCACATCAGGGCAATTCGACGGCCCTCCTCACTTGGCCTCCTACGTATATAGAAGGGGTGGCCACCTTACGCATGAGCCACCCGTTTATTTGAAAATTTTCTAATTTCCCATCTTCTTCTTCCTTCTCAGTCTCAAAAAACCCTCATTTTCTTCCGGTTACTGTTCCCAGTGTTCTTGGAGTGCAAGTGCGAGAGATCCTTCGAGGTTTTGGCACCAGATATTCTGGAGAGGCTCCAAACCAGACAACCCCTTCATCCTTCCCACAGCAAAAACACCTTGTAAGTTTTCCTCTTTCTGCATGCTTTAAATTTTCTTTTCACTGTAGCTTAGGTAAATTGTTCCTGTAGCCGCATACAACATCCTGTTGGTTTTTTGTGGGTATGATAGGCGTAGGCCTTTATTTTAGGGCATCGACCGTAGAAAAAACCATTTAGGAGCATGGTTCATAGGGTACGTTTTCTGGGGAAATTTTATGGGTAGGATTTTTGGTATGCCTGTTTGAAATATCCAGCCTTTTGGGTGAAAAACTGGGTAGCTTAAGGGACACGTTCCATAGGCGGTTTCCGCACTGTTTGCCTACTGAAACTTTCCTTCCAAGGCAAACTTTTATCCTAACCCTCCTGAAACATGAATTCCGAGTAATCGGCGATCCGTTGGGAGCATAGGCGCGTGTTCATAGAACCGCGTGGTCTCACTCTTCACGGGCTGAGATTACCTCAGCCCGTGTAAAGGAAAAACTTCCCTTCAGATTCTTTCTTATGCTTAGGTCGCCTTTTCTAAAATTTCCTGCTTTTGTTCGCTAGGCGACCTGATGGGACCCAAGAAGAATGCCCCTAAGAAAGCTGCCGGCAGCTCGTCTTCTCAACAATCCAAAAGGAAAGGAGGTGATGACGGACTCCCCAATCCCCGTTTTCGAGCCGGCCGTGGAGCGGGAGCTCGAGGTGGCGCCCGACGCATTCTTCGAGGCTGAGAGGATCGTCTCGAAGATTACTGACCAGGGGAAAGTGAATAAAATATTCCTTTCCCACAATACCGAGCTCGGGAGGGGCGCCCTACTCGCCCGACCTCCCCTGGAAAGTGAGCGGAGTTGCGCGCCGCTCGATGAGGAATACACGGCCTGGAGTGACGAGCACCTCAAGGCCGGGACCTTCCTCCCACTGGACCAATACTTTGCTGACTTCCTCAACTACGTGAAGTTGGCCCCTTTCCAGCACCCCCCTAACTCGTACCGTTTGTTAGCGGGGTTGAGATATCTATTCCTGAAGCAGGAATGGGAGGTCCCCACCCCGGCAGACATCTTATATTTTTTCTGCCTCAAGGCCAGCCCGGAGCAGCGGGGGCGAGGTGACGGGTTCTACTACTTGACCCATTTTCCAAACACGGCTGCGGTCATCGAGCTGCCCAGCCACCCCAACGACTTCAAAGATCAGTTCTTTATGTCCACGGGGTTTCGCAACTGCAAACTTCATTACTTCAACTGCCCTCGTAAGTACTCTCCACCCTTAGCTCGTAAGTTAAGTATTGATTAGCTCCCCTTTATCAGTTTCTGACTTAGAACACTTCTGCAGCCATTTTCGCGAGGACAGACAAGTCTGTGATCCTCGGGAATCAGTACGAGACATTGGTGGGGCTGCCTGCCAGCTAAAAGGACTATCGCCAGATCGTATCAGACGAGAGGATGTTGGCATGCAAACTGATCTCCCCGGGCCAGAATTTGAACCTGAGGAGACCGCGGGGGCTTCCCCCAGCTCGCGAGATAAGGCCCATTCCCGAGGAGGAGGCCGAGGGAGGAGAAGAGGACGAGGAGGACGAGGTGCCCCTCATGAGGCAGAAGAGGGCGCTAGAGGTCGCCCAAGCAGTTAACATGGAGAGGGCCCAGTCCGGGGCAGCAGCCGGCCCCTCCTACCAAGGTAACCCTTATCTATTTAGGGGCTTAGATAGGGCCACCGCAGACCCCCCAGCTAGCTAGGTTTAATCCTAACCAGCTCGTCCAATGCCATCGAAGTGACCTAGGCCTTGACATAACCCTGCTCCATTGTGTCGACCGGCTTGTGCTAGATTACGAAAGTAGCCGTCCTAGGGGTACTGTAGTCCTAGACAACACTCTAGCCTTTAGGTCGGCCTTTTTTTAGGAGTATGGGACCAACCTTTGGTCATGGCCCTCTCTTCGGGAGGGTACCGTAGCTCCGGGTCTTAGGCAGTACGTAGAAGAGTCTAGTCCTAAGCCAGATTCGGATCCAGAACCTGTGTCAACTCGCGAAGTCATTGTCTTGGATTCCTCCGCTGAAGCTCCGGAGCCGATGGTTGTGACCATAGATTCCTCTTTTAGTTTCGTTTTCTCCTTATTTTTGTTGTTCTTGCATAAATGCTAACTTGTATACTAATGTTGTCTTTGTTTTGCCAGAGGAGATGTCTCAGCCCGGGAACCAAGATTTGCGAGCTATGTTCAACGGAGGGAACTCTTCTGCTGGGGCTTCCGGGCCCATGGTGAAGAAGCTCTGGGTGGTGAAGAAGGCCACCGAGACAACATCCAAGTCCCCTGCAAAGGGGAAAGACCAGAACCCAGCTGCCCAGGCCAAGGTACCTCCGCCTCATCCTCCTCCCCTATTAAATCAATGCCCGCACCATGGCTATGAGAATTGGCGTTTGGTCAGTTACTTCTATGAAGGCCTCACGAGTCGTGAGCGCCAGTTTGTAGAAATTCTATGCAATGGTGAATTCCTTGAAAAAGAGCCAGACGATGCTCTTGAATATCTCAAAGAAACTGCGAAAAAGTCTCATACCTAGACTGGTCCAAGTGCTACTGACATCACCAACCGACACAAACCATCTGGGATCTATCAACTTTGAGAAGAGGATAGTGTTAAGGCCCCACTTGAAGGTTTGAAAAAGAAGTTTGAGGTCTTAATGACGAAGAATAGCCAAAAATCGTACATGACCGCTCAAGCGGAACCGCAAGAACCTTGCTTTGTTTATGGAGGGACGGAGCACTTAGCTAAGGACTGCTTAGCTTTGAATGAAATGAAGGGGGTTTATGAGGAGCAATGCAATGCCTTAGGGGCATATAACAAGCCATTCTCCCTTACGTACAACCCTGGTTGGAGAAACCACCCAAATTTCATTTGGAGAGATTCCAACCAAGCTCAATCGTCTGGAGGCCAATGGAGAAATGAGCAACAAGTTCAACCATCAAAGGTGTATTCTGCACCTTAATACAATGCTCATCCACAATGAAATTCTCTCGAGAATACTCTTCATGCATTCATGGAGGAACAATCCAAACTGAATCGCCAAATGATGGAAGAAATCAAGGAAATGAAATGTCAATTCTCAAAATTGACTGAATCCTTGGCCATTCCGGAAAAAGGCAAACTTCCTTCTCAACCGAAATTCAATGTGCAAGGCCAACACATGGCCCAATCTTCAAATTCTAATGATCAAAATGTCAAGGAAGTGAATGCCATCACAACGAGAAGCGGTAAAACTCTGCAAGACCCACCCATAAAATCCAACACTCCCAGTACTCCAAAAGTCATTTATGAAAATCCACTACTCAATGCCACTCCAAAAATACCATTTCCCCAGGCTTTGAAACCTATTGAGAAACTTCCTGATAACCGATCTGAACTCCTTGAGCATTTGACACAAGTGAAGAATAATCTTCCTTTGCTTCACATCATTAAATAAGTGCTCGCTTATGCCAAAATCATCAAGGATCTTTGCACTGCAAAAAGGAAGCACCATGTCAAGAAGAATGCCTTCTTGACCGAGCAAGTGAGTGCGGTGATTGAACAAAAGGCACCGCCGAAATACAAAGATCCCGGTTGTCCCATCATTTCTTGCCAAATTGGGACCCATGAAGCCAGCCAAGACTTACTTGATCTTGGCGCGAGTGTCAATCTCAGGCCCTACTCTGTATACTCGCAACTCGGTCTTGGAGAAATGAAGCCAACATCTGTTGTACTACAGCTTGCTGATCGTTCCACCAAAAACCCTAGGGATATTGTTGAGGATGTATTGGTTCAAATTGAAAAATTCTATTACCCCATGGATTTTCTTATTCTTGATACCCAATTTGTGGTGAACATGGAGTCTAAAATTCCTATTATCTTCGGAAGAACATTCCTTGCTACTGCAAATGCTTTGATCAATTGTCAGAATGGTCTAATGAAGATATCGTTTGGAAACATGACCCTTGGAGTCAATATCTTTCACATCGGGAAACAACCCTGAGAAGATGATGAATGATGAATGCTATCAAACATTCATGATTGACTCTTTAATTCCTGAGGAGGTTCAATTGTGAAACAACTTTGATAATCTTGATGAACTCCTTCTTCTGTCAGACAATGAAAGTCCCAGTTCTATTGAGTCTACTCTTGCAATATCATATCACATAGACTTGCACCATAGAAGGGCTCAGTTTTGACAACCTCGCTTTGAAGAGCTACCTCGCAAGAGGGCACAGCCAAAAACTTCAGCCGAAGAAGTTCCAATTGTTTAATTGACCCAACTTCCTGAGGGGTTACAACATGCCTTCTTGGGAGACAGTGAAACCTTTCCAGTTATCATCTCGTCCAACCTTCAAAATTCTCAAGAATTGCAGTTACTCGAGCTACTACTAACGCATAAATCTGCGATAGGTTGGACCCTTGCTGATATCAAAGGTATTAGCCCTTTAATTTTCTACCATCGAATCAATCTGGAGGATGAAGCCATCCCCCGAAGAGACTCTCAGCGGTTACTGAACCCCACGATGAAAGGAGTTGTAAAAAATGAAGTTTTGAAATTGCTAGATGCTGGTATTATTTACACAATAGCTGATAGCAAATGGGTCAGTCCTACTGTAGTCGTGCCCAAGAAATCTGGTGTCACCTCATGGACATGGTCATCATCCAGGTGTTCTCTCTCCTTACCTTTTTCATTGATTATTCATTTTGACATTGAGGACACTGTCTGATTTTTGGTTAGGGGTGGTGAGCATGCATTGGCTTTCATTTGGAAATCTTATTGTTGTGTCATTAGCATTCATTTGGAAAACATTATTGTCTGGTTGAATTTTTAAGTCAAATTTTCTCAAAATTATCCAAGCATGAGTATAATTTGTTGGTTTGAGTCAGTTCTTACTATGTTTAGCTATTAAGAAGTGATTTTCAGAGTTCTTTTGTGCACTTTCCAAACATGTGATAAATTGGTCGTAACACAAATAGTTGAGAGATATTTCAAGTTTAAAGTTTTTCATTACTTGGTGAGTTGTGAGAATTGAGAAAACAAATTTTTGAAATTTTATTGATCATTTGAGTTGGTAAAGTCACGTCTTTGGAATTTAAAACATGACATTTACTAGAGGGGTGTTTTTCATTTAAGATAAGTCTTTGTAATAAATTTGTGTTCTATTTATTGTATTGCATTTGTAATTTCATTTTTTTGTGTTGTCTCTTGTCAAAAAAGAAAATAATGAAAAAAAAATTTTTAAAAGAAAACAAAAAGAAAAAGAAAAAGAATAATAGATAAATGAAAGAAAAAAATGAAAAAAAGAGAAGAAGAGCAACACTTCCTTCTATTATTTTGCAGTTGTTAAAAAAAATATTTCTATTACTATTATTTTGTGTAATTGTATTATAAAAAAATTATTATCATTATAATTCATTTTCTTATTTATCATTTCTAGTCAGTTGTCATTTTGTTCTTAGTAAATCCCAAAGGTTGTTTGTCATTTGAATTCCAATAAGTTGATTTGCCTATCTTGTGATTAATACTTGTTCAAATTGATTTGCCATAGTGGAGAAAATGGCCCTACCCCCTCCTCGAGCTCCAGCCTCTATTCAAGACATGGAGGTGGAGCTCGGGACTTTGGCAACCGCAGCCTTCGAGGTGTGCGTTCCGGTGGACCCCCAGGCCTTGGAGAATATTCTTGACGTCTTCCGGGGGACGATGTACAAGACAAGGACCTACACCGTCGACCACTACTACAACGCCACCGAGAGGGACCTACAGGCGATCGAAACGAGGAGCCCGGAGAGCGTGATGGAGTCTTCACTGGGAATGGCTCTAACGGTAAGCTGGCTTTTCCCTTTTATACTCTTTGGTTACCATGCATCGCACTTTCTCTATTTTTTTTTTCTAAGGCAGTTGCCTCTTTGTTTTGTAGGGCGCCTTGGCTCTTCACCGGAGCATATCCAGGTCCAAGGCCCGACTCGAGGACATGAGGGGCGAGCATCAGGCTGTTTTGGCCGCCTAGCAGACTACCTTGGCCACCCTGAAGACGGCCCAAAAGCAGGAACAGGAGGCCAAGGATGCCTTGGCGGCTGTGCGGGCTGAGCTGGATGCGTCCCGCCTCAAGCTGCAAGAGGCCGAGGCTACCAAGGCCGCCCTAGCCGCCGCAACGGCCGAACTCGAGGAGGCCAGGGCTGCTCGGGTCGCGCTGGACTCTGCGAAAACCAAAGCCGAGGAGGCTAAGGCTGCCCTGGCAATGGAGAAGGCAGCTTCCAGCTCCGCCATGGAGGATATGCTCTACCACTGCTAGGTCTTCAACCCGAACGACGACTTCTCCTTTTTAGGAGCGGACGTTTGGGAGGCCTTCCGGGAGGGGTTCAAAGCTCTCCTTCAGCAAGAGGCGCCCTCTGAGACTAGGGAGACCTCCACAGCTGCTGAGCAGGAGGGCGAGGTGGTGACCTCATCGGAACATCCCGGTGGAGCCTAGGGCCTCCTTTTTATTTATATTTTTTTTCGAACACATGTATTTTTTTTTTGTAACTTCGTATGAGGTTTTTTCTCCTCGAGACAGTTGGCTTTATCAATTTTTGTTTCTATGCACTTTGGTAATAGTCTTAGTTTGTTTTTCTTTTTGTTGGTGCTATGATTGATATTTTTATGCTTTTCTAGGAAAAACATGTTAACCAATCTTGATCCAACTTCTAAGACAAGTCTTGGTTGAATCCCGGACATTGCTTTAAAAACTTAGTTTGCGTTAATTTTTTATTAATATCTCGTGTTTTTTAAGAAAAAACAACGATCAATCAATTTGAACCAACTTCTAAGTTTTAGGACCTGGTTTCATCCAGGGCGTTAATTTGAAAACTTAGTTCGTGTTAATTCTTGACTAATATCTTGTGCTTTTTAAGAAAAACACCGATCAATCAATTTGAACCAACTTCTAAGTTTTACGACCTGGTTTCATCCAGGGCGTTAATTTGAAAACTTAGTTCGTGTTAATTCTTGACTAATATCTTGTGTTTTTTAAGAAAAACACCGATCAATCAATTTGAACCAACTTCTAAGTTTTAAGACGACCTGGTTATATCTAGGATATGACTTAGTTCGCGTTAATCCTTGACTAATATCTTGTGCTTTTTAAGAAAAACACCGATCAATCAATTTGGATCAACTTCTAAGCCTTTAAGGTGACCTCGTTATATCTTCCAGGTTTTATCTTCCAGCCTTTAAGACTACCTGGTTATATCCAGGATAGGACTTAGTTCGCGTTAATCCTTGACTAATATCTTGTGCTTTTTAAGAAAAACACCGATCAATCAATTTGGATCAACTTCTAAGCCTTTAAGGTGACCTGGTTATATCTTCCAGGTACCATATGCCCCTCCAAGTAATTAGGAAAGGGAGTTTCGTGGTTACTTGAGATTACATTCGCAAACATACATAATAATAAAAGAAGATTTAATTCTCATTGCTTAATACACAAAAAATGGCCTTTCTGAGTAAGCCTTACAAGGGTCTTACTGATAATATTTCTTTAAATGGATGGCGTTCCAAGCTCGTGGGACTGCTTCTCCATTAAGCCGGGCTAACTTGTAGGTTCCTTCATTTATGACCTCAGTTATTTGATAAGGCCCTTCCTAGTTCGGTCCCAATACTCCGTCTTTGGGATCCTTGCCGGCTAAGAAGACTCTCCTAAGGACCAGGTCGCCAATGCTAAAAGCGCGTTTTCGGACCTTTGAGTTGAAATAACGAGTAATTTTTTGTTGGTAATGTGTGAGCTGGAGCTGTGACTATTCTCGTCTTTCATCAATCAGGTCGAGGGATGAGCAAAGTAGTTCATGATTGCGGTCCTGGTCATATGCATGGACTCTATGAAAATATACCTTTAACTCGACAGGAAGGACTGCCTCACTCCCAAAAGCCAGGGAGAAAGGAGTATGCCCCGTAGGGGTCCGATGCGAGGTTCGGTATGCCCACAGTACCTGAGGGAGCTGTTCTGGCCAGACCCCTTTGGCTTCGTCCAGCCTCTTCTTAAGGCTCACTTTTAGAGTCTTATTGACAGCCTCGACTTGGCCGTTTTCCTGGGGATAGGCCATGGAGGAGAAGCTTTTCATGATGTCGTACCTTTCACAAAATTCAGTGAAGAGGTCGCTGTCGAACTGAGTCCCATTATCGGATACGATTTTCTTTGGCAGTCAAAACCGGCAGATAATGCTTTTGACCACGAAGTCGAGGACTCTCTTGGAAGTGATTGTTGCCAAAGGCTCAGCCTCAGCCCACTTGGTGAAGTAGTCAATAGCCACCACCGTGTAACGGACCCCTCCATTTCCAGTGGGGAGGGCGCCAACTAAGTCGATTCCCCAGACCGCGAATGGCCACGGGGATGAGATCATCTTCAGCTCGACCGGGGGAGCTCTGGTAATTGTGGCAAATCGCTGGCATTTGTCACATTTCTTGACGTACGACACCGAATCCTTCGACATAGTGGGCCAGTAATATCCTTGCCTTATGATCTTCAGGGCCAAGCTCTGCCCCCCAGTGTGGTCCCCGCAAAAACCCTCGTGCACTTCTTGCAAAATGGTCCTTGCCTCGACTGGTAGAACACATCGTAGGAGGGGTAGGGAGTGCCCACGCCGGTACAACACCCCGCCTACCATCGTATATCTTGGAGCCTAGTACAGTATTCGCCGTGCATCATTACGCCCTTCAGGTAACTTTCCCTTGGTGAGATATTCGATGATAGGGGTCATCCAAGTTGGCCTGGCGTCGATCACCTCGACCTCCGCCCCGACCTTCTCTATACTTGGTTTTTCCAAGAACTCTACTGGCACTAGCCCCAAAGCCTCCGTCTCCCCGGAGGTACCGAGCTTGGTGAGGGCATCTGCGTTAGCGTTCTGTTCTCGAGTTATCTGCTCGATTGAGCCCCGTTCGAATGCGAACAACTCAACTTTTACCCTGGCCAGGTAAGCAGCCATCTTGGTTCCCCGTGCTTGATATTCACCTAGCGCCTGGTTTTCTATGAGCTGGGAATCGCTGTAGCACTGAATGGAGCTGGCCTTCAGCTCCTGGGCCACCCTTAGCCCGGCCAACAAAGCTTCGTATTCGGCCTCGTTGTTGGATGCCTTGAATCTGAACCTTAGCGCCGAGTGGAATCTATGTACTTCTGGGGATATCAGAATGATTCCAGCCCCGGAGCCATTCTCATTGGATGAGCCATCCACGAAGATCTTCCATGACGGCTGGGCCGAGGTGACCTGGGGTGAATCTTCCACAAGGTCCCTTTGGAATCCCGTGCACTCTACCACAAAATCAGCCAGGGCCTGGATTTTTATTACAGTTTGTGGAGTGTACAAAATCTCGAATTGGCTGAGCTCGATAGCCCACTTTAACACACGTCCCGATGCTTCAGGTTTCTGCAAAACTTGCCTTAAGGGTTGATCGATCATTACGTGTACTGAGGGGAATTGGAAATACGGCCTAAGCTTTCAGGAGGCCGTGATAAGACATAATGCCATCTTCTTCATCAACGGGTATCGGGACTCAGCTCTGAGAATTCTCTTGCTGATGTAATAGACTGGTTTTTGAACCTGGTCTTCTATTCGGACCAATACGACACTAGCCGCATCTTCTGCGACAGCCAAGTAAAGGAAGAGAGGCTCCCCTGCCGTTGGCTTGGACAATACGGGCGATTTGACCAAATGTGCTTTCAGGTCGAGGAACGCACGTTCGCACTCTTCTGTCCATTCGAACTTCTTATTCCCCCAGAGCAAGTTGTAGAATGGCAAGCACTTGTCGGTGGATTTGGAAATAAACCGATTTAGGGATGCCACCCTTCTTGTCAGTCCTTGGACATCCTTTCATAACCTAGGTGAGGGGAGCTTGAGCAATGACCTGATCTTATCGGGGTTTGCCTCGATTCCTCTAGTGTTGACAATGAAACCCAGGAATTTTCCAGATGCGACCCCGAAAGTGCATTTCTGCGGGTTAAGCCTCATGTCGTATTCTCTTAGGATCCCGAAGCATTCATCCAGGTCGGAAACATGGTTACTGGCAGTCTTCGACTTGACCAGCATGTCATCAACGTACACTTCCATGTTTTTCCCGTTCTGGTTGGCAAACATCCTGTTCACCAATCTCTGGTATGTAGCACCTGTGTTCTTCAGTCCAAACGGCATGACCTTGTAGCAATAGACGTTAGTTGGGGTCATGAAGCTAGTGTGCTCCTGGTCAGCTGGATTCATGGCAATCTGATTATAGCCCGAGTACGCGTCCATAAAGGACATGAGCTCGTGCCCCGCCGTGGCGTCTACCAACTGGTCGATCCTCGGCAAGGGAAAACAGTCCTTAGGGCAGGCTTTGTTCAGATCGGAAAAGTCGATGCAGGTCTGCCATTTCCCATTGGGCTTTGGGACCAACACGGGATTGGCGACCCAGACCGGGAACTTGGCTTCACGGATAAAGCCGCATTTCTTGAGCCGGGCTACTTCTTCTTCTAGGGTTTCAGCCCGAGTTGTTCCCAGGCGCCTCTGTTTTTGGGACTTTGCAAGAACGCTCTTATCCAAATGAAGGGTGTGAATGATGACATTTGGACTGATTCCCACCATGTCCTCGTGTGACCATTCAAACACATCCAAGTTCTCCTGCAGAAATTTGATCAACTCCGCCTTCCTCGTGCCACAGAGGTTTTTCCCGAGCTTAACCATCCATGAGGGATTTTTTGGATCGATATTTACTTCCTCGAGCTCTTCAATAGCTTGGAGCTCGGACTTATCCTTGCCTATTCGGGGGTCAATATCCTCGCCTATGACGATACTTTCTCCTTCGGCACTCTGAGGTTTTTCAATCTCAGGATTTGGCAAAGGTTCCTGAGATTCCTCTTCTCCACCTTGGATGGCCATTGTTAACTGCCTGGGTTTTAATTTTCCTTTCATGGAAATGCTATAGCATTCCCTGGCAGCAAGTTGATCACCACGGACCGTGCATATCCCCGTGGAAGAAGGGAATTTCCGCGCGAGGTGGCAGATGGAGGTGATGGCTTCAAAAGCCACATGTGTAGGTCGACCCAAAATGGCATTGTATGCGGCGGGACAGTCGATGACCACGAATTCAAGGAGTTTTGAGACTGTCTGAGGTCCCTTTCCTAAAGTGATCACTAGCTCGATTGTCCCTATAGCCGCCGATCCTTCTCCAGAAAAACCATAAAGCATCATGAAGGTTGCTTTCTGCTCGGCGACAGACAACCCCATATTCTCTAGCGTGGATCGAAATAGAAGGTTTACCGAGCTCCCATTATCGACCAGCACTCTCCTAACCCTCTGATTGGCGAGCTGCACTGCTACGACCAGAGGGTCGTTATGAGGGAACTGAACGTGGCTGGCATCTTCTTCGTTAAAAATGATTGGTTTCCTTTCCAATCGCTGCTGCTTTGGCAGATGCCGTTCGGGGACAAACTCCACTCCATTATGAGCCTTAAGTTCGTTGACGTACCTCTTTTGGGCACCTTGGCTCGTGCCAGCCAAATGAGGACCTCCAGAGATTGTGGAGATCTCTCCTCCTGTCACGGGAGGAGGGACGTCCTGATCTATTCGAGACCCGGTCTGATTGACCGAGACGTCCGGAGCTGGAGGAACTGCGAGAACTCTGTTTCACTCGTACTAAGCCAAGGGGCTGGCTCGGATGAGAGTCTCGATCTCATCCTTTAGGTGTCTACAGTCATCGGTATTGTGGCCAACGTCGGTGTGGAAACGGCAAAATTTGGAAGGGTCTCGCTTTCCCTTTTGGTTCTTTAACGGCTCCGGCTTCTTCCAGGGGAGGCGAGTAGATTTTGCTAGGAAGATGCTCTCCCTAGAGTGGGTGAGCTCCGTATAAGTCGCGTAGACTGGCATAAATTTTTCTATGGACTTATTCTTCTTTGGGCCATGCTGGTTGCCCTCGCCGTTCCCCTTTCTCTTGCCTCGAAACTGGTTATTTTGTGTAACGTTCTGGGTCGCTGTCACGACCTCCGTTCCTACTCCAGCGGGCTGCTCGGGGACCTGGCTGGTTCCCGCAGCTGAGGCTTGGGCTTCCTCCAAGTTGATCCACCCCTAGGCCCTATTCAGGAATTCGTTTACGGAGCTGCCTCCCTTTCTTTGTATCTCATTCCAGACCCCCCCCCCCCCCCCCCAACGAGGATTCCAGTCCTCAAAGCCATGAGCTTTGAGCTGTCATCCGCGTCTCTGGCCTGAGCAGCGACGTTCGCAAATCTGCTCAAGTAGGCCTTCAGAGGCTCGTCGGGTTGTTGCCTTACGTTCGCCAGGGAGTCGGCTTTGACGCGGGCAGCCTGGGAAGCTCGGAATGCTCTTTTGAAGTCAGTAGAGAAAGTTTTCCACGAGCTTATTGACTGTTTTTTACTCTGCTTGAACCACTGCCTGGCCGGCCCAGTCAATGTGGATGGAAATATCAAACATCTTAGCTCGGGACCAATGTTGTGGGCCATCATCAAGGTATTGAACATGCCCAAATGGTCTGATGGATCTCCGTCTCTGTTGAACTTGGACAAGTGCAGCATACAGAAGCCAGGTGGATATGCCGTAGCTGCTATGCTGGGGGCGAAGAGCTCAAGTTCGTCCCCTGAATCATATTCGTCTTTTTCTCTGACAGGTGCTTCCTCATTATCTCCTCCATCTGAGCCAGGCGCTCAAGGGTTTTGTCCTAATTTCCTTGGTTATTCCGGGGCTGTTCAACAGCTCCGGATCCATTGTACGCGTTTGGCGAGTTATCGTCCCTCCTGTCTTGTGATAGGTTATATGGGACATTCCCGCTGTCACGGACCTCTGACAGGTCTTCCCTTGGGCGAGCACAGCCGCCATTTCCTGATAGGCCTCCCCTTTGAGAGGTAAGATGATCTCGGAGATCGCCCCTCGGGGTGGCATGAGGACTTTGCGCCGAGCTTAGGCGTTGGCGCAGGTCTCCACCAGAATGGTCACTGCGGCGGCTTCCGGTGCAATAGCTCCCGTCTGAGAAGCTTGGAGCCCGCCTATGGGGATGAGGATCCGGGATTTCCCTAGGTGTCCTACCACGATGGGAAGGTCCTGCGGAAGGTGGGTTTCTCCTGCTACTCCCATAAGCTGGAACATCTCGGACAGGTCGAGGAGGAGATGGATACCTTATCGGTGAAGGAGGATGTCTGACCGGGGATGCAATCCGGGTCCCGTCAGGGCGAATGAGGTTAGGTAGAGGCCTCTCGGACCTACCAACCTGCGGGTCTTGCGCTTGGCGGTCTGAGCGGGGCGCAGGATGACTAATCGGGACAGGCTGTCTCTGTGAGCCCCCCCAGATCTCCTTCTAGAATTCTCTCGAGCCCTCCTGGGCGCACTCGAGGGTGGTAGTGAGCTGGGAGTTGAAGTTCGAACCAATCGACTATATTGCTGCTCGGCCCTAGGTAGTTCTTCGAAGGTTGCCTCTCGACGGTGCGATGAGGGAGTAGAGTTGGATGTTGGGGGTCTGGCTGATCAGCTAGGCCTGGGCCGATTACCCCGTCGGGACTTATGAGTCTCGCCTTGCCTCTTTCCGACGTTAACATTGGTTGTAAGAGGGGGTAGCCGGGCCAACACCTAATTAATCTGCTGGTTAGCTTTCGCCAACTGACTCCTCAACTGAGCATTCTCCATTTCCACCGTTGTGTAAAAATCTGGGTTCGGATTAGGCGGTCGAGGAGCCGAACTTCCAGTATCATCTTGGCCTATTGGCTGCTTGCCCGGTAGCTGTTGAACTTCAGGGTTTTGGTCATCCGAAATGGCGGTATGATGAGCCTCCTGCCCATCACCTTGGTCCGCCTCGTTACCATGTCTCGAGCCAGTGACCACCATGGTTGGAAATATGGGATAGCACCAATCTGACAGGCTCTCAATGAAAGCACCAAACTGTTGACGCGGTTCTTCGCCAACAGGTAATTAAGAAAATATGAGAGTGGGATTAGTGCTAAGTATTGAACCGAAATGGATGAGTGATCTTAATATAAAATGGTAATGCAAACAATTTTTTTAGGTGGTTCAAAGATTAAAATCCTTCTACTCCACCAGCCAATATTATTCGTAGTTTTTGATATTCTTTACAGAGTATTTCTTTTACACAATAACATCCAACCCGTTGCAACTCCCAGCCTCTCCATATTTATAGGAGAGGGCACTTGGGGGTTGGCAAAGAGGGTCATCCCGTGACCTTCTTACCCATCATGTCAACTCTGTGACATTCATGATTAATTCCTAAAACTTGACAAATGAAGTGAGATCTAATCAATGGGTAAGGGGGATAATGGGCCACACGGCCCAACCCAAACTTGGGTTTCTAAACACGCACGTTTAGGCTGCGTATCCGAGAATTCAGGGACATATCAGACACGTGATGCCTGATATATACACGTTTACATTGTGTGGTTGACTTTACTAGGGGTCATAGACTCCAACTCAAGCCCGTACCTCGAGCTGGACGTCTTCTTAGTCCACGGTGTCCATACTCCTGACCCGACTCCTCAGCAACTCCAGTGAACCTGTGGCTACCTCGAGCTAAATAGGTGGGACCTGGGGGTAGCAGCTCCGGGGTACACATCATCCTCATGATTGACACACAATTATGCCATACTTAAGCCTGCTAACAACCCGTGGAGAATCTAGGGCGTACAAAATCGATTATATTAACCTACTATTAGAATAGAAAGAAGAGATTTAGAATTGATTATTAAAATTAATAGAATGAACAGTTGATGAAATTAATTACTAGGTTGTTTTTATTATTGATTCTTAAGTAGTGATTCATTGTTTTGTTTCCAGTTCTTTAATTTTGGTTCATAGTTACAAATCCCATCAATAATGAGTAAATAAAGGCTCCCGGACCGAGTCCTAGCCTCCGGAACATCGAATTCTACTAAACCGGGTAGTAAAATTGATCTTGAACCTTTAGGTTTGAGTTCCCTCACTCAAAACCTTCTCGGGGCTCAAAAACCCTTCAAGCGTCGCGACCCAAAACAAAAGAGTCGTGGCCCACCCCAAGTCAGAGAGCCCAGGCTCTCCTCTATTTCCACACGCGCTGCGACTTAAATGGGTTTTCAGCAGATGCTTCTCGCTGCGTTCATAAGAGTCGCGGTGCCCCAAGAACAGGGCCGCAGCTCGACATGAAAACCCATAATTTTCTTCATTTTTTTCAAGCCAAATCCCTCCAAAAACCTATCCAAACAGTACCAAACCCATAATTCAATCTCAGAACATCATCGGTACATCCCAGGCAACAAAACCCAACTTACAAATGGATCAAAAACTTACCAAACTATAAAATTCAATCAAACTTAATAAACTTTAAGAAAACAAAACTCAGAAGTTTTGGAGCTCGAATGACCATGTTAAATCTGTTTCGCTAAATTCTCTGGCTATCAAGCTTCTAATCTTCCCTAGAATCGTTATGACTCTAACCTCGCTTGAATTTGAGCTCTAAAACTCGAGTTTCGTTTGAAAACACTAATGTGTGGAAATGAGAGAACTAAAGAGAGAGCGACAGAGTTTTCTATGTTTTTTTGTTATGAGAGGTTACTTAGGGTTCAAGTAACCTTATGCAAATCCTGAGGCTCGGGGTACCCAAAAACGTCCCCGAAGGAAAAATGGTCAAAATGCCTAGAATTCCCTCCTAATCTCACCAACTCCGAATATATCCTCGAATATTTCTTCTCATTACCCAATATCCTGATAATGTACTCAATACCCAAAATACACATTAACTCACCCCGAGTCAAGTATTGGTCCAGTTGTGACCACTAGCTTGAGCCCTAGGATCGCCTAATGTCGAGTAACCAAAATATATCCACATAATAATGTGGTCTCACACATATATCACATATATGCACATACACTCCAAATATACCCGTAACAGGCAAAATTACAAAAGTTGCCCTTCTGATGAGAAACAGACCCACATGCATATTTAATACACCTAAATATGCATATCTAGTCATATTATAATATAACTCACATAATTATATAATGATACACATAATTTTCCATAATTTGTCATCCTGGCCCCCTAATCAAGGCCCTAAGCCTTATTAGGTAATTTGAGATGTTACATCCTCCCTCCTTCATACTCTCCATCCCTTTCAACTCTCCATCATTCCTATTCTTTATCCATCTTACCAAACATAGTGTTAAGGTAAATTTTATGGTGTTTGAGAAAAGAATACTACTTTATATTGTAAAATATTTCATAAAAACCCTATTTTCTCTATTTTACATTACACTATATATCAACTTCTTTATCTATTTTTTTACATTATTTAAATATTGTATCTTTAAACATTTTTACTAATTAAAATAATAAAAAATGAATAAAAACCTAATAAATTTGGAGAGAGAAAGAAAAAAATATATAAATGTAGAGAGTAAAATAAAAAATGTACAGGAGCTCCAAAGTGAAGAATGAGTTTAAAGAAGTTGTTGGAGGGAAATTTAGATCATGTTTCTTCAAATTTTTAAAGTAGCTGATAATTCTACAAAATAGAGTTATTTTATCACATTTTTTATGCTAATTTTTGCTTAGTACTTAAGATTTTTAAGTAATTTATTTAGTTTTTAAGTTATTTTGAATTTATTAGGTTTATTTTAATTTTATAGATTTTGGTATATTTTTATATTTATTTTATTGTAATATATTTTAGTTTAATTATTTGAAATTAGTATTGTTAGATTAAAAGTTAAAAATGTAATTTTTTTGAACTTAAATGTTCAAGTATATTAAATTTTAATTAATATTTTTATGGAATCTATATGGTATATCTTATTCTTGAAAATATTTAATGTAAATTTAGTTTATGATTATTTCGCAGAAGTTATGAGGCAATTTTATGCTTGGAAATTCATAAAGAAATAGAGCGGCCCCACGACCCAAGAGAGCCCAGCTACTTCACACCACCAGTGCCTAGGCCTTGCCCCTCTGAGTAGAGGCCCACGTGAGCCCATTCAAGCCCACCCGTCTGCTCCCTCAACCCGCCTCCTACCCATTTTTCTTGGAGGAAATTACATTTTATATGAGATTTTTTATTTATCGAGTTTTTCGAAAACTAGAATTATGAAAGATTTAGAGAGCTAAGAGAAAATATATAAAGATAATCACACAAGGGATTTTACGTGGTTGGGGAATTAAAGATCCTTAGTCCACGAGTCTGTTGTATTAGAGCTTTAAGGAGCCTTAGTAATGTAGTTTTCTCTAAGTTTGAGCAGAGTGTATGCTTACAGGAGAAAAAAATCGGATCCTTTCTACAGTGCATAACTGGCCCTATTTATAGGCAGTTGGAAGCACTGGATTTGGGCCGGACTAAAACGAGCCCAATATGGATGTAACAGGGATTTGCTCACTAACCGAGGCTTAATACAAAGGGTTCTATCAAATAAAATACACTAATCAGGGTACGTTGGGTTGGCTCGAGCATAACCACGCTGTACTACTGACAATAGTACGCAGCTTCAGTCTGGTTCGCGTGGGCTTCTAAGGAGATTCGGGGGATAGGATCCGTCAGAGTAGTGGCAGTACTATTCTGAATAACGACATACATTCCATATGTAACCTCCTCTATAGGTTAGTTGAGGAGAAAAAACTCCGTGTTTCTAGGGGTAATGTCAGTGTCAGGGATAGTTTATCATACCCAACTCGGGTGCCTAGTCTGGGTTCATTCATCAACGTCCCAGTCCATTTACCAGAACCCTAGTTCTTTTACCAGAGCCCGGGTTCATCCACTATCGTCCTGGTCCATTCTTAGACTTGGAAACATCCTCCTTATTTACACCCCGGATGACACCTTATACTGGGTCTGGGAAGACAAAACGAGCCATATTCATGGTCCCAGCTTCTCTGGCGTGGGGTTGTCCAATGGATAATGTTGGGCTTACTGATACTTGGGCCACCATAATTCACTCCTTCCCTGTCCATTGGGCTCAGTCTGGGTCTCAGATCCCTTCAAGATAGTCCATGGACTTAGTGTACTATGCCATGTGTGTGGGGAGGAAACAGGGATAACATTTACCCCCCAAGCTTTTATTTGTGTTCACGCAGTGAAGGCTTGCTTCATTTCTCGGATGAATTTTCGGTGTCCCAGTTTGTTCACCAGAAAATAGGTCCATCTTTGCGGGGGACCGCTTGATGTAAACTCGCATGAAAAGTGTGTGCCAATATCCCTGTTCAATTCCCAACGGCCTGGTTCGTTTACCAAGAGGCAGGTTCATTTACTTCAAGGACGCTTGGGTGACCCTCGACCTTTCAACTTCATCACGCTACACGTACGTGTTCCCCTATAACTGGTGTGTCAATATTACTCGCACCTTACAGATTTGGGGAGAATCTCTTGGTTATCGTGTTGGCAACCAAACGTCAGCGTAAATTCCGAGGCATCCCATTTGTACAAGTGATGTCGATAGGGTAATTGAATGGATCATTTAATATTTCTAAATCGATTGGGGCCGTCGGATGGGAATTTTTTTAAAATTTCCTTTCTTGGACCGTTGGATCGGGCGGCGCGGATCGCGACTTGACGAATCCGTGATCCGATACTCAAGTGGGCTAATTAAAGCCCCTACGTAATCTGGGACCGTTAGATGGGGAAAGTCATCCTGAACCGTCGAATCGAGAAATGTGCTTTTGGCTCTATAAATACCCCTATATTTTCATTTGCAAGTTTATGCATTCTGAACAACCAGAGTTATAAATAGAGATTTTTATGTCCGAATTTGCCAACGAACTTCTCCGACAATTGCTCTGTTTCTGTCACCGTTTCTTCCCAACACACCCTATTTCCCTTCCATCAATTAACAGCATGGTCCTAGTTTGACCAGTAGACGAGCTCTTGTGTCACCTCCGCCTATTCAAAACAGAGGTCTTGCCGACCCTATCATCGGAAATGCTACAGACTCCAACACCAGCGTTTTACAGTAAGTTTCCTGAACCTTTATTTATGTTTCTTCATACTTGTTGTTTTGTAGCATTATATTTGTGGCTATAGGGTTATTAGAGCTGGGGCCACCGTTTAGGGTGGTTCTGTGCGTAGTAGGTCCGTAGAATCAAGGGTTTAGGTCGTGTCAGATCATCTCAGGTCTAGGTCGTCCCGGAACAAGTGGTAATAGGCTGACTTGGGAAAAACTGAGAAAAAACTTCTTCTTCTTAGTTCTCGATGAAGATTTTGGGGATCTTCAGTGATCCCGGATCTGGTCTGGAAGGGACTCCTCCAAGCACTTCTTAGGAGAGCCCCCGTACCTTAACCAACCTTTATGGGTTTCGGTGCTAACTTCTTAGTTGTTTGCTTCTTTTTTTTTTTGTTCCCAGATCACCGACCATGAGCCTCGACATTACTCTCCACCTGGAGGAATATGTCCAGTTAGCCCCCATCATCCTGGAAGGACGCAAACCTCCCAGTGGCAACACATGGGAGATCGACGGGGAGAGAAACGACTTCCAGAACTACCGGATGTTGGATGCTTTGGAGAAGCACCTAGGAGTGGAATCGACTCCTAGGCTCATCTATAACCGTCTAGCCAGGAAGGAGGAGAAGGCCCATACCAACATGGGCGAGTTTGGGGCCTGGAGCATGAGCCACATTAGCGCGGGAGCCATTCTCCTGCTCCATGACTACTTTGCGTGATTCTTGAAATTCGTGGGGATTGCGCCTTTCCAGCTCCTTCCCCAGGCCTACAAGCTTCTCACAGGATGGCGCATCTTTTGTGTGGCGAAGGACATCCCGAAGGCTAACCCAGCAAAGATGCTATACTTCTACAAGTTGGAGTCGCAGCTCAATACCAAGGATAAGACCTGGGACGACTTCTATAGATTGAAGCCTCGTGGCAATTATCCTACCCCTTACAACTCCTGGAAGCACCCCCCGGATGTCAGGCACTACTAGTTCATGACCTCCGAGTTCCTTTTTGGAGAAGAATCCCACGTTGGTGTTGGACTTCCAACGTGTGGGTAAGTTGTCTTCCCTTTTAATCATTTTTGTTCTTTTTGTTGTCCTCTTTTGTCTCACATTCCTGGATAACAAGACCGTATGTGTAACGCCCTGGTTACCCCATAACAGTTACGGTGAACCAGAAATTTGACCCGCTACCTGATTCCTTTGGTTAAAAAACGTGCTCTAAATGTGATTAACAGGTAAAGGTGGAAAATCAATAAAAGGAAAGGATATTTTTCATTACTAACAGCTCTGCAGAGCTAATCAACATTTACAAGTTATTCTCAGTACAAAATGGCCATTACTGTTTCAAATTTACAATCCCGCTGACTTAAGCAGCAAAATAGGGTAAACCCTCTAGTTCCTCTGACAACTTCTTGGGCGTGGTGGTCAAGCGGCCGCATATGTACACATCACCACCTAAGCTCTCCACTCAAGGCTGGGTGAGCTTTTCTTTTCCTTTACCTGCACCATATAGCACCCATGAGCCAAGGCCCAGCAAGAAAACACAATATAACATGATATAATATCAACAATGATCATATTAATCATTCAGGACTATCAGTCCAAAACAGATAGGTGACAGTCGCAAAAGTCACTAAAGTGGGTACAGCCCCATCTCTAGCCATGTGACGATAGGGCCACCAGGGCTTAACAGATAATTGAACCTTTCATAAGTTTGAACAGGATAGGTGCATGGTGACTAGTCACCAACATAACCTTCCTCATGACCATAGAGTCATAACACTGGAACATCGTTCCCTAGCCATGTGACAACAGTCATCGGGGCCTTATGCCCTGGCTCTGAGTAACTAGTCTTAGACTAGCCAAGCGCTTATAAGTTTCATCGACCTTAGGGTCGGTCCAGCATTAATGCCATAGAGCCATCCAGTGCTGATATCGATTAGATCTAATCTTCATTTGGCCTTACGTTCATGACGCTATGCCATTTCTGACTCTTAGGTCAGTCTCCCTGACTAGTCAGTACATATACAAGTATACAACATTCGTTAGCATATAATATGCAATACATGTTCAAATTTATCAACCAACATGCCTCAATAACAATCACGCATGTCATATACATATACAGGGTGCAGTTGTATCCATACACTGTTTTCTTACCTCAGATTCGAGCTAGAATGATAAAAAGAACGACCCTTGAGAATGATCAACCTTTAGTCCTTTAGCGGTCACCTAATCATAACCAAACATGGGACATCATTAATAATAATGATCAACATAGGTTTCCAAACCAACATCTAGCCTCCGGGAGATCAATCCAAACTAATCCAAGTAGTAAGAACAATCTTGAGGCCTATAACTAAGTTCCCGGGGTCAAAACGTGCAAACGGGGTGAAAACTGGGCAAGGGCTGCGACCCTAGCACCTTGGGCCGCGGCCCCCATAATTTCCTAAGGCAAGGGCCACGGTGCCCAGCAGGTACAAAACTCCCACCTGCTTCTTCAAAGCAGGGCCGCGGCACCCCAAGAACAGGGTCGCGGCCCCCAACTCTGGGCCATTCCCAAACGTGTTTTTAACTCTCCAATGCCCCCAAAATCATACATAAACATTCCCCAATCATCAAAAAAAAGTTCCCAAGCTTCCCAATACTCCAAAACCCTCAAAACCCAAGGTTCGAACGAACCGAAAACTTAACAATTTACAAAATCTAATTCAAAGCTTAGAAACTCGAAAAACTCAAAACTTAAACTTCGATTACCTTCAATTGGGTTGTTTTCCATAAAATCCTTCGTTAAGAAGCTTCTAATATTTCCTAGGATCGCTATGGCTCGATCCTCGCTTGATTCTGACTCCTAGAACTCGAGATTTCTTCGGAAAGGCTCAAACAGTAAAACGAACTAACGAAAGGAAGAACGAGAGGTTTTCTAACGTACGTTCTATCTGATAAGCTACTTCAAGCTTAAGTAACCTCAAATAAAACCTAGTGCTCGGGGTCCCGAAAACACCCCCAGGGACATTATAGTCAAAACCTCTAGAATTTCCTCCTGATCTTAAATATTCCCAATTTATCGTCAAATAAACATTCCTATTACCCCAAAATTGACCCCGTTATGATAAAACCGCTAATCCATTATATATGACCACCTCATGCCAAATAGCTTGAATATATCTCCATAATAATGGAATCTCATTCACAAATCATAATACACACCCAAATATATCTGCATCTGAGGAGTTGGACGCCCTTTTCGACGAAGCCCAACCGAACACAGGGGCTCCCGGGGCCAGTATATTGGGGCAAGGTAATTTGCCTCTACTTTTAACTTATGCTCCTCATTTTGAGGACTTAGTTAGGGATAGGAAAGTTTACCGAGGCCACTTGTTCGGGGCCATAAGATAAATGGGACATCCACTCCCCATTTTCTTAGACCCGCAGACTCTCATTTACTCGTCAGGGTTCCTTAAATATGGTAACTTCTTGGACCTGGACGACATGGGGGACCGCATCCATTCCTTCACTTTAGGAGAGTTGAGTGAAGCTCGAGTTCTAGATAAGGGTTTGTCCTGACGGACCTTACACTAGCTTTTATTTACTTTTTGTCCCCACTCGTATACTTTGCTGACCGTTTCTTTTTGTTCGTTTTTTCAGACGATTCTGACATGTCCAACCCTACGGCTAAGATGAAGCAGGCTATGGAGGCCCGGGCGGCCAAGACCAGGGCATCGACAAAAAAGCCGCCAAGGGGATGTCCAAGAGCAAAGTACTGGAGTTGGTCCTTGGGGACTCGAGGCTGAAGCCGGAGGACTTCAGCCATGATTCCCCCTCTGGCGGTGCGCATTGAAGTCGTCATGTCTCTTCCTGCTCATCTCCCGGTCATTGATCTAGAGCAGGAGCCCTTGGCGAGTCGGGGGTCGGAAAAGAGAGTTGCGACCTCAACTGTTGACGAATCTGCGAGCGGGAAAAGAGGGCTAAGAACAAGGACATTGCCTTGGCTGAGGATAACTCTTCTGGGGAAAAATTGATCGTCACCTAGGAGATCCCGGAGGCTCCCATGCTTCTTGTCAATCCGGAATTTCTCAAGGAGGAGGACATGGTCCTCCGGGAGGAGAGAACGAGGATGGTATCCTGGGCCTGGGAAGATGGCCGGGACAGACAGGAGGAGGTATACCGGGCCATAACGGTCCGGTGAAAAGTGGAGTTCGCCAAGCACCCTACTGCCTTCAGTGCTCCGCAGCCGATCGTGGACCGGCTTGTTGCCGAGACTGGGTTTTGTCCCAAACTAGGGCAGGACACGACCCCACTTGCCGTGGACCTGTTGGATTAGGTCAAGACGGCCATGTCTAACCTCCAATTGAAACTGTATGCCACCCTGGCCAACCGAGATGCCTTGTTCATTTCCCAAGCCATCCGTCACCAGGCCACCGCTATAAGTCATATATCCATATGATCTTTTGCTTTCCACAATTTTTTTACCCGCATGTTTTATAACTTTGATTTGTTCCAGGATGCCTTGTTGGGCCACAGGAATGCTGATTTGGTGGCAGACATGGCAATGAAGCTGGAGACAACCCAACTGGAGTTGGAGGGGGTTGTGAACCAACGAGAATCCACTAGGGAGGCCCTTATCAAGGAGGCTGCTCGGCCGGAGGCCTTGGCCAAGGAAGCTGCATGGGTGGAAACCCTGGTTAAGGAAGCTGCACAGACCCAGGCTGACTGCGAGGAGGACGCCCGGGATCGGTTCAAACTCGAAGAAACTTTGTCCATGAAGGAAGCCGTCCACAAAAACTTGGTAGATAGCCTGGAGGCGGAGCTTCTTCGAGACATCGTCTAAGATTCTCCTAGAGGCAGCTGAGGCCCAAAATCGCCAGGATTGTGAGAAGGTCACGGCTCTGGAATCCCGGATCAAGGCCCTGGACGACCTGCTTCGGCTAAAGGTGAAAAGACATGAGTAGGTTCGCCACGAGAAAGAGCAGGCGGATGCTTTCCTGGAGGCCACCTTCGATGAGGCCATCTACATGGCCTGGATCCAGAACAAGAATATGAACCACCTGGTCTACCCCGATCCCTCCATGAAGAGAGCTGAGTTCATGGTCGAGGATGAAACATATGGAGCCGCTCCGGAGGCATAAGAGCAGGACGAAGCCTAGGCTTGGGCCTTTAACTTGTTTTTTTTTTTTTGGGATCTTTTTTTGTAATATTTTTATGGACGCGGGTGCGTCCAAGACAATTTTTTATATATATTTATTTTATTTCTTGCACAAAATTTTCCCTTTTCCATTTGTTTGTTTCTTCTTCAAAACTTCACTAAGTGTTTTACCACCTTGCGTGAGTATGAGTCAAATGTTTGGCCCCGGTTCCAACGGCCGGGACCATAGGTGAAAATTTGTAGAAAATGTTTAGCCCATCCGTGGACCAGCGTTCGGGTCTCCACGGCCTGGACCGAATTATCCAGATTTTATAATTCGGGCTCCAATGGCCTGGACCATCAAAGATTTCTTTTTAGGTGTGACTTAACTTATTAACTCACTTTAATCCTGCTGTTCAGGTTCCAATGGCCTAGACCACTAGGGAGTTAATAATTATCATCAAATTTATTTGTCCTAATTCTGGTGTTCAGGTTCCAACGGCCTGGGCCATCAGAGATTAGTTTATTAGCTTATTTTGAACCATGGGTCAGGTTCCAATGGCTTGGGCCATTTATAAGACTAATTTTAGAAAAATTATACCTAGGACTCAAGTTCCAATGGTTCTAGGCCATTATAGAGAAGACATGGACATGTATTTGGTTATTTGGGACCACGTTAAGTCAACCGGTTTTTAGGTATTTCATGTCCTCGGACCATGTATGTCCGAGTTACGATTGGGCCTAGCCCGCATGTCCTACTGGGTATTATACCTTCAGACCATATACGTCCAGCCTAGGACTAGGCCTGAGCCTTATGTCCTATTGGGTTTTGTACCCCCCAGACCGTGTAAGTTCGGGTTAGGACTAGGCCTGAGCCTTGCGTCCTGGTGGGTTTTTCTACCCCTCGGACCATGTGTGTCTGGGTTAGGACTAGGCCTAAGCCTTACGTCCTATTGGGTCTTGTACCCCCGGACCATGTACATCAGGGTTAGGACTAGGCATAAGCCTTACATCCTATTGGGTTTTTAAGCCCCCGGACCATGTACGACCGGGTTAGGACTAGGCCTGAGCCTTGCGTCCTTTTGTTGGGAGTTGGGTTTTTGCTACCCTCAGTCTATATGATCCGAATCTGGACTAAACTTTGCGTTTTGCATCCTGTTTTGTTTTCATTCCTGGAGTTGTAGAGATGGTCACACCCCCTCAAGTAAACGAAGAATGTAGTCTTGGGTCACTTGTTCGTGAAAAAGGAGGAAGACAAACACGAACTTTTCTTTATGATGTTTTGTACATATCATTTTCATTAAATAAGAAATCGCCCTGGGGCGTACATTGTTTATGAGAAAAATTAAAAATAGAAACACGTCCTCCTGACTACTGATAGTACTTACGGAGGTGTTCTGCATTCTAGGCCCTTGGGACCTCTGTTTCATCAAGTTGCTTTAAGCGATACGTTCCCAGACATACTTAATGTTGGATTTCGTACGGTCCTTCCTAGTTTGGGCCCAGAACCCCCACTCTCGGATCTTGGGTTGCAGGGAAGACTCTTCTTAGGACTAGATCACCGATTTCAAACTTTCAGCTTTTAACTTTGGAGTTAAAGTGCCTAGCGATCTTTCCTTGATACATCTTTAGCTGAATCTGGGGTTCTTCTCAGATCTCCTCGATAAGGTCCAAAGATTCCTGGAGTAAGGCGTGGTTCTGGGCAGGATCATACGCATCTCGTTGGTGAGACAGGACAGTCGTTTCCACTGGGATGACTGCTTCACATCCGTATACCATGGAGTAGGGAGTATGCCCAGTAGACGTTCTTTCGGTGGTCAGATATGCCCATAGTACGCGGGGCAACCCTTCCGGCCACTTGCTTTTGCAGGCTTGAAGCTTTTTCTTTAATGTCCCCTTCAAAATTTTGTTCACGACCTCTGTTTTCCCGTTTTCTTGAGGTCTTGTGTAATGCCCCAAATTTCCTAATGAGGTTTAAGACCTTGATTAGGAGGCCGGGAGGGCCATAATTGATTTATTATGCTATTAAATGATAATATGCACGTTTAGGTGTATTAAATATGCATGTGAACCCATTTCTGAGTAATTGGGTGATTTTCATATTTTGGTCATTTGAGGCATATTTGGCATATATGTGATATGCGGGTTATGCCTTATTATTGTTTGGTTATGCTAGGGTTACTCAGCAAAAGAAGATCCTAGGGGGTAAGCTAGTGGGAAAGTCACAACGGGATTTATTCTTGACTCGGAGTGAGTCAAGGGGTATTTAGAGCATTACCGGGTTATTGGGTAATGGGAATAAATATTTGGTGATAAATTGGGAGTTAGTGAGATCAAAGGGAAATTCTGGAGGTTTTGACTATTTTTCCCCCGGGAGTGTTTTCGGGACCCCGAGTGATAGGATTTGGTTGAGGCTAATTAAGTTTGAAGTAACATTTTTAAAGAATAAAAAGAATGTTATGTACGTTCTCTCTCCCTCAAAATTCCATTCTCGTCTCCCGGTCGCATTTTCAAAGGTAACTTGAGTTCTAGGAGTCAGAATCAAGCGAGGATCGAGGCATAGCGATCCTAGGGAAGAGTAGAAGCTAATTAGCCGGAGGATTTAGTTGGAAACAACTCAATCGAAGGTAATTCAAGTTTTAAGTTCTAAGTTTTTAAGCTTGAATTGGATTTTGTGTTTTGATGAGTTTTTGATTGAATTGAAGCTTATATTTTGTGGGTTTTGAATCATGAGGATATTTGGGAACTTCGATTTTTGGATTTGGAAGTGTTTATGTATGTTTTTGGAGGGATTTAAAAGAGGAAAATTGAGGTTTTTTTGCTGGGACCGTGGTAGGGCCTCGACTCTGTTCTAGGGCGCCGCGGCCTAGGCTTGATGAAGGAGGTGGCTTGCTGTCTGGGCAATTAGGGCCGCAATGCAAGGAGGAGCACCGTGGCGCTAGGCTCAAGTAGAGAAGGGTTCTGCCTCTGTTTGGAGGCAGATTACGGCGCTTGGGAGTTAGGGCCGCGACGCTTGAGGGTATTTAAGATCGAAATGATGCTTTAAGCTTGGGAACTCAAACCTTAGGCCTCAGGATCATTCCTACTACCTGGATTGGTGAGGTTTGATGTCTCGGAGGCTAGGTCTTGGTTTTAGAACTTGAACTTAATGGATCACCATTCATGGTTGTGACTAGGTTATCACTAGAGGCTTGGAATCAGGATCGTGCTTGTGGCTTGTTTATTGGTAACCTGTGCTTGGACCAAGGTAAGAAAAATTCACCGTGTGTATATGTGACATGCATGGTTATTTTTTATGCATGTTGGATGTTTAAATGTAATGCACGAGAAACATGTGATTAGGACATGCTATGTATATTGAATATGATATTGTTCAGAGCTTGAGCCTCTGTGTTTATGCATGATCCTAATTGTGCTAGTAATTATTGAGCAAGCATGTTGAATGCCCTGTATTCGGATATTTGACATATGATATATGTTTGGTAGCATTGCTTACTTGTGTATAGCCCTGACTAGTTAGGGTCGGCACTAGTCGAATATCACAGACCTAAGAGCCGAGAATGGCATAGCGTCCTGAGCGCAGGGCCGATTAAAGATTAGATCTAATCGATATCAATGTTGAATGACTCTAGGGCATTAATGCTGGACCGACCCTAAGGTCAATGAATCTTATAAGCGCTTGACTAGTCTAAGCTAGTTACTCAGAGCCAGGGCCTAAGGCCTAGGTGACTGCTTGTCACATGGCTAGGGAACAGAGTTCCATGGTTATGACTCTATGGTCATGAGGAGGGTTATGTTGGTGACTAGTCATCATGCACCTATCCTGTTTAAGCTAGTGAAAGGTTCACTTATCTATAAAAGCCCTGGTGACCCTATCGTCGCATGGCTATTTGGAATAAACCCACCTTAGTGACTATTACAACTGTCACTCTTCTATTTGGGGATAAAAGCCCTGGATGATTATTATGATCATCGATTGATGTGTTATACTCAACATTACGTGAACTCATTTTCCTGCTTGAATAAGGTTAAATTTGCTAGGCATGTGCCTTATGAATTAATGACATGTTATGACTGTTCATGAGCATATTGAGTTTTCTTGCTGGGCTTCGACTCATGGGTGCGATGTGGAGCAGGTAAAGGCAAAAGAAACCTGGACCATCCTTGAGTTGGAGAGCTTAGGTGATGATGTGTACATATGCAACTGCTCGACCACCACGGCCGAGGTTTGAAGGGGAACTAAGGTTAAATCCTGTTTTGCCGCCTAGATCGGCTGGTTGTAAATATTTTCTTGTAATAGATCTCTAAATTATATTTTTGGGATCCCAGTGTATATAATAAAAGTTCTAATGAAACGTTATATCTTAACCAAAAAATTTAATCCCTAAATCGCTAATCATACTTAGTTACACAATTTTGGCCAAATGACTCAATTAGCAAGTTTAGCACTGTTTACAAGGCACACCGTAACGGTCCTTAGAGTTTAGTGTGTTACATCTTGTGACTACAGAGAAGCTTTTGATGATGCCATGCCTTTCAAAGAAGTCAGTGAAGTGGACGCTGTCAAATTGCTTCTCGTTGTCGAACACGATTTTGTGAGGGAGGCCATATCGGTACACAATGTTGTTGATGATGAAGTCCAGGGCCTATTTTGAGGTGATGGTGTTCACTGGTTCCTCCCCAACCCACTTGGTGTAATAGTCGACGGCTACGATGGCGTACTTCACACCACCCTTCCCGGTTGGGAGTGACCCTACCAGGTCGATTCCCCATACTGCGAAAAGCCAAGGACTAGTCATCAGGGTTATTTCCGTTTGAGGGGATCGTGGGATCTTCGCGTACCTTTGGCATTGTTCACACTTGCAGATGTAATCAACACAATCCTTCTTCATTGTTGGCCAGAAATATCCATGTCTTAGGATTTTCTTGGACAAGCTGAGTCCGGCAGTGTGATCTTCATAGAAACCTTCGTGCATGATTGCACTCATTTCAGTCCTGGACACGCATCAAAGGTATGACATGGATAAGCCCCTGCGATAAAGTTTGCCTTCCATCATGACGTATCTGGGGGCCTGGTACTGAAACTTCTTGGCAGCGTCCTGTCCGCGGGCAAGCCCCCCCCCCCCCCCCCCAAACCCCCGCGGTTAGGTAGTGGATGATAGGACCTATCCATGACGTGGAATAGTCTATGGAGTTGACCGTGGGAGCCTGAATACTTGATGCAGGAAGATGGTTGACCGGGACGAGCCAAAAGAGCTCTGCCTCGGCATCTGTGGCCAGCTTTCCCAATGTGTTTACAAACACATTTCGTTCCCTAGGGATCTGGCGGATGGAATATTTCTTGAAAGACTGGAGTAGCTCCCGGGCTTGCGTCACATAAGCAGGCATCTTTTCTCCCTTCATTTGGTATTCCCCGAGATTTTCCTAACAACCAATTGGGAGTCACTATAGGCTTCTAGACTTGCTGCTCCTACCTCCCAGGCCAGACGCAATCCGGCCAACATGGCTTCGTGCTCGGCCTCGTTGTTCGATGCATCGAACTGGAAATGTAGGGCACTTTGCAACTGGTGTCCTTGTGGTGATATTAAGATGATCCTGGCCCCGACCTCGTTCTCATTTGAGGCTCCGTCTATGAAGACCTTCCATAGGGGTGCTACGGGGTTGACGAGATCGTCATCTTCAGTGATCCCAGTGCATTCAATGATGAAATCGGCTAGGGCTTGCCCCTTGATTGATATCCTGGGGACATATGCGATTTCGAACTGACTCAGTTCTGTGGCCCACTTCAGGAGTCTCCCCGATGATTCGAGTTTTTTTAACACTTGCCGTAAGGGATGGTTTGTTAGTACTTTTATGGCGTGGGCTTGAAAGTAAGGCCTAAGCTTCCAGGATACAATTAGTAAGCAAAATGTAAATTTCTCGATTAGCAGGTACCTGGACTTCGCACCTAATAACTTTTTGCTTACATAATAAACTGGGAGTTGGGCCTTTCCTTCTTCCCACATGAGTGCGGCACTAATGGCATGTTCGGACACGACCAAATAAAGGTACAATGGCTCCCCATCCACTAGCTTTGCCAAGATTAGTGCTCGGGCCAAATGTTCTTTCAATTTTTGGAAGGCCTCTTCACATTCGGCCGACCATTCGAACCTTTGGCTTCCGCGAAGGATGTTGAAGAACGGGTTGCACTTGTCCGTGGACTTTGAGACAAAATGACTCAGGGCTGCTATTCATCACGTCAAGCTTTGCACGTCTTTGTGCTTCCGTGGCGAAGGCATGTCAATCAGTGCTTTGATCTTGTCCAGGTTGGCTTCTATCCCTCGGGAGCTTACTATGAAGCCCAGGAACTTCTCGGATGCCACACCAAAGGTGCACTTCTTGGGGTCCAACTTCATCCCATATTTCCGAATGTTGACAAACACCTCTGCTAGATCGTTAGTGTGTCCTCCCGAGGTCTTAAACTTAACTAGCATGTCATCTATGTAGACCTTCATATTCCATCCCAGTTGGGCTTGGAACATTCTGTTGATGAGCCTTTGGTATGTGGCTCCGGCGTTCTTGAGCCCGAAAGGCATGACAATGTAGCAGTATACCCCCTTGTCTGTCTGGAGGCTGGTACGTGCATTGAGATCTGGGTATAGCTGGAGGAAGCATCCATGAAGCTCAACATCTCATACTCGAATGTTGCATCTTCCATTTGGTTGATCCGGGGTAGAGGGAAACAATATTTGGTGTAGGCCTTGTTGAGATGCAAGTTCTCCACATTCCGTTCGGCTTAGGCACTAACACCGGATTGGCCAGCCAGACAGGATATAAGGCTTCCCGAATGAAGTTGATCAAAGATAACTTCTCAACTTTTAACTTGAGGGCCTCTGCCCTTTTCGCCCCCCGAGGTCTCATTTTCTGCCGATCCGGAGTCACGCCCTCGTCAATGTTCCGGGCATGGCATATGATGTTATGGTCGATCCCAGTCATATCCGAGTGTGACCAGGCCAGAACGTCCTGGTTCTCTTTCACTCGGGCAATGATGGCAGCCCGGACCTCTGCATTCAGGTTCTTCCTGACTTCGATTACATTGGTTGGGTCGGTGTCGTTGATGCATACCTCTTCAATCTCCTCCATGGGCACTAGTACACGGTCTGCTCCTATCTGCAAATCTAATTAATCTTCTTCTTGGACCATCCTCCGCACCGAGGGAGGAGGCGGGACTGGATCAATATTCTCCTCCTCGAGAGGCTCTTCGCGGACCCTATAAATTGGTCGGGCGGATATGTGGTAACACTTCTGGGCGCTCTTCTGATCTCCCCGGACTGTTCCTACCCCACCGTTGTCGCAGGGGAATTTCATATAGAGGTGGCGGATGGAGGTGATGGCACCGAAGTCGACCAGCGCAGGCCAACCAAAGATGATGTTGTAAGCGGTGGGGTAGTCCACAACTACAAACGTACAGAATTTTAATGAGCCTTGGATCTCGTTCCCCAACATTACGGGCAACTGGATCTTCCCCATCGGGAGTATTGAATCTCCATTGAAACTGTAGATCTGCGTTGGGCATGAGGTCAGATCTACCTCAGTTAAGCCAATTGCAATGAAGGTTGACTTGAACAATACATTGACGGAACTTCCGTCAACCACCAACACTTGGGACACCATCTTGTTGGCGATTTGAGCGTCGATGACCAAAGGGTCATGATACGGGAAGTGGACCTTCCGGGCGTCTTCTTCTGTGAAGGTGATGGGTAAATTCATCAACTTCGGGCGTTGAGCCGGGGTCTGGACCAAGACGCATACCTCGTGGTCATGGTCAACCCACTGAGATATCCCTTTTGATCGTTCCGGGACTGTCACCCCAGGTGCGGCCCTCCTGAGATGGTGTGCACGTGACCATCTATCCGTGGGGGCGTGATTCCAGAAGGGAAAGGCATCCCGGGTCTAGGTGCCTGCACAATTGGGCCCCCCTGAGGGGCCTGTGCTCTCGGGCATGTAGCATACCCTCCCTGGGGAGGTTGGTACGATCCAGGTGCACTTGGATCGCAAGTTGTCCGGGAGCTACTGGCAGTCCCGGGACTCCCACGGGCATTCTTGATTTTGTCTTTCAGCTGAGGACACTCCTCAGTCGAGTGACCCATTTCTTTGTGATATGCGCACCATTTACTGGTGTCCCTCGAGTTCTTTCCCCCTTTGAACATGGGGGTGGGCTTCCGGTAGTGAACCATACTTCCTGTGGCCGGGTATATGTTTTCCCTGGTGTCCACTAGGTTGGTGCACTCTGAGTATTAGGGCTCGTAGCCCCTCTTGCCTTTTTTAGAGGGAGAGGATCAGTTTGATCCTTTCCCCGATCTCTTCCCCTAGAGAGGTTCACGCTTGCCTCTGTCCCCCCACCTAGAGACGGCTAGGCCCCACTGAGAGCAGCAATATGTCCGACCGGCGCCATACCATATCTGGAGAATAGAGTGGACTGCGTCGGTGCATATCTCGAGGAGGAAGGATCTTAGACCATCAAGGCTACGAAGGTCATTCCAGGAGTACCCATCGACCTTGGCACTGCCGGGGGCGTTGGATAATGATGGGCAGGATACTGCATCCTGTACCCAGGAAAGGTGTCGGCACTTGGCTGGGGAGCCGGCTGCCATCTGAATGCCTGGATTTGGGCCTCCTCCCAGTTGATAAAGCCTTGTGCTCTCCTTATGAATTCTTTGAGGGTGGCTGCCTTACTATGCTGTATGTCGTCCCAGAGAGGGGACCTAGCTCAGATCCCAGACTGGAGGGCCACCAAGCGCTGTCCATCATGCACCTTGGTTTTTGAGGCTTCTTCCGTGAAGCACTAGATGTAGGCCCTCAGAGTCTCCATGGGGAGCTATTTAATATTGGCGAGGGCGCTGATCTGCATGTCCATCCTCATGGCGGCCACAAACTGCTTGCGGAACGCTGACTATAGTCCGGACCAGTATGGATAGATCCCGACTTGAGTCTCTTCCACCACTCTTCTGCGAGTTCGTCTAGAGTGATTGAAAGACATAGGAATTTTCCGTTGTCACAGACGTGGGCCACGGTCATCAATCGATTGTAGCGAGACAAGTGGTCCCTGGGGTCTGTGTTCTCGGTGTAGGCGAGTAGTTTTGGCATTTTGAACTCCTTTGGGAGCACATCATCTAGGATGTGTTTGGCGCACTGTTCTTTCTCCTCTTCTTCAGAATCAAAACCTCCTCCCTCTTGTTTCTGAACTAGACGGTCCGTGAGTTTCTTTAATGTGGCCAGCTATTCCATGAACTGTCTGGCCATTTCGTCATCCAGGGGACCCTTTTATTCCTCCTGTCATTGAGGTTAGGGCTGGCAATTCGTGTAAACATGTCAGATTCGTGTCAACGCGATTAAGGTAAACACGAACACAACACGATTATTAAATGTGGTAAAAATACGAACACGAACACGACACGATTATTAAACGGGTCAACATGACACGAACATGATAACACGATTATGACATGATTAATGATAACTATACGAAAAAAAACATAAAACCTATGTAAAGTATTTGTGTTATCGTGTCTGACACGATTATGACACGACACGATTATTAAATGGGTCAACACGATTATGACACGACACGATTAAGGTAAACATGAACACAACACGATTATTAAACGTGTCAAAAACTCAAACACGAACATGACATGATTATTAAACGTGTCGTGTTCATGTTTACCTTAATCGTGTTGTGTCATCGTGTCATGACCTAAATTTCCACCCTTAATTGAGGTTATTTCTCAGATCTCCCCCTCGGGGGCAGATCTTCTCCTTGCAGGCCCACTCCTTTCGGGTATTCAGACAATTACGCAGGTCTATTCGGGACGTGTCCTCCCCTAAACTAATGTCTTCTAGCTCGTCCGCACGCTGGCGCCCTCGGTGATCTTTATTTACGGAGGTGGTAGGTTGGAAACGTTGTTCCTGTCTAGTCTGTCTTAGGACAGCCTGGGGCTTGGCACCCTGCGGGCGCTTCCCTTTTGAATCAATCGGATGATCTCGTCATGGGACGAGACGCATCTTTTCTTCCCTAGGGAGCAACCCTGGGTTGGCCCCGGTTTTCGGGACAAGATGAGTTCTCATTTGGGGGTTTTCTTTTCCCACAAGATCAACTATCTTGCCTTTCCCTTTTTCTTGAGCCGGGTTTGAGAGACCGTCCCTGGGTTACAGTCTCGGAGTAGGGATCGGCCTTGTGTGTTCAGGCGAGCCGGTCCTAACTGGTGGGGCCGCTGGTTGTGTTCCTGGAGGTTGAACGATTGGAGGATTGGCTGCCAATACTTGGGCAGCAATGAAGGTCTGAAGAGCCAGGAGGGATTCTTGCATCTAGCGGGTGGCTTTCTTCTTTTTAGCTATCCTGGCCTCTTGATCCAGGACTTGTTGTTTCAGTTTGACCACCTTTGGATTCTCCTGTTTGAGATTCATCTCCTTTTTAGGGATTTCGGGATCCTCAGCTTCGTGATCCTGGTATCCCCCTTCATTTTCCTCGTCTTCCTGATAGTAACCCTCCTCGTAGTCTGCCGCGTCCTCAAAATTTTGGGAATCGTTAGACTGGGGCATTTGATAGGGTGAATCCTCAAGTTGGTCTTGAGGGAGAGGTTGATTTGGCAATGGCTCCCCATTGCCTTACTGTTCTTGGTGATCAAGATCGAATGTAGTATGTCTTGTGTTCACCATTGTTGCAGATATTCAGTATCTTTTATTTTTCAAAAACTTTCTTCAGCTCTCAATGAAAGCACCAAAATATTTAACGAGTTTTTCAAAAACTGGAATTATAAAAGATTTAGAAAGCTAAGAGAAAATATTTAAAGCCAATCACACAAGGGATTTTACGTGGTTGGGGCGTTAAAGAGCCTTAGTCCACAAGTATGTTGTATTAGAGCTTTAAGGAGCCATAGTAATGGAGTTTTCTCTGAGTTTGAGCAGAGTGTATGCTTACAAGAGAAAAAAAATCGGATCATTTCTATAGTGCATAACTAGCCCTATTTGTAGGCAGTTGGATGCAATGGATTTGGGTTGAACTAATCCGGGTCCAATACAGATGTAACTAGGATTTGCTCACTAACCGAGGCATAATACAAAGGGTTCTATCAAATAAAATACACTAATCAGGGCCCATTGGGCTGGCTCGAGCATAACCACGCTGTACGACTGACAACAGTATGTAGCTTCAGTCTGGTTCGTGTGGGCATCTAAGGAGATCCAAGGGATATGATCCGTCGGAGTAGTGGCAGTACTGTCCTGAATAACGGCATACATTCCGTATGTAACCTCTTCTGCAGGTTAGTTGACGAGACAAAACTCCGTGTTTCTCGGGGTGATGTCAGTGTCGGGGAAAATTTATCATACCCAACTCGGGTGCCCAATTCGGGTTCATTCATCAACGTCCCGGTCCATTTACCAAAACCCTGGTTTGTTTACCAGAGCCCGAGTTCATCCACTATCATCTCGGTCCATTCTTTTTGGAAACATCCTCATTATTCACACCCCGGACGACACCTTATACTGGGTCCGGGAAGACGAAATGATCCGAATTCATGGTCCCGACTTCTCCGGTGCAGGGATGTCTAATGGATAATGTTGGGCTTACCGATATTTGGGCCACCAAAATTCACTCCTTCCCCGTCCATTGGGCTCAGTCTGGGTCTCGGATCCCTTCAGGATAGCCCATGGACTTAGCGTACCGTGCCACGTGTGCGGGGAGGAAACGGGGATAACATTTACCCCCAAGCCTTTATCTGTGTTCGTGCAGTGGAGGCATGCTTCATTTCCCGGATCAATTTTTGGTGTCCGAGTTTGTTCCCCAGAAAACGGGTCCATTTTTGTGGGGGGGGGGGGGGGGGGGGGGGGGGGCGCTTGATGTAAACTCGCATGAAAAGTGTGTGCCAATATCCCTGATCAAATCCCAACGGCCCGGTTCGTTTACCAAGAGGCGGGTTCATTTACTTCAAGGACGCTTGGGTGACCCTTGACCTTTCAACTTCATCACACTACATGTATGCGTTCGCCTATAACTGGTGCATCAATATTACTTGCACCTGACAGATTTGGGGAGAATCTCTTGGTTATCGTGTTGGCAACCAAACGTCAGCATAAATTCCAAGGCATCCCATCTGTACGAGTGATGTCGATAGGGTAATTGAATGGATCATTTAATATTTCTGCATCGATTGGGACTGTCAGATGGGAAATTTTTTTAAATTTCCTTTCTTAGACCGTTGGATCGGGACGGTGCGGATCGCGACATGGCAAATCCGCAATCCGATACTCGAGTGGGCTAATTAAAGCCCCTGCGTAATCCAGGACCGTAAGATGGGGGAAGTCATCCTGAACCGTCGAATCGAGAAATGTGCTTTTGGCTCTATAAATACCCCCATATTTTCATTTGTAAGTTTACACATTCTGAACAAGTAGAGTTATAAAGAGAGCTATTTATGTCTGAATTTGCCGACGAACTTCTCCGACAATTGCTCTGTTTCCGTCGCCGTTTCTTCCCAACACACCCTATTTCCCTACCATCAATTAACAGCGTGGTCCTGGGTTGACCAGTAGACGAGCTCTTGTGTCACCTCTGCCTATTCAAAACAGAGGTGTTGCCGACCCTGTAACGCCCAGCTAATTAGGGTCCATTACCATGCGTGTTTTGAAACCAGTGCTGGACTTACTAACAAGTCATTTGGACTAAACATGTGATTAAGCCACTAAGGTTTGGGTATTAAAAACTTTTGATCATCTCATAAACATTTCCATTAAGTTAAAAACAAGTTCCTTACCTGGGATCCCAAAAACTTCAGTTTAAAAGCTAATTACAATACTCAGATTACACAATAAGCCGACCTAGGCGGCAAAAGCTGGGTTTAACCCTAGTTCCTCTGAGTATCTCGGCCGTGGTGGTCGAGCGGACTGCATATGTACATACCACTGCTAATGCCCTCCGACTCATGGCTGGTTGAGCTTCTCCTTACCTTTACCTGCACCACAAAGCACCTGTGAGCCAGAGACTCAGCAAGAAAACATAATCCACAGCTCACTGAATAAAACAACTATCAATCAGTAATAACTGAAACCAGTATATTCATCAAACTCAATTGGATACCATAGAGTCACACAAGTGCATGTTGCACTTTCTTTCAAGTTGTTGGCATCCGAGCCAGTCAAGCGCATATTGCACTCCCAGGGTGGCCCAGCCATGGTGGCCTGCACTCGACGTGCATTACGCCAATCTTAGCTTATAAACTAAGTTCCTTATGCCCTTGACTTATAAGTCAAGCCACCACATGCCTCCAACTTATAAGCGGAAGCCTTGGGACTCTCAGCTAATAAGATGAGTTTCCTAAAGCCCATCATATTCTTAACTAATAAGTTGATCCTCACTTAACACCTTAATAATACCCTAGTTTGTAAACTAAGCTTCACAGTCATAACAGACAGTCACATGTTTCATATAGCATACTTATCAAATAATCACACAATGCATTATAATACATTCACACAATAGTCATAAGCATAATCATAATTATGCAAGTTACAGCGTACCTAATCAGATATTCGCAACATAATTATAATCATGTTCATCACCTTAACTAAGCTCTAATCATGCATTCACATAACAGGTGCAGTTTTCTTACCTTTGGTCCGTATTCGAGTTACTAACGATGGCCCTTTGAGTACGATCCCCGATTCAAGCCTTTAGTGAAAACCTAGTCACAACCGTAATAAGGAAATTCCATCAACAACAGGTAAATAAAAGCTTCCAGACCAACTCTTAGCCTCCGGAACATCGAATTCCACTTATCAAGGAAGTAGAATCAATCCCAAGCCCAAACGGTTAAGTTCCCAACCTAAAAATCTCATTTAAGCCAAAATTCCCCTTAAGAGATGCGGCCCCTCACACTCGAGTCGCGGCCCGCCTCTAATTCCAGAGGCTCGGCCTCCCTAGAAACCAACGCGCGCCGCGCCCTTGAGGCACCGCGGCCCGCCCTGCCTCCGAGCCCTGCTGGCTCAAAATTCTCTTCGCAGGCCGCGACTCACCATAATTGAGCCGCGGCCCAGCCCCACGAACCTAGAATTTTCTGGGTGTTTCTTTTGCCAAACCCAACTAAAACCCATCTAATTCCACTCTAACCTTCCAATTCAGTTCTCATAATCATCACAACCCTTTCCAAAAACAAAACCCAGCCATATATCATAATAAAACTTATCAAAATCCACAAACTCAACCTTCCAACTATCTAACATGCATCAACACCATAATTCTAAATTATTCAACATAATTAACCATAACAACTTTCAGTTCAGAGCTCTTACCTCAGCTAAGTTGAACAACTTGAGCTAAACCTCTGCTTTCCCAAAGCTTATCACCTTGATTCCTAGACTTTACTCTTCAACTTCCCAAGAAAATCCTCAAACCTCCATGGCACATAGAGAAAACGAGAGAGAGAAGAAATAAAAGCTGCTGAGTTCCCTTTCCTTTAGTTTCTCAACCCTTCTGATAATTTCCCAGTCAACTAAGTCCTAAATTAGAGTGGAAATGACTAGATTGCCCCCTTGCCCTTGGCTTATTCCTCAAATGTTTAGAAGGGAAATTTTGTCATTTTCCTTAAATCTCGCTATCCACAATTTGCATCCTATAATTCCCGCTACTTCCATTATTCTCACACGGTTATCAATCAATTTCCATTACCCACTAATTTCCAGTAATGTACTAAATCAATACAATACCCTTAAGCTTACCTAGAGCCGAGTATTAGAACCCCGTTGTGACTTTTCCGCTAACTTGCTCATCGGGATCGCCTCTCGTCAAGTAACTCAAATATATCCACATAACAATGTGGTCTCAATCATACAATTACACATTCACATAATTGCATTTATATCCTGAATGGGTCAAATTACTAAAATACCCTTCTTATAAGAAACGGGCCCACATACACATACTTAATGTCTCTAACATGCAAGCATAATTATATTATAATATAATCCACATAATAACTCAATTATTGCCTCCCGGCCCCCTAATCCAGGCACTAAGCCAAATTAGGAAATTTGGGATGTTACAACTGTAACGACCCAAATTTGCTAATAAGGCTTAAGGGCCTTGATTAGTGTGTCGGGAGGGCATAATGGGAATTATGTGTGATTTAAATGCATGATTATGTGAAAATCATGCTTATATGGTTATTTGTATATTTGTGATGCATGACTAGGTGTATTAGTCCCTGATTAGGTTAGAAGGGCATTTTTGTAATTTTGGTTTGTCGATGGCATAAATGTTAATAACCGTGATAAATTGATGAGACCACATTATTATGTGGATATATTTATAATATGTGATTCAAGACGATCCTAGTAAGCGAGTGAGCGAAAAAGTCACGATGGGGATTTATACCCGGCTCGAGGCGAGCCAGGGGGTATTTCTGGGAATGTGGGTAATATATTGGCAATTATTTGGTATTGAGGAATATAATTGGAGATCAGTTAGGTGTTGGGAATTAAGCGGTAAATATTAGAGACATTCGAGGAATTAGCGGGAATTGGGGTGAAATGACCAAAATGCTCTAGATGCACTTAAAGGTTTAAAATTAAAAGGGAGGGCATTATGGTCATTTGGCTTACAAGAAATAAGTATATTGAGGCTTTATACTTAGTGGAAATTGTAGAGTAATGTAGAAGTCTGAGAAAAGAAAGACAAGAAGGAAAAGAAAGAAAAAGAAAGGGAAGAAAACAGATGTAATGCCTCGGATTCCCTAATGTGGTTTAACGGCTGGATTAGTAGGCCGGGAGGGCCATAATTGCTTAATTATGCTGTTAAACGTGTTTATGAATGTTTATGAGAATTATATTATAATATAATGTTAATTGTATGCATGTCGGTGGTATATGTTGAGACCACATTATGATGTGGGTTTGCTCGAGCTGTTCGACATGAGACGATCGTAGATGATTGATTAGCGGTTTAGTCACAACGGGATTAAGTGTCGGGACTTGGTTTGAGTCTCGGGGTGATTTTGATGATTAGAGCGTTACCGGGAGATAAAGGGTAACGGGATGTGAATTATTGGTGTTTATGATTTTCGAGAATAACGGGAACTTGAGAGCGTTAATTATGATTAACGAGTTAGGAGGAAAGTACCAAAAATGCCCTTGGGAGTCTTTAGAAACCATTAATTGACCTAGGGGTAAAATGGTCATTTCACCCCTAGGATAGATATAACCCTTATTCAGCTGAAAAAGGTGATGGAAAAACAGAGTGTTTTTGAGAGTCCTCCCGTACCTTTTTCTCTTCACTGTTCTTTGTGATTTCTGAACCAACTTTGAGGATTCTAGCTTGGGAAGCAAGCCTTGGGAGATTGGGAGTATGTTCCACTAGTGAAGGCCATCATAAGCCAAGCTTTGGGTAAGTTTCTAACCATAGTTTCTCTGGTTTGCTCTGTTTTAGTTTTGTTTTGCAGCTGAAATGTTTAGGGTGAATTCATGGGTTTTGTTGGGAGTTTTGGCTAGGGTTCCCATGCTTATGATGTTTGGGATGTGTTGGGATGGTTTTTGGGTTCATTTGGCATCAAGAATAGGCTTTGGAAGCTTGGGAATCGAGTTAGAATCGAAGGAGATGAAGAAGGTCGGTTCAAGGGTGTTCTGGGCTGGAGGTAGCGCTACAGCGCCCACCCTAGGGCGCTATAGCGCTCCTCAGGGAGGTTTCTGGCACTTGGGCGGTTCTGAGTATAGCGCTGTAGCACTAGGGGTTGAGCGCTGTAGCGCTACCCTGTTCCTTCCAAACCCCGTTTTGAGTGTTTTTAAGGGTTTTTGACTTGGGGTTTCAATCCTTAAGGCCCGGGATCGATTCTACTCACCGTGTGGGCATGTTTCGAGGTCCCGAGGATGGTGCTTAGGTTAAGACCCTATTATTGTGGATTCTCATTAATGGAGGTTATAATTGGTTGTGATTAGGTAACCGCTAAGGAACTAAAAGACCGATCGTTCTCAGGGGTCGTCTTTATCATACTTCTCGCTCGAACTTGAGGTAAGAAAATAGTGTATGGACACAGTTGCACCCTGTACAGGTATATGACATGCATGGTTTGATATTGAGGCATGTTGTTTGTTATATGTGAACGTGGATTGCATATCAAATGCTAATGATTGCTAATCACCTGTTTAAAACACTGACTAGTCAGGGACCGACTCTAAAGTCGGATCACGCATTGAATGGCTCTATGGCATTAATGCGGGACCGACCCTAAGGTCGATGAACTTATAAGCGCTTGCCTGGTCTACGACCAGATGACTATAGCCAAGGTATATGACCCCGGTGACCGTTTGTCACGTGGCTAAGGGACGTTGTCCATAGTTTCGACTCTAGAGTCGTGAGGAGGGTTATGTTGGTGACCAGTCACCATGCACCTGTCCTGAACAAACTTATGAATGAAACACTTATCGATTAAGCCCTGGTGACCCTATCGTCACATGGCTAGAAGGAGCGATGCTCATTACTGTGACTTTTGGCTATTGTCACCTATTTGTTGGATTGATAGTCCTGGATGATTATTATGATCGTTGTTGGTATTACATCATGTTCTATTGTGTTTTCTTGCTGGGCCTTGGCTCATGGGTGCTATGTGGTGCAGGTAAAGGAAAGGAAAAGCTTGGCCAGCCTTGAGTGGAGAGCTTGGGCGATGTAATGTACATACAGGGCCGCTTGACTGCCACGGTCAAGGAGTTCTCAGAGGGACTAGGGGTTTACCCTATTTTTGCCGCTTAGGCCGGCGGAGTTTGTAAATTGAACTGTAGCGACTCTTTTGTAACTTGAACTACTTGTAAACATTTTAAAAGGCTCATGAGCAGTTTATTTACTTAATGAAATGTACCCTTTCCTTTTACTGGTTTTCCACCTTAACCTGATATTAACACTTAGAACACGTTTTTAGCCAAAGGACTCGGGTAGCGAGTCAAATTTCCGGTTCACCGTTCTCCGTAACTGTTATGGGGTAGCCAGGGCGTTACAACTTGGTATCAGAGCAATGCCAAGGTTAGGGTTCCTGTAGACTGGCTGGGTATGTACACACATCACCGAAGACAAGCTCGACTCATGGTTTGGTAACTATCTAAGTGGTTACATGTATAGTTGTTTAAATGTGATATATATGCTTTACCTGTGTGCATGAGGTATTATGTGAGCTTGTGCCCTGAGATATTATATCTTCAGCAAATGTGTACTAATTAGTACTGAGATTGCTGGCGCCTGCTTATTAGCATGGTTGTTTATAAGTGATTATGTGATACATGCTGAGTGTTAAGTGCCATAAACATGTATCTGCTTGTGAATACTGAATGACTGTGGAATGTAATAGTTGTCTGTTGTTCTTGGACCGTGAGGTGGCAAGAGGTTTAGTTATTACTACCTGACTGGCCGTATTGATTATTGTTTCAGTAAGGTATCAGTGACAGAATGAACTCAGGACAGACAGACATGTCAGCTGGCCAGAGTGATCCAGGCCAGAATAATAACAGTCAGGGTCAAGAGAATGACCAATCTCAGGTTCCACAGCCAGCACCTGCAAACTGGCAACAGTTGTTTAACGATTTGCAGGCTACAGTGTTAAAACAGGGAGAGGAGCTTCGTCTCCTAAGACAGCAGCAAGTGCCTGTAGTGGCCAGTGTTGCAGAGGCACCTTCTGTGTCAGTGCCAGTTATTGGGCCACTGCCTGGGGTTGAAAACAGATTGGAACCTCTTTATGAGCGGTTCAGGAAACAGCAACCTCCTGTGTTTGAAGGCAGTGCTGATCCTACCAAAGCTGAACAATGGATGAGCATGCTTACCACTATGCTTGACTTTATGAGGGTAGTTGGTAATGAGAGGGTGGCCTGTGCTGCCTATATGTTTCGGGAAGATGCCCGGATATGGTGGGAAGTGGTTGGCCAGACCAAGGATGTTAATCTCCTGATTTGGGAGGAATTTCAGACCTTGTTCAATGAAAAGTACTACAATGACGCCATTAGAGCGGCGAAGGTTGATGAATTTATGAGGCTACTTCAGGGAAACTTATCAATGACCGAGTATGCCTTAAGGTTTGACCGCTTGGCTAAGTTTGCCAAGGAGTTGGTGCCCACTGATGGGACCAGGAGAGAGCGTTTCTTACAGGGGCTACAGCCCAGGTTAGCCCGAGATGTGCGCATCACCACTCTGGCAGGAGTCACTACTTATGCACAGGCGGTGGAGAAGGCACTTACAGCTGAAACTGCAGAGATTAAGATCTGGTGTGAGAATGCAGCCAGAAGGGATTTCAGGAGGCCAGGTCCTCCATTTGTGGGTTCTGGTAGGGGTGTTGGCCCCAATGATCAGAAGAGGAAGGTTCCTGACACCTTCCCAGTTCCAGGTCCTGACAGGAGACCTCGTGGTGTTACAATAGGTCGTCCTGGGGGCAGTGAATCCTGGAGGTCCTATCCCGAGTGTCCTAGATGCAAGAGGCATCACTTGGGAGAGTGTAAGGCAAGGGCCTGCTTCTCTTGTGGAGCAGTGGGTCATCTGAAAAAGGATTGCCCTAAGGCAAGAAAGGAAGAGCCCAGGAAGGCAGATAGCTCGGCCCCAGCGCGAGTGTTTGCTTTGACTCAAGCAGAAGCTGAGGCTTCGCCCTCAGTTGTTACAGGTCAGCTTCTTAGTGCAGGAACTGTTTATAATGTATTGATTGACTCAGGTGCTGAGCATTCCTTTGTTGCGAGTAGTGTTATTGATAGATTGTGTAGACCTTGTGATTTCTATGCTGTGGGGTTTGGTACTTTGTTACCCACTGGGGAGCTGGTTGTATCCAGGAGGTGGGTCAGATCTTTGCCAGTGGTAGTGGAGGGCAGAGAATTGTCAGTGGATCTTATAGAGTTGGTTATGACTGACTTCGATATGATACTGGGTATGGATTGGTTGGCCAAGTATGGGGCAACCATTGACTGTAGAAGGAAGATGGTCACCTTTGAGCCTGAGGGTGAGGATCCTTTTGTATTTGTTGGTACTGTGCATGGACCCCGTATTCCTATGATTTCTGCATTGAGGGCTAGGGATTTATTGCAAGGGGGTTGCATTGGATTCTTAGCCAGTGTGGTTGATACCACCAAGGTCGTGCCAGTGAGACCAGAGGATACTAGACTTGTGTGTGAGTTTCTGGATGTATTTCCAGAGGATCTACCAGGGTTACCACCACACAGAGAGATTGAGTTCGTTATAGAATTGGCCCCAGGGACGGAGCCAGTGTCTAGAGCACCATACAGAATGGCCCCAGCTGAGTTGAAAGAATTAAAGGTACAGTTGCAAGAGCTGTTGGACTTGGGTTTTATCAGACCTAGCTTTTCACCTTGGGGTGCGCCAGTTCTGTTCGTTAAGAAGAAAGATGGTTCTCTGAGGATGTGTATAGATTATAGAGAACTGAATAAGTTGACAATTAAGAACCGGTATCCTTTGCCAAGAATAGACGATCTGTTTGATCAACTGCAGGGTAAGACGGTATTCTCTAAGATCGACCTTCGTTCTGGTTATCATCAGTTGAGGGTCAAGGAGGGAGACATACCGAAGACCGCTTTTCGCACTAGGTATGGGCATTATGAGTTTTTAGTTATGTCATTTGGATTGACTAATGCCCCTGCTGCTTTCATGGATATGATGAATAGAGTGTTCAAGGATTATTTGGACCAGTTTGTGATCGTCTTCATCGATGATATTCTGGTGTATTCTCAGACTGAGTTAGAGCATGAGCAGCATCTGAGGTTGGTTCTGCAGAGGTTGAGAGAACACAGATTGTTTGCAAAGTTCAAGAAGTGTGAGTTCTGGTTGTCTCAGGTGTCCTTTCTTGGGCACATTGTTAGTAAGGAGGGGATTACAGTAGATCCAGCAAAGATTGAAGCGGTCAGAGATTGGCCAAGGCCAAAGAATGCTTCTGAGGTTAGAAGTTTCCTTGGGTTGGCAGGGTATTACAGACGTTTTGTGGAGGGGTTCTCAAAGATTACTACTTCGTTGACTGAGTTGACACGCAAAGGTCAGAAGTTTGTGTGGTCAGAAAAATGTGAGAACAGCTTCCAGGAGTTGAAACAGAGGTTGATTACAGCTCCAGTTCTAAGTCTTCCTACAGACCAAGAGAAGTTTGTGATATACTGCGATGCTTCTCATCAGGGTTTGGGCTGTGTTTTGATGCAATCAGAGAGAGTTATAGCTTATGCTTCTCGTCAGCTGAAGGAGTACGAGAAGAGGTATCCTACCCATGATTTAGAGTTGGCGGCGGTGGTTTTCGCTTTAAAGATATGGAGGCACTATCTTTATGGAGAGAAGTGTGAGATTTATACAGACCACAAGAGCCTAAAGTATTTCTTTACTCAGAAAGACTTGAACATGAGGCAGAGGCGTTGGCTAGAGTTAGTGAAAGATTACGATTGTGAGATTTTGTATCACCCAGGGAAAGCCAACGTGGTAGCAGATGCTTTAAGCCGGAAGGGTCCGGGACAGATTCATGGTATTAGACTGATAGCCAGAGAGTTAGCTGATGATATGACCAGAGCTGGTATAGAGTTGCTGGTAGGCCAGTTGGCCAATGTTACGCTACAGTCTACGCTGTTAGAGAGGATTAGAGAGGGTCAGTTGAGTGATCCACAGCTGATCAAGATTAGAGAGGATGTTTTGGCTGGAGCATCCAGGGATTATACAGTGTCTGATTTGGGGTTATTGAGATACAAGGGACGGATATGTGTTCCGTTAGACACTGCATTGAGGCGGGAGATTCTGGATGAATCTCATACTACACCTTACTCTTTGCATCCAAGCACCACGAAGATGTACCAGGATGTAAGATCATTGTACTGGTGGCCAGGGATGAAGAGGGATGTAGTAGAGTATGTGGCTAAGTGCTTGACTTGTCAGCAGGTCAAGGCTGAGCATCAGAGGCCGGCAGGGTTATTGCAGCCTCTGGATATCCCAGAGTGGAAGTGGGAAGACATCACAATGGACTTTGTGGTGGGCTTGCCCAGGACTGTTGGTCAGCATGATTCCATTTGGGTGATAGTGGATCGTTATACCAAGTCAGCTCACTTTCTACCAGTGAGGACTACTTATACTGTGGACCAGTATGCAGATCTCTATGTGAGAGAGATCGTGCGCCTCCATGGAGCTCCTAGGTCGATCGTGTCTGATCGGGACCCTACATTCACTTCCAAGTTTTGGAAGAGTTTACAGACAGCCATGGGTACACGACTGAAGTTCAGTACAGCTTATCATCCTCAGACAGATGGGCAATCTGAGAGGACGATCCAGATATTAGAAGACATGCTGCGAGCATGTGTGCTGGACTTTGGTGGATCATGGAGTAAGTATCTGCCTTTGATAGAGTTCTCCTATAATAACAGTTACTAGTCTACCATAGGTGTTGCACCTTATGAGATGCTGTATGGTAGGAAGTGTAGATCTCCCATTCATTGGGATGAGACAGGTGAAAGGAGGTACTTAGGTCCTGAGGCAGTTCAGAGGACCAGTGAGGCTATTGATAAGATTAGAGCTCGGATGCTTACTTCTCAGAGTAGACAGAAGAGCTATGCAGATCCCAAACGCAGGAACGTGGAGTTCCAGGTAGGAGACTATGTCTTCCTTAGGGTCTCGCCATGGAAAGGGGTGAGAAGGTTTGGGAAGAAAGGCAAGCTGAGTCCCAGGTTTGTAGGTCCATTTGAGATCTTGGAGAGGATTGGTCAAGTGGCTTACGGGCTAGCTTTGCCTCCGGCGTTGTCGGCCGTGCATAATGTGTTTCATGTATCCGCTCTTCGGAGGTATGTATTTGATGAGAGACATGTTTTGAGTTATGAGGATCTGGAGCTTGAGCCAGATCTCTCCTTTGAGGAGCAGCCTGTTCAGATACTTGATCAGAAGGATAAAGTACTCAGGAATAAGACAATACCTTTGGTTAAGGTATTGTGGAGGAACAGCAAGGTCGAGGAGGCGACCTGGGAGCTGGAGTCTGATATGCGGAGTCAGTATCCCGAGCTGTTCAGGTAAATTTCGAGGACGAAATTTCTGTAAGGAGGGGATAGTTGTAATGCCCCGGATTCCCTAATGTGGTTTAACGGCTGGATTAGTAGGCCGGGAGGGCCATAATTGCTTAATTATGCTGTTAAACGTGTTTATGAATGTTTATGAGAATTATATTATAATATAATGTTAATTGTATGCATGTCGGTGGTATATGTTGAGACCACATTATGATGTGGGTTTGCTCGAGCTGTTCGACATGAGACGATCGTAGATGATTGATTAGCGGTTTAGTCACAACGGGATTAAGTGTCGGGACTTGGTTTGAGTCTCGGGGTGATTTTGATGATTAGAGCGTTACCGGGAGATAAAGGGTAACGGGATGTGAATTATTGGTGTTTATGATTTTCGAGAATAACGGGAACTTGAGAGCGTTAATTATGATTAACGAGTTAGGAGGAAAGTACCAAAAATGCCCTTGGGAGTCTTTAGAAACCATTAATTGACCTAGGGGTAAAATGGTCATTTCACCCCTAGGATAGATATAACCCTTATTCAGCTGAAAAAGGTGATGGAAAAACAGAGTGTTTTTTAGAGTCCTCCCGTACCTTTTTCTCTTCACTGTTCTTTGTGATTTCTGAACCAACTTTGAGGATTATAGCTTGGGAAGCAAGCCTTGGGAGATTGGGAGTATGTTCCACTAGTGAAGGCCATCATAAGCCAAGCTTTGGGTAAGTTTCTAACCATAGTTTCTCTGGTTTGCTCTGTTTTAGTTTTGTTTTGCAGCTGAAATGTTTAGGGTGAATTCATGGGTTTTGTTGGGAGTTTTGGCTAGGGTTCCCATGCTTGTGATGTTTGGGATGTGTTGGGATGGCTTTTGGGTTCATTTGGCATCAAGAATAGGCTTTGGAAGCTTGGGAATCGAGTTAGAATCGAAGGAGATAAAGAAGGTCGGTTCAGGGGTGTTCTGGGCTGGAGGTAGCACTACAGCGCCCACCCTAGGGCGCTATAGCGCTCCTCAGGGAGGTTTCTGGCACTTGGGCGGTTCTGAGTATAGCGCTGTAGCGCTAGGGGTTGAGCGCTGTAGCGCTACCCTGTTCCTTCCAAACCCCGTTTTGAGTGTTTTTAAGGGTTTTTGACTTGGGGTTTCAATCCTTAAGGCCCGGGATCGATTCTACTCACCGTGTGGGCATGTTTCGAGGTCCCGAGGATGGTGCTTAGGTTAAGACCCTATTATTGTGGATTCTCATTAATGGAGGTTATAATTGGTTGTGATTAGGTAACCGCTAAGGAACTAAAAGACCGATCGTTCTCAGGGGTCGTCTTTATCATACTTCTCGCTCGAACTTGAGGTAAGAAAACAGTGTATGGACACAGTTGCACCCTGTACAGGTATATGACATGCATGGTTTGATATTGAGGCATGTTTTTTGTTATATGTGAACGTGGATTGCATATCAAATGCTAATGATTGCTAATCACCTGTTTAAGACACTGACTAGTCAGGGACCGACTCTAAAGTCGATGATCACGCATTGAATGGCTCTATGGCATTAATGCGGGACCGACCCTAAGGTCGATGAACTTATAAGCGCTTGCCTGGTCTACGACCAGATGACTATAGCCAAGGTATATGACCCCGGTGACCGTTTGTCACGTGGCTAAGGGACGTTGTCCATAGTTTCGACTCTAGAGTCGTGAGGAGGGTTATGTTGGTGACCAGTCACCATGCACCTGTCCTGAACAAACTTATGAATGAAACACTTATCGATTAAGCCCTGGTGACCCTATCGTCACATGGCTAGAAGGAGCGATGCTCATTACTGTGACTTTTGGCTATTGTCACCTATTTGTTGGACTGATAGTCCTGGATGATTATTATGATCGTTGTTGGTATTACATCATGTTCTATTGTGTTTTCTTGCTGGGCCTTGGCTCATGGGTGCTATGTGGTGCAGGTATAGGAAAGGAAAAGCTTGGCCAGCCTTGAGTGGAGAGCTTGGGCGATGTAATGTACATACAGGGCCGCTTGACTGCCACGGTCAAGGAGTTCTCAGAGGGACTAGGGGTTTACCCTATTTTTGCCGCTTAGGCCGGCGGAGTTTGTAAATTGAACTGTAGCGACTCTTTTGTAACTTGAACTACTTGTAAACATTTTAAAAGGCTCATGAGCAGTTTATTTACTTAATGAAATGTACCCTTTCCTTTTACTGGTTTTCCACCTTAACCTGATATTAACACTTAGAACACGTTTTTAGCCAAAGGACTCGGGTAGCGAGTCAAATTTTCAGTTCACCGTTCTCCGTAACTGTTCTGGGGTAGCCAGGGCGTTACAACAGAGCAGTTTTTCTAAGGGTCGGTTGGTGATCTCCTTCACCATTTTCTTCATTTTTTTTCTTGGAGCAAAACACAGAGGGGAGCTAGGTTAGGCTGAGCAACAAGAATTCTGAGCTAAGCTTGAAGGGTTGGCAAGGGATTAGCAAGAACACACCAATACTTAAGGTAAGACTTTGGAGTTTTCAGTTTCTTGTTTGGCTTGTTTAAGCTATGGTGTCTAAGCTGAGTTGATGGGAACTTTAGGGGAATTCAAGCCAAGGAATTGAGGAAGAACAAGCTAAGGAGGTCTAGAGGCTAACTTGAAATCTAATTTCCATCAAAGGTATAAAATTATGAGCTTTAAACTTTGAAGTTTTGATTGTGTTTTGCTGAATTCTGAAGTCTAGGAGCAACTATGGTGAATTTTGGGATTAGGGGTGCATGTGGTTAGGTTTTGTATGATTATGATGCTTGGGATGAGTTAAACATGTTAGTGAGCTTGATTTTGAGTTTGGTGAAAGTTTGGGGAAGTTTTGGTTAAGTTTGGCTCGGGAGAAATTGCAGGAAGAAATTGAGCAGTTTGGCAGTCTGTGACTAGCACTACAGCGCTAGCCTTTGGGCGCTGTAGCGCTAGGCCAAGTTTGCTGAGGGCATTTTGGTTCTGTTTGTAGCGCTGTAGCCCCCTCCAATGAGCGCTATAGTGCTACCCTGTTTTCAGAAAGGGATTTTAGGGTTATTTTCAAGGGTTTTTGATCAAGGGTTCGGGGTTCGATTCCACCATCCCGTTTGGTGGAATTAGGACTTCCCGAGGGCTCGAGATTGGTCCTGAGGCTAGGTTATGGACTTGAGGGTTGGTGATGACTTTGTTCTATGGTTGTGACTAGGTACGCACTAGGGCTCGGGAAGGATCATGCTTGAGGATTTCATTGAACAAAGCTAGCAAATTCAAGGGTAAGAAAACTACACCCGGTTATGTGTTTGTGATGGGACTAAGTGCTCCCGATATCTGTATAATGTCATAGATGGTATTACGCCATGGGACATGTGATATATGGCCTAAGATTGCCGTAATCTATATTTGCGCACAGGGCGCGGATCGGCCATTGGTAGCTGAGGATAGCTTAACATTCACTGAGCTCAGTTTAAGCGGGCCGGAGTCAGTGGGATAAATAGAGGGTGCGGCCTTAGGGCGTTAACCCTAGTTATCATTGTAAATGGATGATTGATATGAAATGATATGTTTAGTATATTGAATACTTGATTATTGTGAATGTTTATATGGATAAGGACATGCTTATATGATATGAGATATTGGATTGTATGTTGGTTGTTTATGCACTGTTGTTGTATTTTCTTGCTGGGCCTTGGCTCACGGGTGCTTCGTGGTGCAGGTAAAGGCAAAGGCAAGTTGGACCAATCCTCAGATGGAGAGCTGCGGGGTTGAATGTTCATAGCCAGCTGTTCGGTCGCCATGGCCGAGGAGTGGATCAGGACAGGGATTGCCTAACTGTCTGTTTTGCCTTAATATGGCTTATTATTGTATTTAAACCTTATGTCTTTTGTAACATTCTTTAATTCAATTATTTTTGGGATACCATGTAAACGAAAATAGTTTACTTATAAGAAATGCAGTTTTTGAGACCAAAATCTTTTAACCCTAGTTCCGCTATAGTTTCAATAACACAATTTTAATTAAATGGCTTGATTAGCAAGTCTAGCACTTTTATAAACACACAGTGTAACGGTCTTGGCTATCCAAGGCGTTACAACAACTATCCCCTCCTTATAGGAATTTCGTCCTCGAAATTTTACCTGAACAGCTCGGGATACTGATCCCACATAGTTGACTCCAACTCCCAAGTCGCCTCCTCGAACTAGCACTTTTATAAACACACAGTGTAACGGTCTAGCTGGAGAGATTATTCTATATCTAATAAATTTTACCTTAAACCTTGGCTGCTCTGATACCAAGTTGTAACGCCCTGCTAATTAGGGTCCATTACCATGTGTGTTTTGAAACCAGTGCTGGACTTACTAACAAGTCATTTGGACTAAACATGTGATTAAGCCACTAAGGTTTGGGTATTAAAAACTTTTGATCATCTCATAAACATTTCCATTAAGTTAAAAACAAGTTCATTACTTGGGATCCCAAAAACTTCAGTTTAAAAGCTAATTACAATACTCATATTACACAATAAGCCGACCTAGGCGGCAAAAGCTGGGTTTAACCCTAGTTCCTCTGAGCATCTCGGCCGTGGTGGTCGAGCGGACTGCATATGTACATACCACTGCTAATGCCCTCCGACTCATGGCTGGTTGAGCTTCTCCTTACCTTTACCTGCACCACAAAGCACCTGTGAGCTAGAAGACTCAGCAAGAAAACATAATCCACAGCTCACTGAATAAAACAACTATCAATCAGTAATAACTGAAACTATTACATTCATCAAACCCAATTGGAGACCATAGAGTCACACAAGTGCATGTTGCACAGTAAGTTTCCTGAACCTTTATTTATGTTTCTTCATTCTTGTTGTTTTGTAGCATTATATTCGTAGTTATTAGAGCTGGGCCACCATTTAGGATGGTTTGGTGCGTAGTAGGTCTGTAGAATCAAGGGTTTAGGTCGTCTCAGATCGTCTCAGGTCTAGGTCGTCCCGGAACAAACGGTAATAGGCTGACTTGGGAAAAACTGAGAAAAAACTTCTTCTTGTTAGTTCTCGATGAAGATTCTGGGGATGTTCAGTGATCCCAGATCTGGTCCGGAGGGGACTCCTCCAAGCAGTTCTTAGGAGAGCCCCCGAACCTTAACCAACCTTTTTGGGTTTTGGTGCCAACTACTTGGTTGTTTACTTCTTCTTTTTTTTGTTCCCAGATCACCGACCATGAGCCTCGGCGTTACTCTCCACCCGGAAGAATATGTCCAGTCAGCCCCCATCATCCTAGAAGGACGCAAACCTCCCAGTGGCAACACATGGGAGATGGACAAGGAGAGAAACGACTTCCGGAACTACCGGATGATGGATGCTTTGAAGAAGCACCTAGGAGTGGAATCGACTCCCAAACTCTTCTATAACCGTCTGGCCAGGAAGGAGGAGAAGGTCCATACCAGCGTGGGCGAGTTTGGGGCCTGGAGCATGGGCCACATTAGGCTGGGTATTTGATAGGGCAAATCCTTAGGTTGGTCTTGAGGGAGAGATTGATTGGGCAATGGCTCCCCATTACCTTACTGTTCTTGGTGAGCAGGATTGAATGTAGTATGTCTCGTGTTCACCATTGTTGCAAATATTCAATATCTTTTTTTTTTCAAGAACTTTCTTCAGCTCTCAATAAAAGCATCAAAATATTTATTGAGTTTTTTTTAAAACTAGAATTATGAAAGATTTAGAGAGCTAAGAGAAAATATTTAAAGATAATCACACAAGGGATTTTACGTGGTTGAGGCATTAAAGAGCCTTAGTCCACGAGTCTGTTGTATTAGAGCTTTAAGGAGCCTTAGTAATGGAGTTTTCTCTGAGTTTGAGTAAAGTGTATACTTATAGGAGAAAAAAAATCGGATCCTTTCTACAGTGCATAGCTGGCCCTATTTATAGGTAGTTGGATGCACTGGATTTGGGTCAGACTAATCCGGGCCCAATACAAATGTAACTAGCATTTGCTCACTAACCGAGGCTTAATGGAAAGGGTTCTATCAAATAAAATACACTAATCAGGGTCCATTACGCCGGCTCGAGCATAACCACGTTGTACGACTGACAACAGTACGCAGCTTCAATCTGGTTCGCGTGTGCTTCTAAGGAGATCCGGGGGACAGGACCCGTCAGAGTAGTGGCAGTACTGTTCTAAATAACGACGTACATTCCGTATGTAACCTCTTCTGCAGGTTAGTTGAGGAAACAAAACTCCGTGTTTCTCGGGGTGATGTCAGTGTCAAGGACAATTTATCATACCTAACTCGGGTGCCCAGTCCGGGTTCATTCATCAACGTCCCGGTCCATTTACCAGAACCCTAGTTCGTTTACCAGAGCCCGAGTTCATCCACTATCGTCCCGGTCTATTCTTAGACTTGGAAACATCCTCCTTATTCGCACCCCAGACGACACCTTATACTAGGTCTGGGAAGACGAAACGAGCCAAATTCATGGTCCCGGCTTCTTCGGCGCGGGGATGTCCAATGGATAATGTTGTGCTTACTGATATTTGGGCCACCAGAATTCACTCATTCCCGGTCCATTGGGCTCAATCTGGATCTTGGATCCCTTCAGGATAGCCCATGGACTTAGTGTACCGTGCCACATGTGTGGGGAGGAAACGGAGATAACATTTTTAATAGTGTGCAAAAGTATGACTTTTTTCAAAAAAAAATTAATCTATGGCTTCTTTTTAAGAATTAAAACGTGTGTGGGTTTATTTTCCCATATTTTTGTATAAAAGTTGGTTTATGCCATAGTTTTACTCTTAATCAAGTTTTATTAATCTAGAAAGGTATGTTTGTAATTGATTATTATTTTTTTAGCTTATTTGTTTTTTTATATTATTTTTATATTGCTAACGTTATATTAAATTTTTCTTTTGTTGTTTTTTCATTTTTTGTGTAATATGAATTGTGTTTTAATTTTTTATTATTATTATAAGCATTTTTTTCCCTTTTTTGTAGATTGTACATTTCTTTTTTCAAATTATGGGTAAGGTAACTAGTTACTTAATTGCTTTTTCGACAGTTATGTAAAAAAAATCCTAGAGCTAGGTTAAATAACATGTACCATGAGGGGTAACTGGTTATCCTGAGAGGAGTAACTTTCTGCCATAAGAGGGGTGATGGGTTACTCATATTAAATATGAAAAGAAACATCAAATTTGAAGGAAAAAGAGGAAGAACACTTCATTAAAAAATGAAGAAGAAGTAACTATGATTTTAGCAACATAGGTAACTAGTTACCATAAAGAACCCAGAAATATACACACACATTAGAACGTGAAGGTAACCAGTTACTCCCATAAATATATACACAAAGAACGTGAAGGTAACCAGTTACCCCCATTAATATACACACAAAGAACGGAAAGGTAACCAGTTACCACAGATCTGAAGATAGAAAAAAAAAATTCAAATTCACCCCCTTTCCCTTCTCTCTCATCTTCTTCATATAATTTTTTTTTCTAGATTTGGATGTTCTCATCAAGGTAACTGGTTACTCATTCACGTTTTAATATTTTTATTAGTTTTCTTTCCAAATTTTGGAGTTCCTATAAGGGTTAGAGTAAAAAGAAAATGTTGAAAAAATTGATTTGAATTTTTTTACATATAGTGGAAAAAACTATAAAAAAAAGTTACAATAGTAAAAGATAATAAATAAATAAATAGTAAAATAATTATGTAATGTTAAAATATATATGTGAAAAAAAGGAAAAAAAAATGGATTGAGAAAATAATAAGTACAAAAAATGAAGAAAAAAGAATAAAAAAAAACTTAGGAAAGAAAACTAAAAAAATATGAAATAAAAAAACAAAATAAAAAAAATGATGAAGGAAAAAAAAACAAATAAATGACTAAAAATGAAAATAAGAAAAATAATGAAAAAAATTGAAAGAAAAAAAATATGAATGATACAAATGGAAAAAAAAAAAAAGAAGAAATGGAAGAAGAAAAAAAGAAAGAAAAAAAAAATGCTCATATGTGTGAAAAAAAGAAAAAAAAATGGAAGGAGAAAATAAAAAATACGAAAATGAAGAAAAAATAGAAGGAAAAAAGAAAACTGAAAAAATATGAAAAAAAAACAAAACAATACAAATGAAAGAAAAAAATAGATAAATAAATAAAAATGAAAAGAAGAAGAAGAAGAAGAATGAAAAATGGAAAATGAAAAGAAAAAAAAAAGATGAAGGAAAAAATTGGTAGAAAAAAAAAGGGGGAAGAATAGAAGAAAAATAAGTAAGGAATAAAAAATAATTAGAGAAAACATAATTATGAAGAAAAAAGAAAAAATAATTGAAAAAATGAAGGAAAAATAAATTTACCTTCAAAATCAAAGAAAATATAACTATGATAAAAAAAAAGAGGTATTTCCATATTTTAGTTAGCTACTAATTGCGTTTCTCATACTTTAATTTTTTCTTTAATAAATTTTCTCAAACAAATTAAAAAATATATAATTCTCATATACATTGATGGTATACAAGTCATATTTTTTTTAAAATATCCTTTTTCTTGACCCCATCATTGTCCCATTGTCCCACAATGCCAAGAATGCTATTTTTTCCCCAACTTTTCTACATATTTTACCACAAAATTTACCTTTACATGTCATATTTTCTTCACTTAAAATTTAATACTTACATTTTGCTATAAATAGGTAGTTTCAAGACCATTTATGAGGTGCTTAATTTTTTGGGTTACTATCTTATTTTCTACACTTTCTCTCTTTCTTTTGGAAGACCATTTTGTGCCAAGTATGTATTTATTTTGTAATATGTTTTGGATTCTAGTCATATGCTTCTAATCTTTTGCATAAGATTATTAAGATCATGGTGAAGCAACTTGTAACTAGATAGTATTTATTGTTGTATGTTGATTTCCCTTGTAATGCATCAAAGTTTATGAATTTTTTCTTCTTCATATATGTCTTTCCTCTTTAATATCTTGTATTTTGAACGATTAGATAATATTACACTTTATTCTTCATTTTGCAAAACATAATATTCTTTTATTAAGATTTGTCATTAAATTGTACACATCCAATGTTTAGAACAAAAATATTATATTTTGCCTTATAAATAATGTTATTTGATTTTTTTTTTGTTTCATTAGGTTGATTCACATTAAATACTTTGAAATTATATTTTTGAAAAGTGAAGACAAATCCTATCTTTTTTAGAAATAATTTGTGCTTAAATTATAAATCTATTTGGAACATGATAGTTTGATTTCTTTTAACTATCATTAAAACTTGGGAAAAAATATACTAATAAATATTATTAAACTTACATTTTGTGGATTCTAGTATCTTAATAATCTTTCTTTTACAACTTATTTATAAATTATAATTTATTTATTTTTCTTGTCTTAAATATCTTTATTTTATTTTCTTGACACAAAAGCTTATCAACATCTTGGAGCTAGGTTAGAGTTTATTCACTTTGATTTTAATAGTTTTCTTTTTTATTTTAGATAACTCATTTGGGTTCGACATCCTTACTTACACGAATTCTATATTATATATATGATTCGTATGCTTGCGATTTACATATTTAAAACGTACAAATTTTTGGTCCAATAGTAGCTCCTGTAAGAGCACTCCCAATAGCTCATCTAAAAAAGATAATTCTCTATAATTATAGAGAAATTTGTTAAAATTGTCATCTAATAGTTCTTTTAAATTAATTTTCTAAAATGAAGTTTATTTATATTCTTCTCTACATTTATAGATTTTTAAGAGTGCCTATAAACATTTTTTCTATTATTTTATTCACTTTTTTTCTTTCTCTTTCCAAATTTATTAGTTTTTATTATTATTTTAATTAATAAAAATATTTAATGATATAATATTTAAATGATGTAAAAAAATATATAAAGAAGCTGATATATGACGTACTGTAAAATAAAAAAAGTAGGGGTTTTAGTAGTATATTTTGAAGAATAGAGAAGAGAAGTTGTTGTGAGTGCTCGAGTGCTCCTACACTATAATTTACAATCTTTAGAGATCATAATATGATCCAACAAAACCTCAAGGGGTGGCTCAGTTGGTTAGGGCGAACTTGAGGATCTTACCCATTCCAGGTTCGATTCCCCACAGAGCCAATTAACCTCTTGGGGCCACTGGGGCGATCTCTGGCTGAAGTAACTCTATGGTAGTCCAAAGGGCTGTTACAGTTACTCAAGTGGTAATTACCGCTTGGCACCAGGGCCTCGAGGGATTAGTGGGGGTGGGGCCCCTGATACCCTCGGTTACCAAAAAAAAATATGATCCAACAATATTCATATAAGTGGAATGGGTAATAGGGCATAAATTTCTCATTTAAAAAATTTCAAAACGGATGGTAGTGGAACACACTCATATTATTTATTATTTATGTATTACAATTAATATATATTTAGTTTACAAATTATAATCATCTTATATGTGTTGAATTCGAAATAATTTAATGAAATAATAGAAATAATTTAAGTACTATTTTGATTTATATTGATTTAACCAATTATTATTGTAATTTGAAAATGATATTACGAAGAAGATAGTTCTAGGGAATACTTGTTGAAAAAAGCTATGATGGTTAGTGCTTATATCGGTAAATGCTCTTTTCACAATTCCACAAAATAATAGGATTTAATTTTTTTTTAAATAAATCAAAAAAGTTACTTATTTAATGAAATAACTTAGTATTTAGAGATAAAGTGAAGATTAGACGACTTATTCTTATTAGTCCATATCATCCATGTATGAAATAAATTTATTTCGCACTCTTTAAATTACTTTTTACCCCTTTTATGCGATGAAGCATTTTATTATAGAAGCTACAATAGCATAGGATGTGTTTCATATTAAAATCAAATACAATACCTCATCTTCCTTTATTTTTGCCCGTTCATGAATAAAATGATGTGTTTCATATTAAAATCAAATACACATTATATAATTTTTTAGCTCAAGAATTAGATCTTACAATATGCATTATTTTTTATTTAATAAAATTTATTGTACTAATTTTAAACAAGACGGGACAAAGAAACAATATCTCCATGAGTTTTCCTAGATGACTACCAACTAAAAATTTAATAATTTTGATGGAGAGATAACAGAAAAAATGAATGAACATAGAGAGGGTGTTTCAAAAACTCACTTTGCCTTGTTAGTTACCATCTCTAATAATCGTAGAAATATTTTATGATTTTAAAATCCTAAGTCGACAACTTGTATTTATTAATTATTTACATATATTAGTTAATTTGAAATGTTCACTTTCACGAATTAAAAATGATAAATTACCATTGGACATAATAAGTTCATTTTGTTGTTGTGATTCACCACTAAGTTAATAAAAACTGAAAAAGGAAAAATACATATTTATGGTAAATTAGTTAATTTAATGAAAACCATTGAATTATGGGATTTGTATTTCTTTGGTTCTCAAATTATGATGAATAGTACCAATGGAATGGAATGGAAGGAAACAAAAACCTCAACAGGTCTTAAACGTCGTTTTGATTTGAATAATTATAATTTAAACTTCGAGGGAAGAACTACAATAATTGAAATTGGAATTGGAATTATTATGTCGTTTGTATCAAACATGTTGCATGTCCAGAAGAAAAAAAACGACATTGTCTTCAAAATCTCTCTCCCTCTCTTCGTCAAAAAATAAATACAAATATTTTGGAAAAGATCATATCGTGTGATATTTAAAACATGAACGACATGAATTGTATCATGCATATAAACGACTGTTCATAAAAAAAAAAAAAAAAACAATTTACTCATTAATAGAAGAGAAAACGACATGTAGTATTGTGTTTGCTTAAACAAAAAATGTCGTTTGGAGACCATGTAGCTCATCATTGTATGACTTTCTTCTTTTTACTCGAACGGTTAGACTAGACTATTTTCATTAGAAGAATAAGCGAATTATCATTGAATAATTATAACTTTCGATGTCATGTCTTTTGTTTTATAACATGTAATCTAGAGGGCTGAAAATTGATTAATATTTATTTTTAGACACTAAACAAAAAATGAGAATAATATGCTCTATCTAGTATAAGCTGTAGTGATAATAATAGCTCATATAAACTAATAGCAATAGCTCAAATGAACAAAAAAAAGTTGGAGCAATTCAATATATTTTGTATCAAAAATTATAACATGAAATTGTTAAGTAACAAATACTATTATAGTATTACTAACCGAATAAACTGAACTCCAAAACTTCCAAGGCATTGTAAAATTTAGAATATCTGCGAACTTGGTAGTAAATAAGGATTTTATTATTCTTTTATTTTGTAGTGGTTTTACTAATATCAAAAGAAAAAGATCTGGTTATATGTGTAAGAAGACCATATGCTTTGCCCCGTACTAACTTGCAGTCACCCACCCAACTACTTAAGCTAGCACTAGTAGCAGCAAGGACTATGCTGCTTAGATGTGAACCCAATACGAATTCCGAGTAGATTATTCGCATACGAATGTCAAGCTATAGAAAGCCTCCTATTGAGCTAATGCTTTCCATGAGTCTTTTAAGTGTGGTTTCAGGGTTCAAAATATCAAATCTCTATGCAACAATTTATAACAGAGCCAATTACAGAAAAGCATTAAATGAAGTTCTGAAACACTGAAGTCCTACAGTTGGTATCAAGAGAAATCTAAAAATATGAGCAAAAAATACAGAAATACACTACTAACCAAGACCTGTCCCTGCATCCTTGCGAGGTGCGTCAGCCTTAATGCGAGGTGGCCTCACAATCCGATCAATTAGCCCGTATTCAAGGGCCTCCTGAGCATTAAACCGCCTCATTCGACTTAGATCTTTGCTAATCTGCACAGCATAAAGATAACAAATGATGTCTACAGACAGAGGCCCTAATGATAAAAATAATATTCTAATATAAAAACAATGCCTAAAACTAACCTTGTCAGCTGGCTGCCCTGTTTTCTCAGCCAATTCATTAAAAAGATAATCTCTGATTCTTAGAAGCTCTTTTGCTTCATTCTGAATGTCATCAGCCTGTCATAACACGTTGATGAACACCAGAAGGACAAAAATCAACAAATATAAAAAGGTTTCCATGGCAGCTTTGACAGTATGAACACAAAGAGAAATACCTGACCACGTGCAGCTCCAGCAGGAGATTGTAATGCAATTCTTGCTAGAGGCATTGCATATCGGTTGCCCTTAACAAGGAGGAAGAAAAAGATGGAGTACAAAACATAATCAATATAAGATTTGAAAACTCATCCAACTATGCATGAATGGACTGAGGCTAGTAAACTACATATGTAAAATGAAAGCCTACTATAAGATGGAAGTGGTACTGCCACCCCAGTCAATTAAGCTCCAATGGGGATCAAAAAAGGAAAGATGAAAAAGCTGTCCTAATCTGTAGCCTTCTGATTTGACTCCCATATCCCATGAATCAAAATTCAATTAGTCCAACCCATAAATTTTCGGTTCCCTCAGTATGCAAAAATTAAGGCCTTATAGAGCTCTATCAATGACAATATCCCCAGTTCATGCATGTTGAAAAATCAATAAAACTAACTTAAAAGGACAATGTATTACCTTTTCTCCAGCTGCAAGAAGAAATGCTGCTAGATTGTAAGCGTATCCCACACAATGGGTGCAAACGGGACTCTTTAAGCTTTGCATGGTGTCATAAATAGACAAGCTTGGAGTAAGCTATAAATAAAAAAAGTACACAGCATTAGCATAAAAATAAAATCAGATGAAAATATTTATCAAAGAAAAGGTAGATATATTTTGTTTCAGTAGAACGTTTTTACAAGGAACTCACATCTCCACCAGGACCATTAATGTACATGTAGAGCTTTTTATTATCAACGCTGTCAAGGTAAAGCATCGTGGCAAGAATTTGGTTACTGAACTCTTCATCTATATTTTGTCCAATGAAGATGACACGTTCTCTATACTGTATTTCCAGAAAGATTATGGACCAAATTAACATCCACACAGAGATATTCTCTGAAACAACTTATTCCGCAGAAGAAAGGAGGCATCGAGACCCTTTAAATTCATTTATTACAGCAGCAAAAAGATTAAGTCCAGGGAAAATGGCGGATATATCAAAATGAACAAAAAGAAATAACCAACACAAACACTTTCAGATAAAAAATAGATAGAGAATCATAACTGAAACAGATGAAGCATATACTTGAGGTTGTTACTGATCCTTCAATTTGTAATTTTTGAGATAATAAATGTACTTTACATTTATCCTTTTTAATAGGATAAGACATTTGCCCTTTTATCGTTCATAGCATCGAAGTGACAAACTTACCAGGGCATTCCACAAGTCAACCCATTGCCAAGTACCTTCACCAGGAGTCCTATAGGGCACCCTTGGAGTTCCAATAGGCATCATTCCAATTTGTGCTCTTGTTGGTTTATGATTACTGGTCCTAAAAGCATAAGTAGTATGGATCATCGCTGAATCAACCAATTTAGAATTTAAAATAGTCCTCAAAGTAAAGTTTTTCCGCACAAAGAGATAACATGTTATAACAATTTCATTGCAATAAACTGAGTATAGCCACTAGCTGCTTCTGCATATAAACTCAAATTAATTCGAAGAGTACAATGGTTGAAGGATAATGTGAAGCAGCTAATCAGAAGGTATATAATAACAACAAGAATGATAATGAACTCATCTTTGCATTCAAATTACTCCAAGACTTCATCAAATGTTATAGTTCAAAAAATTCTAAAGCTTTCTGAAATAAGTCTACAAGACCCACATGTCGAATATGCTAAATTTTAGCACCACGCCACCGAATTGCCAATAATAAAAATATGTAGCGAAAGTACACAAATCTATATACCAAATTACCTAGGCTGAAGACTCTTGTGAACTTTTCCATAGAATTCAGCAGTCAAGTTGGGTTTTCCAGCTCCAAAAGTGCCTTAAAAAAACAAAATTAGACCCCAAATTTTTACTTATACAAGTTTAATAAGATTACGAAGAGCAAAGCAATGCGCATACATGAAGATTGAAGCTTTAACCCCGAATAAAGCTTTGTTCCACAACTGCCATAAACAAACAAAAGAATGAAAAAGACTCAATTTTGAAGAAATCCCAGTAAGGAAAAATGAAAAAGATAGAAACCCCATGAAAGATAAAGAGAAAGAACCTTGGAGGCGGTTGAGCGAGTCTAGCTTGTGGATGAATAGTTGTCTGGAAAGAGACCGCCATTTCGATAGAGAGAGAAGGGGGTCACCCCCAATTGAGATTGAAGATGAGGTCGGAGAAGAGAGCTCTCAGTCTCGGAGCAGAGACGGAGGAATGGGATAGAATGGAAGCGGCACTACGTTTAGTGCTAGTCTGGGCTGTTACGGTTTGGGATTTGATAGAAAGATCAAAGGCATATTATCACCAATCTTTTGCTTAAGCTATCAATATCAATATATAATTGTTATTTAACAAAACAAAAATAATTAATAATAGTTTTTTTAAAGAATTAATAATAAATTGTGTATTTTTTTAGTAGACTGTCATGTCCAATTAATTATTTGAAAAAAAGAGCGATGAAAAAAATTAATTAGGTGAAAAAATATACCTTTTTTATTTTTTATTTTTTTATATAATTCTTTACAAAACTAATTTTCTTTCCAAAATTTCACTAGACTGCTGGGTAAGCTATTGTGAAAAGAAAAAGGAATTTTTTACCAATACGTGTGACTCTAAGTTTTTTTTGCTGGTTGGTTTATCAAGAAAAACATGTGTCAAAAAAACTGCAACTAGGTTTAATCTATGGTTACGTATTATCACTAAATAAGTGGATAAAAATTTAAGTGGGTTAAACAAATATATATATTAATGAAAATGGTTTTTTACTAAACATTGGGTTAGTTCTCACTAACACATTAACGAGTAATACATATAAAGATTATACATAAGTATAAATAACATAAAAATATCAAAATATATTTTCTTCCTTTCAATTTTAATTCAAATACTAAATAAAAGAAATAATGTAATTTTCTTTCCTCTCTTTCTAGCAAACAAGTGGATGGGAAAATATATTTCTTTAACTTTTTCTATCTACTTTATTTTTTTCCTCTATCTTATTTTCTTTTCTCTCTATCAAATATAGGCTTATAAAAATGTCTGTTTCATTCGGCATCTTATGACATTTTTTTTGTTTATCAAATATCTATATTTCATATTATTCTGTAACAATTTTAAACATTAATACTTTTAAATTTTACAACATTTGATTTTGAGGCTGAGTTTTTTTATAAAAAAAAAATTCATAAGTTGGGAAACGATAAATGTGGTGTTACTATGATAGAACTATCACCATATTTGTTTATTTATTTTTTTATTGGGTCTCTCAAATAAAAATGAATCTTGTAGGATTCCAAAAAAAACATGAGATAGTTAGGATGATAGCAAATAGCAAGACATTATAGTTAGGATAATATAAAGACATGAGAAGTTGAGATTAATTTTTTTGAATTTAGTTGGCTCTCACAAATAAAAAATACAATTATTTCAATACCGTATTTGATAAAAATGATTTTTGTCCATTCAATGTGGGACATTTGGCTCCTTGTCCAGTCCCCCTCCCTATTAGCCAATAGAAGGGATAACTTTAAATGTGTAATCAAATCAAAGAGTAGTAAACTTAAAACAGAAATAGAGAAGTTGGTTTTAGTTCTTGATAATGGATATATGAACATGGGATTTTGTTAAAAAAAATAAAAAAATAATATTATAAAACTAATCTAACAACTTAATAATCATTTTAGTTTGGTATAACTTAAACTTATCATAAAATTTGAGATATTCATCCTATCCAATCTCCCATTTCATATATGTCAATATATTTTTTTTTTATATAATAAGTGTGTAGATAATGATAATTTTTTGTTTTAACGGTTTTTTTTATTTTTTTAATGTTAACTTTAACGAAATATTCTTATATTTAATAGAATATTCTTATATTTAACGGTAGTTTCTAAATACTTAAATTAAATAAAATAAATAATTAAAAAATTAAAATAAGATATTTTTGAGATATTTTATAATAATAATTATTAAAAAATAATTAATAATTAAACAAATAAAAAATAAGATATTTTACAATAATAAATAATTAAATAAATTAAAATATGATATTTTTGAAATGTTTTACAATAATAATTATTTAAAAATAATAAAATCATATGTTTTATAACTTAAATAAACATTTAATTAAATTTAAACTCACTTATTATATTAATATCATATTAAACATATAATATAATCTACTGTGAATTAGCAACAAATTTTTTTAAAAAAAAAACTAGCAAGAAACTTAAATTTAAAATTCGCGTATAATATTTAATATTACATTAAACATATAATATATAATTTATTGTTATCACTCCCAAATTCATAAACTAGAACAAACATAAACTTAAACAAAAATAAATAAATTATTTAATTAAAATAGGATTTTTATTTCAAAATTTATATGACATTAATATTTTAATGAAAATAATTAATAAATTCTATAAATAAAACTAAGCAAATGTGCATATTGCACGTTGCTGGTATCTAGTATATATGCACGTTGCACGTTTGCTTAGTTTTTATTTTTATAATTTATTAATTATTTTTATGAAATTTATATTAATGTCATATAAATTTTGAAATAAATATCCTATTTTAATTAAATAATTTATATATTTTTGTTTAAATTTATGTTTGTTATAGTTTTTGAATTTGGGAGTAACAACAAAAGATTATATATTATATGTTTAATGTAATATTAAATATTATACGTGGATTTTAAATTTAAGTTTCTTGCTAGTTTTTTTTAAAAAATAATTTGTTGCTAATTCACAATAGATTATATTATATGTTTATTATGATTTTATTCTAATAAACGAGTTTAAGTTTAATTAAATTTTATTTAAGTTATAAAACATATGATTTTATTATTTTTAAATAATTATCATTGTAAAATATCTCAAAAATATCATATTTTAATTTGTTTAATTATTTATTATTTTTAAATAATTATCACTGTAAAATATCTAAAAAATATCATATTTTAATTTTTTTAATTTTATTTCATTTAAGTTTAAGGGTTTACAAACTACAGTTAATTATAAGAATATTATATTAAATATAAGAATATTCCATTAAAATTAACATTAAAAAAATAAAAAACCGTTAAAACAAAAAATTTCCATTATCTACACACTTATTATATATTGTTGACGCCGTTTTTCGCCAACAGTGAAAGGAGAGCACGTAAACAATAACTGATAATGGCCAATTAAAATATCACAATACAAACACACGATTTTTACGTAGTTCAGCAGTTAAATCTGCCTAGTCCACGAGTCTCTGTTATTAAACTCAAGATTATCTCTGAAAATTCTTAAGCATGAATTCTTCAGAGTTTTCTCTCAAGGTTCAGAATTTCGGTCCATTACAATGGCGCATGACCTCTCTATTTATAGAGAAGGCTGCGGAATACTATCCCACATATTTTGGGTAGTTACTCTTTTTGTGTAAATAAAATAAATGGCCTTAAATGCCTATAATCAAATATAAAAGGAAACGTCCCCTGAAGACCAGGGGACGTATAACTAACCAAATAATATCCCACGATTCTAGGGGATTTACAGTAATAAATGAGGATTACATCTCGTATGGACAACACTTATAGATATTCAAGGTTTTTATCATATATCTCCAAGGCCTTAGCTTCCCAGGTTTCTCGTCAGCTTTCGAGCTAGAGACATCTCCCGAGGTCACATGACTTTCGAGATCGTATGTGCGTCGAGCTCGGGACCCCTGATCCGAGGTCATCCCTGAGGATGGATGCGTCTCCGGAGCTACCTTTCGAGATCATGAACACCTCGAGGTCACCATATTCGAGGTCGTCTATGTCTTGCAGGCTCGATATTTAGTCCTGGAGCATACTCTAAACCTTACGAGTCCAATTGTTTGTGAATCCAACTTTCGAGGTCACACTTAACATGGCTCGAAAACTGGGTACAACATATATATATATACTAGTGATGAAGCTCATGCAAGGTATGGGCTGCAATTACAATAAAATATTATTTTATATGAAAAATAATATAAACATAAATATAATAATCAAAATAGTAAAATTTAATTTATATTAGAAGTTATACATAATTTTTTCTATCAAAAAAATAATTTACATTAAACAATATATGCAACATTAATAAAGAGGAAAAGAATAGTTTTCAAGAAGTAAAAGGACTAAAATAATTAAAATATATAAATAATAATTATAAATTTTTTACTTTTATTCCAGACCAAATTTATAGCTAAAATTATTATTATTTTTATGTTATCACTAAATGTTTGTAGCTAAAGTAATAGTCCAAAAAAAATTACAACTTCCTAAAACTAAATGTGTTTTTATGTTATAAGTTGTGACTTAACTCTGACAACTTATGTATATATTATTTTTTGACATTTAGTCATTAAAAATTTATGTTGTGCCTAAAAAAAATGTTACTAAAAAGTAACTTTTTTTTTGGCAGTGGACTAAAATTTTAAGACAAATAAAGTTCTTAATAATTGTTAGTAATATCAAAGCTCTTAAAAAAGAAAAAGACTACAATATATTGTTGATCTAATTAATTCACGTTATTGTTATTTTATTTTTGCTAACTTAGTTTACTTATTTTGTTTTCAATATTATAAATAAGTAGGACTTCCTATGCTATTATTATTATTATTATTATTATTATTATTATTATTATTATTAATTAAGAAAATGCTACAAATATCCAAGCAAAATTTGGAGTATTTTTAAGGCAGTTGTGGCGATGCTAAGAGAGTTGGTACATTACAATTAATCATTTTATGAAACAATAATGAGGAAGTTACATTTTATATGAGATTTTTAATACAGTGTGCAAAAATAAAGTATTTTTAAAATAAAATAAAAAGTTAATTTATGACTTTTTTTAAGAAATTTCACTTTTATAAGTTTATTTCCCATATTTTTGTATAAAAGATGGTTTATGTCATAACTTTATTCTTAATCAAGTTTTATTAATTTGGAAGAGTATGTTTGTAATTTGATTATTATTTTTTTAGCTTATTTTTTTATATTATTAGTTTTATATTAAATTTTTCTATAGTTGTTTTGCAAATATAATTTTTTTTAATATGAATTATGTTTATTATTTTTTTTATTTATTATAAACATTTTTTTTTTAGATTGGACATTTCTTTTTTCAAATCCTATGTAAGATAATCAATTACTTGATTGATTTTTGACAATTATGTAAAAAAAAAAATCCTAGAGCTAAGTTAAATAACATGTACTAGGAGGAGTACCCAGTTACCCTGAGATGAGTAATCTTCTGCCATAAGAGAGGTAACTAGTATAAGAGAAGTAGCAGGTTACTCATATTAAATATGAAAAGAAACATTAAATTTGAATGAAAAAGATGAATAATACTTCATTAAAAAAATGAAGAATAAGTAATCATGATTTTAGTAACATAGGTAACCAGTTACCATAAAGAACCTAGAAATATACACACATCAGAATATAATGTAACTAATTACCCCCAGAAATATACACACAAAGAACGGGTTTGTATGGCTGGGGTTTGGACTCTAGTTTCAGCAGATGAGTTGTTGCTATGTTAATTACCATAGTACCCACTTTTTTGCTGATGTGTTTTTATTTAATTTTGAGTTCCTACATGTGATTAGTTTTCCCATAAATTAAGTTTTTGTTAATTAAATTTTTTTATACAAATTAAGGAAAGGTTAATTCCTATATTTTTGCAAAATAATAGCTAAAAAGCTATATTTATGAAAAATTCCCACCAATAATTCTTGAGTGTATTCAACATAAATATAGCAATTTTTTTTCTAACGATTATACAAAGAAGAATAAATATGAAAATATAAATTACTTTTGAAGTTAAAAAATTCAAAAAACTCCTTATACACTGACGACTTGCATGAAATATTCTATTAATATAAAGCTATAAATTTATACCAATAAAATAAGATTTTGCATGTGGTTTAATTAATAGAATATATCATTTTGGTCCTTGGTTTTTATAAATGCTTAAATTAATCTTTGTTGATGCGGTTTTTGCTAACAGTGAATTATGAAAATAGTTGGGATGGATTAGTGCTTAATGGTAAACCGTAATAAGAAAATGAAACTTAGAAACACTAGAAACGAAATATCAAGAACACTCGTCCCTTTTTACGTGATTCAGATGTTAAAATCCCTTTAGTCCACGAGTTTGTATTATTACTGTATATCTCTCTATATTTTGACAGAGATTTTGCATTACAGAAAAAAAAAAAAAAAAAAAACAAAAAACCCCTTCCCTCTATCCAAGGTCTTAGCATTTATAGAGAAAATCCCTGGATGGCCATTGGGGTCATCACGTGAATCCAAATCCGTCATGTGACCTGTCTCACACTAATGATGAATATTAAAATTTATATTAAGGTATGGTCTAATCATTAGGTAAAACTGATCATGGGCCATCAGGGATAAACGGACATGTGATGTCTGATCATGCACGATTATATTACGTGTCCGGGAATTCAGGGATAAACAAACATGTGATGTCTGATCACGCACGCTTATATAACGTATCCAGGTTTATAAAGATCCAGGGAAATGGTAGATCTTTAGTGTCCCTTGAGCTGAGTGTAGCGTCAGCTTGTGTCTCGGATGCTATGCTTCATAAGTGTTTCCAGCTCGTGCCTATTGCTTTGTATTCATCAGCTCGTACTATTTACCTGGGGAATCGCGCTGTCTTTACAGAGGAAATATGAACTTTTGGATCATCTATTATAGTTCTTGGCTAGCCAGCTGTATCCGAGCTGTCTAAAAGACTCGTGCTGAATTTCAGGAAGTACATTTGCCCCCCAAGTTCCTGCTCGTGTTCTATGATGTCATTTTCTGACTTACACGGCGGGGACTTTTAAACTTCTGTCGCAATTATCCAGGTTTGCCCATTACTTGAGTACTGGACACGTGGAACGCCGCGATTGGCGTCTGTTCGGGTTTCGAGGATTGCATTAATGGCCTGGCCAACCTTTTGCCACCGTTTCGTCTTTCGAAACACTATCCTCGGATCTTGTACTAGTTTGATCGAACGGTCCACATCATTTTATGCCTTTTACGTATAAATAATGTTGGCAATTTCCAAAATCCAACACCTTTCATTCGAAATCTTTCTACATTTTCTCTCTTCTGCATTTCCAACCCTTCTTCCTTCTTAGAAGAATCCAAAAACCATCTGTTGCAAAAACCCTCGGAAACCCAGTTACTCGGGAGTCTTCCAGGAACTCTCCCCTACAAAGTCTACTTCTTTTATTGAAGAACACACTGTAAGTCTTTTGGTTTTGCCGAAACTTTTATTTTATTGGATTCTGTTTTTTTTTATATCATGTTCATCCGCACTTCACCGTAGTCAATATTAGGTTGTTCTCCAATTTTTTTTGGCACATAGGCTTCGACTTAGGTTTACTGAGTAGGTCTTAAAATATCTTTAGAACTGTGATATTCATAAAACTAGGTAATTTCTAGGTAAACCTGGGCAATTTATGGCGAATTTTAGGAAATACCCATTCAGAATATAGAAGGTGAAGATTTTTTAGGGTTCGACACCAGGTCGCTTAGGGGTTACGCTTCTTGTGTGGTTTTGCTCTAAACCGTCTCCCAAGGAGAATAGGGGCCTAATTTTCTGACACATGGATCCCTAAACATCAGGGGTCTTTTGGGAAACCTAGGCGCGTAGCATAGGTAGCGCGTGGCATCACGTCGCAAGCTGAGATTGCCTCATCTCATGTATTAAAAGCCTTAGCCTTCCTTCATGCTTTCTTGCCTTTATAAAAATTCTAGGTCGTCTACTAAGTGATTCAGCATTCTTGTTCGTTAGGAAATCTAATGGTGCCCAAGAAGAACGTACCAAAGAAGAGTGCAGCAGGGGTATCGTCCCAACGAGCCAACAAGGGAAAAAAGGTCGCCTCCGAATCCCCTATTCCCCAGTTTGGCCCCATGGTGGAGGAGGAGGTCGTGGTCGGACCTGACGCTTTCTTCGAGGTAGAGAAATTGTCTCCAAGATCATGACCCAAGGAAGGGTCAACAAGATTATGTTGTCCCACAACATTGAGGTCGGGATTGGCGTCCTCATTGCTCGACCTCCATTTGAAGGGGAGCGGAGCTGCGCACCACTCCAGGACGACTTTGCAGCCTGGAGTGATGAGCACCTAAAGTTAGGGGCCTTCCTTCCCCTTGATCAGTACTTTGCCGACTTCCTCAATTACCTGAAGTTGGTGCCCTTTCAGCTCCCCCCGAACTCATACCGATTGTTGGCGGGGTTGAAGTACCTTTTCCTGAAGCACGAGTGGGAGGTCCCCACCCCCGCATACATTCTCTACTTTTTCTGCCTCAAGGCCAGCCCAGATCAACGAGGGCGAGGTGATGGATTTTACTACTTGACCCGATTCCCAAACTCGCCCGCAGTCATCGAGCTACCCAGCCATCCCAACGACTATAAAGATCAATTCTTTATGTCGAATGGGTTTCGCAACTGTGAACATCGATACTTCAACCGTCCTCGTAAGTCTTCTTTCCTTTCTTAGCTCGTGAAATTATTTTCATCGTATCTAGAATCTTCTTGTGTGTATATTAACTGAGTAGTATCTTCGTGCAACCATTTTTGTGAGGACGGCCAAATCTGTGACCCTTGGAGGTCAATACGATACTCTCTCGAGGCTCCCGCCTAGCGAGAAGGATTATCGTCAGCTCGTGTCCGATGACACAATGATGGCGTGTAAGCTAATTATCGAAGGCCAGACTCTGGCCTTGAGAAGAACTCGGGTTAACTTCCCGATAGTTCGCGAGCTGGCGCCTATCCTCAAAGGGGGTGCTGAAGCCAACGAAGGCGAAGAGGAAGAAGAAGATGAGGTACCCCTCGTGCGGAAGAGGCGAGCTCCCGAGGCTGCTTAGGACCCTGATGTAGAGCGAGCTTCATCGGAGCCAGCAACCGGCCCCTCTGGCCAAGGTAACCCATACCCCTTTTGAGATATAGATAGGGTTGTCGCCGACCTTAGGCTAGTTAGGTTTAACCTAAACCAGCTCGTACATCGCCACCCCAATGATCCCGACCATAACATAACCTTGCTTCAGTGCGTGGAACACTTAGTGTTACGCCACAACATGGGCCATCCTTGGGGCACTGTAGTTGTAGGAAATACCTTATCCTTTAGGTTGGCCCTTTTTGAAGAGTATGAGACCAACCTTAGGTCGTGGCCCTCCCTACTCCAGGGTATCCTTGCCCCCGGACTTAGGCAATACGTAGAGGATTCCGGCCCTGAGGTAGAACCTGAGCCTGAACCTCCCCTAATCCAAGAAGTTGTAGACTTAGGTTCCCCTTCCCCTATAGCGGTTCCAAGGCCGGAGGTCGTGGCAATAGACTCCTCCTCTAGCTCGGAGGGTAGGACTTTTTGTTATATCCTATGCATGTATACACATTTTATGTAAACTGATGAATTTGTATGTATATTAACGTTCATCCCACTCTTTTTCAGGCGAGGAAATGGCACAACACGGGGTTCCTGATATCCGCGCGATTTTCCATGAGGGAAAATCCAGCTCCGGGCCACTCGTAAAGAAGCCCTAGCCTGCACCAAAGAAGGCGCCTCCTGCTGCAGGGACGACCTCCAAATCCTCAGCTAAGGGGAGAGGCCAGAGCTCAATAGCTCCAGATGCTGCTGCTCAAGAGAAAAGGGTTCCGCCTCCACCTCCTCTCAGATTTCCTTCCGGCCCTGCCCGGGATCAAGCAGCACCGGTCGATCCCCGAGCTCCGATTGTCCCTGCCACCACCGTACGCATCCCGGTCAATGCCCAGGACCTGGAGAAGATCCCAGACACCTTTCAAGGGACTATCTATGAGACAGCAAACCATACGTTGAAGCACTTTTACAAAGCCAATCTGAAGGATCTGAGGGTGATCAAGGAGAGGAGTCCGAAGAATGTTATGGAATCCGCGCTGGGGATGAACCTTACAGTAAGCCCACTTTCCTTAGTCGAACATATTCTTTTGATTTTATCCCAGTATGCGTCTAACTTGCTTTCTTACTCTTTGTAGGCGAACCTGGCTCAGCACCGCAATATATAGCTCGGGCCAGGGCCAGGAATGAAGAGCTTATGGCCGAGCTCCAAACCGCTCAGGCCACCCTGACCACTACCAAGGCCACCCTCGCAACTGCTCAGCAAAACAAATTAGGTGCCAAGGCTGCTCTAGCAGCAGCTCAAGAGGGCAAGTAGGCTGCAAAGACTTCCCTGGCTGCTCTTCAAGCTGAGCTCGCGAAGGCCAAGGCCAAGCAGTTGGAGGCCGAGACTGCTACTAAGGAGGAAAAGGCGGCCTCAATATCCTCCATGGAGAGTATGCTATATCACTGCTGGGCCTTCAACCAGGATGGCAACTTCTCCTTCCTGGCCTCCGAAGTGTGGGATCCCTACCTCGAGAAGTTCAAGGCTTGGATTCAACAAGAGTTGTCCGAGACCGGGGAGGCCTCCACCGCTGGCAAACAGGAGATCGAGGAGGTGACGTCCTCAGAGCGCCCTGGAGGGTCCTAATTTTTCTTTTGTCTTTCTTTTTTGAAAATATTTGTCGTTTTGGTACGAGGTTATTCTCCTCAAGACAATTTATTTATAATTGGAATACCTACTTTTTTATCTACCTGTCTTTTCCTTGATTTTTCTTATGTTTATGACTTGTGCATTCAAAATCTTTGGAAATGACTTTTAGATCGGGATAGATATTTTAATTTTTGTTACAACCAAAATTAATGTTTGATATCCTAACTGTTAATTATCAGGCCTTGGACTCGGTTATATCCGGGATTTTGAATATTTCAAACTTAGTTCTTGTTAGGTTTTATTGCTATCCCGGGCTTCTAAGGAATCTATCAGATCTTCAATTTTGCTAAATTCTAAGTCGTGGGTCTGGTCATGTCCAATATTTTTAATTAAAACTTAGTTCGTGCTAGACTTATTAACACCTCGTGTTTTCTTAATAGAAAACATCGGTTTATCAATTTTACTAACTTCCAAGTTTTGGTCCTGGTTATGTCCATGATTTTTAATTAAAATTTAGTTCATGTTAGACTTATTGACACCTCGTGTTTTCTTAAAAGAAAACATCGGTTTATCAATTTGCCTAACTTCCAAGTTTTGGACCTGGTTATGTCCAGGATTTTTAATTAAAACTTAGTTCGTGTTAGACTTATTGATACCTCGTGTTTTCTTAAAAGAAAACATCACTTTTTCAATTTGCCTAACTTCCAAGTTTTGGACCTGGTTATGTCCAGGATTTTTAATTAAAACTTAGTTCGTGTTAGACTTATTGACACCTCGTGTTTTCTTAAAAGAAAACATCGGTTTATCAATTTGCCTAACTTCCCAGTTTTAATCCTTCTCGGGCTGTATGTCCCCCAAGTAATCAGAAAATGAACTTTCTTGGTTGCTTGGACAAATGTTATCACACGAACTAATACATAAATGAATTATATGAAAGACAACAAGTACATAATGATTCCTTTATTTCTTAATCAAACAGATTTTATAATTAAGCCTCATATAGACGGGTGGTATCAACATTGATAATACTTCTTTAGGTGCATAGCATTCCAGGTCCGTGGGACTGTTTCTCCATTAAGCCGAGCTAACTTGAAGGTTCCCTCATGTAATACCTCCACTATTTGATAGGGTCCTTCCCAGCTCGGACCTAAAGCACCGTCTTTGGGGTTTTTGCTTGCCAAAAAGACCCTTCAAAGTACCAGGTCGCCTAAACCAAAGACACGCCTCCTGTCCTTGGAATTAAAATAACGAGTAATTTTTTGTTGATAATGTGCGAGTTGTAGCTGCGAATCCTATCGTTTTTCATCAATTAGGTCAAGATATGCACTGATTAACTCATCATTATGCTCCTGGTTGAATGTTTGGATCCTGTGCGTGGTCATCTTCGTCTCGACGGGAAGGACAGCCTCACTTCCGAAGGTCAAAGAGAAAGGGGTGTGTCCTGTAGAAGTTCGGTGGGAGGTCTGGTACGCCTATATCACCTGCGGGAGCTGCTCAGGCCAGACTCCCTTGGCCTCGTCTAATCTCTTCTTAAGGATCACTTCAAGGGTCTTATTCACGGCCTCGACCTTCCCATTGGCTTGTGGATAGGCACGGAAGAGAAACTTTTAATTATGCCATGCCTCTCATAGAACTCGGTGAAGAGATCATTATCGAACTGAGTTCCATTATCCTATACAAATCTTCTTAGGCAATTCGAATCGGCACACAATACTCTTGACCACAAAGTCGAGGAATCTTTTTGAGGTGATTGTTGCCAGGGGCTCAGCTTATGCCCACTTCGTGAAATAATCAATGGCTACCACCGCATAGAGAACTCCTCCTTTTCCCATGGGTAAAGCTCCTATTAAATCAATCCCTCACACTGCGAATGGCCATGGGGATGAGATCATTTTTAGCTCGACTGGTGGAGCTCGGGCGACTGTGGCAAACCATTGGCATTTTTCACACTTTCGGACATAGGAAATGGAATCCTTTGATAAAGTGGGCCAATAATATCCCTGCCTTAATATTTTTAAGGCCAAGTTTTACCCCCCAGCATGATCCCCACAGAAGCCTTCATGTACCTCCTGCAAAATAGTTTTGGCCTCCTCTGGCAGAACACATCGTAGAAGAGGCAAGGAATGGCCACGTCGGTATAGCGCCCCATCCACAATTGTATACCTTGGAGCCTGATAGAGTATCTTCCTCTCATATTTTCATTCATCAGGCAATTTCCCTGTTGTAAAATACTCTATTATAGGAGTCATCCAAGTCGACCTAGTGTCGATCATCTCGACCTCTATCGCGTTTCCTGCCACGCTTGAGCTTTCCAAGAATTCCACCAATACTATGCTCAGAGTCTCGGCTTCTTTGGAGGTAGCGAGTTTCGCCAAAGCATCAGTGTTGGCATTCTGCTCGCGAGGTATCTGCTCGGCGAGGCCATATTCAAACTCTGATAGCTCTTTCCTCAATTTGGCTAGGTAAACCGCCATCTTGGCCCCTCGCGCTTGGTATTCCCCTGACACTTGGTTTACCACGAGCTGGGAATCGCTATAGCACTGGACGACCTTGGCCTTCAATTCCTTTGCCACTCTAAGCCCAGCCAACAAAGCTTCGTATTCAGCTTTGTTGTTGGATGCCTCGAACCTGAACCGTAGCGCGGAGTGGAATCGATGCCCTTCTGGAGAGATCAAAATGATCCCAGATCCGGACCTGTTTTCGTTAGATGAACCATCCACGAAGATTTTCCACAACATCTATACTGGTTCTCTCAAAAGATCCTCCTGAAATCTGGTGCATTCAGCCATGAAATCAACCAGGGCTTGTCTTTTGATCGTATTCCGTGGTATGTACAGTATTTCAAACTGGCTGAGTTCGATTTCCCATTTTAAGAGACGTCCCAATGCTTTAGGTTTCTGCAATACCTGCCTTAAAATTTGGTCGGTCATGACGTGGATTGAATGGGATTGGAAATACGGCCTAAGCTTCCTGGAGGCTATAATAAGGCAGAACGCCATCTTTTCCATTATGGGATACCGTGATTCAGCTCTGAGAAGTATTTTGCTTATATAATATACCGGTCTTTGAACCCGGTCTTCTTCCCGGACCAGAACGGCACTGGCTGCATTTTCCGTAACAGCCAAATAAAGAAAAAGGGGCTCCCCCACCGTTGGTTTAGACAATACTGGTGGCTCGGCCAAATGTGTTTTTAGATCGAGAAATGTCTGCTCGCACTCCTCAATCCATTCCAAATTTTTATTTCCTCGGAGCAGGTTATAGAATGGCAAACACTTGTCCTAGAAATGAACCGATTAAGGGCTGCCACTCTTTCAGTCAGACTCTGGACATCTTTACGCGACCTGGGCGAATGCATTTCTAGTAACGATCTGATCTTGTCGGGGTTCGCCTCTATCCTTCTAGTATTGACTATGAATCTCATAAATTTTTCTGATGCCACTTCGAAAGTACACTTCTGGGGATTTAACCTCATGCTATATCTCCTTAAGACCTCAAAGCATTCCTTCAGATCGAGACCATGGTCATCGGCAACCTATGATTTGACCAGCATATCATCAACATACACTTCCATGTCTTTCCTGATCTGATCAGCGAATTATGTTGACCAATCGCTGGTAGGTAGCCCCAGCGTTCTTCAGCCCGAAGAGCATAACTTTATAACAGTAAACATTTTTTGGAGTCATGAAGCTAGTATGCTCCTAGTCCACGGGGTTCATCGTGATCTGGTTATATCCAGAATATGCATCCATGAAGGACATGAGCTCGTGCCCCGCAGTGGCATCCATCAATTGATCAATCCTTGGCAATGGGAAGTAATCCTTGGGACAAGCTTTGTTTAGGTCAGAGAAATCGATGCAGATCTGCCAGTTTCCATTTGGCTTTGGGATCAGGACAGGATTTGCGACCCAGATCGGATATTTAGCCTCGCGAATAAACCCGCATTTTAATAGCCGAGCTACTTTTTCTTCCAGGGCCTCAGCTCGGGTTGTACCCAGACGCCTCTGTTTCTGGGATTTCGCAGGCATGCTTTTATCCAAGTTCAGGGTATGCATGATCACACTCGGGCTTATCCCTACCATGTCTTCATGAGACCAGGCGAAATAATCTAGATTCCCTTGTAAAAAAATTATCAGCTCCGCCTTCCTCTCATCACCAAGATTTTTCTCGAGTTTAACGACTCTTGAAGAATCTCTGGGATCGATGTTTACCTCTTCGAGCTCTTCAATAGCTCGGAGCTCAGATCTATCTTCACCTACTCGTGGATCGATATCATCACTCAGGGCAGTATCCCTGCCACTGGCTTACTGATGTTCTTCCACTCCAAGAGCAGTCCTTACTTCCTGGGATTCCTCGCCTTCGTCCTGTATGGCCATCGTTTGTTGCCTGGGTTATGATTTTCCATTCATGGAAATGTTGTAGCATTCCCTGGCAGCAAGCTGATTGCCTTGGTCAGTTGATATTCCCGTAGATGAGGGGAACTTGATCACAAGGTGGCGGACAGATGTTATGGCTTCGAACGCCATTAACATAGATCGACCCAAAATTACATTGTACGCGGTCGGACAATCGACGACCACAAACTCGAGAAGCTTGGAAACAGTTCATGGTCCTTCACCCAAGGTTATCACTAACTCGATTGTTCCGATAGCTGTCGATCCCTCACCGGAAAACCCATACAGCATCATGGAGGTGGCCTTTAGCTCGATCACAGACAACCCCATCTTTTCTAGTGTGGACCTGAATACTAGGTTCACAGAACTTCCATTATCCACTAGTGTCGTTCTAACCCTTCGGTTGGTGAGCTGGACGATTATGACCAGAGGATCGTTATGCGGGAATTGGACATGGCTAGCATCTTCTTCAGTAAAGCTGATTGGTTGTTTCTCCAATCGCTGTTGCTTAGATAAACGCTGCTCCAGGACAAACTCAACTCCGTTGTGAGATCTCAGCTCATTGATATACCTCTTCTGGGCACCTCTGCTCGTGCCTGCCAGATGAGGGCCTCCGGAGATGGTTGTTATTTCTTCCCCGATTATCGGAGGAGGGTATCCTGATTCACCTGAGCTCCAATCTGATTCGCTGGGGCCTCGGGAGCTGATGGAATATTTTTTCTAGCGAGCTGATCGGGAGTTACTCGATTCCGGGCATACTGAGCCAATGGTCCGGACCTGATGAATGTCTCGATCTCATCCTTCAAGTGTCTACAATCATCAGTGTTGTGACCGATGTCATTGTGGAATCGACAAAATTTTGAGGGATCTCTCTTCGCCCTTTGATTCTTTAACGGCTTTGGCTTTTTCCACGGAAGGCGGGCATAATTCGCCAAGAAGAGACGCTCTCTAGTATCCGTGAGGTCGGCATAAGTCGTATAGATTGGCCTAAACTTCTCCACGGGCTTGTTTTTCCTTAAACCGCTTTGCCCGCCTTCACCATTTCCCTTCCTCTTGTTATTTCCCCCTTAGTTATTCTGGGTAACGGTTTGGGCCGTGGCTGCAACATCCGTTACCGCTCCAACGGGCTAGGAAGGGACTTGGCTGGTTCCTGCGACCGAAGCTCGTGCTTCTTCCAAGTTGATCCACCTTTGAGCCTTGTTCAGGAACTCATCCACGGTGTTCACTCCCTTTCTCTGGAGATCTTTCCATAGGTCGCCATGAGCCTAGAACTTTCATCCGCGTCTCTAGCTCACGCAACAACATTGGCAAACCTACTCAGATATGCTTTTAGAGGTTCTCCGGGCTACTGCTTTACATTTGCGAGGGAGTCCGCCTTAATGCGAGTCGCCTGAGAAGCCCGAAATGCTCTCTTGAAATCAGTGGAGAAATTTTTCCACGAGCTGATAGAATGTTTCTTGTATTGCTTGAACCATTGTCTAGCTGCCCCGACCAAAGTTGTAATGCCTCGAAATCTCCGATATGGTTTAATGGCGGGAATAGTAGGCCGGGAGGGCCATACTTGTTTAATTATGCCATTAATTGATAAAATGCATGTATATGTGAATTATATTATAATATGATGTTAAATACATGCATGTGGGTCCACATTTTAAATTACAGGGGTGTGATGATAATTTGGCCTGTTGAGGGTATAATTGTATATTTGTATGCATGTCGGTGATATATTGTTGAGGCCACATTATAATGTGGATTTGTTCGAGCTTTTCGGCATGAGACGATCTTTGAATAATAAGTAGCGGTTTAGTCATAACGGGATTATGTTCGAGGCTCGGGGTGAGTTTCGGGATGTTTTAATGATTTGAGCATTGCCGGGAATAAAAGGGTAACGAGATATGAATTATTGGTGTTTGGGATTATCGAGAATAGCGGGAATTGGAGAGCGTTAATTATGATTAACGAGATGGGTTGGAAAGGACAAATTTGCCCTTGGGAGCCTTTAGGAACCCTTAATTGACCTAGGGGTATAATGGTCTTTTTACCCCTAGGATAGATATAAACTGATTTAGGCTGTAGAATTGAAGGGAAAACAGAGCAAGTTAGTGAAGCTTACCCGTACCTTCTCCTTCCTCCATCTCCTTTGTGATTTTTGTGATCTTGTTGAAGATTTAAGCTTGGAAAGTAGACCTTGGGAGTTTGGGAGAGTGTTCCACCATTGAAGAGCATCATAACCTGAGTTTGAGGTAAGTTTCTAGCCACTAGTTTCCATGTATGCTCTGTTTTGGTTGTTAGTTTCAACTTATGATTTTGATGTGGATAGTTGGAATAAATGGGAGTTTTTGTGTAAGATGGATTGGGTTTTGGTGAGGGGGTGATGTAGATGAGGTTTAGGGGTTGAATTGGATGTTTTGGTAAGGTTTGGGATTGGTTTGGAAAGTTGGTTTCAAGGGGAATTGCAAGGAGGGAAAACCAGTGGAGCTGCTGGTCTGAAGCTAGCGCCCTAGCGCTATACACGGCAGAGAGTAGCCCTCTCTGTTTCTGGGGCAGCGCCTAGGCACTAGGTCAGTTTCAGGGTGTGTTTTTTTTAGGGCTCGGGATGATTTTTAAGGCTCGGGGGTTGGTTCCTTTACTCCTTTTGAGTAGATTGGGAGTCCCAAGAGTGAGGGATTGATCCTGGGAGTGTGGTTTAGATTGTGAACCATTCATTGATTTACTTTAATAATGGTTTCTAATTGGTTATGATTAGGTACCGCTAAGGAATCTAAAGGTTGATCGTTCTCAAGGGTCGTTCTTGTATTATTTCTCGCTCGAACCAGAGGTAAGAAAACTGCACCCATACGTGACATGCATGGTTGTTCATGAAGCATGTTGATTGAGTAAATGTGGACATGGATTGATTATTGAATGCTTAGCAAATCTTGCTCACTTGTGCATGGTACTGACTCATTAGTCAGATTTGGCAAAGGTGTCGATATCAACTGTGCACTGGTCACATATAGTTGACTCATTAGTCAAGACGGCTTTAGCGTGTTCAACTCAAGCCAATAAAGATTAGATCTAATCGATATCTGCATTGGATGACTCAAAGAGCATTAATTCTGGACCGACCTCAAGTTCGATGAATACTATAAGCGCTTGTGTGACTTACCCATCAGTCACTCATCTGTTAAGTTAGAGACTTACCCATCAGTCTTTCATCTGTTTAAGGCCATTGGCTTACCTAGCAGCCACTCTTCTATTTAAATTAGTGACTTGCTTGTCAGTCACTCAGTATGGTTTTCTAGAACCTCAAGTGATATTCACTCATCTGCTTAAGAGTTATAAGCTCTGTGTAATTATAATGATAATCATTTGGTAATGTTTATATACAATACTGTGTTTTCTTGCTGGGCTTTGGCTCATGGGTGCTATGTGGTGTAGGTAACGGGAAAGAAAAGCTCACCCAGCCTTGAGTGGAGAGCTTAGGTGGTGATGTGTACATATGCGGCCGCTTGACCACCATGGCCAAGGAGTTCTCAGAGGAACTAGGGGGTTTACCCTATTTTTGTCGATTAGGTCGGCGGGTTTGTAAATTTGAATCAATAGTGACCATTTTGTATTATAAACAACTTGTAAATGTTTTGATGAGCTTATGAACAGTTTTATATACTTAATAAAGCATATCCTTTCCTTTTTATTGATTTTCCACCTTAGCCTCTTAATAACACTTAGAACACGTTTTTAACCAAAGGACTCGGGTAGCGGGTCAAATTTCCAGTTCACCGTAACTATTCTGGGGTAGCCAGGGCGTTACAAAAGTCGAGGGGAATACCAGGCACCTCAGCTCGGGTCCAATATTTTGGGTCATCATCAGGGTGTTGAACATTCCCAAGTGGTCAGATGGATCTCCATCTCCATCAAATTTTGACAGATGGGGCATTTTGAAACCCGGCGGGTATGTTGTTGCTGCGTAATTTGGGGCGAAAAGTTTGAGCTCATCCCCTAATTCATATTTGTCTTTTTCCTTATCTGATAGGAGTCTTTTCATCAGCTCCTCCTTCTGGGCTAACCTCTCGAGGGTTTGGTCCTTGGTTCCCTGGTTGTTATGGGGCTGTTCAACAGCTCCCAATCGGTCGTACGCGTTCGGCGGGTTATTGTCCCTCCAAGCTCGAGCTTGTTTTGGCGGGACATTTCTGTTGTCACGTACTTAGGAAGGGCCTCCCTCGTGGTGAGTGTTACTGACCCCATCACGGGCTGGATTTCTCCTTTGTGAATTTAGGCGATCTCATAGATCGGTCTGGGGATCAACTTGAGGGCTCTAAGCCGAACTCAACTGATTTCTCAAATCTACGCCGGTCCTACCACTTCGACGACCCTCAGTCCAATAACTTCCATTAGAGAAACTTAGAGCTTGCGGTTGAGGATGAGGATCTGGGATATTTCCACGTGCTCGTGTGGCATAAGTAGGGGCAATGGGAGGAGGATTCCTCTTGCTGTCACCATAGGTAGTGTAATGCCTCAAATTTCCTAATAAGGTTTAGGACCTTGATTAGGAGGCTGGGAGGGCCATGATTGATTTATTATGCTATTGAATGATTATATGTATGTTTAGGTGTATTAAATATGCATGTGAACCCATTTCTGAGTAATTGGGTGATTTTCATATTTTGGCCATTTTGGGCATATTTGGCATATATGTGATATGTGTGTGGTGCTTTATTATTTTGGTTATGCCAGGGTTACCCAGCACGAGATGCTCCTAGGAGGTAAGCTAGTGGGAAAGTCACAACGGGATTTATTCTTGACTCAGAGTGAGTCAAGGGGTATTTAGAGCGTTACCGGGTTATTGGGTAATGGGAATGAATATTTGGTGATAAATTGGGAGTTAATAAGATCAAGGGGAAATTCTGGAGGTTTTGACTATTTTGTCCCCGGGAGTGTTTTCGGGACCCCGAGCGTTAGGATTTGTTTGAGGCTACTTAAGCTTGAAGTATCCTTTTAAGAAATAAAACGAACGTTCTGTACGTTCTCTCTCCGTCAAAGTTCCATTTTCGTCTCCCGATCGCATTTTCGAAGGTAACTTGAGTTCTAGGACTCCGATTCAAGTGAAGGTCGAGGCATAGCTATCCTAGAAAGATTAGAAGCTTATTAACTGGAGGATTTAGTTGGAAACAATTCAATTGGAGGTAATTCAAGTTTTAAGTTTTTAAGCTTGAATTGGACTTTGTGTTTTGATGAGTTTTTGTTAGATTTGAGACTTGGGCTTCATGGGTTTTGGATCATGGGGATGTTTGAGAACTTTAATTTTTGAGTTTGGAGATGTTTGGATATGTTTTTGGGAGGTTTTAAAAGGTTAAAGTCGGAGAAAAATGTCTGGTCCGAGGTTGGGCTGCGGCCCAAGCTCGATGAAGCAGGTGGCAGGGTTTCATGAGCACTGGGGGCCGCGGCACTAGGTGTAGGGCGCCGCGACGCTTGGCCCTGATGCCCCTGTTTTGGCTGGGGGCCGCGTCTCAGTGAGTTGGGGCCGCGACGCTTGAGGGTATTTATGGACGAAATGATGTTTTAAGCTTGGGAACTCAAACCTTAGGCCTCGGGATCATTCCTACTACCCGGATTGGTGGGGTTTGATGTCTTAGAGGCTAGGTTTTGGTTCCGGGATTGGTTTTAGAACTTGAACTCATTGGATCACCATCTGTGGTTGTGACTAGGTTATCACTAGAGGCTTGAAGTAAGGATCGTGCTTGTGGCTCGTTTATTGGTAACCTGTGCTTGGACCAAAGGTAAGAAAACTGCACCCTATATGTGACATGCATGTTGGATTTTTAAATGTGAACATTGATAGCATATTGAATGCTTAGCAATCTTTCTCATTTGTATATGGTTATTATTGAGGTATCCTGGATGATTAAGTGTGATGCATATGATGCACGAGAAACATGTGACTAGGGCATGCCATGAATATTGACTATGAGACTGATCAGAGCTTGAGTCTTTGTGTTTGTGCATGATCATAATTGTGCTAGCAACTGTTAAGTAAACATGTTGAATGCCCTATGTTTGAATATTCGACATATAACATATGCTTGGTAGCATTACTTACTTGTGCGTGGTGCATACTCATTAGTCAGAATTGGCAAAGGTGTCAGTATCTACTGTGAAGCTGTGACTCATTAGTCAAGTTCGGCAGTGATCCTGGGCACTGGTCACACAGTGCTGACTCATAAGTCAGGAACGGCCTTAGCGTATTCAACGCAAGCCAACAAAGATTAGATCTAATCGACATATGCATTAAATGACTCAGAAGAGCGTTAACGCCGAACCGACCTCAAGTTCGATGAAAACTAAAAGCGCTTGTGTGACTTACCCATAGTCACTCATCTGTTTAAGCTAGTGACTACCCATCAGTCACTCATTTGTTTAAGCTAGTGACTTACCCAGCAGTCACTCATCTGTTTAGAGCCATTGCAGGAAAGCCCAAGTAACGGTTTCGTTACACGGCTATGGGCACCGAGCCCCATAGTGACTTGCTTGTCCGTCACTCATTACGGTTTAACAGAACCTCAAAGTGATATTCACTCATCTGGTCAGGGCTATAAGCTCTGTATGATCATTCTGATCATCATTTGCATGGCTTTGGGTACTGAGCCCCGTAGTGACTTGTTTGCCGGTCACTTAGTGTGGTTTACCAGAACCTCAAGTGTTAAATCACTCATCTGATTAGGATAGACTTGATAGTCATCCAATCAAGAGGGCGGGATTTCTTATCCTTGATTCCCCAACATTATATGAGATTATTTGCATGCTTGAATTGAGCTATATTTGCCAGGCATGCCAGATGTGATTTGATATCATGATATGATTGTTCATGAGCATATTGAGTTTTCTTGCTGAGCTTCGGCTCACGGGTGCTATGTGGTGCAGGTAAAGGCAAAAGAAAGTTGGATCATCCTTGAATTGGAGAGCTTAGGTGACGATGTGTACATATGCAGCTGCTCGACCGCCATAGCCGAGGTTTGAAGGAGAAGAACTAGGGTTAAACCCTGTTTTGCCGCTTAGATCAGCTGGTTGTTAATATTTTGTTGTAATAAACCTTTAAATTATATTTTTGGGATCCCAATGTATACAGTAAACGTTCTAGTGAAACGTTACCTCTTAACCCAAATTTTTAATCCCTAAACCACTAATCATACTAAGTTACACGATTTTGGCCAAATGACTCGATTAACGAGTTTAGCACTGTTTACAAGGCACACCGTAACGGTCCCTAGAGTTTAGGGCGTTACAAGTAGGGACGTTTCAAGCGGAACGAGGTGGTGTTGGATGCCATATAGCCGACGGGGGATGCCTAATCGGCGAGGCAATTCTTGTCCCGTCAGGACGTAGCAAGTGAGCTTGCGGTCGCTCTGGTCTGCCATTTCTAACTCTCAGTGTTTGGCGATCTGATCGTGACACAGGGCGGTCGGCTGGAACATTACGTCTTTGTGAGTTTTCCCTTGACCTTCTACGTGGGTTGCCATGGGCGCTTTTAGGCGTATTCGATGGTGGTACTGAACTTGGAGTCGAGGTCCTAACCGACTGACTGACTTGCCGACGGCCCCTGGGAGGGCCATCAAACGAAATTTCTTGGTGATCTTGCACCATGGGCGCAGAACTTAGGGTCGAGGTTCTAACCAAACGACTTGGTCTGGATCGACTATCCCGGCGGGACTTATGAGTCCCACCTTGCCTCTTTCCGACATTAACGTCAGTTGCAAAAGGGGGTAGTCGAGCCAAAACCTCCTCGATTCGTTTCTTTGCTTTGGCCAGATGGCTCCTTAACTGCATGTTTTCCAACTTTATCGCAATCAAGTAATCAGGGTTCAGATTTGGCAGTAATGACGCTGAACTCCCAGTGTCGCCGTGGCCCATCAGTTGTTTTCCCGACCGTTGCTGGATCTCAGGGTTTTGTTCATCGGAAACAGCGGTATGGTGAGCCTCCTGCCCACCATGCTGATCCGTTTCATTGCCGTGTCTCGACTGAGTAACCACCATGATGAACTTTGATCCGAATCTTTTACAATAGCACTAATCTGCAACTCTCAATGAAAGCACCAAACTGTTGATGCGGTTTTTCGCCAAAAGTGAATTTTGAAAATAGCTGGGATGGATTAGTGCTTAATGGTAACTCGGAATAAGAAAATGAAACTTAGAAACACTAGAAACGAAATATCAAGAACACTCGTCCCTTTATACGTGGTTCGGAGGTTAAAATCCCCTTAGTCCACGAGTTTGTATTATTACTGTATATCTCTCTATATTTTGACAGAGTTTTTGAATTACAAAAAAAAAAAAAAAAAAACCCCTTCTCCCTATCCAAGGTCTTAGCATTTATAGAGAAAATCCCTGGATAGGCATTGGGGTCATCATGTGAATCCAAATCCCTCGTGTGACCTGCCTCACAATAATGATGGATATTACAATTTATATTAAGGTATGGTCTAATCATTAGGTAAACTGATCATGGGCCATCAGGGATAAACGGACATGTGATGTCTGATCATGCACGATTATATTACGTGTCCGAGAATTCAGGGATAAACGGACATGTGATGTTTGATCACGCACGCTTATATAACGTATCCAAGCTTATAAAGATCTAGGGAAATGGCAGATCTTTAGCGTCCCCTGAGCTGAGTGTAGCGTCAACTCGTGTCTCAGATGCTATACTTCATAAGTGTTTCCAGCTCTTGCCTATTGCTTTGTATTCATCAACTCGTGCTATTTACCTGGGGAATCGCACTGTCTTTACATAGGAAATATGAACTTGTGAATCATATATTATAATTCTTGGCTAGCCAGCTGTATCTAAACTGTCTAAAAGACTCGTGGTGAATTTCAGGACGTACAATCTTCATTATTCATACTCGTGGTGAATTTCAAGACGTACAATCTTCATTATTCATACTAAAAGGGTACCATAGACCTTTGTAAGAAAAAAAAATACTTTGGCCTATTTTTGTTCAAAGTAATTTTTCAAAAACCATTTTTCCCTCATATTTAAATATACACATATATATATATAGTTTTTAAATTATTTTGACTCTTTTAATAAATTAATAATTCTTAAACTGTATTTTCAAAAACATATAAACTTAAATAAATAATTATAAAATAAAAAACGAAAATAAAATAAATAAAATCAATTATTATATTATTATTATTTAATACTTGATTTTAACTTGAATAAACTTAAAAGGCATATACCCTTTTATATATATTAATAAACTAAAGTCAATAGTATAATATCAAATAAACACACCTAAAATAAACTTCAAATAAAAAAATTGCAAATAAAATAAATTAGACCAATTTTCATTAAAAGTATGCATCAATAATAATAATATGAAAAGAATAAAGAATAAATAAAATATCATTAAAAGACAAAAGATAAAGAATATATTGGTAATATGAAGTTAAGTTAAATTTCACTAAAAACAATTGTAAAAAAAATCACTAAAGACAAAATAGATAATCACCTAAAAGGAAACTGGTTTCACTTTTGATTTTGAAAGCTATACTATATTATAAAACAAATAAATAATTTTTTAGGATAGCATTGGCAATAACACAAAAGATCATTACATCTATGCTTAGTATATTAGTAGGATATATATATATATATATATAATTTTACATCTAACTTGTTTTTCTCATAATTTATTATTAACAATTAATCAAATTATTCACTATGTTTTTTTTTATCTAATCCCAGTTGGACCATAAAGTATTAAAAGAAAAGAGACTAATGCTTGCTTGGATTACTAAACAACAATGTTTAGTTGGGCTTCTCATATGAGTTCTGGTCTCTAAACTCTGCAATAGCACTTCTAATCATTTCAGCTGCATGGGGTTGCACAAAGAGATGAGCGTTATCCAAAACATGTATTATAAACTTCTGCGATGCAGGCAGGGCAGCGTTCATATTGATTATGAATTGTGCCATAGGTATGTCACTGTCAAAACAAACAAACACAGGCACTGTAAGAATTATTTGAAACAAAGGTAACTCAAAGTAGTATCCCACAGATCAAAACTTCACTAGTCCTACCTACGCACTCCTCACAGTCCAAAACCCCATCAGATTTCCAACTTAAAACATAATCATAAAAAAGATTGGATATTTGAGCACTTATCACAATCCCAATATGTTTGATCACGGTTACAAGTTTCAATTCTTATTTAGTTTTTATTTTTTTAACCCAGATGATAACGGTGAGAAGTGGAGAAGAAGAATTTGATATCCAACAGAGTACAAGTCAATGGACTATCACAATAGCACACAAGCTTCGTGCTAGAATAAGTACATTACCATGTAATGAACAGTCCTTTGGTTGCATTAACCATATTGTATCAGTAGTCTTTAAAGTTTAAACTGCAAAACCGAAACAAAAAAGTTAAGAAGTAAAATCCAACAAGATGAGAAGAAGTGAACAACACATTCTAAATTCTAATGATTACAATTGCCAACTTAACATGTTTGATTCTAATTTAAACTCATGTACCAAAAGATGTTCAAATGCATAAGAGTTATTTACTGGAACAAAAATAATGATCTCCGTGAATGAGTGGGAGTAAAAGCTATAATTTTGCAGAGCAAAAATGGCCAATTTCGTTCTCTTAGCACTCCATGATCGACAATGTTAAAACAAAAAAGAACACCTACTGATGATCAGTATTCTCTTACACAAATAAAACTGAAAACCACATAAAAGGAGCAACTACTAGATCAAAAAACCAAAACACACAAAAAAAAAATTATAATAAGAAGAAAGCTAAGCATAAGAAAACTCCATGGAAATCGAGAGTAGAAAATACCCAAATAAATATCAAATAAAAAATAACAAGTAAAGAAACTCAAAAACAAGAAAAACCATACCTAGAAAAATGATCAGAAACCGAACATATATGTACTTAACTAACACAACAAAACCTAATACCAAAGAGGAAGACTCAAGGAGCACACCAACTGAAAAACAGGCTGTCTTGTACATTACCAGTGATACTATAACTGTCGATCCCTCTCTTTTATTTAGTTCTTCATCCAACTCTAGCAAAGGGCAAAGCCTTAGCAAGGCACATGCCACCCCAATATCAAAATTTATGTTTGTTTTCAATGGCCGGTTTATGAAAATTAAAGCATGTAGTATATGTATGATATAATAGCATAGTCTACAATTTAGTTTAGAAGGAAATGAACTTCATGCAAAAATTAACGTCGAAAAATTGAAGGAAAGTTCAGTAAATAACAATTTTATTTGTGAAAATTGGTCAGAAGTTTAGTACCAAAATTCAAAAAACAGATCATGCAAATGATCTTCTCAAACAATCTATTAACAAACCAAACCAAGTAATAATAATGCTAGAAGAGAAGAAAAACATCAGCAATTGTATTCACACACTAATGAAGACAATAAGCAATCCTACCACAAAACAATGAACTGTAATCCAGAAACACAGCAGGAAAGAGAGGTATGGAATGTTCAACCAAAAAAAGGGTACGAGCACACAGAAACCAAGAGAAATCAACCATCACAGGAAGATTAATTATTAAGATTTGTCTTCCACACAAGATGCATATGAACTACATCGTCAAACTCTTGTATAAAAATTCAGAGTACAGTTTTTTAAAATTAGAACTTAAACTCCTTATTGAAAATTATATGGGAATACTATGTTCCATGTATTTCTAGATAAACATGAGAAACTGCAAAACAAACCCAAAAGAACAAAAATGAAAATCAATTGGTATAAGAGTTGCTAATAATTGAATAGCTAATTTAACATTAGAAAGACTCTGTAAGGGCCAATGGCTTAATTTATTTGTGAAAATTGGCCAAATTTTAGTAACAAAACCCACAAACAAATCGAGCAAAATATGAAATATAAAGATTAAAGAGCATAAAGTACTTGAGAAAACAAAAAAAATTACTCTCATTCCTTTAATGGAATTTGAAATCAAGCTTAATAAAAACTTTGAGAAAAACCAAAAAGATTATTATCAGTAAACACAGAAGGATATGTATGCAAGAGACAACATGAATAGTGAATCAAATGGGAAACAAAGATTTGGTATATTCTAAGGCCTTGTCTTGGCTTTATTTAGTTGAAGAATAGAGAGAAGGTCACAAGCAAAACAATCAGTTCACCAAACCAAGTAATAATGTCTATGGCACAACACAGGAGACTGAACAAAAACAATAGCTATAGAATTCACACACTAATGTGACCGATCTATATGCATAAAAAAGTTAAACTTTGTGAAGATAGCAACAAAACATACCGGTCTGTTGAAAAAAAAAACAAAGTTATTCAATAAAGATTAGAAATTGTTGCAATATCGGTAGGTATTCAGATTTGGATTGCGAAGAAAAATAGTTGCAGGTCGAGAACTCACCACTGGCCGATAACGAGAGAGAAGGATTGGCTTGACTGAGGAGAAGGAGAGGAAGAGCTCCTCCGCCTTGGGCCTCTTGCCGCCGTTGTGAGAGAGAGAGGGGAAAAGTTCGTCACTCTTAATTTTCTTAACAAATTTTCAGCAAAATTGATTTTTTACATGAAAATTTAAAACTATAAGAATTTTATTTTTAAAATAATAATAATAATAATAATATAACGGTAAAAATCCTATTATTTTTAAATTCGACCACTTGATTGCAAATAATTATTTTTCAGGAATTAATACAATAATATTAAAAAGAATTTATGCCAAAAAAAAAACTCTAAAAAAATAGTTTACTTTTGTATATAATTTTCCAATGTGTCTTATCAAAACTCCTCCATACCTATGTAACAAATTCTAATCTCGTATCCTTCAATCAAGTCTTACAACATAGTTGTTCATGTATTAAAATTGAAAATTGCTAAGGGGTACCACTGGTGCCCAACACCACAAGTAGGTGGCATACTGCTATTGGTGTAATCTAATATCGAGTTCCACTTATTTGAATTTAATAAGAGTTATGAGGTATCGCTAACCAATCATGAGGCGACACCTCATGTGGTGTTGGGCACCTTAAGGTGCCAAATAGCAACACTCATTAAAATTTGTTGAGTTAAGATTTTTTATTCCAATAGAAGAGAATGGATATATGTCTATATTATTTAATTATAAGCAACGAGTAATGTCGTTTTCAAGTGAAATGATAGTATTTTGTTACAAAATTACGTGTTTAATAATCGACTATAAAAATTTTGTGTTTTCCCTCTAGCCTAGCGTGACTGAGAACTACGAGTGAAACAATATTATTTCGTAAGGATAGTATTGGTGACCCTCTTAAAGGAAGAAATAGTCTTGTTATTTCTCGCCATTTCTTTGCAGATGATTGTCTGTTTTTTCTTCATGCGCAAATGGAGGCAGTATCTAGATTCATAGAGGTTCTGCAATGGTATGGATAAGCCTCACGTCAAAAAGTAAACTTCTTTAAATCTTTTATATGCTTCGGCCCTAAGGCTAGCACAATGAATTAAGGTACTGTGGCTTCTACTTTAGGGGTCTCAATTGTCCTTGTCATGAGAAGTATTTGGGTCTTCCTTGTTTTGCTGGTACAGATAAGAAGAGTTTGTTTGAGGGGATCCGAGATAGGGTATGGAACAAGCTTCCAAGTTGGAAACAAAAGTTTTTTTGTTGGGGTGTTTGGGAAGTTCTCTTTGATAATTTTGCAAATAGACAAAGAAGATTTGAGAGAGAATCAAAAGGGAGGTTATGTTTTCATTATATCAAAAAGATAAAAATAAGAGTACAAGAGCAACAAAATATATAACCAAAACAATGAGAGGCTAAAAGACCAAACTACCCTTACATAATAATAAAATTTATATTATTAACATCCCCCTCAAACTCACGATGTATTTGCAGGAAGCATCGAGAGTTTGCTAACTAAGAAACGAAAACGATAAATAGAATGAGCCTTCGTAAACAAGTTGGCAATCTGCATAGCGGAAGTGACAAATGGTAAGGTTATGGCCCCATTCTGATAGTGGTGACGAGTAAGATGACAATCTATCTTAATATGTTTCGTGCGCTCATGAAAAATGGAGTTGCGAGTAATCTGAATAGCACTAACATTGTCACAATGCATCGGAGTGGGATATGAGAGAATAACACCCATATTGGCAAGTAACCAACGCAACCAAACGAATTCAGCGGTAGTGGAGGCCATGGCACGATATTCTGCTTCTGTAGACGATCGAGAGACAACAGTCTGTTTTTTATTCTTCCAAGAAATAAGATAATCTCCAAAAAATATACAAAACCAGTGGTAGATTTGCGATCAATATAATCACCACCCCAATCTGCATCTGAGTAGGCACGTAACTCTAAAGTAGACGTAGATGGAAAAAACAAACTCTGAAATTGAGTTCCCCGAAGATATCGAAGAATACGAAGCACAACTGCCCAATGAACGGTAGTGGGAGATGCAACAAAATGACTGACAATGTGAACTGCATAAGCGATGTCTGGCCTGGTGATAGTAAGGTACACTAAGCTGCCAACCAGAGTGCGATATAGAGAGGGATTTGACAAGACAACACCATCAGATGAAGAATACCTGGCATTAAGCTCAAGAGGGGTATCAACAGTGCGAGCATCAGAGAGACGAGCTTGATCGAGAATGTCAGCAATGTACTTAGATTGAGAAAGAAGATAGCCACGAGGAGAGTAAGCTACTTCTATCCCTAAAAAGTACCGTAGGGAACCCAAATCTTTCATCTCAAATTCACGAGTCAAGTGCGTTTTCAACTCCGTTATCCCATTCGCATCATCCTCGGTGATAATCATATCATCAACATATAAAGAGATTAAAGTGCAGCCAGAAGAAGTACACCTAACAAAGAGAGTTGAATCATGTGCACTAGGATGGAAGCCGAGAGAAGTAATCACGATGGAGAATTTTTCAAACCAGGCTCGAGGAGCTTGTTTAAGCCCATAAAGAGCCTTCTTCAATCTGCAAAATTCTCCTAAATTATGAGGAACACCTGGTGGAGGAACCATGTAAACTTCTTCTTGAAGAGTCCCATTCAAGAAGGCGTTTTTAATGTCCATTTGAGAAATGGACCACTGTCGAGCAGACGCAACAGCAATGAGAGTACGAATAGTGGTATGTTTGGAAACTGGAGCGAAAGTTTCGTCATAATCCATCCCATACTCCTGAGCAAAGCCTTTAGCAACCAAACGAGCTTTGTACTGCTCTACTGACTCATCAGACTTAGTCTTGATCTTGTAAACCCAACAGGAACCAATAGCACACTTCCCCACAGGAAGAGGAGCAATATCCCAAGTACCTGTCTTGTACAACGTATAGAGTTCTTCAGCCATTGCCTGCTGCCAAAGAGGGTCAAGAATAGCTTCTTTATAGGAAGAGGGCTCAGAGAGTTGGTGAATAGAATCAAAAAAGAAGAGAAAAAATTAGAATAAGTGGAGTAGACAAAATCAAGTGACTGTGTGGACTTACGAATTCTTTGAGGGTAGAGAGGAAGAGAAGGAGCATGAGAAGCAGGATCCACAATCTCAGAAGCATCTTGGGCAGTAGTAGGGACAAAAGGGACTTCGACAAGCTGAGAACCGACATCTGCAGAGTTAAGAGTATCAACAGTACAAGAATCAAATGGATCAATACGAGTGAGACCAGATTTGTGTAGATTGGGGGTGTCCGATGGAATAGAGTATAAAGGTATATGCTCAAGAAACACAACATGACGAGAAACATAGAGTTTTTGACTAACAGGATCATAACATCGATATCCTTTTTGACCTTCACCATAACCAAGAAATACACAAAGAGCGGAACGAAAAGTAAGCTTACTACGTTCAACATGAGGACGGAGAACAAAACAAGTGGAACCAAAGACTCTCAATGAAGAATAATCAGGAGCATGACCATAAAGTTTTTCAAAGGGAGATAGACCTGAAGTGACAGATGAGAAAATTCTATTGATTGAATGAACTATAGTCAGAATGGCTCCCCCCAGAACATAAGCAGACAATAAGAGAGAACGAGCAGTTTCAACAATGTGTCTGTGTTTTCTTTTGGCAACCCCATTTTGCTCTGGTGTATCGGTACAAGAGGTTTGATGTAAGGTACCATCTAAAGCAAGGAATTCAGAGAAACGATTGGAGGTATATTCACCACCCAGATCACATCGAAAACATTTGATAACAGCATTATGTTGAGTTTTAACAAAAGCACGAAACATATGATAAATCCCGAGGAAATCATAATGATGTTTTATAAGATAGACCCAACAAAAACGAGTATAATCATCGATAAAAGAGACATAGTAACGTGATCTACCTTTTGTTAGAACGGGTGATGGCCCCCACACATCAGAGTGAATCAAATCAAAAGGTGAAAGAGAAACAGAAACACTCTTATAAAAAGGTAAAGCATAAAATTTTGCCAATTTGCAACCACAACAATCTGAAATATCATGGGTTTGTAACTTTCCAAATGCTCCTGTGGAAGCTAAGTACTTTAAAACGTGAACTAGAGACATGTCCAAGACGAGAATGCCATAAATAAAAACTAGACGAAGATGAACTTAAACGAAATGAAGACAAATCGACACTAGAAGTTGTAACATCAGGAACTCTCAGCTCATCTAAAATGTAAAGGCCCCCTACGTATGGCCTATCCCAATCAGCTTCTTGGAATGAGGATCCTGCACATAACAACAAGAATTGGAGAAAATAACTGAGAAACCAGAGTCACATAATTAACCAACAGAGACAAGATTCAAAGTAAGATTTGGAATATGATATACATCAGAGAATGACGTTTGTGGAGTGAAAATCGAGCCAATCCCTGCTAATGGCATGGGAGTGCCATCAGCGGTCATGACAGATACAGAGGGTGCTGATTTAATGAACAAGAAAGAATTGGAATTAGGTGACATATGATGTGAAGCTCCAGAATCAAGGACCCATATAGAGGAAGATATATCTGGTGTGCTACTAGAAGGCAAACCTATGTGTGAGGGGGCTGACATGGCGTATGGCTACGAGGCAATGAACTTCTGAACCCACAGGTCCCAAGATCATAACCAGGCTTTGATACCATGATAATTTTGCAAATAGACAAAGGAGATTTGAGATAATCAAAAGGGAGGCTAGGTTTTCATTATATAAAAAAGATAAAAATAAAAGTACAAGAGCAATAAAATATATAGCCAAAATAATGAGAGGCTAAAAGACTAAACTACCCTTACATAATAATAAAACTTATATTATTAACACTCTTAAAAAGTGTTTTTCAAGCTATACCCATGTATCCTATGAATTTATTCAAGCTCCCAACATCTCTTATTTAGAAGATTCATAGATTATGTGCTTGAATCTGGTGGAGGGTGATGAAGAGAAAATGAAGATGCATTGGTGCACTTGGGATAAAAAATTTCGGCATAAAAATGGTGGTGGCTTGGGTTTTCAAAATTTGTTGTTATTTAATAAGGTTATGCTTGCCAAGCAACGTGAAGAGTCTATAATAACCCGACTTCACTAGCGACAAGGGTACTTATTTGTCTTCAAACCAGCCTCTTATAGGCCAATGTTAAATCTAATGCTTCCTTGTTGTGGCGTAGTGTGTTGTTAGGGTAGGGAGTTGATGTTGGAAGGTGCTATGTGGCAGATAGGAAGTGAGGAGAATGTGTCCATGTACTATGATAAATGGATTCCTAGGGGATATAGGATTCTTGCTTCTTCGCCCAAGGTTCTTCCTCTCCATACCAATGTTTGTGATCTTATGGGGGATGATGGGGAATGGAACTTACCTCTTATTCGACATTCCTATTTGCCTCATGAAGCCGAGGCCATTCTAGTTATTCATTTGTCTAGTAACAAGCGGACAAATTGTAACGCCCTGGATAACCAAGACCGTTACACTGTGTGTTTTAAATAGTGCAAGACTTGCTAATAAAGTCATTTAAACAAAGTGTGCATTTGATGTCACCAACAGATTAGGAATAAAAGATTTTGGTCACAAACAAGCTATTTTCATTAAAAATGATAGTTTAATACATGGAAACTCAAAACAGGGTTTAGACGTCTTAGTTACAATAAATTTCAAGAGTTACAAATAACTCAAGCCACTATAATGGAAAAATATACATTTTAGGTTTCCGTCCCTGTACAATTCCTCGACTGTGGCGGCCGAGCAGCTGACAATGTACACCTCGCCCCCAGAGCTCTCCAACTCATGGTTGATTCATCCTACCCTTGCTTTTACTTGCACCACATAGCACCCGTGAGCCGAGGCCCAGCAAGAAAGCATGATACATAACAAAATCAACATCATTTATCAAATATCCCACAATGCACAGCCAGGAACTCAACATTTCATAACATTAAACTAATCAGTGATAACACACAACAGATTAGCAGTTTGTCATCCAAACAACCAAGAAATCATGTTTATAACACAATATTCACAATCATAATCCATCAAATAATATTCAGGGTTATAGCATGTCCCATGGTATAATAATACCACCCCATGACATGATATACAAATGTCGGGAGCTCTTAGTCCCATCGTGTTCACATGGTTAATCCCATTCACATAACAATGCGTACAAGCATAGGGAACACTTAGTCCCAACCTAACCACATAATCAGGTGCAACTTTCTTACCTTTCAATTCACTAGCTTTGGTCCCTCGACTCCTTGAGCACGATCCCCCTCGAGCCCTAGCGCTTACCTAATCACAATCATGCCCAAAGTCATTATAAATCCCCAAGTTCAAAACCTAGCCCCGGGGCCAATCCCGAGCCCCCCGGGAAGTCCTAGTTCCACCAAACAAGGTGGTGGAACCAAACCCCAAACCCTAGGTCAAAAACCCTTGCAAACAACCCAAAAATCCCCTTCAGAAAGCAGGGTAGCGCTACAGCGCTCTTGGGAGGGCGCTACAGCGCTACAGACAGAAGCCAAAGTCCCCTAAGCATTATGGCCTAGCGCTACAGCGCCCAAAGGCTAGCGCTGTAGCGCTAGTCACAGACAACCCAGCACCATTTTTCTCTTATGCGATTTTTCTCAAACCAACTCGAACCAAAACTCCTCCAACTCTTTCCCAAACCCAAAAACAACCTCATGACCGTACTCCACTCATCCCAAGCACCCCAAACATCTAGAACTTAAGCACATGCATCCACAACCTCAGAATTCACCATAGCCACTCCTAAGCTCTAAATCTCAGTCAAAACCAGCTGAACAACAAAGTTAGAGTCTAGGATTTATACCTTTGATAGAATTTCGACCACAAGCTGTCTCTAAACCTTCTTGGCTTGCCTCTCCTCAGTCTTAAGCCTGAATTCCCTACAGTTCCATCCAATTCAACTTAAGCACCATAGCTCAAAAACCAGAAACAACCAAACCAGCAACTGAAGAGATTACAGAACCTTACCTTAAGTGATGGCCTAATCTTGCTAAACCCTTGCCAAATCCTCAATCTTTGCTCAGTAACCTTGTGGCTTAATTGGACTAACTTTCCTCTGAGTTTTACTCCAGAAACCCTAAAGAAATTGGTGGAGAAAACATAAACCGACTTAGAGAACTCTCTCTGTTTTCCCTTCTTTCTTTTCCCTTCCTTTTCTTTCTTTTTTAGACTTCTCCAATATTCTACAAATCCCACTAACTTAAAGCCCTGGTATTACTTAACTTCTGTAAGCCAAATGACTAGTATGCCCTTCCCATTAAGTCAAAACCCTTTAATCCACTTAAGGGCATTTTAGTCATTTTACCCAATTCCCGCTAATTCCTCGAGTGTCTCTAATATTTCCCGCTTAATTCCCGATACCTAACTAGTTACCAATATTATTCCTCAATGTCAGAATAGACTCCAGTATATTCGCTAAATTCCCATTTATACCCCTAAGCTCACCCTGAGCCAGGTATAAATCCCCGCCATGACTTTTCGCTACTTTGCTCACTAGGATCGTCTCGAGTCACAGATCACAGATATATCCACATAATAATGTGGTCTCAACATTAGCCTACCAATATACACACAAGTACACAATTACGCTCGCAATGAGCCAAATTACCATAATACCCTCACAGCAGAGTATATAATCGCATGCATGCCTTTATCATCATATAATAATATGACCCACACAATCATGCATATAATCATATAATAATACATTAAATCAATTATGGCCCTCCCGTCCTCCTAATCAAGGTCCTAAACTTTATTAGGAAATTTGGGTCGTTACACAAATACTCTTGTATGGCGTCATAGATCAAATGGCTTGTATAATGTCAAGAGTGGGTATTGGTGGGCCACTAAATGTCCTAGCCATAGTCAAGCTTGTTCTTCTCAAGGACGTTTGAATTGGTGGAGTTCCCTTTGGAAACTCAATATTTCGACAAAAGTCAAACTATTTGTGTGGAAATCCTCACATGACTGGCGGTCGTGTAAGATTAATTTGGTGTCTCGTGGTATGATGTTAAGACGCAGTTAGAAAACACTCAACATAATTCCAATCAGTTAGAAGTTGGTTAGAGCTATTGCTTGGCTGTTGTAACTGTCTTGCTGAATTTGTGTGATTAGTAACAAGTCTGTTAATTGTAATGTAACCAATTTTTCTATAAATAAAAGTTCTCACTCTCGAAAGATCAAATTGTCTCTGAGAGCTCATCTCTTCACATTCTTTGTATTGCTCTGTTTCTACAAATAAAAGTTCTCACTCTCGAGAGATCAAATTTTTCAAAAACTCAACGGTGCTCTTGACAGTGGCTCCGTCCCTGGCGCCAACTCAATGAGGAACTGAATCTCCCTGTGCAGCGGCAACCCTGGAAAATCCTCAGGGAATACATCCAAGAATTCACAAACCAATCTAGTCTCCTCTGGCCCTGCTGGCAGTACTTTGGTGGTGTCTACCACACTAGCTAGGAAACCTATACATCCTCCCTGTAATAGGTCCCTAGCTCTCAGTGCTGAAATCATAGGTATGCGGGGTCCACATACCTCTCCCACGAAGACAAAGGGATCCTCTCCCTCTGGCTCAAACGTCACCATCTTCTTCCTACAGTCAATAGTAGCCCCATATTTGACTAGCCAATCCATTCCTAGAATCATGTCGAAGTCCTCCATAACTAGCTCAATCAAATCTACAGAAAGTTATCTACCATCAACTATCACTGGCAGTGCTCTAATCCATCTCCTAGAAACTACCAGTTCCCCTGTAGGCAGTATAGTCCCAAACCCCGCAGTATGGTACTCACTAGGTCTACACAATCTATCAATAACCTTACTAGAAAAAAAAGGAATGTGTAGCACCAGAGTCAATCAATACAGTAAAAGGAAAGCCAGCGCTAGAAAGCTTACCTGTCATGACCGAAGGACTAGCCTCGGCCTCTGCCTGCGTCAGGGTGAACACTCGAGCTGGAGTCAAGCTCTCCACCTTCCCTGCTTCCCCTTTCCTCATTGTCGGGTACTCTTTCTTAAGGTGTCCTACTACCCCGCACACATAACAAGCCTTATCCCAACATTCGCCTGGATGTCGTCTTCTGCACCTCATGCACTCAGGATAGCTCCTCCATGAATCACCGCCTCCTTGACGGCCACCCTGGGTACTCCGACCTCTCCTATCAGGACCAGGAGCAGTTGAAGCATCAGGGGTCTTCCTCTTCAGATCACTGGGGCCTCCGCCCCTACCAGACCCAGAGTATGGAGGCACCGCCCGCAGCCCTCCCGCCTTGCTGCATTCTCCCTCCAGATTTTATTCTCCGCTTCCTCAGCGGTAAGAGCCTTCTCCACAGCCTGGGCATAAGTTGTCCCCCCATGAACTGTTGTGATCCTCACATCTCAAGCTATCATAGCATTAAGCCCTCTAATAAATCTGTCTTGCCTAACTGCATTAGTAGGCATAAGATCTGGTGCGAACTTCGCAAGTCTGTCGAACTTCAGGGCATATTCTATGACTGTCATGCTTCCCTGAACCAACCCCACAAATTTATTAACCTTTGCTACCCTGATGGCAACATTGTAATACTTCTGGCTGAATAAATCCTTGAATCCTTCCCAAGTCAAAGTAGTAACATCTCCGGTCTGTGATGCCACTTCCCACTAGATACGGGCATCCTCTCTCAGCATATATGTGGCACAGACCACTCTATCATGTCCTTCTACACTCATGAAATCCATGATGGTAGTAATCATAGTCATCCACTGTTCAGCCTTCAGTGGATCAGGTCCTCCCTAAAAAATTGGGGGCTGTTGCTTCCTGAACCGCTCATACAACGGCTCCCATCTGCTCCCAACCTCTACTGGTTGTACAAATGGTACCACTGCAGGTGGCACAATAGGGGCAGCACTCCCTGATAAAGCCTGCTGACGTAGAATTCAGATCTGCTCATCTTGGCTCTGTAGTCGTGCTTGCATGTCTACCATAAGTTACTTCCAGTTCTCAGGGACTGGCGGAGGGGTCTGGCCCTGGTCATCATCCCTTGACTTAGACCTATTGCTGGCAAGTCGTACAGATCGTCTTGGACGCATAACTATCCAAGTTAATCTGCAATCAATGACTCAACAATCAGACTATGATGACAGGGTAATAATACTTCCATGATCCACCATTGGAACTCAAACATTCACAAACAATCAAGATATAACAGTTTATCTAAATATTCATCCATATATTCATTTACATGCATAGCAATGCTAATAAGCATGCCTCAATATCATCATACAATAGTCAAGGGCCAGGCCCTATTAGTATCTCATGCTCCTTATTAATCAAACATATATCAGCCTTCGTATTCCATTCTAATCATTTAAGCACATAAACATGTATACACAATTACCAAACCCTGAGTCGAGCTTGTCTTTAGCGACGAATGTACATGTCCAGCCAGTATTCAGGAACCCTTAAACCTAGGATGCTCTGATACCAAGTTATAACACCTAAGATAGCCAAGACCGTTACACTGTGTGTTTATAAAAGTGCAAGACTTGCTAATCAATCCATTTAGTTAAAAACGTGTTACTGAAACTATAATTGAACTAGGGTTAAAAGATTTCGGTCACAAAAGTCACATTTCATATAATTAAACATTTTTGTACATGGGATCCCAAAAGTAATAACGTTTAAAAGACAGTTTACAAAATTTTAGCATAAAAGTACAGCTACTAGCCACTCTAAGGGCAAAAAAGACATTTAGGCTTTTCCCGTCCTGTACCACTCCTCGAACGTGGCGGCCGATCAGCTGACTATGTACATTCAGCCCCAAAACTCTCCAACTCAGGACTGGTCCACTTTGCCCTTGCCTTTTCCTGCACCACGTAGCACCCGTGAGCCAAGGCTCAGCAAGAAACCAGATAACAGAGCATAATCATTAAGCAATAAATTTACAAATCAACAATCAGACAACTCATAAAGCATAACCACATGCTCAACAATCCATAATAGTTACAAAATCAGGCATTCAGCATACCAAGTTCATCAATTAACGTTAATAACCAATTCATATATTAATCAGGGTCGACTCCCTTAGGTTGCACCTCTATTTATCCCACTGATTCCGACTCGCTTAAACCGAGCTCAGTGAATATTAAGATGTCCTAAGCTACCAGTGGCCGAGCCGTGCCCTGTGCGCAAATATTGATTCTGGCATTCTTAGGTCGTTTATCACATATCCCATGGCATAATACCATCTCACGACATCACATATAAGGAGCTCTTAGTCCCAACATTAACACATAACCGGGTGCAATTTCTTACCTTTAGATTCTGATAGCTTGATTAACGAAACTGACCCTCAAGCACGATCTTGTTTGAGCCCTAGCGTACACCTAGTCACAGCCATAAATTAGAATCATCACTAAAATTTTATTCCAAAATCTAGCCTCGGGATCAATCCCGAGCCCTCGCAAAGCCCTAATTCCACCAAACGGGGTGGTGGAATTAAACCCTGAGCCCCCGGGCAACAACCCTAAGAAATAACCCAAAAACCCTCTTCTGGAAACAGGGTAGCGCTACAACGCCACAAAGAGGGCGTTGTAGTGCTACAAACAGAGCCAATAGGTGCCCAGACACCCAAGCCTAGCACTGTAGCGCCCTAAGGCTAGAGCTAGTCAAAGCACAGCCAAGACTCAGGTTGTAACAACCCAAAATTTGCTAATAAGGCTTAAGGGCCTTGATTAGTGTGCTAGGATGGCATAATTGGTATTTATGTGAATATATGATTAAATGCATGATTTTATGGCATGCATGATTAAATGAGTATATAGATATGATTAGATGTATGTTTATGAGTATTGAATATGCATGTGGGCCCTGCTTTGTTCTTAAGGGCATGTTCGTAATTTTGGCCCGTTGAGGGCATAAATATAAATATTTGTGATAAATTGTTGATACCACATTATTATGTGGATATATTTGTAGCTTGTGGCTCGAGGCGATCTTGGTGAGCGGTTTAGCGAAAAAGTCACAGTGGGGATTTATACCCGGCTTAGTTGAGCCTGGGGGTATTTTTGAGAACTTGGGAGATGTATTTAAGACTGTTAGGCATTGGGGAGAATAATTGGTGATTATTTAGATGACGGGAATTAAGCGGTAATTATTAGGGACACTTGAGGAATTAGCGGGAATTGGGAGCAATGACCAAAATGCCCTTAGAATGTTTTAAGATTTAGATTTTGATGGGAGGGAAATATGGTCATTTAGTTAAAAAAGGATAAGTCATAGTCGTTTTTTAGACTTAGTGGAAGTGGTAGAAAAAGCTAGAAGTTAAAGGAAAGAAGGAAATAAGAAGAAAAAAAAATAGAGCACCTAAGTTATCTCTCTCTCTCTCCCACACGGTTTGCCTATTCTTCACCATTTTCTTAAGGATCTTGGAGCTGGAAACTCAGGGAAAAGGCTAAGCAAGGTCTTGGGGGCTTTGATTCTTGGAGGTGGTTGAGAAGCTAACTGGAAATATCAGCTAATTAAGGTAAGGATTAAGGGTTTAAACTGAATTTTCTTGGGTGTGTTAGGTTGAATTCTGATTTTGGGTTATTGATTGAAACTAAGGGCTTGAACTTGGGGATTTGAGGAGCTAAAGTTTGGAAGAGCATCTAAGACAACCTAGGGTCGAATTCACCCAGCTAAGGTAACCAATTCTAACTTTGAAGTTCTGGGTTTCTGGTTTTCTATGGTGTTCTTAAGTTCTTGAGCTCAAGAGTGATTTTTGTGTTTGATAATGTTTTGGCTGAGCTTTTGATGTTGATGGGTTGTCTTGGTTGAGTTATAGTGGGTTGTAAGTTCAATTTTTAGGTTAGGTAAGTTTTGGAGTGGTTTGGTAGAGCTTTGGCTCGGGGAAAGTTTGAAGGAAAAACCCAGAAAGTGGGTTGTGCTGGTTGTAGCGCTAGCAGTAGGGTGCTACAGCGCTACACTTCGTGTTCTGGGTGAATTTTGCTCTGTTTGTAGCGCTGTAGCGCTACCCTGTTTCCAGAAGTAGTTTTTTGAGTTATTTCTTAGGGTTTTTGCCCGGGGGCTCGGGGTTTTATTCCACCACCCTGTTTGGTGGAATTAGGGCTTCCCGATGGCTCGGGATTGGTCCCGAGGTTAGATTTTGGAATTGAAGGTTAGTGTTGGTTCTAATTTATGGGTGTGACTAGGTGTACGCTAGGGCTCAGACAGGATCATGCTTGAAGGTTGATTTCACTAGTCAAAGCTATTGGAATCAAAGGTAAGAAAACTGCACCCGATTATGTGGTTAGGTTGGGACTAAGTGTTCCCTGTATTTGTGTGCATTGTTATGTGACTGTAATGAACCATGTGAATATGTTGGGACTAAGAGCTCTCTATATTTGTATAATGTCATAAGATGGTATTATGCCATAGCGACATGTGATAAACGGCCTAAGAGTGCCAGAATCAATATTTGCGCACAGGATGTGGCTCACTTATTGGTAGCTGAGGACAACTTATTTATCACTGAGCTCGGTTAAGCTGGCCGGAGTCAGCGGGTATAACACTGGGGGTGGCCTAAGTGAGCCGAAGATAGTGGGTTAAACAAAGGGTGCCAACCCTGAACATTGTGTAATGGTTGCAATAACTGTTGCTTATGAATGTGATTATCGTTATTAGTCTAATGAATATGATATGTTGATTATCTTGATGATAAGTTGTTAAGTTGTTGATTGTTATCACTGGATAGGTGAATGTTATGAATTTTTGAATACTTGGTAATGCTTTGTGGAATATTTAGTTATTGATATTGATCATGCTATGATATTATGCTTTCTTGTTGGGCCTCGGCTCACGGGTGCTTCGTGGTGCAGGTAAAGGCAAGGATTTGGTGGCTCGGCCATGAGTTGGAGAGCTCTGGGGGCGAGGTGTACATTGTCAGCTGCTCGGCCGCCACGGTCGAGGGTTTGTACAGGGACGGAACCTGAAATTGTATATTTTGCCATTTGAGTGGCCATGGTTGTTTATTACTTTTGGAATTTTTGTAAACACGACTTTTAAACCCTGTTTTTGGGATCCCATGTACTAAATAATTATTTTAATGGAAATTATCTGTTTATGACCAAAATATTTTAAACTTAACTTGTTTATGAATATAGGATCACGTTTTCAACTATATGACTTAGTTAGCAAGTCCTGCACTATTTAAAATACACAGTGTAATGACTTTGGTTATCCAGGGCATTACAACTTGGTATCAGAGCATCCTAGGTTTAAGGGTTCCTGAAGACTGGCTGGACATGTACATTCGCTGCTAAAGACAAGCTCGACTCAGGATTTCGTAATTGAATATATGAGATTATATGCTTAAGTGCTTAAATGGAATATGAATGCATTAATTTGTGTGAGCAATAGGAAGCATGAGATTTTGATAGGGCCTGGCTCTTGACTTCTGTGTGATGATGTCGAGGCGTACTGATGAGCATTGCTATTGTAAGTGGATAGATATTTGAGTAACATTTTTGTATTGATTACATGTGGTTGATTGGTAAAATTGAATTTACATGTCTTATCTGTTTATTGGTATATGGAAAGCGTGATGAACATGATTATATTCAATAGTAGGGAAGTTGTTAACTAATGCATAGTAATGTGGATTGGTGCTTGTTATGCTTTATGTGTGTATGGCTATTGTGATTGTTTGGACCTGCCTGTGGAATGGTTTTAGATATGAACATCAGGGTTGAGGGGTTTAGTCAGTAATGGTGGGTGAATTCAGATTGTTTGTGCTCGGAATGGTTAAATGGACTTGGTAATGATATGGTAGGAGTTGCAGATGATAGATAGGGATTGGAACCCTCCATCTGCCCCTAAAGGTCGTAGCAAACGTTCACTGGTAAGTGGGTAAGCTGTGAGGTCTGATAGAGGAGACTGGATGGATGAAATTGCGGGTTTTTCTGGGAAAAGAGTTGTTTTGTATAGTGTAATAGCAAGGGCACAAGTGTTGGTTGACTTGAAAATACAGATAGATAAGAGTACTATATAGAAGACTTTAGAGGCATAATTCCCTAGTTTTGAGGAAGTTTTGGATGTATCCCAAAATTGATTAGAGGATGAGCATAGCTAACCCCATCCTTGATTATATGAGGTGATAGGCCGTGGCAAAGCAGTTGTGGAAAAAGGATGCACAGAAATGGTACCCCAGACCCGAAGTGTTAGTATGATGGGTTGAGGAGAAACTCAGACAGAGATGTGATAGAAGAGGTTACTATGAAGTGGTTGGTGCTATAGGAACTAATAAGTTTATGAATATGGTTTGGAATGGTAAGACAACAACAAAGTATGTCAACAAGTTTGGTGAGTTAGTTAATCTGCTTTGGAAGTTGACACAAACGGATGTAACCAAAAATGATGACTCGTTTAAGGATTAAACTCTGGGATGACCCAGAGCATCAGGGCCGCTCTGGTGCATGAAGTTTTCCTTGGTGCTTGGCAGCAAGGACGGCCATGGTATCTGAGATATAAGGAATGAATTATGGAGCGTGAGTGTCGAAGGATAAGAAATGCGAATGACGGTGTTCCTAATGGTGGAACTTGGTCAGGGAAAATACTCAATAATTGGAACAAAAGAGCCCTTGATAGTTCTTTGTCTTTTGGTTTTGACAGGAAGGGGGTATAGTTTACAGGATAGCCATCAGGACAGTGATAAGGTTTAGTGAGGATTAATCAGTATGCACCTGATGCAGGAGATGCCAATTGGAAAGATGCCAGATAAGGGCACATTATCTATATGAAATGGTTCAGTACGTTAGGGTCGATTAGGGATTGCCCAGGACTAGAGAATGGAAGACTGGAATGTCTTGTTACATATGAAGCCCGAGGATAGATCCTCAAAGGTGACAGGTTGACTTGATAATCCTCGTTCTTGGTTATATAATGGCTGACATAGTTCGGTGTTGCGTATCTTCTAGAAAAGATTCAGATATGAAGTACATACCTCGAGGTTGTTATACAAGTGGCTGGAAATGCTAGTGTTTATTGGGGATGAATTTAGAACTTCAAAGAGAAGAGTTAGAATGTAACTGATAAAGAGGTTCGTCGTGAAAGTAATTGAGCTCGTCTTATGAGAGTCTTATTGTGAGCTTGAGTGAGAGCTAATTTGTTAAGAGACAACCATGGATTGCAAGGGACATTAGTTGAAGTATATAAGTTGGATTGAATAGAAACTGAAGTGATCAGTAGGGATTCAGATGGGTATGCAAGGAGTTGTTAAGTACGCTTCAGGAGTCGGCTGTGGGCAGATTCAGTATTAGGGATAGTGTGGAGAATGGTATTAAGTTGGCAGAAAGAATTACTAGTACAGCAGAGGGAGTATCTGGTTTAGGGATAGATTGGACAGAGCGTTGTACCGTGGAATTTGTTGTTATCAACTGTTAAGGATGAAGAGTTTAAATGCCCGGTTACAAGACAGGACAATCTCTTCAAGAATTGATCTTCGATCTGGTTATTACCAGCTGAGGATCAAGGAAAAAGACATTTCAGGAATTATCACTTGTACCAAGTGGGGTGTGATGGATTACCAGTAAAAATTCTTAACTGACGTAAACTTCAACAACACAGGTAAGTTTAACAAGTAGAGAGTACAAGAAGGATATGAATAAGTCACATCTAGGTTCATCAAGGATGCGTTGAATTACTTTATAGCTAAAAGCAGAATGCGAACGACTACTACACTGACGATACTAAGACTGAAGAAGCAGGGTAACAGGTAAGGCTCAAAAAGGTGTTGGTTTCAATCTCGCCAAGGGTATTCAAGGTCATGCTACAAGAAGAGAAGGGATCAGGTATGAAGAGGTTCAGTCAGAAGCCACAGAGAGATTATTAAAAAAAAACGTCTGAAGGATAAGAAGCACAACGAGATCGGTGAACATGTCTTCTACCACACAAAATTCTTTGGAGGGCAGCCATATAAGAAATTAGAATGACAAAAGAACCTAAGGGTAGACTGAATGGACAACTTTATATCAGGTTTTCGGAAGACGGAATAAGGATTGGTTAACACCTCATAATATAGAAGTTCGTGTGTAGTAAATGGTTACAGAAGGGTAGTATGAGGGACCTTGATATTGTTTTTAAAAAAAATGAATGAAGCTGTAAGCGGCGCATCAAGTTTAAGACGCGCCTAGATATAGACTGCAGAGAGGATGGTTTAAGCCTCACGGTAGGTGAAGGAATGGGAATATGGTCAGTGTACAGAGAATATCCACTTGACAGTAAAGGTAGAGCGTAAGAGATTTGAACGCTTGGTTGTTTGTAAAGGAATAATCCTAAGACCAGGATTCGGTGAGAAGTTACGTTAAGAATCCTCGACTGTACAAGGAGGAAATTAATTTGGAAGCCGATCTCTTACTAGGGATGGTTTGTATCGGTTGTGGATAGGTATATGTATCAATGGGCAATGAAATTCAGGAAGAAGATTTTATGAGAATGATTAAGAAACCTACCATTGTAATATGAGTTAAGAAATGAAGATCAGGTGAGTGATCCGATGGAACCCTGTGTTGAGGTGAAGATCCCAAAGGTAACATGGTATAGTAGCGGATCATTGGTGTGGACCATGTTGGTCTACAAGTAGGGTGATTGGACATGAAATGTTGTAACTCGACAGATTGAGTTAACACATTTTGGGTTCGTGTGAATGAGTGGCATGTGGGACAATTGATGATAACGGGTTGAGACTGTTTAATTCTCCAGGTTCTGGAAAGAAATTAGGGAATGAAGGGGATAGGATTGGATCTTATAATTGGTGGCTGCCTACAGATAAGATGGCAATCTGAAGGATTGATGGCTATTTTATGAATGAGTAGTATTTGGGATATTAAGAAAAGTATAGTCCTTTGGTGAGCAGCCACAGTGATGAATGCTGGCTTGCGGCTGAGGTGACACAACATAAGATATGGTAAGATATGAGGCATGTGATGCTAATTCTAAGTAAACAAACGAAAGTCAATAAGTATTAAGGTTCAGTATTGGTTCGAGGGAAAATCAACGAAGTTGTGAGAATCATTAAGACAGGAACATTTGCCTATCGGAAAGGACATAAGGGTTCGCAAGAATCAAGTGTCGGAACACGAAATTCCAGGACGAGAGACTTGTAAGTCTCCAAGCACTGTAGTCAAGAAAGAGTATGATGGTATGACGAAGAAAAAAAAAGGAGTTTGACTCTCGGTTTAACAAGAATTCTGAGATCGTACCAAGAATTAGGCCAGTGGCCTACAAGTTTGTCTTACCCTGGTATGGGCAATAGCTTATGGGTTTTATTGGTGTCAATAATAAGAAGGAAAATGATCGTTGATGAGATGAGTAGACTCTGGGGTTCAGCAGAGTTCTTGAAGCAAGAAAAGGTTAATGAGATTACAGTTATAAGATAGAATCTTATAGAACAAGACTGTCACTCAAGTAAGAGTGTTATTACGGTATCAAAGGTAAAGAATTGGACTCTAGAGTTATGGTCAGAGGTATGGTAGTTGTCACCTGATGTGTGTTCGAATAAATTTTGAGGACGAAATTGTTATAAGGAGGGGATAGTTGTAACGACTCAAAATTTGCTAATAAGGCTTAAGGGCCTTGATTAGTGTGTCAGGAGGGCATAATTGGTATTTATGTGAATATATGATTAAATGCATGATTTTATGGCATGCATGATTAAATGAGTATATATATATGATTAGATGTATGTTTATGAGTATTGAATATGCATGTGGGCCCTGCTTTGTTCTTAAGGGCATGTTCGTAATTTTGGCCCGTTGAGGGCATAAATATAAATATTTGTGATAAATTGTTGAGACCACATTATTATGTGGATATATTTGCAGCTTGTGGCTCGAGGCGATCCTGGTGAGCGGTTTAGCAAAAAAGTCACAGTGGAGATTTATACCCGGCTTGGTTGAGCCTGGGGGTATTTTTGAGAACTTGGGAGATGTATTGAAGATTATTAGGCATTGGGGAGAATAATTGGTGAATATTTAGATGACGGAAATTAAGCGGTAATTATTAGGGACACTTGAGGAATTAGCGGGAATTGGGAGCAATGACCAAAATGCCCTTAGAATGTTTTAAGATTTACATTTTAATGGGAGGGAAATATGGTCATTTAGTCAAAAAAGGATAAGTCATAGTCTTTTTTTAGACTTAAAGGAAGTGGTAGAAAAAGCTAGAAGTTAAAGGAAAGATGGAAATATGAAAGAAAGAAAAACAGAGCACCTAAGTTATCTCTCTCTCTCTCTCCCACACGGTTTGCCTATTCTTTACCATTTTCTTAAGGATCTTGGAGCTAAAGTTTGGAAGAGCATCTAAGACAACCTAGGGTCGAATTCACCTAGCTAAGGTAACCAATTCTAACTTTGAAGTTCTGGGTTTCTGGTTTTCTATGGTGTTCTTAAGTTCTTGAGCTCAAGAGTGATTTCTGTGTTTGATAATGTTTTGGCTGAGCTTTTGATGTTGATGGGTTGTCTTGGTTGAGTTATAGTGGGCTGTAAGGTCAATTTTGAGGTTAGGCAAGTTTTGGAGTGGTTTGGTAGAGCTTTGGCTCGGGGAAAGTTTGAAGGAAAAACCCAGAAAGTGGGTTGTGCTGGTTGTAGCGCTGTAGCACTAGCAGTAGGGTGCCACATAGCTACACTTCGTGTTCTGGGTGAATTTTGCTCTGTTTGTAGCGCTATAGAGCCCACTTTGTGGCGCTGTAACGCTACCCTGTTTCCAGAAGTGGGTTTTTGAGTTATTTCTTAGGGTTTTTGCCCGGGGGCTCGAGGTTTGATTCCACCACCCTGTTTGGTGGAATTAGGGCTTCCCGAGGGCTCGGGATTGGTCCCGAGGTTAGATTTTTTTAATTAAATTAAATGGCCTAAATGAGTATATAAAAGGAGTGTTAAGAGAGAAGTGAAAACATAAGTTCTATAAGTTCACAAGTCACAAGTAAGATTTTCTAATCGTTTTTAGATTCTCTCTAAACACAAGTCATTTTCTAAGCCTCTTTGTTATTTTCTCTTCTTCTCTCTGTATTTATCTCATGTGTTGAGAATTGCCCACTCTAGTCTAGGTGATTCTAAGGATACTTTGGAAGACTGTGAAGATTATAGAAGATCGGTTCAGTTTCTTGGTAATACGCTGCGACAGAAAGGATACAAGGGTTAGAGAAACTGAAGGAATGACTCATTCATTCCGCTGCGTATACTGTAAGTATTTTTATCATTGTTTCTCTTTGAATTCAATTTTAGAAACATGTTCTAGGTTATCTCATATCAATTTGTTCAATATTAGATCTACATGAAAATAAATAAAGATTCTGTATAAGTTTTCCAACACATTTCTCCTGCCTGACGTGAAGATGTCTCCGTGCCTTCTTCTTTGGCTGAATGCATTGCACAGCCACCTGCATCTTCAACTATTCCGTCTCATTATAGGCAAGCAACTCAGTCCACTCATGGCATGCAAACTCGCATACGAGCTGGGGTAGCAAAGCCAAAAGCTTTTACAAGTACTAAGCATCCATTTCTTATAGAAAGTGGCCCTCGTGAACCCTCTACTGTGAGACAAGCTATTGCTGATCCAAAATGGAAAGAGGCTATGGTGAATGAGCATAAAGCACTTCTTACTAATCAGACATGGGATTTGGTTCCTTTTAATCTTTCCTTCAATGTTGTTGGAAACAAGTGGGTATTCAAACTCAAGTTCAATCCCGATGGCATGATTCAAAAACACAAAGCAAGGTTAGTAGCAAAGGGTTTTCATCAAAATCCAGGGATTGATTATTATGAGACTCATAGCCCAGTCATTAAACCAACTATGGTATGCATCCTTCTCACTGTTTCTATTCATTTTGGGTGGGATATTAAGCAATTATATTTCAATAATGTCTTTCTTAATGTTGTTCTTCATGAAATTGTTTACATGACTCAACCAGAGGGGTTTGCTCATCCTACTTTTCCCACTCACTTGTGCAAACTTAATGAAGCTCTTTATGGTCTTAAGTAGGCTCCAAGAACTTGGTTTGAATGCCTACAATTTGCTTTACTAGCTTGGGGATTTGTTCAATCTAAAGCTGATGTCTCTTTGTTCACTTATCATAGGAATAATCACCTCTTGTTGCTGCAGGTATATGTTGATGATATCTTGGTCACAGGCAGAAGTACCTCTTTGCTTACTAAACTTGTCAATGATCTCAACTTAGCTCACTACATTACTTCCTGGGAATATAAGCTTATAGAGACACCACTGGTATTTACCTTTCTCAGTCCAAGTACATTGCTGACTTGTTAATCAAGCTTAAGATGCAAGGTGCTAAGGGTTGTTCCACCCTAGCTGCTCCTTGCCAAACCCTGTCTCGTAATGAGGGGGAACCAATGGCTGATCCAAGTCACTATCGAAGCACTATTGGAGCTCTCCAATATTTGACTAATAATCGGCCTTATATAGCTTATATTGTTTCTAAGCTAAGTTAGTTTTTACAAAATCCAACTTCTACACACTGGCTGGCTTGCAAAAGGGTGTTGCGGTATCTCAAACAAACTCCCACACATGGGGTTTGCTTCAAAACAGATTCATCCAAAGTCCTTACTCTACAGGGCTTTTCGAATGCGGATTGGGCGAGTTGCCCGGATGATAGACGTTCCACAGGAGCTTATTGTGTTTATCTTGGCTTTAGTTTGATCTCATGGAGTTTGAAAAAGCAAACAGTAGTGGCACGTTCTAGCACAGAGTCGGAATACAGAGCACTTGCTCATGTGGCTGATGAGTTAGCTTGGCTGAAAGCTCTTCTCAAAGAAATGCACATTCCTGTACAAAGCACACCTACAGTTTGGTGTGATAACTTGGGAGCAACTTCTCTAGCAGCAAATCCTGTGCATCATGCAAGGACTAAGAACATTGAGATTCATGTGCATTTTGGTAGAGACATGGTTCTTCAAAAACTTGTTGACATTCGCTATGTTCCAACGTTTGAGCAAGTTGCTGATGTTCTTACCAAAGGGTTATCTGTTGAGCGTTTCCTTCGGTTCAGAGACAAGCTGCAAGTGATGATCTCTCCCTTTCGCTTGAAAGGGAATGTTGAGACACAATTAGAAAACACTCAACATAATTCCAATCAGTTAGAAGCTGGTTAGAGCTATTGCTTGGCTGTTGTAACTGTCTTGCTGAATTTGTGTGATTAGTTACAAGTCTGTTAGTTGTAATGTAACCAATTTTTCTATAAATAAAAGTTCTCACTCTCGAGAGATCATATTGTCTTTGAGAGCTCATTTCTTCACAATCTTTGTATTACTCTGTTTCTTCACTTATGATGATTGATAGAGTTTGTAACATTTGAAATGCAGTAAACGAATCAACGTTTCATTCTCTTTGGGGTTTCTCTTCGCTAGAGGGTATTCGAAACTCTATTCTCATTCCTATTTGGTCTAAGTGGGAAGTTGGATGCAAATTGTTGGCCTTTTTTCTTGATTGCTCCACAACTTTTCAACAAAAGGAGCAGGAATTTTTTTATTTTTCTTTAACTTGGAAAGTCTGGTTTCGCATAAATAAATTTGGCTCATGAAGAGGCTTCCTTACCTAATGACATGGTTGTGAATTGGTCTATGGATTACCTTGATGAATTCTAAGATGCTAATGAGCTTCGTAAGGGGGCGAGTGAGCATGTTCAACAGGATAAAAAAATGGTGTTTACCATTGGAGGGGTACTTGAAACTTAATTCTGATGCAACCTTACAGAAGGAGAGGAACAAGGCATTTTTATGCTTTGCAATAGTTTTGTTAAGATACAGTATAATTATAGTCCTAGAGAGACCAATTGTGTAGCTCATGCCCTCACTAAAATAGCTTTATCTAGGGGAAGTGAACATGTATGATGACCTGGGTATTCCAACTTTATTGTAAACTTGCTCATGGCGATTTATAGCCTTTTCAATGAAGAAATCTATTAAAAAGACATAGTATTTTGTTAAACGAAAAACACTTATTAAAATGACACAAAATTATTTTAATAATTTTAAATATTATTTTAAAAATAACAAAGAAATGTTTGCGCAAGAAACAAAAAGGACAATGTATAATCTCTTACGAACTATAACTCATTTTATAAATTCAACAAGGTATCCTACTAAAACTACGACAATCAATGAAATGTAAATTTCTGCAACTGATAATATATTCCAAAGCTGTTACAAATGAATAAATAAAATAAACAATGGTCGATTCATAATTTTAATTTATTGGTGACAAAAATTAAATAATTGCATAAAATATATAATTAAAGGGTAAAATTTAAAAATATATATGTTAAAAAGGGTTAAATTGGTATAAATATATAAAATGAAAGACTAAACTATCAAAATAAGATTACATGTAAAAATAATTTAAAAAGAAAATTGAAAGAAAGCAACTGTCCCTATTAGTCTCTTCATCTAGGTCCGCCAATGCAATCAATCCAAAATCAATCAAACAATTAAGGATCAACCCAAGAACGACAACTATCCCTCCTCCAATGACAATAACTTAATCACGTTTTTTATTTTTATATTTTTATGTTAATCCATTTGGGTGAGACACAATAATATAAATCAAACTCCATTTTCATGCTTTATATAAATTTACATAATTAATAAAAAAATAAATATTAAATTATATCATGAAAATAAAATAACAATTTTGTAACATCATATTTTTTATTATTTGAGTGTATATAAAATAAATATATAAACTTAACTTAAATGTTAAAGTTGCTTGAATTTTATGAATTCAAGTAAACTAATTATTATGTCAATTAATTGTTTTATAACACATTATTTTAAACGATAATTTTATCAAAGAAGATAAACTTGAAAATGACATGGTTATATTTAAGTTAACGCGGCCTAATTGCCACCCTAATTTAGGTAGGAAAGCCCTTAAATAAATACCATTTAATTTCAGCTGAAATATAATTAATAATTAGGATACATACATTAATTACTAATTACGTACTAGACAAAATTTAGGTTGGTAATTAATAAGATTGGCTAATATAATGTAAAATTGGGTAATTAAAAAAAAGGTTTACAATAACAAATCCATCAACTTTGCTAATGGTAATAATGAGGTTGCTTCCTCATAACAAGAATAAGATTTAGAGAGAATCTAAATTTATTTGTCGTCTCCATTAATTTCTCTCTAAGCACTCTTTTTATAGACTCAATTAGATCATTTAATTTAATTAAAAAATCAATAATATAATAGTCAATTTGAAGTTCTAGGTTGAAATTATTATGAGCTTTAGTCCTGTGAAATTTCTCATTTGATTATAACCCTATTGGACTTAAAATCAATGTCTGTATTATTTTCTATTAATTTAATTAATTAAATAATTATTTAAATCATTTATCAAATTAATTATTTATAATTTGAACCTTGATTTAAACTTATTTATTAATTTAGATACAAATTTATCTTAATTAGTAAATCTGCCATAATTTATCTTTTCTTCTCAAAATTACATAATTCTGTGGAACTATCCAAAATTGACATGGTCAATTTTGACATGGTCAATTTTGATAATTCTAATTGATAATTAAATCAATTAATTGTGACTATCCAGATGATTTTATCCAAGGTACAATGGGGACCATAGGCCTATGAAATTAAGCTCCAATAAGTTATCTTAAATCTAAGGGTTTATACCTTTTTGGACCCTGTGTTTTGATAAATTACTTTTTGGACCATATGTTTTGTAAAATGGTTAAAATAAAACCCTAAACCCAATTTTGGTTAATGTTTTCTCAACTAAAATCACAAATAATTTACCAAACTAACAATTCAGAACAAAAATAAAATCATTCTGCTTAAAAACTGTGTTGTTATATTTAATTTTTTCTTCATCAAAATTGAGTTTAGGGTTCTATTTTAACTATTTTACAAAACATAAGGTCCAAAAAGTAATTTGTCTAAACACAGGGTCCAAATAGGTAATGGGACAAACACAGGGTCTAAAAAGGTATAAACCCTAAATCTAACAAATAAATTTACTAACTTATTAATTACCCGTGACTCTTCTATAGTCTCGGAATTGCACTCTTGAATTCATAGAACGCTCTATAACAAATATAGATACGCTATTAATTATCCATTGTTACAACCATAATTTTCATTCAATCCTCTATAGACGGTCTACAATGAGATATGACTAAAATAGTGTTTTACCCCTCATTATATTTTATCCTTAAAACACTTAATTCCTTGCAAATAATATTTCAGTAAACTCATTTAATTACTGAAATGAGATATATATCATTTAACACCTTGAACCAAACTAAAAGGAACCATCGTTTCACTTCTTCATCAGAAGTTATAGATTTTCATATCTATGATTAACACTCCCACTCAATTATACTACCGAGTTCCCAAGATGTAAGTATGGGCTAGTCCGTAGGGTAAGCTGGTAACGAATAAGTCAAAGAACTCAAATAATACACTCAGTTAGAATACTAACCACTCAGAATTGAGATTGAATTGACCTATGGTCAACTATATGATATGACTAGAATAGATAATAACGGTATATTTACTTATCTTATCAACTGTCAATATCGGTCTTGTCCGATGTAACAAATACATCCGATCTTATCTACTTTGTTAATGTTCTGGAAAGAACATAACACTGTGACGTGTAAGTAGATCATATCGTAGATTGGCAAGTCAGTGTAAATCCTGTGCACTGACTAATCTTAAGACTAACTTATTTTTTAACATATAATCATATTTATATTCTATTGTGATTACGTCACTATAAATACAAAAAACTATATGCTCGGGATTTAATATAAGTTTATATCAAACAAATAATCATGAAAAGAATGTTATATTATTTTATAATATAATATAATGTAATATTATATTATATTATAATATAATGTTTTAGATTAAATAAATATGACAAAGTGTGTCACATATTGTAACATATAATAGAGAGTTACAATATTTAGATATATGAGATATATCCAAATAATGTAACATATTTGGTGTTACAAATTTGTAACTTCCAAATATTACCCTTTATTGTGTAAAATTGTTGCTACACAATATTGAGATAAATTTCATAAAGCCATATGTGATATGACTATTAGAGATATGATTTTAACCCCAATAATGTGTTTTGGGAGTTACAAAATCATTTGGGAGGGTTTGGAACCGTTTGAAAAACATCACATTTTTTGTGCTGAAATTGGTCGGTGGCCGCAGCCTGTGGGATAGAGACTAGTGGCCGTGGCCATTAATGTCTCTGGCCGCGACCAGAGGCCAAAAACTGACTAATTTTCAGTTTTTTCAATCTTTGTTGAACGGCTCAAAAAACTCAAATAACTCTCAAATCTCCTTTTTAATTCCATATTAATCCAATTAAACATTGGTAACAGCCATGGGGTTGGTGGAATTTGAAATTCAAGGGGTGTCTCTAAACTCTATAAATAAAAGCCTATAGCTCACTTGTAAGACACAACATTTCTATCCATTAGAGCACTTGGCTAGAAACACCCCGAGGCTTGATAATTCCATAAAGTTTTTCCAATATCTGAGAGAGATCCCTTAGTGCTTGAGTTAGGGGGAAATAAGCTTTTGGACAAAGGTTTTAAACCTTGTTCAAGTTGGTGATCCCCAACACTCTTCACTTAGGTTGTGTAAGTGAGAGTTTTCTTTGTTTTGTTCTTACAATTTCGTCTATTGCTTTTCTTCTCATTCCTCTTGTTTTATTTACTTATAATTTTGTTTAGAGTTGTAATCATCTTTTCTTGTGTTCCAAATACTTTTACTTTATTTGTAATATTTTGCTTAGAGTTGTATTTTTCACTATTCCATTCTTCTTCTCTTCTTCTTCTTCTTCTATTTTGTTTATTTGTACTTTCAGTTGTAGAGTTGTAACCTTATTTAATCAATCTATATTTATTTGTAATATAATTGCATAGAGTTATAATATTATTATCAATTTCCATTGAGGCAAAACATTTTTTCCTAACATTCAAAAGCTTATCCCTTTTTTGTTTCAATGGAAGGGGAGACAATCAAGATCATGAACCAAGACCTAGTGAGATTTGATAGGTTTGATGGATCCAATTTTACTAGGTGGCAAGACAAGGTGACGTTTCTTTTAACCACTCTCAAAACCACCTACATCATTGAGTCTTCCTTGGCACCTCTAGCCGATCCATCCGACATAGACACTCCCGAGGAGGTGGAGAAGAGAAGGAAGAGGGAGGAGGACAATCTCCTTTGTAGGGGTCATATCCTCAACGCCCTATCCGATAGGCTCTATGACCTCTACACTGAGACCAAATCGGCCAAGGAGATATGGGATGCACTTGAGAAAAGTTTAAGGTGGAAAAGGAAGGTACCAAAAAGTTTTTGTTATCTCAATACTTCGATTTCAAATTTTTTGGTGATAAACCTATTCTTCCTCAAATTCATGAATTGTAAATAATTGTTAACAAATTGAAAGTGCTAAATATTGAGCTTCCCGAGGCCTTTCAAGTTGGTGCTATAGTGGCTAAATTACCACCAACTTGGAAGAGCTATAGGAAAAAAATCCTTCATAAAAATGAGGATTATTATTTGGAGGAAATCCAAAAACATATTCGAATCGAAGAGGAATCGATATGTAGAGATAAACTTGTGGAGGGGTCTAATGAAGAGACTTCCAAAGCAAATGCGGTGTCACAACCAAAACATCCCAAAAACAAAGGGAAAAGGGTAATGAGAAACCTTTGGGTCCAAAAACCAACCCAAACAAGTTTAAGGGCGAGAAAGGTCCTTGCTTTGTGTGTGGGAAAAAGGGTCACTATGCTAGAGAGTGTAGGCATAGAAAAGACCAACAAGGACCTAAGGTGAACACAACTCAAGAGGAAAACATAGTTGCTACCCTTAGTGAGGTGAATGCGGTCCAAGGCAAGGTGAAAGGGTGGTGGTATGATACATGTGCCACCGTCCATGTCACCTATGACAAATCATTGTTCAAGACCTTTGAAGAGTCAAAGGGCAACCATGAGATACAAATGGGCAATGAAGGCAAATCCAAGGTACTTGGCAAAGGTACCATTGAAGTCTTTTTCACCTCCGACAAGAAAGTTACATTAGTGAATGTACTTTATGTTCCCGAAATGAGTAGAAACTTGGTAAGTGGTGATTTGCTTGGCAAGCCTAGCATTAAAGCCGTTTTTGAGTCCTGTAAACTTATACTTACCAAATCAAATGTATTTTTGGGAAAGGGGTACTCATGTGAGGGTATGGTTAAATTGTGCACCAATGATGTAACTTTCAATGTTATCAATAAAAATGCTAATTCCGCCTATATTGTTGAGTATGATTATTTATTTTTGTGGCATCTTAGACCATCTCATATAGGTTTTTCAACCATGAAAAGAGTAGTAAAATGTGGTATGATTGCATGCAAGATTAAAAACTATGGTAAATGTGAAACATGTGTTAAGGCTAAAATGATTAAGAAACCATTTCCTAGTGTAGAAAGATCATCTAATTTACTAGATTTAATCCATAGTGATCTTTGTGAATCAAATGGTGTTTTAACTAGAGGTGGTAAAAGGTATTTTCTTACTTTTATAGATGATTTCAGTAGATATACCTATGTGTTTCTTTTAAAGCATAAAGATGAAACTTTTGATGCTTTTAAATTGTATAAATTAGAAGTTGAAAATCAACTAAATAAAAAGATTAAGGTGCTAAGAAGTGATAGAGGGGGAGAGTACTTCTCTAATGAATTCAATACATTTAGTGAAGAAAATTGTATAATTCATGAGTGCACTGCACCTTATATACCACAACACAATGGTGTTGCCGAAAGGAAAAATAGGACTTATCTAGAGATGATAAATGCTATGTTTGTGTTTTCTAAGTTGAACTTCAACTTATGGGGTGAAGCGCTTTTAACCGCTTGTCACATTCTTAATCGAATACCGATGAAGAAAAATGAGATATCTCCATATGAGTTATGGAAAAGAAGAAAACCCAACATAGGGTACTTCAAAGTGTGGGGGTGTCTTGCATATTGCAAGAAAAACGAACCTAATAGAACAAAGTTAGGTTCAAGAGCCATAAAGTGTGCTTTTGTTGGTTATGCCAACAATAGCAAAGCTTATAGGCTATTAGACTTAGAGTCTAATATTATGATTGAATCTAGAGAAGTTTAATTCTTTGAGAATATGTTATGTGACAACAATTCTCAAGCTTCAACATCTCTAAAGGAGAATTTGTTATATGAGAACAATTCTCAAGCTTCTACATCCAAAGTTGATTCTCAAGAGGAGAATTCTCTAAAGGATGTAAAAGAACCCTTTGAGCCTAGAAGAAGTAAAAGGCTTAAAAATCATAAAAGTCTAGTAGTTGATGAGATAGATTCTCAACGAATTTCATTCTACATGGTAGAAGGAAATAAAGAGGAAGTTATTAGGAAAATTCCTATTGTACTTCTCATTGAGGATGATCCTAAGACTTATAGAGAAGCTATGCAATCGAGAGATAGTGCATTTTGGAAAGAAGCCATCAATGATGAGATGGATTCCATTCTTTCCAATAACACTTGGGAATTGGTAGATCTCCCACCGGGATCTAAGCCAATTGGGTGTAAGTGGGTATTTAGGAGAAAATACCACACTGACGGCACTATCCAAACCTTTAAAGCTAGATTATAGCTAAAGGGTTTAGGCAAAAAGAGGGTATCGATTATTTCGATACCTATGCGCCTATTGCAAGAACAACTTCTATAAGAATTTTGTTCGCTTTAGCTTCCGTACACAACTTGTATGTTCATCAAATGGATATCAAAACGACATTCCTTAATGGTGACCTCAATGGGGAGGTCTATATGGAACAACCCAAAGGGTTTGTCCTACCAAAATATGAACATAAAGTTTGTAGACTTATAAAATCCTTATATGCATTGAAACAAGCTCCTAAGCAATGGCATGAGAAATTTGATCAAGCCATCATGTCTAATGGGTTTAGACATAACAATGGAGACAAGTGTTTGTATTCCAAAACTTGTAAGGGATATGTGATCATTGTTTGCTTATATGTGGATGACATACTTATTCTAAGTAATAACATGAAAGGGATAGAAGAAACGAAGAGGTTTCTATCATCAACCTTCAAGATGAAAGATCTTGGAGAAGTTGATACCATACTCGGTATCAAAGTAAAGAAACATAATGGGGGTTTTGCGTTAGGGCAAGCCCATTATGTTGAGAAAGTATTGAACAAATTTAACCATCTCAAGGTTAAAGATGCCAATACTCCATTCGATCATAGTGTAAAACTAGAGAAGAATGAAGGAAGAGCGGTGGCTCAATTGGAGTACGCTAGTGCTATAGGGAGTCTAATGTACGCTGCCCAGTGTACTAGACCTGATATAGCATTTGCGGTAAGTAAACTTAGTAGGTTTACAAGTAATCCAAGTGTGGATCACTGGAACGCAATTGGAAGAGTCCTAGGTTATCTCAAGAAAACCAAAGGACTAAGCCTTCACTACTCCAAATTTCCTTCGATATTAGAAGGATATACAGATGCAAGTTGGATATCCAATCTTGGGGACAACTTTTCCACAACTGGTTAGGTATTTACACTTGGTGGAGGTGCAATTTCTTGGGGTTCCAAGAAACAAACCTGTATATCCCATTCCACTATGGAAGCAGAGTTCATAGCTCTAGATGCTACTGGCAAAGAGGCCGAATGGTTAAGGGATTTGTTGATAGAGATTCCCCTAATCAAAGAGAATGTATCTACTATATCGATACATTGTGATAGCCAAGCAACATTGGCTAGAGCATATAGCGGAGTGTATAATGGGAAGTCTAGACACGTCTAAGACATGGATATGTGAAAGAATTGATTCAAAGAGGAGTCATCTCAATATCCTATGTGAGAACAAGTGAAAATCTGGCGGATCATTTCACTAAGCCACTAACGAGAGATTTAGTAGTTGCATCATCTCGAGGGATGGGACTTAAACTCCCTAAAGAGATTCACGATTGATGGTAACCTATCTTAACAATAGTTATTCAACTAGTGTTAGGTTCAATAGGTAAAACAAGTCAATCAAGTGAATATTAGTTGTACTCAAAACAAGTCCCATCTGAGAAATTGAGTACTTGTGTGTTACCAAGTAGAGGGTTAAAACCGAAAGGTTTTTTAATAGAATTCAGTCTTGTAAAGACAAGTATTTTTGGTAACAAAATACTGTAAGAGTTCTACCTATATGGACTTAGGGGTGGTGCCGCCTCTCATGAGAATTGGGAGTATTCTCAAGAACGTCCATGAATGGAAAGTGCACATGGCCAGTAACGGTGCAAAGCGAGACATAGAGGTCTCAAGTGAACATCGCAAATGTGTGTGTGTTATTACCGATTTGTTATCATGAAAAGATGGTTCAATGCCTAGTGCAACCTAATTTTCGACAAATTTTGTGATAATTACACTATAGTAAAGTTCAAGTTGAAAAACATTTTGCTTTATGCACTAATGCAATGTCTCCTATAAGAGAGAGTTCTTATTTAATCAAGTGGGGGATATTTTATATTTCAAAATATAATGATTGATTAAATAAGTGTTACAATAGATAACTATTTAATCTAGTAGGGGAATGTTATATTATTTTATAATATAATGTAATATTATATTATATTATAATATAATATTTTAGATTAAATAAATATGACAAAGTGTGTCACATATTGTATCATATAATAGAGAGTTACAATAGTTAGATATATGAGATATATCCAAATAATGTAACATATTTGGTGTTACAAATTTGTAACTTCCAAATATTACCCTTTATTGTGTAAAATTGTTGTTACACAATATTGAGATGAATTTCATAAAGCCATATGTGATATGGTTGTTAGAGATATGATTTTAACCCAAATAATGTGTTTTGGGAGTTACAAAATCATTTGGGAGGGTTTGAAACCGTTTGAAAAACAACACATTTTTTGTGCTGAAATTGGTCGGTGGCCGTGGCCACTGAATGTTGGTGGCCGCGGCCTATGGGACAGAGACTAGTGGACGCAGCCACTAATGTCTCTGGGCGTGGCCACAGGCCAAAAACTGACCAATTTTCAGTTTTTTCAATCTTTGTTGAACGACTCAAAAAACCCAAATAACTCTTAAATCTCCTTTTTGATTCCATACTAATCCAATTAAACATTGGTAACAGCCATGGGGTTGGTGGAATTTGAAATTCAAAGGGTGTCTCTAAACTCTATAAATAGGAGCCTATAGTTCACTTGTAAGACACAACATTTCTATCGATTAGAGAACTTTGCTAGAAACACCTTGAGGCTTGATAATTCCATAAAGCTTTTCCAATATCTGAGAGAGATCCCTTAGTGATTGAGTTAGGGGGAAATAAGCTTTTGGACAAAGGTTTTAAACCTTGTTCAAGTTGGTGATCCCCAACACTCTTCACTTAGGTTGTGTAAGTGAGAGTTTTCTTTGTTTTGTTCTTACAATTTCGTCTATTGCTTTTCTTCTCATTCCTCTTGTTTTATTTACTTGTAATTTTGTTTAGAGTTGTAATCATCTTTTCTTGTGTTGCAAACACTTTTATTTTATTTGTAATCTTTTGCTTAGAGTTGTATTTTTCACTATTCCATTCTTCTTCTTCTATTTTGTTTATTTGTACTTTCAGTTGTAGAGTTGTAACCTTATTTAATCAATCTATATTTATTTGTAATATTATTGCATAGAGTTGTAATATTATTATCAATTTCCATTGAGGCAAAACATTTTTTCCTAACAAATAAAACATGTGAGCAAATTGATTGACCAAGTCAAAAAATGATTTCTATTCTTTTATTGATCATAAAATGAGATTACAAAGAATTTGAGTTTTAATTAGGGCATAAAACCCTAACAAGTATTGGTGGCCCTCTTAAAGGGAGAAGCAGTTTTGTTATTTCTCGCCATTTCTTTACAAATGATAGTCTGTTTTTTCTTCATCCGAAAATGGAGGCAGTATCTAGATTCATAGAGGTTCTGCAATGGTATGGTTAAGCCTCAGGTCAAAAAATAAACTTTTTTAAGTCTTCTATATGCTTCGGCCCTAAGGTTAGCACGATGAATTAAGGTACTTTGGCTTCTACTTTGGGGTCTCAATGCTCCTTGTCATGAGAAGTACTTGGGTCTTCCTTGTTTTGCTAGTAAGGATAAGAAGATTTTATTTGAGGGGATCCGAGATAGGGTATGGAACAAGCTTTCAAGTTGGAAACACAAGTTTTTCTATTTGGGTGGTAAGGAGGTTCTCTTAAAATTGTTGTTCAAGCTATACCCATGTATCCTATGAATTTATTCAAGCTCCCAACATCTCTTATTCATAAGATTCATAGATTGTGTGCTCGATTCTGGTGGGGTGGTGATGAAGAGAAAAGGAAGATGCATTGGTGCACTTGGGATAAAATTTGCCGGCATAAAAATGGTGGTGGTTTGGGGTTTCAAAATTTTTTGTTATTTAATAAGATTATGCTTGCCAAGCAAGCGTGGAGAGTCTATAATAACCCAACTTCATTGGCGGCAATGGTACTTATTTGTCTTCAAACCAGCCTCTTACAGGCCAATGCTAAATCTAATGCTTCCTTTTTATGGCATAGTGTGTTGTTGGGGTAGGGAGTTGATGTTGGAAGGTGCTAGGTGGTAGATAAGAAGTGAGGAGAATGTATCAATGTACTATGATAAATGGATTCCTAGGGGATATAGGATTATTGCTTCTTCCCCCATGGTTCTTCTTTCCATACCAATGTTTTTGATCTTATGGGGGATGATGGGGAATGGAACTTACCTCTTATTCGACATTCTTATTTGCCTCATGAAGTCGAGGCCATTCTAGTTATTCATTTCTCTAGTAACAAGTGGACAAATACTCTTATATGGCATCATAGCTCAAATGGCTTGTATAATGTCAAGAGTGGGTATTGGTGAGCCACTAAATGTCCTAGCCATAGTCAAGCTTCTTTTCTTCAAGGACGTTTGAATTGGTGGAGTACCCTTTGCAAACTCAATATTCCGACAAAAGTCAAACTCTTTGTCTGGAAATCATCACATGACTAGCGGTCGTGTAAGATTAATTTGGTGTCTCAATCTCGTGGTGTGATGTTGAGACACAGTTAGAAAACACTCAACATAATTCCATTCAATTAGAAATTGGTTAGAGCTATTGCCTGGCTGTTGTAACTGTCTTGCTGAATTTGTGTGATTAGTTACAAGTCTGTTAATTGTAATGTAACCAATTTTTCTATAAATAAAAGTTCTCACTCTCGAGAGATCATATTGTCTCTGAGAGCTCATTTCTTCACATTCTTTGTATTGCTCTGTTTCTTCACTTGGTATCAGACTCCATCGATCCATGGTGACTTCTGGTTCATCCTTTTCATATACATCTCCTTTTTCCTCATCAATTCCCACTGGTTTTTGAGTTGTTGTTTCTCCTTTTGCTTCTACTCCGAGCTCGGTCATTTCTGTGAAGTTGGACAAGTTCAACTACATCTCTTGGCGTGCTCAACTCATTCCAGCAATCCGAGGCTATGATCTTGAAGGCTATGTGTATGGTTCCAAGACTCCTCCACCAAAGATCGTTTAGATCACCGATGAGAAAGGCGAATCGATCACGATCACTAATCTGGAGTACCAGTTGTGGATTCATGAAGATCAACTCCTTCTCAGTTGGATTCTATCGTCCCTCACACTACAAATTATGAGCCAAGTCGTTCGATGCACAACCAGTTGCGAGGCGTGGCGTGCTCTTGAGAGTTTGTTCTCTTCCAACAGCAAAGCTCGGATTATGGAACTCAAAGATCAACTGCAATCAACCAAGAAGGGCTCTCAGAAATTTTTTGAGTATTGTGCTCGGCTGGAAAGCATCTCTGTCACTATACTCTTAGTGGGCTACCGTGTTCCAAAAGCGTATCTAATAATGAGTATTCTCAATGGTCTTCCCGTCGAATACGATGGCGTTATCAACAGTGTTCTCAGCCAGAAAAATCTCATTGTTCAAGAAGTTCAATCACTTCTGCTCAGTCAAGAGACTAGGCTACAGAAGTGGTCCGCTGTAATGCCTCGGATTCCCTAATGTGGTTTAGCGGTTGGATTAGTAGGCCGGGAGGGCCATAATTGCTTAATTATGCTGTTAAACGTGTTTATGAGAATTATATTATAATATAATGTTAATTGTATGCATGTCGGTGATATATGTTGAGACCACATTATGATGTGGGTTTGTTCGAGCTGTTCGACATGAGACGATCGTAGATGATTGATTAGCGGTTTAGTCACAACGGGATTAAGTGTCAGGACTTGGGTTGAGTCTCGGGGTGATTTTGATGATTAGAGCGTTACCGGGAAATAAAGGGTAACGGGATGTGAATTATTGGTGTTTATGATTTTCGAGAATAACGGGAATTGGAGAGCGTTAATTATGATTAACGAGTTAGGAGGAAAGTACCAAAAATGCCCTTGGGAGTCTTTAGAAACCATTAATTGACCTAGGGGTAAAATGGTCATTTCACCCCTAGGATAGATATAACCTTTGTTGGCTGAAGAAAATGTTGGAAAACAGAGTATGTAAAAAGAGTCCTCCCGTACCTTTTTTTTCTCTTCACTGTTCTTTGTGATTTCTGAACCAACTTTGAGGATTCTAGCTTGGGAAGCAAGCCTTGGGAGATTGGGAGTATGTTCCACTAGTGAAGGCCATCATATGCCAAGCTTTGGGTAAGTTTCTAACCATAGTTTCTCTGGTTTGCTCTGTTTTAGTTTTGTTTTGCAGCTGAAATGTTTAGGGTGAATTCATGGGTTTTGTTGGGAGTTTTGGCTAGGGTTCCCATGCTTGTGATGTTTGGGATGTGTTGGGATGGTTTTTGGGTTCACTTGGCATCAAGAATAGGCTTTGGAAGCTTGGGAATCGAGTTAGAATCGAAGGAGATGAAGAAGGTCGGTTCAGGGGTGTTCTGGGCTGGAGGTAGCGCTACAGCGCCCACCCTAGGGTGCTATAGCGCTCCTCAGGAGGGTTTCTGGCACTTGGGCGGTTCTGAGTATAGCGCTGTAGCGCTAGGGGTTGAGCGCTGTAGCGCTACCCTGTTCCTTCCAAACCCCGTTTTGAGTGTTTTTAAGGGTTTTTGACTTGGGGTTTCAATCCTTAAGGCCCGGGATCGATTCTACTCACCGTGTGGGCATGTTTCGAGGTCCCGAGGGTGGTGTTTAGGTTAAGACCCTATTATTGTGGATTCTCATTAATGGAGGTTATAATTGGTTGTGATTAGGTAACCGCTAAGGAACTAAAAGACCGATCGTTCTCAGGGGTCGTCTTTACCATACTTCTCGCTCGAACTTGAGGTAAGAAAACAGTGTATGGACACAGTTGCACCCTGTACAGGTATATGACATGCATGGTTTGATATTGAGGCATGTTGTTTGTTATATGTGAACGTGGATTGCATATCAAATGCTAATGATTGCTAATCACCTGTTAAAGACACTGACTAGTCAGGGACCGACTCTAAAGTCGATGATCACGCATTGAGTAGCTCTATGGCATTAATGCGAGGCCGACCTAAGGTTGAAGAAACTTACAAGCGCTTGCCTGGTCTACGACCAGATGACTATAGCCAAGGTATATGACCCCGGTGACCGTTTGTCACGTGGCTAAGGGACGTTGTCCATAGTTTCGACTCTAGAGTCGTGAGGAAGGTTATGTTGGTGACCAATCACCATGCACCTGTCCTGAACATGCTTATGAAAGAAATCACTTATCAGTTAAGCCCTGGTGACCTTATCGTCACATGGCTAGAAGGAGCGATGCTCATTACTGTGACTTTTGGCTATTGTCACCTATTTGTTGGACTGATAGTCCTGGATGATTATTATGATCGTTGTTGATATTATACCGTATCTTATTGTGTTTTCTTGCTGGGCCTTGGCTCATGGGTGCTACATGGTGCAGGTAAAGGAAAGGAAAAGCTTGGCCAGCCTTGAGTGGAGAGCTTGGGCGATGTAATGTACATACAGGGCCGCTTGACCGCCACGGTCGAGGAGTTCTCAGAGGGACTAGGGGTTTACCCTATTTTTGCCGCTTAGGCCGGCGGAGTTTGTAAATTGAAACTGTAGCGACTCTTTTGTAATATGAACTACTTGTAAACATTTTAAAAGGCTCATGAGCAGTTTATTTACCTAATGAAATGTACCCTTTCCTTTTAATGGTTTTCCACCTTAACCTGATAATAACACTTAGAACACGTTTTTAGCCAAAGGACTCGGGTAGCGAGTCAAATTTCCGGTTCACCGTTCTCCGTAACTGTTCTGGGGTAGCCAGGGCGTTACATCCGCTGCTCAAGTTGTGGACATTCAGAGTCCCTCAACAAACCTTCCTCAAACCAGCAGCAAAGGTCGTGACTCCTCCTCTACCCACAGTTGTGGCTCAACTTTCTCTGCGGCTGAGGCCGAGCTCGTGGCTCCATCTGCAACACTAGATCTATTTGTCAGATATGTCACAAACAAGGCCACACAACAATTACTTATCGGTATCGTCATGAAGACGACTCTCAGATTCCAACTCAGGCTTCCTCAAGCAACAATGCCTCCAAGTCTGCTTTCATGGCTTCACCTGAGTCTGTGGCGGATCTGGCCTGGTATGCCAACAGTGGTGCCACTGACCACATCACTGCAGATCTCGGCAAGCTTAGTCTCTATAACGACTATCATGGATCTGAGAAACTGATGATTGGAAATGGTAAGCACATTCCAATTACTCATGTTGTTTATTCCAGTTTACCTTCCACTTGCTCTGCTAAATCTTTGAAATTACATACCGTGTTGTGTGTTCCTCATATTAAAAATAGTTTAATCAGTATTTCTAAGCTAACTATGAGAATGATGTTTTTGTGGAATTTCATTATGATGATTGTTATGTCAAGGACAAGGCCACAGGAACACTTCTTCTGGAAGGACAGCTTAAGGATGGGCTCTACTCCTTGTCTCCCAAACCCACTGCTTTCACCTATGCCTCTCACTCGTCTTCCTTTAGTGACTCATCTTACTGTACTGGTTCATAGAGTAATAAGTCCTCCATTTCAACTTGTTTTACTTCTGTTCGAACTAATGCTTGTAACTGGCATAGACGTCTAGGACATCCTAGTCATAAAGTCATGCAAAAATTGTCTACTTTGTTACCTGGTTGTAATAAAATCAAGCATAATAAAACATCATTTTGTTCAGCATGTCCTATGGGAAAAAGTCATGTTTTACCTTTTCCTCTGTCTCAAAATAAAACCACTAAACCTTTACAGTTGATCTACTCTGACTTGTGGGGACCGTTTCCCATTCATTCAACTAATGGCTATACATATTATGTTGCTTTCTTAGATGACTATACTAGATTTATGTGGATTTATCCACTCACATGTAAATCTGAAACTATTTCTGTGTTTAAGCAATTTAAATTGCAAGTTGGAAAATATTTTGGTCTCTCTATCCAAATTTTTCAAAATGATTGGGGAGGTGAGTTCCGTCCCTTTATTAAGTTTTTAACTTAACATGGAGTCATTTTTTGAAAACCATGTCCTCATGTCCATCAACAAAATGGTCGTGTTGAGAGGAAACACCATCACATTGTTGAACTTGCTCTAACTCTTTTGGTTCAAGCTTCTACGCCTTTAAAATTCTGGTGGGAGGCTTGTTATACAGCTGTTTATCTTATAAACCGACTCCCTACCTCTGTTCTAAATGGTTAGTCCCCTTTCTCTAAGCTTTTCAATATTGCTCCTGACTACTCATTTTTAAAAGTTTTTGGCTCAGCTTGTTTCCCTCATTTAAGATCCTATCATAGTCAAAAGTTGCAATTTAGGTCTGAAAAGTGTCTTTTTTTAGGTTATACTGCTGACCATAAAGGATACAAGTGCTTGCATCCATCTGGAAGGTTATATGTCACATGGAATTGTATTCTTAATGAGGATGAGTTTCCATATAACACATTGTTTCCTACTCCCTCATGTCAGTCTGGGCCTACTTCTCTTTCTTCAGCACCTACCATTACTTTTACTCCACCTATTCACTCTAGAGCTAGTTCTCCTTCACGTGGTGTAGTTCCTGAGCCCATTCCACCATCTGTACCTTCCTCACAACATGTGCAGCCAGCTCTAACTTCACCTAATGAGATGTCCTCATCATCTTCACGTGACTTGCAATAAGATAATAATGCTGATTTGTCTTCTGATGGAGTTTTCTCATCTAGTAGACTTTTGTCTTCTTCTCCAATACATATTTCCAATACAAATGAAGAGTTTTTCGACCATTCCATTGAGATTAATATGGACACTTCTCCTGCCCAACGTGAAGATGTCTCCGTGCCTTCTTCTTTGGCTGAACGCACTGCACAACCACCTACATCTTCAACTATTCTGTCTCATTATAGGCCAGCAACTCAGTACATTCATGCCATGCAAACTCGCAGCTGGGGTAGCAAAGCCAAAAGCTTTTATAGCTAATAAGCATCCATTTCTCATAGAAAGTGGCCCTCGTGAACCCTCTACTGTGAGACAAGCTATTGCTGATCCAAAATGGAAAGAGGATATGGTGAATGAGTATAAAGCACTTCTTACTAATCAGACACGGGATTCGGTTCCTTTTAATCCTTCCTTCAATGTTGTTGGAAACAAATGGGTATTCAAACTCAAGTTCAATCCCGATGGTAGGGTTCAGAAACACAAAGCGAGGTTAGTAGCAAATGGTTTTCATCAAAATCCAGGGATTGATTATTATGAGACTTATAGCCCAGTCATTAAACTAGTTACGGTGTGCTTCCTTCTCACTGTTTCTGTTCATTTTGGGTGTGATATTAAGCAATTAGATCTCAATATAATGCCTTTCTTAATGGTGTTCTTCATGAAATTGTTTACATGACTCAACCAGAGGGGTTTGCTCATCCTACTTTTCCCACTCACTTGTGCAAACTTAATAAAGCTATTTATCGTCTTAAGCAGGCTCCAAGAGCTTGGTTTGAACACCTACAATCTGCTTTACTAGCTTGGGGATTTGTTCAATCTAAAGCTGATGTCTCTTTGTTCACTTATCACAGGAATAATCACCTCTTATTGCTGCTGGTATATGTTGATGATATCTTGGTCACAGGCAGTAGTACCTCTTTGCTTACTAAGCATGTCAATGATCTCAATGGTACCTTTGCTCTTAAACAACTTGGCTCACTACATTACTTCCTGGGAATAAAAGCTTATAGAGACACCGTTGGTATTTACCTTTCTCAGTCCAAGTACATTGTTGACTTGTTAATCAAGCTTAAGATGCAAGATGCTAAGGGTATTTCCACCCCAGCTGCTCATCGCCAAACCCTGTCTCGTAATGAGGGGGAACCAATGGCTAATTCGAGTCTCTATCAAAGCACTATTAGAGCTCTCCAATATTTGACTATTACTCGGCCTGATGTAGCTTAAATTGTTTCTAAGCTAAGTCAGTTTTTGCAAAATCAAACTTCTACACACTACTGGCTTGCAAAAGGATGTTGCGACATCTCAAACAAACTCCCACACATGGGGTTTACTTCAAAACAGGTTCAGTCAAAGTCCTTACTCTACAGGGTTTTTCGGATGCGGATTGGGCGAGCTGCCCGGATGTGATTAGTACTTAAAAATGACATTTTACTAAGCTTAAAGTTTAAATTAAATTAGGTTTTAATTAATATTTTCTTAAAATTATTTTGATATATTTCTTTAATGGAAAATATTAATTTTAATTTAATTTATATAAAGTATGTTGCATTTTGACATTAATAAAAGCAAAAGAAAAGAAAAAGGGAAAAGAGAAAAGAGAAAAGAATAAAATTAAAAAATGGCATTTTTAAAATTAATGTGTTGTTTTGTTTCAGCACTCCCAGCGGCCCAACTGAAGGAGAAGCCCGTTGGCCCAAGCCCAGCCATCGAGCCAAAGCCAGCCGCCTGCCGAGCCAAGCCGCAAGCTGCCTGATGCTGAAGCCTCCTTGTGCCACCTGTCCAGTCGTGTGTCCAGCAGCTCCCTTCCCAGCCTCCAACGGCCCAGCCTCTCCCAAGCAACCCAGCAGGCCTAGGCCCAACGAAGCCTCCCCCAGCCCGAGTTCAACCCCAAGCCCTTGCCTCCTTCAGCCGAAGGCCCAACTTGAGTCAAAGTCATCTTCAGCCTGCTCAACTCCCAGCAGCGTTGACCCAGTCAACAAGCCCTTTACTCCTTCACCCAGCAGTGCCATGTGTCCTCCTGTCATTGGTTGCGAATTGGGTCAAACCCAGCTGCCATAAGTGCCACCAGCCCAACCTTTTATGCACCTTGGACCATGCACATTGCTATTTTAAGCTTCAAAGCTCATTCTTTTTGGTGTTTTAGAAAAAGATCAAATTGATCATTCACCAAAATAGCCAGGTTAATATTAATAATAAGATTTGATTTTTCAAAATCATATTTTATTATTAATATTTCAGATTTATTGTGTAACCCTCATTCGTTGTTTAATTTCTTTTTAGTCATTTTCTCTCCCTATAAATAAGGACTCTTTCTTTCACATGGATAGATAATTTTGAGAGTAAAGAAACTATAGCAAAATTTCTACTCACTTTCTTCTCATATTTTCTTCTTAGAATTTTGTGAGAATCATGAGCATAATGGCATAATCTTCCTAGGAAGGTTTGTGATGATTCCATATGCTAACGATGTTATTTTGCTACTTTAATTTACCATGTTCTTAATGTAATATATTTGAGTTATTTATGTTCTTTCATCTCTTTTGTTATCGTTGTTTACTTATGCTAATAGTATATAGGATTAGTCATGCTCTTTCTATGTGCTTCTAATTAGTAAAAGTAATATTGATACATAATTTTATGTCTAATCTTCTATTGCATTATTTCCCTTGGGTATTTTATCATTTTTAGATTTTTCATAAGATTAACATTGTGCTTTTAAAGTAAAAGAATTTTATAACTCAAATGAACTTTTGTTAGAAAATAATATGGACTTTAATGTTAGATGTTCCAAGTAAATGTTGGAATGTGAACTATTTATTTGTGTATTTTTGTAAATCAAGTAACCAAGTAACTAAACAAGCATATGGATGATTCTTGAAACATTTCCATTTCTCAAACTTTTGATTACATCTTACCTTTATTTCACTTATCTCATTTTATCAAAAAGACAACACCAAAATCTCAAATCTTTTTTCATTTCCATTTTTTATTTATTTCTTGTTACTAATTTTTTTGTGTTATTTTCTACTAATCTTTTGATTTTAGGTTACCTCCTTGTGGATCAATCGCCCGATTATACTACAACCACCGCTTAGTGGTTGTCACGATTTGAGCGTTAATTAGGATGACAGACGTTCCACATGAGCTTATTGTGTTTATCTTGGCTCTAGCTTGATCTCATGGAGTTCGAAAAAGCAAACAGTGGTGGCACGTTCCAGCATAAAGTCGGAATACATAGCACTTGCTCATGTGGCTGCTGAGTTAGCTTGGCTGAAAGCTCTTCTCAAAGAAATGCACATTCACACCTGTGATTTGGTGTGATAACTTGGGAGCAGATTCTCTTGCAGCAAATCCTGTGCATCATGCACGGACTAAGCACATTGAGATTGATGTCCATTTTGTTAGAGACATGGTTCTTAAAATTCTTGTTGACATCCGCTATGTTCCAATGTTTGAGCAAGTTGTTGATGTTCTTACCAAATGGTTATCTGTTGAGCGTTTCCTTCGGTTCAGAGACAAGCTGCAAGTAATGATCTTTCCCTTTCGCTTGAGGGGGAATGTTGTAACTGTCTTGCTGAATTTGCTTGTTTAGTTACAAGTCTGTTAATTGTAATGTAACCAATTTTTCTATAAATAAAAGTTCTCACTCTTGAGGGATCATATTGTCTCTGAGAGCTCATTTCTTCACATTCTTTGTATTGCTCTGTTTCTTCACTTATGATGATTGATAGAGTTTGTAACGTTTACAATGCAGCAAACGAATCAACATTTCTTTCTCTTTGGGGTTTCTCTTCGCTAGAGGGTATTCGAAACTCTATTCTCATTCCTATTTGGTCTAAGTGGGAAGTTGGATGCAAATTGTTGGCCTTTTTGCTTGATTGCTCGACAAGTCTTAAACAAAAGGAGTTGGAATTTTTTCTTATTTTATCTTGGAAAGTCTGGTTTCGCAGAAAAAATTTTTGGCTCATGAAGAGGCTTCCTTACCTAATGACATGGTTGTGAATTGGTCTATGGATTACCTTGATGAATTCCAAGATGCTAATGAGCTTCGTAGTGGGGCGAGTGAGCATGTTCAGCAGGATCAAAAATGGTGTTTACCATTGGAGGGGTACTTGAAACTTAATTCTGATGCAGCCTTACAAAAGGAGAGGAACAAGACATTTTTATGCTTTGCAATAGTTTTGTTAAGATACATTATAATTATAGTCTAGAGAGACCAATTGTGTAGCTCATGCCTTTACTAAAATGACTTTCTCTAGGGAAAGTGAACATGTATGATGACCTGGGTATTCCAACTTTATTGTAAACTTGCTCATGGCAATTTATAGCCTTTTCAATGAAGATTTCTATTAAAAAAAACATAGTATTTTGTTAAACGACAAACACTCATTAAAACGACACAAAATTATTTTAACAATTTTAAATATTGTTTTAAAAATAACAAAGAAATGGTTGTGCAAGAGACGAAAAAGACAATGTATAATCTCTTACAAACGATAACTTATTTTAAAAATTCAAGAGGGTATTGTACTAAAACTACGACAGTCAATGAAATGCAAATTTCTACAACCGATAATATATTCCAAAACTGTTACAAATGAATAAATAAAATAAACGATGGCCGATTCAAATGTTTATTTTATTGGTGACAAAAATTAAATAATTGCATAAAATATATAATTAAAGGGTAAAATATAAAAATATATATGTTAAAAAGGGTTAAATTGGTATAAATATATAAAATGAAAGACTAAACTATCAAAATAAGATTACTTGTAAAAATAATTTAAAAAGAAAATTGAAAGAAAGCAACTGTCCCTATTAGTCTCTTCATCTAGGTCCGCCAATGCAATCAATCCAAAATCAATCAAACAATTAAGGATCAACCCAAGAACGACAACTATCCCTCCTCCAATGACAATAACTTAATCACGTTTTTTATTTTTATATTTTTATGTTAATCCATTTGGGTGAGACACAATAATATAAATCAAACTCCATTTTCATGCTTTATATAAATTTACATAATTAATAAAAAAATAAATATTAAATTATATCATGAAAATAAAATAACAATTTTGTAACATCATATTTTTTATTATTTGAGTGTATATAAAATAAATATATAAACTTAACTTAAATGTTAAAGTTGCTTGAATTTTATGAATTCAAGTAAACTAATTATTATGTCAATTAATTGTTTTATAACACATTATTTTAAACGATAATTTTATCAAAGAAGATAAACTTGAAAATGACATGGTTATATTTAAGTTAACGCGGCCTAATTGCCACCCTAATTTAGGTAGGAAAGCCCTTAAATAAATACCATTTAATTTCAGCTGAAATATAATTAATAATTAGGATACATACATTAATTACTAATTACGTACTAGACAAAATTTAGGTTGGTAATTAATAAGATTGGATAATATAATGTAAAATTAGGTTTTTTAAAAAAAAGGTTTACAATAACAAATCCATCAACTTTGCTAATGGTAATAATGAGGTTGCTTCCTCAGAACAAGAAGAAGATTTTACTGAAGACGTTACTGCCTTTGGCTTTGGCTTTGGCTTTGAGCATAAGAAGAAATTCCTTGACCCTAAATTTATCAACTTCTCCCTTTCCTTCAAACCTGGATTATTATAATATATAAGTTAAATTATTAATTAATAATTACAACAATACTTAACAATTTAATAATTTATCAAAATATTTAATAAATTACAAAAATGTACTCTTTAAGAAATTAAAACATATTTCTTTTATTAAAATTCGTTTTATGATACTAACTTAGTATGGTTTATTCCGAATTTATAATTTAAATAAATATGACTCTTATTGTTTTTTTTATACAAAAAGTAGTATACATTCATATAATTAAAATAAAAGAAATAGTATATATATTTTAGAAAAAGACTTATATTAAATCATATTAAACAAAACAAAAATAATATATGTTTGATTATGTTTAGAAAAATATGTTTTTTTTGGAAAAAACCTTCCGATATCTTAAAAATGTTAAAAATAAACTTTTTTGAAAAAATATCTAATTTTGTATATTTAGCCATTTTATTATATTACTAACCAGATAATTAAGATTAAAATTGATAATTTTTTATTTTTATTAAATTACATTATGTAGAAGAATAAAATACTTATAAATGGAAAAAAAAAAGTAATATAAATAAGTGCGGTCAAGTAGGACTCTTATTTTATATTATTACTTACTCTCCAAGCTAAACTGCGAGTAATGAAGTTCAAAACGGTGCGGATCAGTCTCCGGCAACAGAGGCCTCCTCTTCTCTCCCACGTATAACTCCACCGCCGCCTTCACCAAATCACCCACCGTACTCTCTGACGAAATCACCACCTGGACCGGCCCCAAGCTCCTCTCGATCGTCACGTTCAGCAGAAGTTTCGTCAGCCGTGGGGTGTTCGTGTTCACCTTCGCCGGCAAAGAAAATCTCCCAGTCGGTACGGAGAGGATTCCTCCGGGGCGGCGAGCTAAGTCGACGGGGTTTCTCTCTGGCGGGAAAGTGTGGAGCGGCCACTCGGAGCTCGGCTGAGCCGCCTTGCCGGAGATTTGCCTCCGAGGATAAGAAGGCCGGGGAATCATAGCGAAGAGAATCGTCGTTGTTTGATTTATTTATTTTTAAATAATTAAATTAAAAAATGAAAAATAAATTGAAGACAGTTATATAAGAAGAAAGGAAGTTATGAAGGGGATTTGGATTTTGTGAATCTGAATAAGAAAACTGCGAAAATGGAAACAACATATTGGAGAAAGCGTGAAGCTTCGAAGAAAGTATTGAAGTACAAAAATACCCTCGAAGTTCGGTTTATTTACCTAACCTTACTGCCACGTAAACGCTTTAAGTTTATGAAAGCAATCTATATTACAAATTAAATTAATTAATTTTTATTTGCTGTTCTTAATTTTGAGAGTATTACTAACATCAACTTCCTATTTTAATTTTTTTAGTTAATTTTTATATTTGAAAATACATGTTGGATTATTTTTTTTCCAATTTATTTTACGGTGGCATTGGTTGTAGTTCAAATTTTTAAAAAATTCTAAATAGTTTACCATGTTGAAAATAAATTTGTAATTTTTTTAAATACGTGTGGTAAATCGAAATATCAGCAACTTTGTTTTCAGCACTGTAAATTATTCGGAATTTTTTAACAATTTACAAAAAAATGTTGTAACTACAGCGAACACTATTATGAAAAAAAATACTCCGACATGTGTTTTTAAAGACTGAAATATTGACTAATATGTTAAAATAAGAGGTTAACCATAGCACTACTCTAAATTTTACGTTGTTTTGACATAATCTAAAATAATTTTATTGTAAATTAGGAAACCCACCAACTTTATGTATGTATGTTGGGGGATTTTACCAATTCTCTATTTACAATGACAATAATTATTGATTTAACATTAATTTTGATAAATTGAGTATTGCGTAATTCACTCACTTGTGGTTAGAAAGTCATTATTTAGTATTTGAAAAAATTAGATTCAATTTTTATAATTGATTGGTGGTGCCTCAGATGCTTTAAAATGTCGGTATGAAAATGGGATAGCAACATGTGATTATTTTTTTAAAAAAAATAATATATTGGAGGAGTCTATTGAATATTGAAGGGGTTTCAAAGAGAGTCACACCGGTGTCACTTTTTTATATTTTTGACCAGTGAATAGTTTTCAGTACGATTTTTTTTATAACCGTATATATTGTAATTATTTAGAGCATCTTGCAAATTTTTTGGAAAATTTCGAATAATTTACAGTGCCGAAAACTAAATTCAAACATGTTGTTTTCCACACACATAAAAACATTAAGCACGAGTGTAACAACCTGTTTTTAAACTAATTTTTGTCACTGTAAATTATTTGAAATTTTCTGAAAATTTGCAAGATGCTCTAAACAACTACAATATATACGATTATTAAAAAAAATCGTGCTAAAAATTGTTTACGGGTCGAGAACACAAAAGAGCATCACCAATAAAGTTCTTTTTGAAGCCCCTAACGTAGAAATTTCAAAAAATATTAATATCTTGTAATGTTTCTAAAATATTTTAATTAATAAAATTTAAATTCTAATAATACTCCTAAATATTTATTTTTATTAGATATCATATATATTGAACACATGAATATGTCTTATATATGTCGTATGAATTACTATTTTTAATAAATAAAGCTAAAAATGCTCATCTAGGCTCAATGATTTGGTATAATTTTAAATTGTGTGGATCCACCTTCAAATAGCATGTGTCTTAAAAATTATGTCACATTTTTTTAGTGTATATTAAAATTTCCAAATTTAATAAAGTAGAATGGAGAGAAATTATAGGAAATGGCTCAAAATATACCAATCAAGAAGCTAATGTTTTCATTTTTAAAATTGTAGATAAATGACCCTTTTACATTGTTGATTATCTAAATTGTCATTTTTTATAATTTATTTATTTATTTAGGATTGTATGACTTTAATATAGTGGTATATGTAAATTAGTTTTGTTTAATTAGTTTTTATTTTAAAGTTATATTGATTTTTTAAGTTTTTTATAAGTTGTTGGTATATTATTTTTCAATTAGTGTATATGTTTTTTGTGGTATGGTATATAATTTTTTTTTTGTGATATTTAATTTCTATTTTATTATACATAGTGGTAGTATATAATTTTGTATCATGGTATATACATTTTAATGGTAGTATATAACTTTGTTAGCATAGTATATATATTTTTGAGTAATAATTTTGTAAGTTTTGATGGTATATTATTTTTCAACTCAGTATATATATTTTATGGTATGGTATATCATTCAACAACCCATAAAAAACGAAAAAAAATCAAAATAACTTTAAAATAAAAACTAATTAAACAAAACTAATATACATATACCATAATATTAAAATATTTAGAATAAAATAGTAATTTGTTAAAGGGTGTATTTGGTAATATGTGATATTAAATAGATGATTAGGCTATTTTATTACAAAATTAAAAACATAGACATTTACTTACTTTCACACAACATCAAAAGTCATCTTGCAACATGCCCCTAGAATGGAAAGAAAAAAAAAGGTTTTAGGGCCTCGTAATGATAAGAGCATCACAATTTGTTTTTCTTGGCCTAAATCTTTGGTTTTGGTATTGCTTTGAAACTTTGTATTGATTGCATCATTACATCTTTGGTTTTGGTATTGCTTTGAAACTTTGTATTGATTGCATCATTACATGTCTAAAGTGCTAAACTGAAAAGACAAATAAAGAATGTTTTTCTCATAACAAACATAAGATTATTGGTTAGTAATTAGAAAATTATATTTTTTAAAATGGTGAATTTGAAAAAAGAATTTAAATTTAATAGGTGAAAATGTGTGTTTATAATAATGTGATTGATTGACAATTTTAAAATAAAAGAGAAAGGTTGTTTTGGAGTTTTTGGGAGTAACTTGAATAGCCAAAAAATAATAATAAGAAAGTTATGCTTTTATATTTTAGCTTAAATATAAGACACAAATGTACTCCACAATGTTTATGTTTTAAAAAGAATAAAAATTGTTTTATAATCTCAAACCAACCAGCTTACTAGTATGCGTTTCTTGCATGTTTCAAAGTTCTGACATTTAAAACATTGTAAATAAATAGAGTTTTTTCAAATTGAGTAGTCATTCTTTACACTTTGTAATACTCACGTCCCAAAAGTTGATTTTGTATCAATTAGGTCCCCAATATTTTCTAATCATATCATTTAAGTTCCTAAATGTTATTTTTATTTCTTTCAAGATACATAAATAAAATATAAAAAGGTGAATCAATCTTAAAAAAAATTGGACCACTTAATTTTTGACAATATCAAACATAACATTTTAAAAACATATATTTTCATGATATTTTAAAAAATATTTAATAGTTTTACAAATTAAATTAATTTTTCATTAAAAAAATTCTTACCTATATTTTTTTTAATAATAATAACTGAACTATCACGAGATTATCAATATTTATCATGTACATATTTATTTTCATTTTGTAATTTTTTTTTATAATGCAACTTATAACAAATTATATATATATATACATATAAATAACTTTATATACACTATTAAGTTAAAAAAAAAGTATGAAATAAACCAGTATTAACATAATAAAATAATATCAAGATAATTGAAATAATATAGTTATTAGTATTAATTATTGAACAACAATGTAGGTAATAATATTTTTTTAATGAAACATTAATTTAATTTTAAAAAATATTATGTATTATTAAAAATGTCATGACAATATTTTTTTTTTCATGTTATGTTTGTTATTTTCAAAATTAAATGTCCAAATATTTTAAGAATGATTCATCATTTATTTTATATTTTTTTTTATGTATTTTAAAATAAAAAAGAAATAAAAATAGTTTTTAAGAACTTAAATGATACGATTTGAAAATATTTGAGACCTAACTGATATAAAATTAATTTTTTGGACCTAAATGTTACAGAGTATTAAAGAATAGAATTGTAGCTGAAAAAAACTCAAATAAATATGAATCTTCGTATAAGCAACTTTAGATATTTGTTTAATTTATTTTTGCAAAAGAACAACATTTTGTGTTCTTAGAAGTTGCTTACCATTTTGTATCTTTTGCGTGAAGTGTATGCATTGAGAAGATATGGTGATATAGTCACTTAATTTATATATAAAATCCAAAGAGGAAAGCAACTTCTCTTTGTGATGCAAAGCAACCCAACAAAAATAGGAAAGTCCCCAAAAATATTTAGTAGTTTTGGACACATAACACCAATTATTGGTGGACCAAAAATCCACAGTATTATTCATATCAAATCACTTTTCAAGAACTAAACAACTAAGTTCATCACAACTACTGTTGCTTCACTAGTTTAGTAGTTGTCATGATAAGAAAATGGTCCAAAATCAAAAGGGTTGGTCCAATTTTTCTAATTAAAGGCTTCTTTCCATTGAACACTCCATTGCAATCCTATAAAGGGGTGTTGTATGTACTCATTTCAAAATTTATTATACATGTACTTACTACTCAATGCAAAAGCGATATACTTGTGGTGAGAAGGTGTAGACTAGATGGGGAAGGCCACTGAGCTGTCCCCAATTTTGAAAAAGAGTAACTTAATATTGAGTGGTCAATTTAAAGTTTACAGAACCATATACTTGTGGTATTAAGCATGATAAGAGGAGTGTTGGGGTCCAATCAATTTTGGGTTAAGAAAAGTATAATTCTCATATTTTTTCACATTAATAGTATAAAAGTTATATTTTTTTAAAAATTATCATAAATTGGATTTGTATATTACTCTATTATACTCCAAATTTTGCACTGAAATTTGGTCGGACCAGACTTTAAAATTTTGCATTATTTTAAAACTAACTAGTGGGCATCGTTGTGCATATAAGGCATTCATATTTTTTTAAATAAAATAATAACAGAAAATTATTCTATTTTATTAAGGCAATGTATATATATATATATTTGTGTAACATTTAGTATACTAGTTGGAGGATGAAAAAAGTGTGAAAATTACATTATTAAGTTAGTTTTTGGATTGGATATTTAATCTTACTAAAAGCTATACAATTATATTCTATATTCTTTAATTAAACTCAAAGATACCCATTTTGTCAAGTAAGGAATATGGTAAGGACCATCAATTAAGTTACTTTTGGTTGGCAGCTAAAATCAATATGGTAATAGGAATAAAATTTAATATGCCTAAAAAAAAGTTTGAATAACAATAATATTGTGCATTGTAATGTCATTTTTTCTCATTTATGTGAGACATAATCCTTCTATCAAAATATTATTTTATTAGAACAATATTCCAAAACTTTATTTTGAAACCGAAGAAAATAATAAAAAAAGATTGTTTTTCATTCTATTCTTTTCATCCCAACCAAACATAACTTACAACAGTAATGTCTTTTCAAGCAAAGCTAAAGACAATGACTCAAAGAGCAAAGTTTTTCTCTAACAAGTAGCTTAAAAACTGCATAAACATAAGCCACAAATCAGTGCCCTTTCCAATTATTTTTATCACAAGTATAAAAAAATACATTAAAAATAAAAAGATGGGTCCTTTTCTTTTGCCGTCCATTCAAAATCCCCCTAATCAATTTTTTTAATTAAATTATTAATATACAATGCTAAGGTCAGTTTTGTTTGTTACATACTAACATTATTGACTTTGTTCTATATGCACTAATATTTTAAAAAATCTATGGTTCAAAATTTTTATGCTGCATTATGGGACCCTTTACATTGTATAGTTTATACTATTGAAAGAATTGAATATTTATATTTTTCTTTCCAATAAAATAAATTTAAAATTTTGAACTAAAGGGAGTCATTTACAACAAATGCAGGAAAAAGATTTGGCTCTGAAACTTATGTTTATGAATTTTTTAACTATAAAGCTACGGGTGCATATGAGTTATACATTACCAAAACCTGAGCTATAATTTGATTTAAAAAATCTACATAAATAGACCACCATGAAAAAAAAAATTCCGTTCATTTACATTGTGAATTTCAAACATACAAAGCAAATCATGATCTCCATAGTAAAAAAAACAATAAATGGAGAATGATAAATAAATATGTTTATATATATGTACAATTACTACACTAGAATGAAATGTGTTCTAGTGTGATTTAGAACCAAAACAATAGTATAAAGAACAACACTAAAAATTATGCTGTATTGCTCTAAGAACAGTAAGCTCAAATTAATGGTCAGCAACATCCATATAATTACTGAGAGCAAACCAAGATCTTCCAAAGCTTTCGAGTTCTTCTTACTATTTTTTGTACACTAATGGCAACAAAGTTGGGAAGTAAGAAGTCACGAGGTTGAGCGACATGTCCAGAGGTGGAAGAAGCTCTTAAAGGAGAGGTTTCAGAGGTAACTGAATCTCCATTTCTGCTGCTGTTTTTTCTAAGATAAAAGCTTCTACTACCCACATCGCCTATCACATCTGATCTATCCAAACCTGGAAATTTATATCATCAAACTGTTAAGATATTCTCATTTTGCTAAATTAGTACTATAGCAAAAGTGATCTCTCAAAGATGGTAGATCTTAATTAAGCACCATTGAACCAGGGCCAGCCCTGAATTTTTGGAACTCAAAATATGAAATTTATATATAAAATATAGTAATTTTTTTTAATTTGGGGTCTTTTATATATAGATAAAAAATAAATTTGATATTTTTGTAAAATTTAATCCTCTTTATAATCGAAGTTGGACATGTATTAAACTATACTATACAAGACAGCTGTGGTGCTCAGCACTAAGTTATCACATGAAACTCACACAGACATGTAATAACATAGTGCTAACCACATAGTACCATTTGGCAAGACAAAATATGATATTTGAGTCTTTTTAATTGGGGACGCTAAACACAAGCCTGAACAACTTCAACTGAGAGCCACATTTGGCATCATTTAATAGTATGGCAAAAAAATCTCATTCAATCAAGTTTATAGCTAAAAAAAATGTTGAAACATTTGATTTAAATTGATTGTGTTGAGCTTACTTTTAAGGCTGAAATAGGAATGGTGCAATTCAAGGGAAGATGGTGAATCCTTCTCAAGCTTAGGGGTTCGACCTTCTTCATTATATTTCTCAACAACATTCTTAATAGTCTCTTCCACACTTGATCCTAACTTAACCATGGTTCGAACTGGTCCTGGGCTCCCTTCAACTGTCACATTAAGAACAACCTTTGCATCTTTCTTGTACCCTGGTAACTACATTATAAAATTTTCAAACCCAACTTAGCTTCATACCCATTGTCCTAAACTTACCAAGTAAAACAAATAATGGGTTTAATCCAAAAATTGACACAGGTAAATCCAGCGTATCATACATCCATATTTCAATAAAAGTTTAAAGTTTAAAAGTTCAAATCATTAATAATAGAGATGAGGCAATTTAAAATTTGTTACTAGGATTACCCTTTAACTTTGCATTCAACGATTCATATGGCTATGTTTAATGAATAAAATACTAAAAATTTAGTAACGACTATGAAAAGTTAATAATATGGGTAAATTTAGCATGTGGGTAATATTTATACCTATCTAAATGGCTCATATTATATTACCCAATAATTGGTGTTAATTTAAATGTAACCATTAATTCACACAAAAATGTGAAAATAATAAGCTATGCATAGTCATGAACTCAACTACCAAATGACAGTTACAAAATTACCCTATAAAAAGTGATATTTTTGCAAAAAGGAAAAAACTTGACTAACCTCGTGACTCCTTGGGGAGGAGAAACCCAAAAGCGAAGGAGAAGAAGCAGAGATATCCGTACACGTGTGGGGTCGGAAAAGAACACTTTCCGATCCCAAAAACCGGCGGCGATCGTCCTCGCTAACATCGCTACTACTGCTGCTGCTCCCGCTCCATAGCAGGGGCTCCGACGAGCAACGCTTGAGGATCTTAATAGGTTTGGACTGCGGCTTCAACGATCGACGAGGCGGTGGGGTTCTCCGGCACGGTGAAGGCGACGGGTGCGGAGGTCTGCTTCTCCGGCTACCCGTGGCCTGAGCTCGACGCCGTAGACCCCTCTCTGACATGTAAATATGTGAATATAGAAACGGAAAATTAGGAACAGTAGAATCAATATTCAGATATATATATATATATATTGACTATATTGACGAGTTTGTGAAAATGGGTTTTGATTTGAAGAAGTTAAGGTGAAGACTGAGAGGAGAAGTGGTTTGGTGACGTTGCGTGGAGAGTTGGGTATGGGCTAGGCAGTTTTGGAAGTTGGTTGTCTTCGCTTCTCCTCTCCTATTTATAAAGTTTAAATTAAATTAATAATTATTTTATCTGAATATAATATGCTTTTTTTTTCTTCTTCAAGATTTTAGTTACTTTTTCTTCTTAGGTGGGATTCTTTGGCTCTTCTATCAATTACGATGGATGTTTTATTTTATATTTTAAAAAACCTTACTAAAATTTTACTTTTTTATTTTTCCTCACAATTTTTTATTATAATTATTACAATATTTTAAATAATATAATATTATATTAAATAATGTGACAAAATATGATTTGTCACACCTTGTAACATATTATTGAGAGTCACAAAATTGTACACATGTGTGTGCCCAAATGTGATATATTTTGGAGTTACAAATTTGTAACTCTTATATATTACCCAATAATGTGTAGATTGTGTGTTACACATTTGAGTTTGGATTTCACAAAATCATTATGAAATATAGCTGATGGAGACATGTTTTTAACTCTCATTAGATGTATGGAGTTTACAAAATCATATGGGAAAGAGTTTGAGACATTTTGGAAAAATTGAAAATTTTGTTGCTGAAATTTGAGCTGTGGCCGCGGCCACTGATAATCCCTGGCTGCGACCTGGGGGACAAAGGCCGATGGCCGCAGCCAGTGGTGCTGATAGCCAATTTCTCTTTTCAGTTTTTTCCAATTTAAATGGTTCTAACATCCTAAGTAACTCCAAAATCTCTATTGTAATTCCATAAACATTGGTAACAACCATGGGGTTTGATGAAATTTGAAATTCAAATGATATCTCAAATCCTATAAATAAAAGCCTAATACTCACTTGTAAGATAACTCTTGTAACGCCCTGGATAGCCAAGACCGTTACACTGTGTGTTTATAAAGTGCCAGACTTACTAATCAAGTCATTAAAGTAAAATCGTGTTACTGAAACAGTAGCGGAACTAGGGTTAAAAGTGTTTTGGTCTCAAAAGTTACGTTTTCATTACTAAACATTGTTTATTTACATGGGATCCCAAAAATGACAGTTTAAAAGCCATCTACAAAAGTTACTGAGTTTAAATACATTGACTGGCCATATTAAGGCAAAAACGAGCGGTTAGGTAATTCCCTGTCCTGACACACTCCTCGACCATGGTGATCGAACAACTGGCTATGTACATTTCACCTCGGAGCTCTCCACCTCAGGCCTGGTCCAGCTTGCTCTTGCCCTTACCTGCACCACGAAGCACCCGTGAGCCAAGGCCCAGCAAGAAAACACAGTAACAACAGAGCATGAACAACTAGCAAACAAGTCAATTACACATATAGCATCTCATAAACTCAAGTATATCATCAGACAAGTATTTCATATACTTAGCATCTCAGCTCAATACATAATGCACAGACGATAACCAGGGCTAGCGCTAACAGGCTGCTCCCTCTGTTATCCTATTGTTTCTGGCTCCCAGTGGCCAATTCGCACCCCGTGCGCTAAAATCATGTACGGTACTCTTAGACCACTTCTACGTGTCCCTTGGCATAATACCAACATTGACACAATACAACTCTCGGGAGCACTTAGTCCCATTACAATCATACATTCGGATGCAGTTTTCTTACCTTTCAATTCACTGGTTTTCGATGCCACGTAGTCGCAAGCACGGTCCTCTACCCCGAGCCTCTCCAAAGTCCTAATCACAACACAAATAAAACATTCTTTGTCACTAACCAATCCAAAACTACCTTCCCGGAACCTAACCCACACTCTCGGAACCCCCAAAACCTTAAAACAACACCCCGGAGACATCCCCCGAACCCCCGGAGCAAAGGCCTAAAATTGCCAAAAATGACATCCTGAAATTGGCCTTGTGCCGCGGCACAACTTTCTTGTGTCGTGGCACCCAGCAAGTCAGGGGCTCCGCGCCGCGGCACGCAAAAACTGTGCCGCGGCACGCCTTCGCAGGCCCAGAATTCTGGGTTTTCCTTCGCGTTTTTCCCGAGCCTAACTCACTCCAAATCACCCCAAACTCCATCATAAGTCCCAAAACCAACTCTAAATCCATCATAAACCTCACAACAACCTAGAAACATCATGCCCAAGCCCATTCACACAATTATACCCAAGATTCACTCTTGAATTTCATACTTAGTAACTCAAACCAGAAAATTAAGAACAACTTGAACTCAAACACAAACCACACTCCAAACTCCTTAAACCTTAACAGAAATAAGCCTAATAATTACACAGAAACCTTACCTTGAGTGGTGAGTCCAACCTCTAGGTTTAAACCTCATTCCCCTTTGATTACCCAATTCTGAGTTCATACAAAACCAGCCACCAATTTGTTTCAATTCACACTTATCAACCAAAAATCAGATTTGAAACTTAGATATACCATAATCAAAATCTTACCTCTGAGTATTCTTGATCTAAGCTTGCTTGACAACTTCAATCACTCCTTAACTCTCCCTCCTAAAGCTAGATTCAGCTTCTCCCTTCCATCTTAGTTTTGCTCTTCATCTTGGTCTCAAATTTTTAGCATAAAGCCCCTTTCTCCAAGTGTTGTACGTATTGTATTTTCCTTCAGCTCTTACTCATCTATTCCCTGCCAAAAGACTAGTTTAACCCTCCATTTATATCCCTTACTAACTAGACCTCAAGGGCTTACTTGTCCTTTTCCTAACTTTACAATTCTGCCACTTTCCCAATAAAGCCTGTTACTCTCTATGGTTACTAACAGTTACGCAGGTTACCAAATCACCAGTTACCATTATCTAGTTTTCTAGGACCGTCTCGGCACGTGCATCACACTGGTATCACCACACCCATGTGGTACAATTCACACATCATAATTATCACATAATATAATTCACATAGTCATATAACATGCTTAAAATCATAATCATGCATCTTAATCATAATAATCACACATAATTCCCATCATGCCCTCCCGACACACTAATCAAGGCCCTTAAGCCTTATTAGTGAATTTGGGTCGTTACAACTCTATTTCTATCCACTATAGTACTTGGCTAGAAATACATCAAAATGCTTAATTATTCCATAGAGTTATTTCCAATATTGAGAGAATCCCTTAGTGCTTGAGATAGGAGAAAATAAACTTTTGGACAAAAGTTGTAAACCTTGTTCAAGTTGGTGATCTCCAATACTCTTCACTTTGGTTGTGTAAGTGTGAGAGTGACTTATTTCATTGTTCTTGTTATTTCTTAGTTCTACTATTACTTTTATCTTCTCTTCTTCTATTCTCTATTTACTTGTATTTTTGTCATAGAGTTGTAACACTTATTTGATCTATCATCTTGTCTATTGTAACCTTTTGCATAAAGTTATATATTTGGTTTTACCATTTCCATTGAGTACAATATATATATATATATATATCTCTAACAACAATATATACCACCTTTTTATATTTTTTAAATCATTTAAATATTATATTTATAAATATTATTTATTTGTTAAAATCAAAGAAAAAAAAATATTTACATTCAAGGTTGAAACTTAGCTACATTTAGCTTTAAAATTATTGGTGTTTGGTTTAAGGTATTATACCTAAGCATTTAGAGCATATGAAGAAGAAGGATTTTAAGTCTTTTAGCTAGATTTTTTACATATTGGCTACTTTACATCATTCATTGGGACTGCTCTTAGAAACTAATATCTCTCATTTATTATTTATTTTTGAGATATTTGCGGCAAAAGTACCAATTTATTATGTTTGTAGCGCTTACTTAAGTTATTTTTTTGGCAGCGAATATAATTCTCGTCCAAATTTTGGTGCGGTTTGGTATAGTCGTCTATTTCCACTGTTAAGATTGTTAACGACACATAGGAAAAAGTACTCAATCAAAAGAATATTTGCGAAGAAAGTATCTAATTTATGAGATATTTGTGGTAAAAGTACCGACGTTATAAACAAACCTGACGTCACATAGGCAAACGTTGTTATATTATTTTATAATATAATGTTTTAGATTAAATAAATGTGACAAATAGTGTCACATATTGTAACATATAATAGAGAGTTACAATATTTAGATATGTGTGAATATCCAACTATGTAACATATTTGGTGTTACAAATTCGGTTATAAATTTGTAACTTCTAAATATTTCTCATTATTGTGTAGATTTTTAGTTTCACAATATTGAGATGAATCTCTTAGAGCTATATGTGAAATGACTGTTAGAGATATGGTTTTAACCCCAATAATGTGTTTGGGGGTTACAAAATTATTTGGGAGTGAATTGGAGCCGTTTGGAAAAACAACACATTTTCCTGTGTTGAAATTGGCTAGTGGTCGCAACTAGGATTGTTGGTGGTCGCGGCCACAGAGGCAGACTAGCCAATTTTTTCAGTTTTTTCAATCTTTTTGAACAGCTCCAAAAACACAAATAACTCACAAATCTCATTTTTAATTCCATAAACATTCAATTAATCATTGGTAACAACCATAGGGGATGGTGGAATTTGGAATTTGGAATTCAAAGGGTGTCTCTAAACTCTATAAATAGGAGCTTATTGCTCACTTGTAAGATACAACTTTTCTATCCATTAGAGCACTTGGCTAGAAAACACCTAGAGGCTTTGATTATTCCAAAAAGAAATTTCCAAAATTTGTGAGAGATCCCTTAGTGCTTGAGTTAGGAGGAAATAAGCTTTTGGACAAAGGTCTCAAACCTTGTTCAAGTTGGTGATCCCCAACACTTTTCACTTTGGTAGTGTGAGTGTGAGTTGTTTGTTCTTTGTTTCTTGTTCTTGTTCTTTTATTCTATTGCTTTTCATCTTCATATTCTTCTTCTCTAATTATTTGTATTTATTGTTTAGAGTTGTAATCTTTTCTTTTCTTTTTGTTACAAACACTTTTGCTTTATCTGTATCTTTTTGTTTAGAGTTTAAAGTTGTATTCCTCCATTCTCTTCTTCTAATTCTTCTATTGTTTATTTGTATTTTCAGTCATAGAGTTGTAACACTATTTAATCAATATTATTTATTTGTATTGTTTTGTCTAGAGTGGTAATATTTCTTACCAATTTCCATTGAAATAACATATATTTTCCTAACATTTAAAAGCTTATCCCTTTGTTTGTTTCAATGGAAGGTGAGACTATCAAGATCATGAATCAAGACCTAGTGAGGTTGGATAGGTTTGATGGGTCTAATTTTACTAGATGGCAAGACAATGTGAGATTCCTCTTGACCACTCTCAAGATCGCCTACATTCTAGAGTCCACTCTAGAACTTCTCCCAATGCCATCCAACAAGGACACTCCCGGGGAGGTGGAGAAAAGAAGGAAGAGGGAGGAGGACAATCTCCTTTGTAGGGGTCATATCCTCAACGTCCTTTCTGATAGACTCTACGACCTCTACACCGAGAGCAAATTGGCAAAGGAAATATGGGATGTACTTGAGACAAAATTCAAGGCGGAAAAGGGAGGTACTAAAAAGTTTTTGATATCTCAATATATTGATTTCAAGTTTTTTGGTGATAAACCTATTCTTCCTCAAATACATGAATTGAAAATAATTGTTAAGAAATTGAAAGTTTTGAAGATTGAGCTTCTTGAGGCCTTTTAAGTTGGTGCTATAGTGACTAAATTACCACCAACTTGGAAGAGCTATAGGAAAATAATCTTTCATAAAAATGAGGATTATTCTTTGGAGGAAATACAAAAAGCATATTCGAATCGAGGAGGAATCGATATGTAGAGATAAACTTGTGGAGGGGTCTAATGGAGAGACTTCCAAAGCAAATACGGTGTCACAACCAAAACATCCCAAAAACAAAGGGAAAGACAAGAGGGTAACGAGACATCCTTGGGTCCGAGATCCAACCCAAACAAGTTTAAGGACGTGAAGGTCCTTGCTTTGTGTGTGGGAAAAATGGTCACTATGCTAGAGAGTGTAGGCATAGAAAAGACCAACAAGGACCTAAGGTAAATGCAACTCAAGAGGATAATATAGTTGCTACCCTTAGTGAGGTGAATGCGGTCCAAGGCAAGGTGAATGGATGGTGGTATGATACATGTGTCACCGTCCATGTCACCTATGAAAAATCATTGTTCAATACCTTTGAAGAGTCAAATGGCAACCATGAGATTCACATGGGCAATGAGGGCAAATCCAAGGTACTTGACAAATGTATCATTGAAGTATTTTTTTACCTTTGGCAAGAAAGTAACATTAGTGAATTAGTGAATGTACTTTATGTTCCTGAAATGAGTAGAAACTTGGTAAGTGGTGATTTACTTGGCAAGCCCGACATTAAAGCCGTTTTTGAGTCTGGTAAACTTATTCTTACCAAATCCAATGTATTTTTGGGAAAGGGGTACTCTTGTGAGGGTATGGTTATGTTGTGCACCAATGATGTAACTTTCAATGTTATCAATAAAGCACCTGTGAGCCAGAAGACTCAGCAAGAAAACATATTTAACAATTCACAGAATAAAATGCCTATCAAGCAGTAATAACTGAAGCTGGTATGTTCATTAAGCAAACTGGTAACCATGGAATCACACAAGTGCGTATCACACTTTCTTTCAAGTTGTTGGCATCCGAGCCAGTCAAGTGCGTGTCACACTCCCAGGGTGGCCCAGCCATGGTGGCTTGCACTCCACGTGCACTATGCCAATCTTAGCTTATAAACTAAGTTCTTTAAGCCCTTGACTTATAAGTCAAGCCACCACGTGCCTCAAACTTATAAGTTGAAGCCTCAGGACTCTCGACTTATAAGGCGAGTCTTCTGGAGTCCAATATACTCTCAACTAATAAATTAATCTTCACTTAACATCCTAATCACCCTCTGGTTTATAAACCAAGCTTCGCGGTCACAATGGACAATCATATATTTCGCATAGCATACATATCAACAATTACAATGCATTATAATACATTCCAACGACAATCATAAGCATAATCATAATTATGCTCATTATAGTGTACTTAATCAGATATTCGCAAACATAATTACAATCATGTTCATTAACAAAGTCAAAGCCTTACTCATCTCTATACTCACCACATTGATTAAGCTCTAATCACACATTCACATAACGGGTGCAGTTTTCTTACCTTCGGTCTGTATGCAAGGTACTAGCGACGCCCCTTTGAGTACGATCCCCGATTCAAGCCCTTAGCGTAAGCCTAGTCATAACCGTAATAAGGAAGTTCCATCAACAACATGTAAATAAAAGCTTCCAGACCAAATCTTAGCCTCCGGGACATCGAATTCCATTTAACAAGGAAGTAAAATCGATCCCGAGCCCAAATGGTTAAGTCCCCCAACCTAAAAATCCCATTAAGGCCAAAATTCCCCTTAAGGGCCGCGACCTCAAGAACCCGAGCCGCGACTCGCCTCTAATTCCAGAGGCTCGGCCTCCCTGGAAACCAACACGTGCCGCGGCCCGCCTCTGCCTCCGAGCCCTCCTGGCTCAAATTTTCCCTTTGAGGGCCGCAGCTCACCAGAAAAGAGTCGCGGCTCAGCCCCACGAACCCAAAATTTTCCGGGTTTTTCTTTAGTCGAACCCAACTAAAAATCATCCAATTCCCACAATCTATATACTGCTTCTCACCACTCAAACCCAGCTAGTTTCCATAGTAAAACTCATCAAAATTCTCAAACCCAACCTCCCAACTATCAAGCATGCATGAATACCATAGCTCTAGATAATTCAGCAGAACTAATCATGAGGAATTCAGATTAAAACCCGTACCTCAACTGAGTTAATTCTCCTGAGCTAAACCTCTAGTTTCCCCAAGTTTGGCACCTTAGTTCCCAAGCTTTGATCTTCAATTTTCCCAAAAATTCCTCAAGCTTCCATGGTGAAAACATAGAAAACATGGGGGAAAGAGAGAGAGAGAGCTCCTGTTGTGTTTTTCCTTTAGTTCCTTAACCTTCCCAAACATTCCCAGCTGACCTTACACTATACTTGGAGAGAAAATGACTATTTTGCCCCTTGCCCTTAGCTTATTGATCAAATGTTCAAAAGGGAAATTTTGTCCTTTGCCTCCAATCCCGGTATCCACAATTTACATCCTATGATTCTCGCTACTTCCAATATTCTCACATGGTTACCAATAAATTCCCATTACCCACTAATTCCCGATAATGTATTAAATTACTAAAATACCCCTAAGCTCACCCCGAGCCAGGTATTAAAACTCCATTGTGACTTTTCTGCTAACTTGCTCATCAGGATTGGCTCTCGTCGAGTAACCCAAATATACCCACATAATAATGTGGTCTCAATCACACAAACACACATTTGCATTTATCCCCTAAACGAGTCAAATTACTAAAATACCATTCTTATAAGAAACGGGCACACATACACATATTTAATATCTCTAACATGCAAGCATAATTATATTATAATATAATTCACATAATAACTCAATTATTGCCTCCCGCCCCCCTAATCCAGGCACAAAGCCACATTAGGAAATTTAGGATGTTACAACTATCCCCTCCTTATAGGAATTTTATCCTCGAAATTTTACCTGAACAGCTCGGGATACTGATCCCGCATGGTTGACTCCAACTCCTAGGTCGCCTCCTCGACCTTGCTGTTCCTCCATAATACCTTCACTAAAGGTATAACTTTATTCCTCAGAACCTTGTCCTTCTTGTCTAATATCTGGACTGGCTACTCCTCGAAGGACAAATCCGTCTGCAGCTCCAGATCTTCATAACTCAACACATGAGTCTCGTTAGAAACATACTTCCGCAGCATCGAAATATGAAACATGTTGTGCACGGCCGACAACACCGGAGGTAATGCCAACCTATAGGCCACCTAACCGATCGTTTCTAGAATCTCAAATGGTCCTAGGAATCTAGGGCTCAGCTTGCCCTTCTTGCCAAATCTTCTCAGCCCCTTGAACGGTGAGACTCTAAGGAAGACATAGTCTCCCACCTGGAACTCCACGTTCCTACGCTTTGGATTCGCATAACTTCTCTGTCTACTCTGCGATGCGAGCATCCAAGCTCTGATATTTTCTATAGCTTCATTGGTCCTCTGAACTGCCTCAGGACACAAGTATATGTGCTCACCCAAATCATCCTAATGAATAGGTGATTTGCACTTCCTACCATACAACATCTCATAAGGAGCCACTCCTATGGTCGCCTGATACCTGTTTTTGTAGGATAACTCTATTAGAGGAAAATACTTACTCTAAGACCCCTCAAAATCCAGTACACATGCCCTCAACATGTCCTCCAGTATCTGGATGGTCCTCTCAAACTGACCATGGGTCTGAGGATGATACGATGTACTAAACTTTAGTTGCGGGCCCATTTCCTTCTACATACTTTCCCAGAACTTGGAAGTAAAGGTGGGATCTTGGTCTGACACGATCGACCTCGGAGCTCCATGAAGATGTACTATCTCTTTTACATAGAGACCTGCATATTGTTCAATGGTATAGGTCGTCCCTACTAGTAGAAAGTGAGCTGATTTGGTATATCTTTCTATAATCACCCATATTGAATAGAACTTATCTAGAAATGATAAAATCTATGTTGGTGTTTTCTAAGTTGAACTTCAACTTATGGGGTAAAGCGTTGTTAACCATTTGTCACATTCTTAATCAAATATCGATGAAGAAAAATGAGATATCTCCATATGAGTTATGGAAAGGAAGAAACCCCAACATAGCGTACTTCAAAGTGTGGGGGTGTCTTGCATATTGCAAGAAAAACGAACCTAATAGAAAAAAGTTAGGTTCAAGAGCCATAAAGTGTGATTTTGTTGGTTATGCCAAAAATAGTAAAGCTTATATGCTATTAGACTTAGAGTCTAACGTTGTGATTGAATCTAGACAAGTTGAATTCTTTGAGAACATGTTATGTGACAACAATTCTCAAGCTTCTACATCTTTAAAGAAGAATTTGTTATATGAGAACAATTCTCAAGCATTTACATACAAAAATGATTCTCAAGAGCAGAAATCTCAAATGAATGTAGAGAAACCCATTGAACTTAGAAGAAGTCAAAGGGTTAGAAAGGAGAAAAGTCTAGGATTGGATGAGATAGATTCTCAACGAATTTCTTTCTACATGGTAGAAGGAAATAGAGAGGAAGTCATTAGGAAAATTCATATTATACTTCTTGTTGAGGATGATCCTAAGACTTATAGAGAAGCCATGCAATCAAGAGATAGCGCGTTTTGGAAAGAAGTCATCAATGATGAGATGGATTCTATTCTTTCCAACAACACTTGGGAATTGGTAGACCTCCCACCGGGGTCTAAGCCAATTGGGTGTAAGTGGGTTTTTAGGAGAAAATACCACACTGACGGCACTATCCAAACCTTTAAAGCTAGATTAGTAGCTAAAGGGTTTAGGCAAAAAAAGGGTATTGATTATTTCGATACCTATGCACCTGTTGCAAGAAAAAATTCTATAAGAATTTTTTTCGCTTTGGCTTCTATACTCAACTTGTATGTTCATCAAATGAATGTCAAAATGACATCCCTTAATGGTGACCTCAATAAGGAGATCTATATGGAACAACCCGAAGGGTTTGTCCTACCAAGATATGAACATAAAGTATGTAGACTTGTAAAATCCTTATGTGGATTGAAACAAGCTCCTAAGCAATGGCATGAGAAATTCGATCAAGCCATCATGTCTAATGGGTTTAGGCATAACAATGGAGACAATTGTTTGTATTCCAAAACTTGTAAGGGATATGTGATCATTGTTTTCTTATATGTGGATGACATGCTTATTCTAAGTGATAGCATGAAAGGGATAGAAGAAACGAAGATGTTTCTATCATCAACCTTCAAGATTTAAGATCTTGGAGAAGTTGACACCATACATGGTATCAAAGTGAAGAAACATAGTGGGGGGTTTTGCGTTAGGGCAAGCCCACTATGTTGAGAAAGTATTGAATAAATTTAACCATCTCAAGGATAAAGATGCCAATACTCCTTTCCATCATAGTGTAAGACTAGAGAAGAATGAAGGAAGAGAGGCGGCTCAATTGAAGTACGCTAGTGCTATATGGAGTCTTATGTACGCTGCCCAATGTACTAGACCTGATATGACATTTGCGGTAAGTAAACTTAGTAGGTTTACAAGTAATACAAGTGCGGATCACTGGAAGGCTATTGGAAGAGTCCTAGGTTATCTCAAGAAAACCAAAGGACGTTGCCTTCACTACTCCAAATTTCCTTCAATCTTAGAAGGATATACAGATGCAAGCTGGATATCCAATCTTGGGGACAACTTGTCCACAACTGGTTGGCTATTTACACTTGGTGGGGGTGCAATTTCTTGGGGTTCCAAGAAACAAACTTGTATATCTCATTCCACTATGGAAGTAGAGTTTATAGCTCTAGCTGCTATCGGCAAAGATGTCGAATGGTTAAGGGATCTATTGATAGAGATACCCCTAATCAAAGAGAATGTATCCACTATTTCGATACATTATGATAGCCAAGCAACATTGGATAGAGCATATCACAGAGTTTATAATGGGAAGTCTATACATATTAGTCTAAGACATGGATATGTAAGAGAATTGATTCAAAGAGGAATCATCTCAATATCATATGTGAGAACTAGTGAAAACCTGGCGGATCCTTTCACTAAGCCACTAACAAGAGATTTAGTGGCTAATTCATCTCAAGGGATGGGACTTAAACTCCCTAAAGAGATTCACGATTGATGGTAACCTAGCTTAATACTACCTATTTAACTAGTGTTAGGTTCAATAGGTAACAACAAGTCAATCAAGTGAATATTTGTTGTACTCAAAACAAGTCCCATATGAGATGTTGAGTACTTGTGAGTTGCCAAATTGAGGGTTAAAACCGAGAGGTTTTTTAATAGAATTCAGTCTTGTGAAGACAAGTATTTTTGGTAACAAAATACTGTAAGAGTTCTACCTATATGGACCTAGGGGTGGTGTCGCCTCTCATGAGAATTGAGAGTTTTCTCAAGAACGTCCATGAATGGAATGTGCACATGACCATTAACGGTGCAAAGTGAGACATAGAGGTCTAAAGTGAACATGGCAAAGGAGTGTGTGTTATCACCGATTTGTTATCATGGAAAGATGGTTCAATGCCTAGTGCAACCAAAATTTCAACAAATTTTGTGGTAATTACACTATAGTAAAGTTCAAGTTGAAAAACACTTTACTTTATGCATCAATGCAATGACTCCTATAAGAAAGAGTTATTATTTAATCAAGTGTGGGATATGTTATATTTTAAAATATAATGTTGATTGATTAAATAAGTGTTACAATAAATAACTATTTAATCTATTGGGGGAATGTTATATTAGTTTATAATATAATGTAATATTATATTATTTTATAATATAATGTTTTAGATTAAATAAATATGACAAAGAGTGTCACATATTGTAACATATAATAGAAAGTTACAATATTTAGATATGTGTGAATATCCAAATATGTAACATATTTGATGTTACAAATTCATTCATAAATTTGTAACTTCCAAATATTGCCTATTATTGTGTAGATTTGATGTTACACAATATTGAGATGAATTTCTTAAAGCCATATGTAAAATGGCTGTTATAGATATGATTTTAACCCCAATAATGTGTTTGGGGTTACAAAATCATTTGGAAGTGGATTTGAACCGTTTGGAAAAACAACACATTTTCATGTGCTGAAATTGGCCAGTGGCCGCGGCCACTGATACTCCTGGTCGCGGCCACAGAGGCAGACTGGCCAATTTTTTCAATCTTTTTTTAACGGCTCCAAAAACACTAATAACTCCAAAATCTAATTTTTAATTCCATAAACATCCAATTAATCATTGGTAACAACCGTGGGGGTTGGTGGAATTTGAAATTCAAAGGGTGTCTCTAAACTCTATAAATAGGAGTCTATTGCTCACTTGTAAGACACAACTTTCTATCCATTAGAGCACTTGGCTAGAAAGCACGTAGATGTTTGATTATTCCAGAAAGCAATTTCCAAAATCTGTGAGAGATCCCTCAGTGCTTGAGTTGGGGGGAAATAAGCTTTTGGACAAAAGTTTCGAACCTTGTTCAAGTTGGTGATCCCTAACACTAATACTATTCACTTTAGTAGTGTGAGTGAGAGTTATTTGTTCTTGTTCTTTTATTCTATTGCTTTTCATCTTCATATTCATTCTTCTCCATTTATTTGTATTTCTTGTTTAGAGTTGTAATATTTTCTTTTTGTTACAAATACTTTTGCTTTATTTGTATCTTTTTGTTTAAAGTTGTATTCCTCCATTCTCTTCTTCTAATTCTTCTATTGTTTATTTGTATTTTCAGTCATAGAGTTGTAACACTATTTAATAAATATTATTTATTTGTATTGTTTTGTCTAGAGTTGTAAAATTTCTTACTAATTTCCATTAAAATAACATATATTTTTCCTAACAAACTTAACGACAAAATAAACATGTGCACTATAACATGGGCGAAAGGTACTTTCGTCACAAAAAAAATAACTTGGGTACCTAAGTGCTACAAATCTAATAGTTTGGATACTTTTGCCGCAAATATCTCATTTTTCAAGATATCAGCTAAAATGGACCACAATATCAGACAATACTTAAGGAGTCGCACATATCTCACAAATAATATATCCAAAATAAATACTAATCACATCGAATACACTAATAGTTGCATATTTCTCTGCTTAACAAGGTTACTATGGATTATCTCTCTAGTATATATTCACTTACGATTGATAATAAATTTATATGACGAAATATTACTTCGACTTGTATTCTAACCACAATACTTAATGATTTTATAAAAAAATATATATTAATAACAATAGTATTAAATAACATTATAAACTCTAACTTTCAAATTTCATTTTTTTTTTTAAAAAAACCTTACAAATCTCAATAACAATACTTGTTTTATTGTGGACACTATCTAATATCTTGTACACTAACCAAAATATGCACTTTTGATAAACAATAAAGTTATTTGATTAGAAAAAATTCCTATGTACTCTACATAAGAATCTAATATCATATTTAGGAATTTTCTATAAGGGTATTTTAATATACATTTTTTTTCTCTCTTTCCATCCTTTCTTTAATAAATTCTTCATGATTTTTTTAAATTCTTTTCACACACTTTTTAATATAAAATTACTTATTAATAATTTTTTTAAATCCCCTATATAATTTATTGCTTGAAAAAAATTTAAATATCTTTTTGACACTTTCAATTATAATATAAATTTTAAAAAGATCATAAATTTATTTATTTTTTAACTCAAATTAAGTACAAATATAACATATGTTATACCCATTTTTGAACCTGTTAGCTAAATCTTTTGAAAGGAAGAAGAACATAACTATCCATATTCCTACTCACAAAGCACAAAGCAAGCTACCAAAAACTAGCAAAATGAGTCTGGTCGCTCAAGAAGGTTATGATTTGCTATCAGAGACATGTATTCATGCACCATAATTGGTTTATGTATGTTGTTTAAGACGGGCTATCTATGCTAATAGAATTAGCGATGGGTGATAGAGTTTCTATTTATCAAAATACAACTATATTTGTGTTATTATAATGCTGTAATGTATTATTTACGAGCCAAGTCCAATAGCTTAGGACCATGATCGAAATGTAACCTTAAACTTCTCACTATAAATAAGAGGATATGGGATAGAAATGGGGGATGCAATTCATAATGTTGAAACTTCATTCTTGTATAAAGAGTCCTTATGTAATGTAAAAGTGAAGGAGGACTGTACAACAACTGGCAATGTAAGTTCGCCGGAGACTATGGTTCTTCAAGCTTAAATATCAATAAAAGTGACTAAGTGAACGTAGGTCATCTTTTTTGGGTCGAACCTGTAACGACCCCAAATTCGCTAATGAGGCTTAAGGGCCTTGATTAGTGTGCTAGGAGGGCACAGTTGGGTTAAATATGGTTTGCATGAATATATTGAATCAAATGCATAATTATATGATTAATAATGCTTGAATGATTATATTGATGACAATGTGATATATATATGGTATATGTGAGAACCACATTATTATGAGGGTAGGTTTGCTGAGCACGACTCGAGGCGATCCTAAGGCTAGATAACGGGGAAAAGTCACAACAGGGCTTAACAGTTGACTTGAATAAGTCAAGGGAGTGTTTTAGACTATCAGGATATGAAAATAGATATATGGAGATATATTTGAGGTTAGGAAGTCTAGGCGGGAATATTGGGGAAATTTACCGTTTTGCCCTTGGGGACGGTTCCGGCACCCCGAGCCTCGGGTTTAACTTAACGGGATAAGATAAACTTAAGGAAAATAGTAGAACTAAAAATAGACCGACCTTTCTCTTTTCCTTCTCAGCTCTTTTCTCTCTCAAGGAAACTAGGCAAACCACTAGGGGAAAACTGGGAATTTCGCTGGACTTTGAGTTGGGAATTGCTGGGAATTCAGTGGGGGATTTTGAAGCTTAGCTCAGAGATTATTCAGGGAACACTTAATCAAGGCTAAGGTAAGAATTAAACTGTGTTTTGAAGTTAGAAGCTTTGAGTTCTCAGCTGGGTACTGAGATGATTGTATTGTTAATGTTTAAGGTTGAATTTGAGCTGATAAACTTGAGACTTAGCTGGGAGTTTGCTTAGAGAAGGAGTTCAACTGAAGAGGTGAGCTCTAATTCATGATTAGAGGTGTAAATTCGAGTTCTGCATGGCTGGTTGGGTGTTTTGAGGTTCTTGAGTTTCAGAGATTGAAACATGGATTTCTTTGAGTTTTAGGCTGAGTTTTCTGTTGAAGTATGTTGCTAAAGTCATCCTAAAAGTGTCGGGAATGTTTTTTTTGAATTAGGAAGCCTTGGGGTGATTTTGGGTAAGGTTTTAAGGATTTAAATGGCAAAATTTTTGGGCTCAAAGGGAAGGGTCATGGCTCTGTTCTAGAGCGCTGCGACCCTAGGATGAAGATGAGCCAAGGGTGAGCGTCGCGGCGCCCAATGCAAGGGCCGCGACGCGTGTCTTCCTTCAGGGAGGCCCTTGGTTCTGTTTTGAGTCCAGGGCCGCGACTAAGCTTCAGGGGCCGCAACCCTTAGATGGATACTTGAACGTTTAGGGTTTTTATGCATGGGAATCGAGCTTAGAGTGCTCTGGATCAATCTCACCACCGTGCTTGGTGGGATTTGATTTCCTGGAAGTTAGTTTTGTACCCAAAAACCTATATTTGGATAATAATGGAACCCAATACCTTAGTTGTGACCAGGTGATAAAAGCTTAGGCTCGGGAATGGATCGTGCTTGAGGAGCATTGCTCGTAATCCAAAACCGCAAAGATCAAAGGTAAGAAAACTGCACCTGGTTGAATATCTGTAATGGGACTAAGGGTTCCCTATTGTGTGCTTGAAAAGATGGTATTATGCCATGCAAGCTAATTAGTGAACCAAAGGCCTAAGGGTGCCAAGGGTTACACTAGCGCACAGGGCGCGGCTTGGCCACTGGTAGCTGAGGACAGCTTAATATGCACTGAGCTCGGTTTAAGCGGGCCGGAGTTAGTGGGGTAAACAGAGGGTGCGACCTAAGTTGTCGGCCCTGATAATTATGTGATATGAATGTTATAAGTGTTTGATTTCATCCATGATTCTGAATTTATGCTGAATGATTAACGTGGATTATATGATGAGAGTTCATGCTTAGTGAGTTTGTTATCTGTTATTGTTGTTTGTGTTGCACCTGTTTTCTTGTTGGGCCTTGGCTCACGGGTGCTACGTGGTGTAGGTAAAGGCAAGGGCAAGCTTAATCAGCCTTGATTGGAGAGCTCTGTGAGCGAAATTTACATGGCCGGTTGCTTAGCCGCCACGGTTGAGGTTTAGGCAGGGATGCGAGACCCCGAAATTGTCCATTTTGCCTTAGTATGGCTGACAGTTGTTTATATTATTTTGGAAGTCTGTAATCCAACTTTTTAACTTTGTTTCTTTTGGGATCCCATGTATATAATTGCTTAATTATATGAAATGAAAGTTTTGAGACCAAAACCTTTTTAACCCTAGCTCTTACATGTTTAGTGACACATTTTCAAATTAATGACTTGGTTAGCAAGTCTTGCTCTTTTATAAGTACATAGTGTAGCGGTCTTGGCTATCCAGGGTGTTACAACTTGGTATCAGAGCATCCTAGGTTTAAGGGTTCCTGAAGACAGGCTGGACATGTACATTCGCTGCTAGAGACAAGCTCAAATCAGGGTTCGGTAATGTGTATATGTGTTTATATGCTTAGGTGCCTGAGATGAGTTATGACTGCTGTTATTTACTGGATTAATAGGAAGAATGAGATACTGATAGGGCCTGACCCTTGAATGTTGTGTGAAAATATTGAGGCATGTTTATTAGCATAGCCGTGCATGTACCTGAATATTTGGATGATTACTTGTATATCGTGTATAGATGAATGCCTGTTTTATAGCTATTGTGTAATGAGATTGGAGGCGTGCTTATTAGCAGCCAGTGCATGAGGATGGATGCTTATATGTTGATTGTTTGTGATTGGTTATGTTCTATTGGTGGATCTTGGAGAAGTTTTACCCTGTCATCGTGGTCTGACTGCCGAGTCGTTATTTGCAGATTGACTTGGATAGCTATGCGTCCAAGAAAATCTACACGACTAGCTGGCACTAAGTCTGGGACCGGGGGTGGTGATAAGGGCCAAATTCCTCCGCCAGTCCCTGAGAACTGGCAGCAGTTGATGGCAGATATGCAGGCTCGATTGCAGAGTCAGGATGAGCAGATCCGTTTTCTGCGACAACAGGCTCCATCGGGGAGTGCTGCCCCTATTGTACCACCTGCAGTGGTACCAGTTGTGCAGTCGGGGAAAGTTGGTAACAGATGGGAGCTGTTATATGAGCGGTTCAGGAAGCAACAACCCCCAATCTTTGAGGGTGGACCGGATCCATTGAAAGCCGAGCAATGGCTAACTATGATTACTACAATTTTGGATTTCATGAGGATAAAGGGACATGATAGAGTGGTATGTGCCACTTATATGTTGAGGGAGGATGTCCGCATCTAGTGGGAAGTGGCATCGTAGACTAGGGATATTACTACTTTGAGTTGGGAAGGTTTCAGAGACTTGTTCAGTCAAAAGTACTACAATGTTGCTGTCAGAGTAGCAAAGGTCAATGAGTTCGTAAGTCTTATGCAGGGCAATATGACTGTTACTGAATATGCCCTAAAATTTGATAGGCTTGCGAATTTTGTACCGGATCTTGTGCCTACTGATGCTGCTAGGCAAGATCGATTTATTAGGGGGCTTGATTCTATGATATCCCGGGATGTCAGGATCACAACGGTAGCTGGAGGAACAACTTATGCCCAGGCCATTGAGAAGGCTCTTACCGCTGAGGAAGAGAAGAATAAGATATGGAGGGAAAGTGCAGTGAGGCGTGAGGGTCGAAGAGTGGTGCCTCCTTATTCGGGGGTAGGTAGGGGCGGAGGCCCCAGTGACTTTAAAAGAAAGGCTCCTGACACTTCGACCTCTACTGGTCCTGATAGGAGGGATCAGAGGGGTCAGGGTGGCCGTCAGGGTGGCCGTAAGGCATGGCGGACCTATTCGGAGTGCCCGAGGTGTAGAAGACGCCATCTGGGTGAATGTCGAACCAAGGCATGCTTTGTGTGAGGAGCAGTAGGGCATCTCAGGAAAGACTGCCCAACGGTGAAGAAAGCTGAAGCAGGGAAGGTGGATTGCTTGACTCCAGCTCGAGTATTCACCTTGACTCAGGTGGAGGCCGAAGCTAGTCCCTCGGTAGTGACAGGTCAGCTTTCTAGCGCTGGCTTTCCTTTTACAATATTGATTGATTCTGGTGCTACACATTCTTTTGTTTCTAGTAGAGTGATTGATAGATTGTGTAGACCTAGTGAGTATCGGACTGCGGGGTTTGGGACTTTATTGTCTACAGGGGAACTGGTAGTTTCTAGGAGATGGATTAGGGCACGGCCAGTGGTGGTTGATAGTAGGGAACTTTCGGTGGATCTGATTGAGTTAGATATGGAGGATTTTGATATGATTTTGGGGATGGACTAGTTAGTCAGATATGGGTGTAATGCCCTGGTTACCCCAGAACAGTTACAGTGATCGGTGAACCGGAAATTTGACCCGCTACCCGAGTCCTTTGGTTAAAAACGTGCTCTAAGTGTGATTAACAAGTTAAGGTGGAAAAACTAATAAAAAGGAGTGGATATCTTTCATTACAAACTGCTTTACAGAGCTAATCAAAACATTTACAAGTTGTTCTCAGTACAAAATGGTCATTAGTGTTTCAAATTTATAATCCCGCCGACCTAAGCGGCAAAAATAGGGTAAACCCCCTAGTTCCTCTGAGAACTCCTTGGCCGTGGTGGTCAAGTGGCCGTATATGTACACATCACCACCTAAGCTCTCCACTCAAGGCTGGGTGAGCTTTTCTTTCCCTTTACCTGCACCACATAGCACCCATGAGCCAAGGCCCAGCAAGAAAACACAATAAAGCATGATATAATATCAACAATGATCGTAATAATCATTCAGGACCATCAGTCCAAACAAATAGGTGACAGTCGCAAAAGTCACAAAAGCGGGTACAACCCCCTATAGCCATGTGACGATAGGGTCACTCGGGCTTAATTGATAAGTGAACCTTTCATAAGTTTGAACAGGATAGGTGTATGGTGAATAGTCACCAACATAACCTTCCTCATGACCTTAGAGTCATAACCCTGGAACAGCGTTCCCTAGCCATGTGACAAACAGTCACCGGAGCCGTATGCCCTGGCTCTGAATAACTAGTCTCAGACTAGCCAAGCGCTTATAAGTTCATCAACCTTAGGGTCGGTCTAGCATTAATGCCTTAGAGCCATTCAACGCTGATATCGATTAGAACTAATCTTCATTTGGCTCGGCGTACATGACGCTATGCCATTTCTGACTCTTTAGGTCAGTGTCCCTGACTAGTCAGTACATATACAAGTATTCAACATTCGCTAGCATTCAATAGGCAATCCATGTCCACATATATCAATCAACATGCCTCAATAATAATCACGCATGTCATATATACACAGGGTGCAGTTTTCTTACCTCAGGTTCGAGCGAGAAATATAATAAGGGCAACCCCTGAGAACGATCGATCTTTTAGTTCCTTAGCGGTTACCCAAAGCTCAGCTTATGATGCTCTTCAATGGAGGAACACACTCCCAAACTCCCAAGGCTTGCTTCCCAAGCTTGAATCCTCAAGAATGGTTCAAAAATCTCAAAGAAAGATGAAGGAGAAGAAGGTACGGGAGATGCTTAGAAACTTGCTCTGTTTTGCTCTCTTCTTCCAGCCAACAATGGTTATATCTATCCTAGGGGTGAAATGACCATTTTACCCCTAGGTCAATTTAAAGTTTCTAAAGGCTCCCAAGGGCAAAATTGGTATTTTCCTCTTATCTCGTTAATCATAATTAACGCTCTCCAATTCCCGTTATTCTCAATAATCTCAAACACCATTAATTCACATCCCGTTACCCTTTAATTCTCGGTAACGCTTTAATCATTAAAATCACCCCGAGACTCAACCCGAGCCCCGCACTTAAACCTGTTGTGACTAAACCGCTAATCAATATTCCAAGATCGTCTCATGCCGAATAGCTCGAACCAACCCACATTATAATGTGGTCTCATCATATAGCACCGAGATGTATACAAATATACAATTATACCCTCAAGGGGCCAAATCACCATCACACCCCTGTAATTAAAATGTGGACTCACATGCATGCATTTAACATCATATTATAATATAATTCACATACACATGCATAACATCATTTAATGGCATAATTAAGCAAGTATGGCCCTCCCGGCCTACTAATCCCGCCATTAAACCACATCGGAGAATTCAGGGAATTACAATGGGGCTACCATTGACTGCAGGAAGAAGATGGTTACTTTTGAGCCTGAGGGCGAGGACCCTTTTGTTTTTGTGGGTGCGGTATGTGGACCCCGCGTACCCATGATTTCAGCGTTGAGAGCCAGAGACTTGTTGCAGGGTGGATGTATAGGCTTTTCTGGCTAGTGTGGTGGATACTACCAGGGTTATGCCGGCAGGGCCGGGAGAGACCAGATTGGTGTGTGAGTTCTTAGACGTATTTCTTGAGGATCTACCAGGGTTGCCGCTGCGCAGGGAGATTCAGTTTGAGATTGAGTTAGCACCGGGGATAGAACCAGTATCTAGGACACCGTATAGAATGGCACCAGCAGAACTGAAATAGTTGAAGATACAGTTGCAAGAACTTCTGGATTTGGGATTCATCAGGCCTAGTTATTCCCCATGGGGCGCTCCAGTGTTGTTTGTTAAGAAGAAGGATGGAACTTTGAGGATGTGTATAGATTATAGAGAATTGAACAAGTAAACTATCAAGAGTAAGTACCCTCTACCAAGGATTGATGACTTGTTCGATCAGCTGTAGGGAAAGACGGTGTTCTGAAAGATTGATCTTCGATCTGGTTATCACCAGCTAAGGATCAAAGATGAGGATATACCGAAGACGGCCTCCCGGACACGGTATGGGCATTATGAGTTCTTGGTCATGTCTTTTGGTCTGACCAATGCCCTAGCAGCTTTCATGGATCTGATGAACAGGGTGTTTAGGGACTTCTTGGATCAGTTCATCATTGTCTTCATCGACGACATCTTGGTTTACTCTAGTTCAGAGGCAGAGCATGAGCGGCATCTTCGACAGGTTCTACAGAGGTTGAGGGAGCATCAGTTGTATGCCAAATTTAAGAAGTGTGAGTTTTGGTTACCAGAGGTGACTTTTCTTGGGCATATAGTTGGAGCAGAAGGGATTAAGGTAGATCCGTCCAAGGTAGAAGCAGTAAGAGATTGGCCGAGGCCAAGGAATGCCTCGGAGGTGTGAAGTTTCCTTGGATGGGCAGGATATTACAGACGGTTCGTAGAGGGGTTCTCAAAGATTTCTTCACCGATGACAGAGTTGACAAGAAAGAATCAGTAGTTTGTTTGGTCAGAAAAGTGTGAGAATAGTTTTCAAGAGTTGAAGCGACGGCTTATTTCTGCACCTGTGTTGAGTCTTCCTTCGGAGGAAGAAAAGTTTGTAGTCTATTGTGATGCATCGAAGATGGGTTTAGGCTGCATGTTGATGCAGAATGAGAAAGTTATAGCCTATCCATCTCGGCAGCTGAAGGAGTATGAGCAGCAGTATCCGACTCATGATTTGGAACTAGCAGCAGTGGTATTCACACTGAAGGTGTGGCGTCATTATTTGTATGGGGAGAAGTGCGAGATATATACTGACCATAAGAGTTTGAAGGATTTCTTTACTCAAAAGGATCTGAACATGAGGCAAAGACGTTGGTTAGAGCTGGTTAAGGATTATGATTATGACATCCTTTACCACCCTGGGAAAGCCAACGTAGTGGCAGATGCGTTGATTCGGAGGGGCCCAGGACAGTTGTATAGTTCCACCCATATCTCAAGAGAATTAGCTGATGAGATGGCCAGAGCAAAGATAGAACTGGTGGTAGGCCAGTTAGCTAATATTACCGTGCAGTCGACCCTGTTAGAGCGGGTCAAGGAGGGTCAGTTAGTGGATGCTCAGTTGCAGGAAGTTAGGCAGCATGTCTTAGCGGGGACAGCTAAGGATTATTCTGTTTCTGAGACAGGTCTGCTTCGATATCAGGGAAGGATTTGTGTTCCAGCTGATGAGGGGATCAGATGAGAGATACTGGATAAGTCTCACACTACGTCATACTCACTTCATCCGGGTACCACGAATGTAACGCCCTGGATAGCCAAGACCGTTACACTGTGTACTTGTAACGGTGCAGGACTCGCTAATCAAGTCATTAATTTGAAAACGTGTCTCTAAACATGCAAGATCTATGGTTAAAAAGGTTTTGGTCTCAAAAGACTCCTTTCATATATTTAAACTGTAGTAAACAAGGGATCCCATAAACACAAAGTTAAAGTAAGTTTACATACTCCCAAGAGTATGTGAATATCCACTAGCCATACTAAGGCAAAACAGACAGTCTTTAGGTTCCATGTCCTTGCCTAGACCTCAACCGTGGCGGCCGAGCACCTGGCTATGTACATTCCGCTCGCTGAGCTCTCCAGTCAGGGCTGATCTAGCTTGCCCTTGCCTTTACCTGCACCACGTAGCACCCGTGAGCCAAGGCCCAGCAAGAAAACATCACAGATAACTCAAACAATAATAACAGACAAATAGCTCAATAAACACGTATACTCATTAGATAATCCACAACAGATAATCAGCATATGCAATCCAATACAAGATACATTCTATCACATATACTGCTCATATCACATAATAATCAGGGCCGACGACTTAGGCCGCGCCCTCTGTTTAACCCACTGACTCTGGCCCGCTTAAACCAAGCTCAGTGCATAACAAGCTGTCCTCGGCTACCAGAGGCTGAGCCGCGCCCTGTGCGCTAGTGAGACCCTTGGCACCCTTAGGTCGTTGGTTCACTAAATGGCTTGCATGGCTTAATACCATCCTTTCAAGCTTTTACAATAGGGAGCCCTTAGTCCCGTTACATATAATCAATCGGGTGCAGTTTTCTTACCTTTAGCTTTCAAATGAGTTAGTTACGGGCGATACTCCTTGAGCGCAATCCGATCCTCGAGCCCTAGCTTAACACCTAGTCACAACCATGAAGAAAGACACCATTAACAACCTTAATTGAGCTTCCAAGCCAAGTTCTAGTACTCAAAACATTGAATTTCACCACATATAGTAAAAGACTCAACCCCGAGCACCCTAGGTTAAATTCCCAAGCCTAAAATCTCAAAATCCCAAAATCCCTTAAGCATCGCGGCATAGGCCACCCATGCCACGGCATGGCCCCCAAACAGAGCCATCCAAGGCACAAAAACAGGTAAGGGTCGCGACATTGCTTGGACCATGCCGCGGCCTGCCCTTCTTCCTCAGTATGCAACACCCTTGAAGGGCCGCGGCTCACCAAGAACCATGCCGCAGCCCGACCCTTCGAACCCAGAAAAAACCACCATTTTCAATCTCCAAACCCCACCTAAAGCTATCCCAAAGCCCCCAAACCAAAACCAATTAATTCCCAACTTCTTTAACATGATCTAAGCAACATAATTCCCAAGACAACACAGCCCAACACACTTCAATCTCTTCCTTTCAACTTCTGAAATCCAAATGCTACAAACACCCAAACCAGTCACTGAAACACAATCTAGAACCTCTAAACTTGGAGTTAGAACTCACCTTTGTTGTAGAATCACTTCACCAAGCTGTGGCCAAGCTAGGTCCCTTCTTAATTCTGCCTTAGAACATCACAACTAAACATGTTTCAGCACTTAACTAAAACCCAGCTAAAACTCATAATTCAACCACAGAAAACAGAGTTAAATGCTTACCTTAATCCTGTTCTAGTGCTTGGTAAATCCCTGAGCTAGACCTTCAGTTCCTCACCTCAAATCACAGAATCCAGCTTGTTTCCCCTTTGATTTTCTGTGTTTTTTCCTTCCTTTGGTTTTTCTCCTTAAGCGTGAGAGAGAGAGAGAGAGAGAGAGAGAGAGAGAGAGAGAGAGATAAAGCTAAGTTAAGGTCGGTTTGTGTTTTTCTTCTAAAGGCTTCCTTAAGTCTAACTTATCCATTAAGTTAATCCCAAGGCTCGGGGTACCGGAACCGTCCCCGAGGCCAAAATGGTAAAATCCCCCAATATTCCCGCCTAGACATCCTAACCTCAAATATATCTCCAATTATTTATTTTCATCACCCGATCGTCTAAATCACTACCCGATACCTAAAATACCCCTGACTTGCCCAAAGTCAATTATAATACCCCGTTGTGACTTTTCCCGCTATCTAGCCCTAGGATCGCCTCGAGTCGCCGGCTGCAGATTTATCCACATCATAATGTGGTTCTCGCATATAACACATATCATATTACCACATAATATAATCAATTATCATACAAGCATCATTAAACATATAATTACTCATTAAATCACAATTATTCCAGTAATGCCCTCCTGGCACACTAATCAAGGCCCTTAAGCCTTATTAGTGAATTTGGGTCGTTACAACTATCCCCTCCTAATGATAATTTCGTCCTCAAAATTTACCTGAAAAGCTCGGGATACTGATCCCGCATCGCTGTCTCTAACTCCCAGGTCGCCTCTTCGACCTTGCTATTCCTCCATAATACTTTCACTAACGGAATTGTCTTATTCCGTAAAACTTTGTCCTTCCGATCCAAAATCTGAACTGGTCGCTCTTCATAGGACAAATTTGTCTGTAACTCCAAATCCTCCTACCTCAGTACATGTGTTGTATCAGAAACATACTTCCGCAACATAGAGACGTGAAATACATTATGAACTCCTGATAAGGACGGTGGCAAAGCCAGCCTGTAAGCCACCGGTCCAACCCTCTCTAAAATCTCAAAGGGTCCAACAAAACGAGGGCTCAGCTTTCCCTTCACTCCAAACCTCCTCACACCCCTCAACGGTGAAACTCGTAGAAACACGTGGTCCCCAACCTTGAACTCCACGTTCCTACGCTGAGGATCAGTGTAGCTTTTCTGTCTACTTTGCGAGGCAAGCATTCTAGCTCGAATCTTTTCAATGGCCTCATTAGTCTTCTGAACCATATCTGGCCCCAAATACTTTCTCTCACCCATCTCATCCCAGTGAATAGGTGATATGCACTTCCTTCCATATAACATCTCATAAGGAGCCACTCCAATCGTGGACTGATAACTATTGTTATATGAAAACTCAACCAATGGAACATACTTACTCCACGAACCCTCAAAGTCAATCACACATGCCCTAAGCATGTCCTCCAACACCTGAATCATCCTCTCAGACTGTCCATCAGTCTGAGGATGAAAAGCTGTGCTAAACTTCAGCTGAGTCCCCATGGCTCTCTGCAAAGCTCCCCAGAACTTAGAGGTAAAGATAGGGTCTCGATCAGACACAATAGTCTTTGGAACCCCATGGAGATGAACTATCTCCCTCACATACAGCTCTGCGTACTGCTCCACAGTATAAGTTGACCTAACTGGTAGGAAATGAGCTGACTTGGTGTACAGTGGAACAGTATGCAGAGTTGTATGTGAGGGAGATAGTTCGTCTTCATGGGGTTCCAAAGTCTATTGTATCTGATTGAGACCCTATCTTTACCTCCAAGTTTTGGGGAGCTCTGCAGAGAGCCATGGGGACTCAGCTGAAGTTTAGCACAACTTTTCATCCTTAGATAGATGGATAGTATGAGAGGATGATTCAGGTATAGGAGGACATGCTTAGGGCCATGTGTGATTGATTTTCGGGGGTCTTGGAGTAAGTACTTACCGTTGATTGAATTCTCGTATAATAACAGCTATCAGTCCATGATTGGGGTGGCCCCTTATGAGATGTTATATGGAAGGAAGTGTAGGTCACCCATACACTGGGATGAAATGGGTGAAAGAAGGTATTTAGGACCAGATATGGTTCAGAGGACTAATGAGGCTATTGAGAAGATTCGAACCAAAATGCTTGCTTCACATAGTAGACAGAAAAGCTACGCTGATCCTAAGCGTAGGAACGTGGAGTTCCAGGTTGGGGACCACGTGTTTTTGCGAGTTTCACCACTGAGAGGGGTGAGAAGGTTTGGAGTGAAGGGAAAGCTGAGCCCTTGGTTTGTTGGACCTTTTGAGATCCTAGAGATGATTGGACGGGTGGCTTATAGGCTGTCCATGCCACCGATGCTATCGGGAGTTCATAATGTTTTCCATGTCTCCATGTTGCGGAAGTATGTTTCTGATACAACACATGTGCTAAAGTATGAGGACTTAGAATTGCAGACAGACTTGTCCTATGAGGAGCGACCAGTTCAGATTTTGGACCGAAAGGACAAAGTCTTACGGAATAAGACAATTCCGTTAGTGAAAGTGTTATGGAGAAATAGTAAGGTTGAGGAAGCGACTTGGGAGTTAGAGACAGTGATGCGAGATCAGTATCCCAAGCTATTCAGGTAAAATTTCGAGGACAAAATTCTCATTAGGAGGGGATAGTTGTAACGACCCCAAATTCGCTAATGAGGCTTAAGGGCCTTGATTAGTGTGACGGGAGGGCACAATTGGGTTAAATATGGTTTGCATGAATATATTGAATTAAATGCATAATTATATGATTAATAATGTTTGAATGATTATATTGATGATAATGTGATATATATATATGGTATATGTGAGAACCACATTATTATGTGGGTAGGTTTGCTGAGCACGACTCGAGGCGATCCTAGGACTAGATAGCGGGGAAAATTCACAACATGGCTTAACAGTTTACTTGAATAAGTCAGGGGAGTGTTTTAGACTATCAGGATATGAAAATAGATATATGGAGATATATTTGAGGTTAGGAAGTCTAGGCGGGAATATTGGGGAAATTTACCGTTTTGCCCTTGGGGACGGTTCCGGCACCCCGAGCCTCGGGCTTAACTTAACGGGATAAGATAAACTTAAGGAAAATAGTAGAACTGAAAATAGACCGACCTTTCTCTTTTCCTTCTCAGCTCTTTTCTCTCTCAAGGAAACTAGGCAAACCACGAGGGGGAAAACTGGGAATTTTGCTGGACTTTGAGCTGGGAATTCAGTGGGGGATTTTGAAGCTTAGCTCAGAGATTATTCAGGGAACACTTAATTAAGGCTAAGGTAAGAATTAAACTGTGTTTTGAAGTTAGAAGCTTTGAGTTCTTAGCTGGGTACTGAGATGATTGTATTGTTAATGTTTAAGGTTGAATTTGAGCTGATAAACTTGAGACTTAGCTGGGAGTTTGCTTAGAGAAGGAGTTCAACTGAAGAGGTAAGCTCTAATTCATGATTAGAGGTGTAAATTCGAGTTTTGCATGGCTGGTTGGGTGTTTTGAGGTTCTTGAGTTTCAGAGATTGAAACATGGATTTCTTTGAGTTTTAGGCTGAGTTTTCTGTTGAATTATGTTGCTAAAGTCATCCTAAAAGTGTTGGGAATGTTTATTTTGAATTAGGAAGCTTTGGGTGATTTTGGGTAAGGTTTTAAGGATTGAAATGGCGAAATTTCTGGGCTTGAAGGGAAGGGTCGCAGCTCTGTTCTAGAGCGTTGCGGCCCTAGGATGAAGATGAGCCAAGGAGGCTCGGCCAAGGGCGAGCGCCGCGGCGCCCAATGCAAGGGCCGCGGTGTGTCTCTTCCTTCAGGGAGGCCCTTGGTTCTGTTTTGAGGGCAGGGCCGCGGCTAAGCTTCAGGGACCGCAGCCCTTAGATGCATACTTGAACGTTTAGGGTTTTTATGCATGGGAATCGAGCTTAGAAAGCTCGGGATCAATCTCACCACTGTGCTTGGTGGGATTTGATTTCCCAGAAGTTAGTTTTGTACCTGAAAACCTATATTTGGATATTAATGGAACCCAATAACTTGGTTGTGACCAGGTGATAAAAGCTTAGCCTCGGGAACGGATTGTGCTTAAGGAGCGTTGCTCGTAATTCGAAACCGCAAAGATCAAAGGTAAGAAAACTGCACCTGGTTGAATATCTGTAATGGGACTAAGGGTTCCCTATTGTGTGCTTGAAAAGATGGTATTATGCCATGCAAGCTAATTAGTGAACCAACAGCCTAAGGGTGCCAAGGGTGCCAAGGGTTACACTAGCGCACAGGGCGCGGCTTGGCCACTGGTAGTCGAGGACAGCTTAATATGCACTGAGCTTGGTTTAAGCGGGCCGGAGTCAGTGGGGTAAACAGAGGGTGCGACCTAAGTTTTCGGCCCTGATAATTATGTGATATGAATGTTATAAGTGTTTGATTTCATCCATGATTCTGAATTTATGCTGAATGATTAACGTGGATTATATGATGAGAGTTCATGCTTAGTGAGTTTGTTATCTGTTATTGCTGTTTGTGTTGCACCTGTTTTCTTGTTGGGCCTTGGCTCACGGGTGCTACGTGGTGTAGGTAAAGGCAAGGGCAAGCTTAATCAGCCTTGATTGGAGAGCACTGCGAGCAGAATGTACATGGCCGGTTGCTCAGCCACCACAGTTGAGGTTTAGGCAGGGATGCGAGACCCCGAAATTGTCCATTTTGCCTTAGTATGGCTGATAGTTGTTTATATTATTTTGGAAGTCTGTAATCCAACTTTTTAACTTTGTTTCTTTTGGGATCCCATGTATATAATTGCTTAATTATATGAAATGAAACTTTTGAGACAAAACCTTTTTAACCCTAGCTCTTACATGTTTAGTGACACGTTTTCAAATTAATGACTTGGTTAGCAAGTCTTGCACTTTTATAAGGACACAGTGTAGCGGTCTTGGCTATCCAGGGCGTTACAGAACCACTATAAAATATTGTGTTATTTATTTTATCATATCTTTATTCTTGAATCCATGCTCTTATGTTCTCGAGTAGAGAATAAACGGTGTCACCAGTTTGGTGCTTTCATTGAGAGAGCAAATTCAAGATAAAGAGAATCGATTTGATGAAGTATACAAATGAAGTCTTTAATGAAATCATCTCTAGAAACCCTCAAATTCGCCAAGGGCTAGATCAATCCATATGTTCGTTTGTACCTAGGCCATTTGCGGTTCAATTGATAATTGTAAGCAAACACCAGATTCGTCCAAGACAAAGCACGGATCTAGATGGAAAATAAATTCACTTAATTGTGTTCGAATTAGGGCACAATGTTGAAATTAAAAATCCATCGGTTCATATTTACCCGGTGGAGCGATCACGGGGGTCCAAGGAAAGATCCACCTATCGCAGCGGCTCAGTCAAGATATTAAGAGTGGTAAATATGCTTTTTGGAACCCTAATCGCATAAATACATTTATGGAATAAATGGGTATTGAAATGAAGCTTGTGCACCTAAAAAAAGTTGTTTGTTCGCTCGCTTATGCATAACAAGCACGAACAGATTCTACGCAAAGATGGTAAAGCCTGCATCAAGGAAATTTGTTCGCTTTTATCCCACAAAATGCAACATGTTCGCCTATGAGTAGAAACTATGAGTCCTCAAGAAATGGTTGTTCGCTCATGCATACACACCAAAGGCGAACAAGGAAGCAAACAATCCCATGTATCTAACTAAGGAAACATATTCGCCTATTATGGCTTACACTAGGTGACTGTCGAGTTGTAGTATTTTTTGTGAAACAACTCCACAAATCTGGCCCAAGTCATGGTGGTGATATCATGAGTCTGCTGTACCAAATCCCACCAGATTCTGGCATCCTTTTTAAGTAGAGAAGAAACGCAGAATATGAAATCTGCGTTGTCGAGGTTCATTTGTACCAGAATCGGCTCTACATTCCTGAGCCATTCTTCAACCTCGAACGGGACGGTTGTCCCTTCAAAATTTGGAGCGTGCTGCTTTCAAAAATGTTCATAGACTAGCTGTATGTACTGAGCTGGATAAGGCACGTAGTTTGCCATCGACCATCCCCCATACAAATATCCTCCATTCTGCTCTTGTCAGGGTGCTTGAGCCGCTGACTGAGGTTGTGGTTGAAGCTGCGGTTGAGGCTGTGGCTGAGGTTGTCGCTGAGGTTGTCATTATTGCTGCAGTAATTCTTCTACTTGTTGTCGTAACTGGATAATCTCAACTTTGTTGTAAACCAGAGGTGGTGCATTTCTATTAGCAGCAACAGTGGCAGTGTGTTTCCCCCTTCTTCGGACTGGAGGGGCCTCGTGAGTCTCGTTGGCAGGGCTGGGGGCATTGCAATTAGTGCGTGCAGACCTGTGGAGCGTCTTCTTCAACAAAGTTATAACAGTCGAGAAAAACACGTTAGAACTTACCCTAATAGTTTCTAAGGCAAAAACTGTATTGACCCACTACTCTAGACTTTTTGGACCATTAACGAAACTATACATAAAACTTACATTTTTGCGAAAATACCATAATTTATCAGAAACTTGTAGAAACAAAGTTTACTTTCATAAAATAAGTAGGATATGGGTACCCATTGTCTTTAAAACAAAAATAACTTAAAAACTAAAAAGAGTTACATAGAAAATGCGGAAAATACATTTAAAACCATAAAAACATAAACAAGACTACATCCTCGAATCGAATAACGCTCGGCCCCTTGACTCCATTCACCATCGATACACATCCTCTAAGCGTCACGAATCTTTCCACCTCTAAAGCTTATTTCCTGCACATAAACAGAAAGGAATGAGCCTAATGCCCAGCAAGGAAAAATCTAACACATAGTCATAAACATAAACATAATTTCATAATAACGTAAAGACATATCATAACACATAATTCACTTATTATAATGGCCATTATTACTTGGGGTCCCATAGACTAAACAAGCTTATGCCCATGAGATTAGTGGGGTCCTACCAGCTAAATAGGCATATGTCCACAATCTTTTTGGGGTCTTGTTAGTCAAATAGGGCATAAGCCCAAGCCTACAACAAACACATGCATAACAAATTCATAACGCATTCATAACATATCATAACATAACACATAAGATAACATAAACATACAGATTCTAGCCTATTTTCCTTACCAAAATTACCGGGATAAAATGGACTGAGTTGGGACTTTTGGAACACTCCTAAAACCATAATGAACAAGAGTGAGTTGAAGGAAGAAGAAGAAATAAAAAGGATGGAAAGACTAAACCATAAAAAACATACTTACCGACTTATATGCTTAAGAACTTGGATTCCCTAACCAAAATAAGAATGAGGTTAGGGGACTGAGTAGAAGACTAAGAGAAAGGAAACATAATACAGAAAGGAACTAGAGTTTTGGTTACCTCAAAGATTTGCAAGATCAATCTAACCTCCACCGAAATACTATAGAACTCACTTCCCAAAGTGTTTGATAAGCTTATGATGTTTAAGCTTATAGTTTTCCCAAACCAGGTGTTTACACTCTCACACTCACTTAACACTAGCAGCTTCTGAACTTAGAGCAAAAGGTGAATAATGGCTGGGTACTAGGTCCTATTTATAGAGTTTGGAGATGAAAAGATCTTGATTTTACTTGAATAAAAATAATGGCTTTTTAGGTGAAAATCATTTGAATAATCGTTCAACAGAGGCTGAAGACTCGTTCAAAAGATGCTGGACTTATGAAGAAGTTTGAATGGCTGAAAGGAAAAGAATTCAAAAACAATTGAACATATGCTGAAGGAGGCGATATATCGCCCCCTGTAGGCGATATATCGCCTGGGCCAGTATGCCCGAGGCGACCGTGCATCGATTCGTGTTTTTCGTATCTACGTGCTACAATATATCGCCCCCTATAGCTGCGATATATCGGCACACGCTGAATATTTAAACACGAAATTACACATTTTTAGCTAAGTTTGAATGGAGTAAACAGCCTTGACTAAGCCCTCAACGTACTCAAAGCTGCTGACTGACCCTATAACATTCAAACTTTACTCCTTATTAGATTTAATCCTCAAAAATACTTAATCCTTAATCACCATTCATAACATGTGCTTAAAATCCTATTGGTTGATGTCTAAACCTTATAATATAATACATATAATCCTTAATATCAGTCACTTTAATCAAACCTTAGGTTATACTTAATATTCTTAAACTATAGATTAAACTTAGAAAATCTATAAGTACTACTATGAGTGTCCAAATAATTCCCGGTCTGAACCAAAAATCCACAGTTACAAAGATAATGCTATAAATACTATCATACTATTATCTATCTTAGCTAAGTAAAGTTCTTGGACTCTACAAAAACTTAGTCTAAGCAAACATAACTCAAACCTATCAGTTATGATTTCTTATGAAAAATTTATGTAAGTCATCTTTTTAAATTAGGGTGTGTTTCTATACTTAGACTATTAGGTCATCTTTATTATTTTCTAAGTATGTTTCTAACCATCATATATGACTTAATTCTCAGGCTTGAAACTTGTCGTTGTTCCAAAGTTAACCATATTGAGGGAGGGCTGGGATCAGTAAAATCATTCCCACAACTATGGCCCCCTAAACTCTCAATACAGAACTTGGTCCATTGATTTGTATTCCCCCTCACCGAACTCAGTCATTATTTATTGAATTTATTCCAAATTAATTATGATTTCAAAAACCAAAAATTCAAATTCAATCATGCCATTAAAAAATAACAACTTTATTTATTTGGAAAAAGATTTTCACTTATTACAATAATAATTCAAAATAAATAAAGAAACAATACTAATAATAACTATGGAACAAATTCTAAAAATCAGGGTCTTCTACATCTGACCCTTCTTCTAGCATATCATCAGTTATTTCCTCATAATTATTAATATCATAAGCCTTGAAACTACCACGGGGAATATTCATTAGGATATTATTCTTTTGTTCATTGGTGAATTGAATCTCAAACCTATAGGTAAACCTAAGTATAAGAAAATAATATATCATGGCTACTGGTAAGTCATCTTCATCATCCATAGTTTCCCATAATTCTTCCAATTTTGAAACCACAAAAGGAAAACCCTTAAAAAAGCCTAATTACTAGGACATATTATTCCATGGCTCTCATGATAATTTGCCTAGTGATTTGAAGGTGAACTATCTCCTTGTGAAATTTGACCAATCTTTGAGTGATTCTTTCTAGCACTCCTAGTGTATCCCTTGACTCTCTAACCCTTTTCAATTCCTTAATGGCACAGATATCTTGATAAGTCATAGCTCCATTCATTTTGACTGAAAACATAGTGTTTAACATAAATATAATATTCATAACATAAACACTTACATTGGTGGTTAGATCCGGAGCTTTTGCGTGTGTATCAAGGAGAACTTCATGCATATGAACTGTGGCTCTGATACCAGCTGTAAAGACCCGACTAACTTAAAAATCTCAGACCTTTAAAAACTACTAAAACATACTACTATCTTTTGGATATACACATAAAATAATAGAACTTGATTATAGAAAATCCAAAATACGGGATCCCATTGTTATTACATAAAAAAAACAAAACATTTAGTTAAATGTTCAAATACTAAATGCAAAAATCATAAATACATAAATAAAAGACTCTAAAGTCAACATCATCTTGGATTGATTTCATCGGTTCCTTTAGTCCTCTCCCAATACACATGCCAAAGCCACTTAGGATCCATCCCGCCTTCAATGTTCATTTACCTGCACCATCTAAATAAAAAGGAATGAACCTAATGCCCAGTAAGGAAAAACTACTAAAGCATAACATAAAACATAAGACGTAAAAACATAAAACATAAAAATGGACTACAATATTAATGACCATTAACTCATTACCGTAGTATGTGATAGAAACCATCTATAGTCATCTTGCTACTATTTAGAGGTAAGTTTAGACACAACTATAGTCTACGAGAATGATAAAAAAAAATCTCAGGATTTGCTTTATTTTCTATCTAAGCAACCATATTTCCCAAGCGACTAAAAGACATAAAAATAACATGCATACATACACAAAGCACATAGCATATAAACATAGCACCTAAAATCTAGCTTATTTTCCTTACCAAAAACTGGAGTATTAGAGACATGTGCAAGATTGGAAACTCCAAAAACCTCAAATTTCAAAGAAATCAAACACCTAACCAAAAGCCATTGTAACAAGTTAGGATTTTAGGTAAAGGAAAAGAATAAACTTGAGGATTAAGAGTGCCTTAGACAGCTTAGAACTTCAATCTATACCTCAATACCAAAATCACACTCTAGCTTACTTCTCAAGTGTTTAGAAAAGCTTAGATTTGAAAGCTTTCATCCCCAAAACCCTAGTGTTTATCTCTAGAACAAAATTAGTAGCTCGGAGGCTCTGAGAAGTGTTTGAAAGATGATGCAAATGGCTGAGTGAGAGTTCCTATTTATAGAGTTCAAGGAGTGAAACTAACTCCCTTTAAAATGAATAAAAATGAAGTTTTCTGCTCAACAGATGCCCAAAACTCGGTCAAAATCGTTCAAGAGCAAGTCCAAGTTGTTGAGGGCTGTTTCTAGCTCGGATTCCCCTATAGGCGATATATCGCTTGCCACATATTCCCGTGGCTCCGTGATTTCGTTCGTGTGAAGTCGACGTATTTTCCGTATCAACATAGGCAATATATCGACCCTGATGGTTGCGATATATCAACTTATGCTGATATATTAAACAGGTTTTGGCACACTTTCAACACACTTGAAGTTTTTTAAACCACTTTGACTGAGTAATATGAGATCCTAACATTTGAGGGAAGGTTCTAGACTTCCTAGGTTTATCTTTGATTAATTTATTCATCTAAAATCCTTAAATCCTTAATAAACATACATGTGACAAATGTCACATCCTTAATTATTCTATCTAAACCATAGGTTATAATAAATTATATTTCTTGGACCAACTTAAATAATTAAACCTTATGATAAAGTTAATATTTCCAAACTATAGGTTAAACTTATATAATCCATCACTATCTCTATGAGTTTCCAAATAATCCCGGATTTGAACAAATAACCACGAAAACTAAAATACTACGACACAAGTTACTACTATCTAACGAAGTAAAATTCTGAGGCGCTACAGTTTACAACTGATTTGGAGTCAAAGTTCATCTCCGAGATGGTAATAATATAAGCTGAAATTATAATGTAAACATAGGTTGTGGTTACACATGTATAACCTGGTCGCCCAAGTATGCATACAAAGGATGACCAGGAATAAAAAAGGAGATCAAATGACATAAATAGAATATGTTCGCCTATGAACACATACCAAAGGTGAACAACCGAAGTGGAGAAAATTAGCATAATTCACCTCGCTTCAATGTCGTTTCGATTTCACACCACCAAAGAGATATCTGTTCATGCAATTGTACTTGTGTAAAATGAGCTGTAATATCCGTTTTTCCGGAAGGACAATTTCGTAATTTTTTTCCACTATGTGCATCCTTGTCATTTTTTTTCTTTTCCTTTGATGGAATATTGGATATGCATGATTTCCAATGGCGATAAAATTCATGGTTTCTTATGTTTATAGGCGTAAAAATAAACTTAGAATCTGATTTAGTAAATTGTGGTAATATATTTGATTATGATCTATTTGTTTTGTGAATAAAGATGATAAGAAATGTGATGATTAGTATTATAGGTTGTAATTTTGTGGTGAAACCTTGATGTGGTTCATAATTGTGTTTTGAGTGTGTCATTGTATTGTTGGGTGTTTAGGATCTAGTTCTCAACAAGGACACTCAGCGAGGGGTTCAAGGTATAACAAAGGAATATTTTTGCAATTGAGATAAGAAGAGTGGACATCTGTGCACAGGGTGTATGTTTAAGCATACAACCTTGTTTCTTGGTTTGTATTTATTTATATTATGTATTGTGGTTGATTACTATATACACTTAGTATTGTTAGCATGAGAATAATGCTAGGGTTTTTGCTGCTTGTGTGAGAATAACACTTGCAGGTACACTAAGAGCTTATCATTGGTGAGTACAACTTGTGGTAAGTGAATGCCCCGTTGGATGCCAAGTGTGAGAATAACACGAGGCAGGGCATATTACATTTCATGTCTGATCAACATGAATGTATGGTTGATTATCGTATGTGAGCATAATGTGCCTATATGACTTTGTTTGTTATGTGTGTGAGTATAACATGCATTGTATCAGTATTATATGAATTGTTATTGCTTAAGGTTTTGATTAAGCTATGTTGTATTATCAGGTTAGAGGGGGGTTATGTCCTACATAGCTCTTCTTACTGGGCGTTAGCTCACGGGTACTCTGTGTCCAGGTAAAGGCAAAGCAATGCAGTGAGTGAAGCAGGCTCGAGGCGTGGATGTTAAATGTTAGTGGAGGGTTCACAACGTTTTAATGTTTTAAAGACTTATGAAATTTTATCACTTTTGGACTATTTTTTTTTTTTTTTTTGTTGGATTAAGTTTTAAGACTTGAAAATGTTTTATTTTGAAGAAATAGTGAGATCTCATGCCTTGTTTATTTCAATACAATAGTATTTTAAATGGTTATTTAATTTATTGATTTCAATGGACTTTCATAAGTGACGTCTCGGGAAATTGGGGCGTTACAATTGGTATCAGAGCATACGGTCCTAAATAGTCTGTGGTAAGCCCTAACATGTAAAATACACAACCAAGGATGATCTCGACTCACTATACTGTAAGTGGTAATTCTTACTTGTTTGAAATTTGCTTTAATGTTTTGCACATAATTGTATTTAAGCGATTGTCTTCGTAAATATGATTTCATGATGACATTAAATATTTCTTCCTTATGTTTGTTGGTCTGCATGGTTCAGGAGTTAGAAAATGCCTCCTAGAATATCTATTAGACTAAATGGAGGTTGAGGCCGAGGTCGAGGTGGAGGTCGGGGCCGTGGTAGAGGTCTAGGTGAAGGAGAAAACGATGACCCACCAGTAGCACCACAGGGATGAGAGGAACGTTTTGCCACAATGGAGGCAACCATTCATAGGCATGAGGAGGTGATTCATCAACTAAGATACCATCCTGCGCCGCAAGTATAAGCAGAGCCACAGGTGCAGAATAACAAGCAACTACCAGCTTTAATGGTAGCTCCTGTTGCTGTGGATGGACTAGAGCCATTGTTTGAAAGATTCTGCAAGCAGCATCCACCTGAGTTTGATGTGAGCACGGATCTGGTTGTAGTAGAAGAATGGATTAGCCGCATTGAAAACATACTGAATATGATGAGGGTCTAGGGCAATGAGCGAGTGTTGTGTGCATCTTATATGCTGAGAATGGATGCCCGTCTTTGGTGGGAGGTGGTGCAGCAGGTACATAATGTTAATACCATGGACTGGGCTGGGTTCAAGCAAGTTTTCAATGAAAAATATTATAACTCTATGGTCCTGGCAGCAAAGACTGATGAGTTCATGATATTGGTGCAAGGAAATCTCTCGGTGACAGATTATGCACAGAAATTTGATCGATTGGCGAAATTTGCACCAGATTTGGTACTTACTAATAGGGTACAAGCAGATCGTTTTGTGAGAGGATTGAAACTGATGATCGCTCGGGACATGGAGAAAGTTTCGAGGGGTGCGTTCACATATGCCCAAGTTATGGAAATGGCTCTTACTGCTGAGAGGAGCGAGGAAAGAATCTGGAAAAAGAATGCCGCCAGAAGAGATGCAAACAAGGGTGGGGCAACCACTTCAAATGATCACAAAAAGAGAGGGCATGAATAGTTTGGACAGTCGGGACAAGACAAACGACCCAAGCCTAGTAATGAAAACCGTTCAAATGGGGGTAGAAACATTCCAGAATGCCTTAAATGCACTAAGCGCCACTTTGGGGAATGTCGGGCCAAGGCATGCTATAAATGTGGAAAAGAAAGGCATATCAAGCGCAACTGTCCATTGTGGAATCAGGCTGGAAACAAAGAAGAGCCAAAGAAGGATGATAAATATGTTCCAGCCAGAGTCTTTGCGATCACTCAGGCAGAAGCTGACGCTAGCCCTTCCGTCGTATCAGGTCAAATTCCTATGGCCAATACCACATGTAAAGTTTTATTTGATTCAGGTGCATCTCATTCATTTATTTCTAGTAGCCTTGTAAATCATGTAAATGTACCTATAGAATTGTTTAATGTGGGTTTTGAGACTATGCTACCATCCGGGGAAATTGTAATATCTAAAAATTGGGTTAAAGTTGTACCTTTATGGATAGATGGGAGGGAATTGTATGTGGACCTGATTGTATTAGATTTATCTAATTTTGATGTAATTCTGGGGATGAATTTTCTTTCCAAATATGGAGCATCTATCGACTGTAAATGCAAGAAAGTGGTATTTGCACCGGAAAGCGGAGATCCGTTTGAGTTCGAAGGCATAAGCAAGAAACCCAGAACTCCTATCATATTAGCGATGAAAGCTAGAGAAATGTTGCAACACGAATGATTGGGTTATCTCGTGAATATGGTCAATGAAACTGAAGAGACAGAAAGGAGACCTGAAGAGACAAGAGTTGTAGCTGAATTCCTCAATGTTTTCCAAAAGAACTGCCCGGTTTACCTCCGCACGGGGAGATAGAATTTTTAATCGATCTGATGCACGAGACAACGCCTGTATCTCAAGCACCAAACAGAATGGCACCAGCAGGATTGAAAGAACTCAAAACTCAGTTGGAGGAATTACTTAAGCTGGGGTTCATCAGACCGAGCTATTCTCCTTGGGGCACACCAGTTCTTTTTGTCAAGAAGAAAGACCGTGTCTATGAGGATGTGTATTGATTATCGGGAGCTGAATAAGGTCACAATAAAGAACATATATCCTTTGCCTAGAATCGATGATCTGTTCGACCAGCTTCAGGGGACCAAGGTGTTTTCAAAAATCGATCTTCGTTCGGGATATCATCAGTTGAGGATCAAGAATGATGATATACCAAAGACAGCCTTCAGAACTAGGTACGTGCATTACGAATTTCTGGTGATATCGTTTGGACTCACAAATGCCCAACAACTTTTATGGACCTTATGAACAGAGTTTTTAAGGAGTACTTGGATCAGTTTGTCATTGTGTTCATAGATGATATATTGGTCTACTCTAAGACAGAAGAAGAACATGAGGAGCATTTACGTCCGACCTTGCAACGATTGAGACAACATCAGCAATATGCCAAATACAAGAAGTGTGAGTTCTGATTATCTGAGGTTGGTTTTCTGGGTCATATTGTCACCGATGGAGGAGTGAAAGTAGATCCTGCAAAGATTGCTGCAGTGAAAGAATGGCCAAGACCATAGAATGCCTCAGAAGTCAGAAGTTTTCTGGGTTTGGCGAGCTATTATAGGAGGTTTGTCGAAGGGTTTTTGAAGATAGCCACACCGGAATTGACAAGAAAGAATCTGAAGTTCACCTGGTCAGATAAATGCGAGCAGAGCTTCCAGGAATTAAAGAGTCAGCTCATATCAGCACCTGTACTCAGCTTACCCTCAGAGGACGGGCAGTTTGTGGTTTATTGTGATGCGTCAAAACAGGGGTTGGGATGTGTACTGATGCAGTCTGGTAAGGTGATAGCCTATGCTTTTAGGCAACTGAAAGATTATGAGCAGAGGTATCTGACACACAACCTGGAATTAGCAGTGGTTGTCTTTGCACTGAAGATTTGGCGTCACTATCTCTATGGGGTGAAATGTGAGATTTACACCAATCACAAAAGCCTCAAATACTTCTTCACCTAGAAGGAGTTAAATATGAGGCAGAGGAGATGGTTGGAGTTAGTCAAAGATTATGACTGCGAAATACTATACCACCCTGGTAAAGCCAATGTTGTGGCAGATGCACTTAGCCGCAGAGGGCCGGGAATGGTTTCTTTTTTACAAGGAGTATCAAGGAAGATCTTAGAAGACATGGAACGAGCTGGTATAGAACTGATCATAGGAAAACTTGCAAAGGTTACACTTCAGTCCACCTTGTTAGAAAAGATCAGGGAAGGGCAGAATGCAAGTGACCTAAAGCAAGAGATGCAGAATGGAAATGCCAAGGATTTCACCATGTCAGATACCAGACTAATCAGATTCAAGGGGCGTATTTGTGTTCTAGATAGTGATGAGTTGAGGAAAGAGATTCTAGCGGAAGCTCATTCTACCCCATATTCAGTTCACCCGGGACCACGACCTTAAGGTATTGTATTGGTGGCCGGGAATGAAAAAAGATGTAGTGGAATAAGTAGCAAAATGCTTAACCTGTCAGTAGGTTAAGGCAGAACATCAAAGACCAACGGGGCTACTGCAATAGTTGAATATTCCTGAGTGGAAGTGGGATGAGATATCTATGGATTTTGTGACGGGGTTACCTAGGACCACAAAACAACACGATGCAATTTGGATAATTGTGGATAGGTATACCAAGTCGGCTCACTTCCTACCGGTGCGCATGACTTATTCTATGGATCAGTTTGCCGAGTTGTACATGAATGAGATAGTATGGCTACATGGGACACCGTACTCTATTGTGTGCGATCGGGATGCTTGGTTTACATCATCATTCTGGGAGAGTTTGCGGAGAGCAATGGGAACTCGGTTGAAGTTCAGTACAGCTTATCACCCAGAAATGGATGGTCAGACCGAGAGAACAAATAAGATCTTAGAGGATATGCTCAGAGCGTGTGTCATCGATTTTCAGGGATCCTGGAGTTGATACTTGCCACTGATTGAGTTTTCGTACAACAACAACTACCAATCTACCATCGGGGTGGCACCGTATGAAATGTTGTATGGAAGAAAGTGTAGGTCTCCACTTCACTGGGATGAAATGGGAGAGAGAAAATTACTTGGACCTGATGCAGTGCAACACACCAATGAGGCTATTCAGAAAATCAGGGCTAGAATGGACACAGCTCAGAGCAGACAGAAGTCTTATGCAGACCTAAAGCGCAAGCATGTTGAGTTTGAAGTTGGTGATCATGTATTTCTGCGTGTGACTCCAAGGAAAGGAATCTTAGTGAAGAGGTTTGGCAATAAGGGAAAGCTAAGTCCCAGATATGTCGGACCTTTTGAGATTTTGGATAGAGTGGGCAATGTGGCTTACAGGGTAGCTTTACCACCATCATTGTCCAGGGTGCACAATGTATTTCATGTGTCACAACTTCAAAAATATGTATTCGACCCATCGCATGTGCTGAGCTACGAGACCTTGGGTTTGCAGGAGGATTTGTCATTCGATGAACGTCCAGTGAAAATACTCGATCGAAAGGACAAGGTCCTAAGGAATAAGACTATTTCCTTAGTGAAAGTGATGTGGAGGAGCAGTGTTGTTGAGAAAGCAACCTGGGAACTCGAACCAGATATGCTACAGCAGTATCCGGAATTGTTTCAGTGAAATTTCAGGATGAAATTTTTTTTTGGGGGGGATAATTTGTAATATCTGTTTTTCCGGAAGGACAATTTCGTAATTTTTTTCCACTATGTGCATCCTTCTCATTTTTTTTTCTTTTCCTTTGATGGAATATTGGATATGCATGATTTCCAATGACGATAAAATTCATGGTTTCTTATGTTTAAATATCTCGGAAATGATTGTAAAATCCTGGCATGTGCATAATGCCAAATAAATAAATAATGACTCGGGTTAAAGTTATTATTTATTTTATGAATATTATTATTATTATGAGTATAATAATAATAATAATATGGTATGAGTTATTTTTTTGAGTTATTATATTATTATTATTTAAATGGATTAAATAATACTAATTATAAGAAATTATGAAATGACTATAATGTCTCCATTTTTTGGATTTGTTGAGGGATATTTTGAGGACATTTTATGATAAACAATATCTCAAATATCTGATTAAAAATTCATGATATAACAAGATATTATTTATTTTAGTTGTTTAATTTTTTTTAAATAAATGAAAAATCTCTAGTTTTGTGGGAATTAGAGAAAGAATCGTTCTAATATCAACAATTTATATTTTACTCGTTTATTTATTGTTATATCACGATCAAGAGAGTTCTGAGGGAGAGAAATCGTGGGAAGCAAGCTTAGAGAGAGAAAGAACCGTTTTTTTCACAATACCTAGAGAGAGAAAGTATAATTTCGGGTTTGGGAAGCTTAGGGAAAATCTGGGTTGTTTTGATCATTTTAGATACATTATTTATGATCTAAGAAAGGTTTTTGATGTGATAAAAGGACCTAGAAGTGTTGTTTTCGAAATCCACTTCTAGGTTTTCGAAATCATTTTAGATGCACCGGACTTGGAGAAGAAGACTTCGGAAAAAGGGGTTATAGACATCTTTTTGGGCTGGGGTCTATTGTTTTGAAGTTCTGGACACAAGGGGATCATTTTCCAAGCAAGAGAAGGGCTGGAACACAACAAAACTCAGCCCTAGAGTCGTCGTCGCCGGAGAAGAAGACAAATCCGGCGATATCTCCGGCGAACCCGATCTGGGCATTTCCAGAGGTTTTTTTTTTAAAAAAAATTATTGTTTTAGATTCTACATGATATCTTAGAGTGTTTGGTGAAGTTTGGTATTTTTTTGATAAATACTTGATTTATTATGAATTATTTAAATTTTCTTAGGAAATAATTATGAAAAATACTTAAACTATTCAGAAAATTCTTAGATAATTTTATATGATCTGTGATTGATACGAAACTGTTCTGTATGTTTAGATTGAAGATTTAAACGTTTTTTTTTTAATTTTCCTTAATTTATTTGGTTATTTCTTAAATAATTATAGAAAATACCTAGGTTAATATAAATGACTCAGAATAATTATTGTAAGCATATTTAAGGGTTAGAAGCTATTCTGTGAAATTTGGGATAATTATTTACTGTTTTATTATTTATCTTGAATTATTTGAATTAAAATGGGTTATCTACGTAGATAAATTATAGAAAATAACTTGGTGTTGTTAAAATTATTGTTTACTGTTTGGGCACTGTTCTTATGAAGTTAAAATAGTATCTTAGTGTCTGGTACTAATTTACGATTTTCTGGCCCATCAAAATGCCGACTTGGTGGCTGAGATGGCAATAAAACTGGAGACGGGCCAGCTAGAGCTAGAGGCGACCATGAACCAGCGGGAAGCCGCTAAAGAAGCCTTGGCCAATGAGGTTGCTCAGGCCAAAGCGGACCGCGAAGAGGCTGCTCGGACCCAATTCCAACTTGAAGAGACTTTGTCCCGGAGAGAAGCCGAGCATAGAAAGCTGGTGGCTAGTTTGGAGGCGGAGCTTCTCCGTGTTAAGGATCTTTTGGAGGCGACCGAAGCCTAGTCTACTTAGGATCGGGAGAGGATCACCGGTCTTGAGTCTCAGATCCAGGCATTGGATGATCTGCTTCAGCTGGAGATGAAGGCGCACGGGGAGACATGTCAAGAGAAACAACAAGCGAATGCCGGAGGCTACCTTCGACGAGGCCATCTATATGGCCTGGCTCCAGGACAAGAACATGAACCTACTGCTTTACCCAAACCCTGCCGCAAAAAGAGTCGAGTTTGAGGCCAAGGAGAAAGCTGACACGGAACCCTTGGACGAGGAAAAGGCAAGCGGGGCCAACTCGGAGGCATCAGGACATGGGGAAGCCTAATCCCGAGTCTTTTGCTTTGTGTCATTCTTGCTCTATTTTTTATTCTTTTTTGTAACCCTTTTATGGACGCGGGTGCGTCCAAGACAATTTATATATATATATATACATCTTATTTTCCTTTGGCAAAAGCTTTCCCATTGTATGAAAGTCGAGTGCTCGGTCCTGATTCCAACGGCCAGGACCATTGTATATTTTTTTGTATTATTTTTTTTAATCATGCTGCCCAGGTTCCAAGATTCTGGGTCCTTAGGAAGTTAGCAATTGCTACCAAGTTTGTTTATCCAAATTTTGGTGCCTGGGCCACCGGGGACTAATTGACCATTCAAGTCCGGGATGGGACTTGGCTTTGTGCCTTTCGTCCCATTCGGGTATGAACCTTCCGGACCATTTTGTGTCAATGATGGGACTGGTTTTTGTGCCTGCATCCCATCCAGTTCGTACCCCCCGGACCGCGTCGGTCTGGGTTGGGACTAGGCGGTGGCCTTGCATCCTCTCGTTAGGGCTTGTTTGTACTTCCCGAGCCCTGTTGGTCCGGTTTGGGACTAGGCGCTAACCTTGCGTCCTTTCGGGTTTGTACCCCCCGGACCTTGTCAGTCCGGGTTGGGACTAGGTGTTAGCCTCGCATCCTTTTGGGTATATACCCCCCGGACCTTGTCGGTCCAGGTTGGGACTAGGCGTTAGCCTTGCGTCCCTTCGGTAGGAGTTGGGTTTCCATTGCCATCTGTTTGTACGGTCCGAACCAAGAGCATTTAGCTTCCTGTTTTGTTTTTGTTCTCGGACTTGCTCGTCTGAATGGATATACCCCCCCCCCCCCCCCCCCCCCCCGCGAGTGAGCGAAGACTGATCCTGGGTCACTTGTTTATGGAGACGAAAGAGAACTTTCATTATTTCACAATATTTCTTTATGATGTTTTGTACACATCATTTTTATTATTCAAGAGATCGCCCTGGGGCATACATTGTTTATAAGGAAAATTAAAAGCTGAAACATGCTCTTCTGACTACTGATAGTACTTACGGAGATGTTCCGCGTTCCAGACCCTTGGGACTTCGGTTCCATCGAGTCGCCTTAAGCGGTACGTTCCTGGACATACTTCATGTTGGATTTCATATGGTCCTTCCCAGTTTGGGCCCAGAACCCCCACTCCCAGATCTTGGGTTACAGGGAAGACTCTCCTTAGGACTAGATCGCCGGTTTCAAATTTCTGGCTCTTAACTTTTGAGTTAAAGTGTCGAGTGATCTTGCCTTGATACATCTTCAACTGAACCTGGGATTCTTCTCGGATCTCTTCAATAAGGTCTAAAGAATCCTGGAGCAAGGCGTGGTTTTGAGCGGGATCATACGTGTCCCTCCTGTGGAATGGGACAGCAGTTTCTACCGGGATGACGGCTTCACATTTGTATACCATGGAGTAAGGAGTGTTCCTAGTAGAAGTTCATTCAGTGGTCCGGTATGCCCGTAGTACGCAGGGAAACTCCTTTGGCCACTTGCTTTTGCAAGCTTAAAGCTTTTTCTTCAGCGTTCCCTTCAAGATCTTGTTAACGGCCTCTGTTTGCCCATTTGCTTGAGGTCTGGCGACTGCGGAGAAGTTTTTGATGATGCCATGCCTTTCACAGAAGTCAGTGAAGTGGATGCATTCAAATTGCTTCTCGTTGTCGGACACGATCTTGTAGGGGAGCCAGTACCGGCACACGATGTTGTTGATGATGAAGTTCAGGGTCTTTTTCGAGGTGATGGTGTTCATGGATTTTGCTTCGACCCACTTGGTGTAGTAGTCGACGGCCACTATAGCGTACTTCACACCACCTTTTCCGGTCGGGAGCGATCCTACTAGGTCGATGCCCCATACCGCGAAGGGCCAGGGACTTGTCATTAAAGTTATTTCGGTTGGAGAGGCTCGCGGGAACTTCGCGTACCTTTGGCATTGTTTGCATTTACGGACATAATCAACACAGTCTTTCTTCATGGTTGGCCAGAAATATCCTTGTCGCAGGATTTTCTTGGACAAGCTGAGTCCAGCTGTGTGATCTCCGCAAAAACCTTCATGCACCTCGTGCATGATTACACTCATTTCGGTCCCGGATACGCATCGGAGATATGGCATGGATAGCCCTCTACGATGGAGCTTTCCTTCCATCATGACGTACCTGGGGAACTAGTATTGAAGCTTCCTGGTTGCTGCCCTATCCGTGGGCGACTCCCCGGTTATCAGGTATTGGATGATGGGTCCCATCCAGGACGTGGAGTAGTCTACAGCGTTGATCGTGGGGGCTTGAATACTTGGTGTGGGGAGATGGTTGATTGGGACCAGCCCGAAGAGTTCTGCCTCCGCATCCATGGCCAGTTTTGCCAACGTGTCTGCAAACACGTTTTGTTCCCTGGGGATCTGGCAGATGGAGTGTTTCTTAAAAGATTGAAGTATCCCTCGCGTCCGGGTCACATAAGCTGTCATCTTTTCCCCTTTTGTTTGGTATTCTCCCAAAATTTCTCTGACAACCAATTGGGAGTCGTTATGGATCTCTAGGTTTGTGGTCCTTAGTTCCCGGGCCAGGCGCAGTCCGGCCAACATGGCCTTGTGCTCGGCCTTGTTGTTTGAAGCCTTGAACTGGAACCGCAAGGCGCTTTGTAACTGGTGTCCTTATGGCGACACTAGGATGATCTCGGCTCCTACTCTATTTTCATTTGAGGCTCTGTCTATGAAAACCTTCCACAATGGTACCGTGGGATCGGCGGGATTGTCCTCTTCGGTGATCCCGGATCATTCCACGATGAAGTCGGCCAAGGCCTGTCCCTTGATTGATATTCTAAGGACATACGCAATGTTTAACTGACTCAATTCCATGGCCCACTTCAAGAGCCTTCTCGAGGATTCGGTTTTTGCAACACTTGTCGCAAGGGATGGTTGGTCAGAACTCTTATGGCATGGGCTTGAAAATAAGGCCTAAGTTTCCGAGACGCGATTAGTAGGAAAAATGTCAACTTTTCGATTAGTGGGTAGCGTGATTTCGCACCAAATAACATTTTTCTTACGTAATAGACCGGGAGCTGGGCATTCCCGTCTTCCCGTACTAGTGCGGCACTGATGTCGTGTTCGGTCACGACCAAATAGAGGTACAACGGTTCTCCCTCCACCGGTTTTGCTAGTATTGATGATCGGGCCAGATGTTATTTTAGTCTTTGGAAAGCCTCTTCTCATTCAGCCGACCATTCGAACCTTTGGCTTCCTCGAAGAAAATCGAAGAACGGGATGCACTTATCCGTGGCCTTCGAAACAAAACGGCTCAAGGCGGCTATCCGCCCTGTCAGGCTCAGAAAATCTTTGTGCTTCCGTGGCGAGGGCATGTCAATTAGTGCTTTGATTTTGTCTGGGTTGGCCTCTATTCCCCGGTAGTTTACTATGAACCCCCAGGAACTTCCTGGATGCCACGCTGAAGGTGCGTTTTTTGGGATTCAACTTCATCCCATACCTTCGAATGATCGCGAAGGCTTCGGCCAGATCATTAGTGTGTCCTCCAAATGTTTTGAACTTGACCAGCATGTCGTCGATGTAGACCTCCATATTCCTTCCTAGCTGGTCTTGGAATATTCTGTTGATGAGCCGCTGATATGTGGCTCCGGCATTTTTGAGTCCAAAGGGCATGACGATGTAGCAATACACCCTCTTGTCGGTTTGGAAGCTGGTATGTTTCTGGTCCGCTACATGCATAGAGATCTAGTTGTAGCCTGAGTAGGCATCCATGAAGCTCAAGATTTCATAGCCGGATGTTGCATCCACCACTGATCGATCAGGTGGAGCGGGAAACAATCTTTAGGGCAAGCTTTGTTGAGATCCGTGAAGTCGATGCACGTTCTCCAAGTCCCATTCGGCTTAGGCACCAGCACTGGATTGGCTAGCCACACAAGATATAACGCTTCTCGGATGAAGTTGATCGAGTATAATTTTTCAACTTCCAGTTTGAGAGCTTCTACCCTTTCCGCCCCTAGGGGTCTCCGTTTCTGTCGGACCGGGGTCGCATCCTTGCCGATATTCAAGGCGTGACAGATGATATTGCGGTCGATCCCAGTCATATCCAAATGAGACTAGGCCAGGACATCCTGGTTTTCCTTCACTCGGGCGATGATGGCAGCCCGGACCTCTGCATTCAAGTTCTTCCCGACTTGGATTACATTGGTTGGGTCGGTGTCGCTGATGCACACCTCTTCAATCTCCTCCATGGGATCTAGTATGCGGTCCTCCCCTATCTGCGGGTCCAGTTCGTCTTCTTCCCAGAAAATCCGTCTTACCGGGGGAGGAGGCGGGACTGGATCAGTGTTTTCCTCCTCAAGAGGTTCTTCGCCGACCATGTAAATGGGTCGGGCAGATACATGGTAACATTTTCAGGTGCTCTTCTGATCTCCCCAGACTGTTCCTACTCCTCTGGGATCGCTGGATCCTCAGCTTCGAGATCATGGTATTCCCCCTCATTTTCCTCCTCTTCCTCGTAGTAATCTTCCTCATAGTCTGCCCCACCTTCATAGTTATGTGACTTGTCAGGCTGGGGCATCTGATAAGGTGCATCCTCAGGCTGGTTCTGAGGAAGAGGTTGGCTGGGCAGTGGCTCTCCATTGCCTTATTCTTGGTTAGTAGGGTCTAAAGTGGTGTGTCTTGTGTTCACCATTGTTGCAGATGTTCAAGATCAACTCAAGCTCTCAATGAAAGCATCAAAATGTTTACCGTGTTTTTTGGTAACTAGAGTTATCAACGATGAGAGAGGTTAGAAAATATTAAATCAAGATTATCACACAAGGAGTTTTACGTGGTTGGGGAGTTAAAGAGGCTTAGTCCACAAGTCAATTGTATTATAGCTTTTAAGAGCTTAAGTAATGAACTCTTTGAATTTGAGCAGAATGTATGCTTCTTCGAAGAGAATTCGATCATTTTCCCCAGTGCACCACTGTTCATATTTATAGGTAAGTGAGTGAACTGGGCTTGGGCCAGATTAATCTGGGCCCAATAAGGGTGTAAATATTATTTGCTCTTCGATGGAGGCGTAATACAAATGATTGAAATATAAAAAGTACATTAACCAAGGCCTATTGGGCCTACCCAAACATAACCATACTAAAAGGCCCACGACAAAATGTTGCGTCAGTTTGGGTGTCGTGGGCTTCGAGGCAGATTCGGGGGACAGGATCTGTCAGAGTAGTGGCAATACAATTCTGAGCCGACAGCGTACATTCCCGATGTAACATCTTCTGCAGGTTAACTATGGGGACATAACTCCACACTTCTTGGGGTGATGTCAGTATCAGGGATACTTTATCACGCCCAACCTGGCCACTGGGTCCAGGTCCATTTACCAATATCCCTCTTCATTTACCAGGGTCCCGGTTCATTTACCAGGTACTGGGTTCATCCACAGTCGTCCCATTCTAATCTCGGACTTGGGAGCCACAACCTCTTCATTGCATCTCGGGAAACATCCCAGGACGCGATCCTGGGAGTAAGCAACATGCCCAGGCGATGGCCCTGACATATATTCCGAGATGCCCTTTGGGGTTTACCGAGACTTAGGCCGCCAATATTCGTTCTGTCTTCGCCTACTAGGCCTGATCTGGGCTTTAATTCCCTGGAAGGCGGGCCATAAACTCAGAATGTGGATCCGTACACTTGGGGAGAAACGAGGATAATAATGCCTTATATTCCCCCTAAGTGATTGAGGAGCTCAAGGTCCTCGGTCACTTGCCTTGACCAAGTCATGTTCGAACATCACTGCTCGGAATAAATACTTATAAAAATGATAATAGAGCAAAACAACACACGTAATGAGAAAATACTTGTAATAAATACAATGACTGGCAAGAATAACTGGCTACGCACGGTTCCTTTTATTTATCGTAATAAATGGAAAATCGTGTCTGTACGAGTGATCAAAAATTTGATCTTACACTTATAAGCGATCAGTCATATGATTGACTAACCCTTGTTCATAAACTTGTAAAAAGTGAAATTAATACAAGCCAATTCTTTAAAAAGAAATGTTTATTGATAATACTTGCGCAGGTGTTCTCCATTCCAATAACAAGGAATGAGATCTCCATTTAAGCCAGCAAGTTTATAAGTGCCTGGATTTAGGACTTCTTCGATTTGGTATGGCCCTTCCCAATTAGGTCCAAGCACTCTAGCAACTTGATCGCAGGTGTTGAGGAAAACTCTTCTAAGTGTTGGTTTTTATAGATCAAATCAGAGATTATACGCAGCGGAACAACAATCAAAATTGTTAATTTAATCCCACAAGATTTCTAGATCTACTTCTTCACATACATATATATATATTAAATCAAAGATATGAATAGAAAAGTTACCTCAAGTCCTTCCTTGCTGCTATCTTTTTGTACGGCAAAATCCTTGAGATCTCACACCAAAATCTTCCAAAATGTTCTCAACACACAAAGAATGAGTGTGGACTCGTTATACAAAACAATAGGAAAAATCTATTTATCAGATATTCTCAACACATGAGATCTGATAAAGTTTGGACCTAAATTTGTGAAGAACAGTGACCTATGCTTGTAGCACTATTCTATTTCTCTTAGGGAGATTTCACAATATATTTTCTATCTCTGAAAAGTATCGCTTTGGAAAAAACTAATCTCCTATATTTAATATATCCAATATATATTAAAATAAATAATATTAGTTATTTTAAAAAAATTTAAATTAACTAACCAGTTATCATATTTTTGTTTAAATAATAATATTTTAATCACATTAAAATATCTCATTATTTATTTAATATTTAAATAACTAAAATTGTTGAACCAAGATTCTTCTGGAATCTTCTTGTGTGTGTAGCACAATGTCTGTGCACTGTGCTACACGCCCAACCCATGCCAGGGAGGGCATGTGATTTTCCCAATTTTTTCATCATTATTTCAATACCAAAATTCTCAAAATAAATTAATTCAAAATTAATTATATTTTTGTTAAATCAAATAATTAATTAATTACACATAATTACACAATAATTATGTTTAGTGCATAGAAAAATATTTTACTTATCAAATAAGTCATTTTGCCTATTGTTGTATTTATCTTTGTCAATGTTTGTTTGAGTTATTTCGGGGACCATGGACCTGTAACATTAAGCTCTAATAAATTAAAACTAAATAATTAAACTCTTTAATCATAATATTTAATTTATTAATTCTGATATTTCTCCACTATAAATTCATAATTGAATTCTTTATGTTATAGATATACTTTTACAGAAATCTTATTTTAAGTTGTCCATTAATATAACCATCTTACAATAGTTCAACCCTCTAATTAATTAGTTCATAAATTCGAATGGAAGAATTACCATTTTACCCTTATAATTTACTTCTTATTCCTTAAGTACCATTAATTCACTGGTGAATAATTAATCTATAATCTAATTATAGATTTGAGCTCAAAATCATTCAGTTCCAGAATTAACCCTTAAGGGAACCAATATACGATCCGTTAGGAAAGATTAGATTCTGTATTGTTGATACATGTTCCCAATCATCCATGATATTAAATCTCCAAAACAAAAGTCATTAGCCTCAATCTATGAAGAGACCTTAACGAATGAATCAAAAGATTTAATAAACATAAACAGGAGTTCATGAACACTCAGGATTGAGGTTGATCTATAAATGATCATTAGTTATGATATGAATTACAAATCTTTATTATTAAATGGTTTTTGGATAAAGACTTTTATTCATATCGGTCCTTGTCATATATAATTATATTATATAAAGCACCTTTACCGAGATGTCTTACCACATCAATAATCCAAATCTAGATTATTTGTATCAACGTGATACTCAGTAAACCGTACTTACAACCCCAATTAAAGAATTTCATAACTTCAATTTGTTGTTGACTATTTTTATTCATTCATGTGATCTTAATTCTCTCGTACTAATACAAGATCACATTCTCAATAATGAATATGGAATTTTTCTGATATTTACAAAGAAATTATTCAAACAATAATTTAAATGATCTAAATATAACAATAATAGACCATTGTATTCATTTATTCCTTGGAATAATAAATGTCTTTTACATGCTTTTAGGACATACTCCTAACACTAAGTACCTCCCACATTGAATTTTCTTTCGCGTACTTTAGAGTTGAAATACCAAACGACCTTTTGCTGGTAAGCTGCTACTCGGAGTTAAGATTGCTCGCGCCTTTCATCGACCAAATCTAGAGATTCCATCAATAACTGACTATTAACGTCTTGATCGTATGCCAATCTTCGATGCGATGGCAGATCTAATTCAACTGGAAACATGGCTTCATACCCATAGGCCAAGGAAAATGGAGTATGGCCTGTTGTTGTTCGATGGGATGTTCTATACGACCAGAGTACTTCTGGTAATTGCTCTGGCCATGCCCCTTTTGCTTATTCGAGTCTTTTCTTCAGTGTGTCCTTCGGAGTCTTGTTAACAGCCTTAACTTGTCTGTTTACCTGTGGATGAGCTACTGAAGAAAAACTCTTGATAATCCCATGCCTTTCGCAAAAATTGGTGAACAGATCACTATCGAACTGTGTGCCATTATCTGAGACAATCTTCCTTGGCAACCCATAGCGACACACAATGTTCTTGAACACAAAATCCAGAACCTTCTTGGTCATTATCGTTGCAAGTGGCTCGGCTTCGGCCCACTTTGTGAAGTAGTCAACAGTAACTACAGCATACTTGACGTTGCCTTTTCCTATGGGCAAAGACCCAATCAAGTCTATTCCCCATACTACAAATGGCCACGGGATTTGCATCTGTTTTAGCTCATTAGGGGTTGCTCGCAGTATCTTGGAGAATCTTTGGCACTTGTTGCACTTTCGAACAAAATCCACAGAGTCTTCATTCATCGTCGGTCAGAAGTATCCTTGCCTTAGGATCTTTTTTTATAGACTTTGGCCCCTAGCATGATCCCCGCAGAAACCTTCATGGAATTCTCGCATTAAATCTTTGGCCTTTTCCTTTGAAACACACCTTAGGAGTGGCATTGAGTACCCCCTTCTGTATAAAACTATGTCGACTGCCTCTAGAGGGCTCTTGCTTTGTTTCTGTCCATCGGTTGTACTCCATGCTTCAAGTACTCAATGAAGGGTGCCATCCATGTGTCTGTAGCTTGGATTACCAGGGAGGACTCTTCTGTTTGGATGCTCGGTGTGGACAATCATTCAACAGGCACTATATTTAAGGTGCCAGCGTTCTTTGCACTTACTAATTTGGCCAAAGCATCTGCGTTTGAGTTCTGGTCGCGAGGTACTTGCTGAAGAGTATAATTTTCAAATTGTGCCAACGAATCATTTGCTTTGTTTAAATAAGCAACCATCTTCAGACCTCGGGCTTGATATTCTCCAGTAATTTGATTAACCACTAATTGGGAGTCACTATAGATTTCAAGTGACTTTATGTTCATGTCCTTGGCTAATCTTAATCCTGCGAGCAAAGCTTCGTACTCAGCTTCATTATTGTACGCTGTGAAGTCTAGGGGTGCACACGGGTCGGATTTTTCGGGTTTCGGGTTCATCGGGTTCAAGTTTTACGGGTTTCGGGTTGATAAAAATGGTACCGAAACCGATCCGAAATTTTCGGGTTTCACTCGAGTTCGGGTTTCATTTCGGGTTGGCTGGGCCATTTGTGTTTTGGGCCGAAAATCCCAAATTTGCAAAAATGCATATATTTTTTTCAAAAATACCATTTTTTCCCAAAAATATCATTTTTAAATAAAAATGAAAAAAAATTATGTGTAATCATATAAAGGTTATTTTTTTCACTAAATATACTATTTTATGTAAACTTTCCTTTATACAATTCTAACTACCAAAAAATTAATTGAAAAAGTAACTCAAAAATCTAAATTAACTAACATATCAAGTTTTCTTTAAAAATGAATAAGACATATATAATGTAATTTTTCTTTTCCAAATGTTTTGTCATTTAAACTATGTTATTATACATCCTTTCATTTTTTTTAAATAAGAAAAGAAAAAAGAAGTTAAAATATAATGTCAATCAAACACTTAAAATACAAACAAAGTTCAAATCACCAATTACAAACATTAAAAATGTCAAAGTCCCAAAATACAACCATAAATAAACAAAGATAAAGTCCATAAACTTAAGTACATAACTAGTTAACGATAAAACCAAAATAAAGTCCATAAGTCATCTACAACCATAAACATTAAATTAAATCCATAAAAATTCAAAATACATGAAAAGTCCATGCCATTTCCTTCCTTCCTTTCCTTCATTCCTTTCAAAATTCAAATAAAAAAAATTATTAAAGAAAAGAAATCAAGGATAATAAATAACAACATACTAAGTAAAGGCAGGTAGGCACGAAGAAATTCTTACAAGCAATTATTTTAATTTGTAGATTGTTGTGCAGAAGATGAGGCTGAAGACTGAAAATTGACAGAGGATGAAGCTGGCCCTGGCCCAGGCCCAGGCCCAGGCCCAGCACTTGTAGGATCATTGGTCATCTCTACAAATGTTATTAATATAAAAGATAAATATTAGATTATAAAAAAACATTCACACACTTAAAATAAATATTTATAAGTTATTAGTTTAGTTACACGTTAGACCACGAAAATCCAAATAAAACGTAATAAACTACCTGACTCAAGATACTCTGATGTTTGAAGCGCTTCTTCTTCATCCATATAGTCTCGAACAATGATGGGTTGATGTGATCCGCTCCACCAGTTATTGAGACAAATTAATGCTTCGACCATCCTTGGGCTTAGTGAGCTTCTAAAAGGATCTAAAATTCGACCTCCTATAGAAAATGCTGCCTCAGAAGTAATGGTGGTAACTGGTATAGCTAACACATCACGAGCCATGAGTGACAAGATCTTGTACTTGCACCCACTACTAGCCCACCATCCCAAAACATTAAAATTCTCAGTTGGTCGCTCAGGTTTCTCTTCCAAATATTTATCGACCTAATTTTTTGTCACTCCATCAGCCTTCTCCAATCTCTGCCACAAACTCATCATGCAAATTTCGTGACTTCTTGTTGGAACTAGGTCGACCACTAACAGGCATGACGAATGTGGATGAAGCACTAACAATAGAGGTTGATTGTAGCTGAGTCATAGATGTCGATGGATGAAGACTTGATGTTGTCTCATTATATTGATCAAACATTCCCCGCATTGTCTTCTCTACCTTTTTCACCATCTCTTTGCACGTCATCTCATCATAAGTAGTACTAAAGCAATGACTGAGATAGTTAAGCTTGTATCTTGGGTCAAGGACCAAGGCAATTAGAAGTGCCTCATTACAATTATCAAGTTTTCCCCAATACTTGTCATACTTTAGTTTCATGCTCATTTCCATTGTCCTCAATAACTCATTCTCATCATCGTCAGCTACTAAGTCATACAGCTCATGTTGCATATTGGAGATCTCAATGAAGTACTTATTAGCAGTAACATAAGTAGACCCATTAAACTTTAATGTTACTTCATAAAAAGTCTCCAAAAACCTCAAAAATAATGAAGCATTTTCCCAATCATCAACAGTGGGGGGCCCCTCCTTTGGTATTCCATCTTTGTTAACCTCATCAAAATATTTCATATAATTAGCATCTCTTTTCATCCTGTCAAATGCCTTCTGAAATTTTATTGCACAATTGAGCATTAGATATGTGGAGTTCCATCTTGTTGGGACATCTAAACACAGAAGCCCTTTACATTCAATCATTTCCTTCATGACACGCTCCTTAAAAAAATTTAGCCTAGCAGGAGAAGACCTAATGAACCTCACATCATTTGTAATTGCTGCAATTGACCCATGTTTTTCCTTCAACCCTTCAGTGACAAGTAGGTTCACTATATGAGCGCAACACCTCATATGTAAAAACTTTCCATCCAAAATTAGGCCCCTCTCTTTCTCCTTGAATTGTTGCCTCAAGTATCTAATGGCAACATCATTAGACGAAGCATTGTCTACCATAATGGTAAACAACTTAGAGATGCCCCAATATAAAAGACATAAGTCAATCTCATGGCCAATGGTTTCCCCTTTATGATCTACCACTTGGCAAAAATTGATAATTCTTTTCTAATACACCTAAGAATTATCAATCCAATGAGTAGTGATGACCATGTAATTCAAATTTTGAATGGAATTCCAAGCATCAGTGGTAATCGATATCCTTTCACGGCTCAAAATATTTTTCAATGTCGCCTTCACCTCCTTTTATAACTTCAATACATCTCTAGCAACAGTCATTCGAAAAGGGATCTCAAACCTAGGTTGGAGTGTTTTGACAAATCTTTTGAACCCTTCACCCTCGACATGTCTAAATGGCAACTCATCCAACACAATATATTATGTGAGGGCTACCCTACATGCTTCTTTGTTATAAGCTATCGCTACTAAGCTTGTCTCCCCCTCTTTCCCTCCCTTTACATGCTGAAAACTTAAAGTCTTTTGTCTATGCTCATCAATCTTATACGGACTTAGCTCGCATACTTTCTTAAAATGGTTCCACAAATGACTAGTCCCATGTTTTCTGTTGTCACATAAGAAGTCAGACCCACAATAATTACATATACACTTGGGGGAGGAGACTCTTCGTTAGGATCTGTCGAGGGTGGAGGAGGATCTTCCTTAGTAAAATGATCCCAAACAGATGACCCTTTTCCCTTTGTTTTCCCGGTACTACTAGCACTAGGGATGGGAGGTCTAACCCTTTTTCTAGCCCTAGTTTTTCCACCCTTTTCAGTAGGAGGAGTATGGTTTTTAGTTTGAGTGAGAGGTGGTTGATCTTGATCATCTATCGGGGGGAGAGTTTCATCTACCTCATCAATATCCATTACCTAATACGACATATTTAAGAAAAAACTAATCAACAGAACAACACACAAACCTATAATCCACTAAGTAAAGGCATGCACAACTAAAAATCCAACTTCATATCATAGAAAGATCATGTAGATAAAAAGGAAATTAAAGAAAGACAAATAGGCATCCCTTTTAACCGAAAGGCTGCATATAGTTCACTAAAGTCCAAATATATGACCTAATATACTCTTTCTTATTTCAAAAGCAACATTAAACAAAAGTAAAAATACAACAGTGAGAGAAACATTCTTAGAGAGATACATTTCAATTTAGGGTTTGGAATTTAGTTTGTTGATACATACACTCTTTATTCTCCCTACCCCTCTTTAAATTAAAAAAAAATAGCACATGTTCTACCACCATAATTTAATTGTTAATTATTCTAAATTAGTCCAAAAATGAAGATTTATTTTTCCATTAACAATTTCTCTCTCTCTCTCAATAACAATACTGAATAATAAAAAATCTGGCCATTGGTATAATATATAACAACAAAACATATATTATCTGTTTCACACTACTAATTAAAAAGCAAAACATAGCATTTTAGTATATTGATTACAAGAACAAATTTTCTTTTTCTATAACCAAATTCAAGTATCATATGCTTTTCATTCCTTTGTTCAAATTCAAAATAATTTTGTCTTAGAAACCCTTTCCATATCATCAACTTAACATTTCATTCCTTGCTTTTCAAGTATAAACAAAATTTATATGTTATATTACTATGTATTGGTTGCACCGAACGTAGATTAAATTTCATTTTATCCCAACAAATTATATATATATTGATGAAAAATGAGCTCATCACTAAATACAAAATAGATACTAAGTCACATAGGGTGAAAACAATTTTTAATTACTGTAAAATTGAAGCTCAATATGGAGCAAGAGAGGTAGGTGCTTTATATGTAGTCAAAAAGCACTTTTTAACAGTTAAACTTAAAACTAACAGAAAGAAAACTTACCGGACCAGAGGCGAGCTGGCTGGTGAGGCGAGGCGTGCCGCTGCTGTGTGAGTGAGGGAGAGGGAGGGAGGGAGGGAGGCGATCTAGTGGTGCCGCCACGTGAGTGCTGAGGGTGAGGGAGGCTCTCGGTGGTCGTGCTTGAGGAGGCTGCTAAAGCTTGAATGAAAGAGAAGAAGAAGAAAAAAAAGGGTCGGGGTCAAATTGTGTTTAGCTTTAGGGTTTAGTTTCAGTTCAAATTTTATTTACTATTTAGTATTAGTTTTTTTTTTAATTTTCGGTCGGGTTTCGGGTTACACCCGAACCCGAAGGTGTACAATTTTTAAACCCGAACCCGACCCGATATGTTTCGGGTTCGGGTCGGGTTAAACTCGAATTTGACGGGTTTTCCGAAAAAACAGGTTCTCGGGGTTCGGGTCAGGCGGGTTTTGCGGGTTTTCGGGTTTTGCGGGTGCCGTGTGCACCTCTAGTGAAGTCGAATATGATTGCTCAGTGGAATCGATGTCCTTCAAGTATGACTAAAATCACACCTGCTCCAGTGTTGTGCTCATTAGAAGATCCATCTACGAACAACTTCGATGAGGGATTTTGGCTTTGAGGGTTAGGCTCTTCTATTGGCTCGATGTCTTCGAGCCCAGTGAGCTCCACGACAAAGTCTGCTAGAGCTTGTCCCTTCACTGCTGCTCATGGCAAGTAAGAAATATCGAACTGTCCAAGTTCAACAACCCATTTCAATAATCGACCAGCGGCTTCTGGTTTCTACAGGACTTGCCGTAATGGCTGGTCGGTGAGTACTACGATGGGGTGAGCTAGGAAGTATGGTCACAGCTTTCGGAGGCTAAGATCAAGCAATAGGCTAATTACTCAATGGGAGAATATTGCAGTTCTGCCCTTATTAGCCTCTTGCTTATATAATACATAGCTTTTTGCACATGTTCCTCCTCTCTGATCAGGACAACACTAGTAGCATATTCTGCGACCACCAAATAGATGAACAAAGTTTCCTTTTCAACTGACTTGGATAAAATCGGTGGTTGCGACATATGAGACTTTAGGGACTAGAAAGCTTGCTCGCACTCTTCGGTCCACTTGAATTTTTTATTGCCCTTAAGTAGATTAAAAAATGGAACGCACTTGTCCGTAGATTTGGAGATAAATCTACTTAAAGCGGTAATCTTCCCGGTTAAACTTTGAACATCTTTTATCTTTGTTGGCGACTTCATCTCGATCAAGGCCTTGATCTTTTTGGGATTAGCTTCAATGCCTCTTGAGTTCACTATGAATCCCAATAATTTCCCTGATCTAACTCTGAAGGTACACTTAAGGGGATTCAGCTTCATCTGATACTTGTTTAAGACGTTGAATCACTCTTGCAGGTCCTTGATGTGTTCTGCCTTCTTCGACTTAACCAGCATGTCATCAACATATACCTCCATGTTTACACCGATCAGATATTTGAACATGTGATTGACTAGTTGATGGTAAGTTGCACCAGTGTTTTTCAGACCGAAAGGCATTACTTTGTAACAGTAAAGCCCTGTATCGGTCCGAAAGCTAGTGTGATCCTCATCAGGTGGGTGCATACTGATCTGATTGTACCCAGAGTATGCATCCATAAATGATAGGATCTCGTGCCCTGAAGTAGCATCGACCAACTGGTCGATCCTTGGGAGTGGGAAACAATCCTTTGGGCAAGCTTTATTAAGGTTTGTGAAATCCATGCATGTTCTCCACTTGCCATTTGGCTTGGGAACTAGTACGGGATTAGAAACCCATGATGGATAAAATGATATCCTGATGAATCCGTTCTCCTTCATCATCTCGACTTCTTCTTTTAAAGCTTTCAATCTATCTTTGTCGAGCTGCCTTCTTTTTTGTTGTACTGGTGGAAATTTTTTATCTATATTCAAGACATGGCTAATAACTGTTGGGTCAATCCCAACCATATCTTTGTGCGACCAAGAAAAGACCTCCTAGTTCTTCCTCAAAAATTCCACCAATTTTTGTTTTGTTGTTGTCTCTAAGTTTTTACCGATTTTCACAACCTAGGTCGAATCTAACTTATCGAGTTGAACCTCCTCAAGGTCCTCGACTGGTCTTACATCTTCCTCAAAATCCCCAAAGCGAGGATCTAAATCCCTATCCTTACTTTGGGCAACACCCTATTTGGCGACGTGCTCACCTGATTGGGCTTGTATCTCATTGGCCAATTGCAACCCCTTTTCAGCTCCTTCCCTCGATCCACCCTTTTTCGCTTTAGTAATTAAGGAATTTTAGCATTCCCTCGCTTCTCGCTGGTTTCCCAACACGCATCCTATCCCTGCGTCAGTTGGAAAATGTAATGAACCACTACTCTAGACTTTTGGACCATTAATGAATCTATACATACAAACCTTAATAAGACTTACATTTGCGAAAATACCATAAATTTATTAGAAACTTGTAGAAACAAAGTTACTTTCATAAAATAAGGAGGATATGAGTACCCATTGTCTTTAAAACAAAACATAACTTAAAGTGAAAAGGAGTTACATAGAAAGTGCGGAAAAATACATGTAAAACCATAAAAAAGTAAAACAAGACTACATCCTCGAAAGATCGAACTCTCGACTCCTTGAATCTATTCACCATCGATACACAATCTCCAAGCATCCACGAACCTTACCGCCACTAATAGCTATTTTCCTGCACATAAAACAAAAAGGGATGAGCCTAATGCCCAGCAAGGAAAATCTAGCACATACATCATGTACATAAATTTCATAATAATCATAAAGACATAACATAACACTTAATACATACACATACTATAATGGCCATTATTACTTGGGGTCCCATAGACTAAACAAGTCATATGCCCATGAGATTGGTGGGGTCCTACTAGCTAAGTAGGTCATATGCCCATAATCTACTTGGGGTCTTGTTAGTCAAATGGGTCATATGCCCAAGCCTACAAACATACATATCATAACACTTTTCATAACATATTTCATATCATAAAACATAAGATAACATAAGCATAAAACATATAGATTCTATCCTATTTTCCTTACCAAAGTTACCGGGATAAAAGGACAGCGTTGGGACTTTTTGGAACACTCCTAAAACCATATATAACAGGGTGAGTCGAATGAAGAAAAAGAGATGAAATGAAAGGAATGGAAAGACTAAACCATTGAAAGTCACACTTACCGAAACTTATGTGCTCAAGAACTTAGATTCCCTAACCAAGATAAGAATGAGGTTAGAAGACTGAGTAGAAGACTAAGAGAAGGGAAACATAACATAAAACCAACGAACTAGAGTGTGTTGAATACCTTGAGGACTTGTAGATCAATCTAACCCTCGAACCGAAATACTATGAAACCTTACTTCCCAAAGTGTTTGATAAGCTTAAGATGATTAAGCTTATGATTTCCCCACCCAAGTGTTAAACTCTCACACTCTCCTAGCACTTGCAGCTTCTGAACTTAGAGTAAAAGGTGAATAATGGCTGGGTACTAGGTCCTATTTATAGTGTTTGGGAATGAAGGAATCTTAATTTTACTTGAATAAAAATAATAGCTTTTTAGGTGAAAATAATTTGAATAATCGTTCAGCAGAGGCTGAAGACTCATTCAAAAGATGTTGGATTTATGAAGAAGTTGAATGGCTGAAAGGAAAAAGAATTCAAAAACATTTGAATTATGCTGAAGGAGGCGATATATCGCCCCCTGTAGGCGATATATCACCTGGGCCAGTATGCCCGAGGCGACCGTGCATCGTTTCGTGTTTTCCGTATCTACGTGCTGCGATATATCGCCCCCTATAGCTGTGATATATCGGCACACACTGAATATTTAAACACGAAATTACACATTTTTAGCTAAGTTTGAATGGAGTAAACAGCCTTGACTAAGCCCTCAACGTATTCAAAGCTGCTGACTGACCCTATTGCATTCAAACTTTACTCCTTATTAAATTAAATCCTCAAAATACTTAATCCTTAATCACCCATTCATAACATGTGCTTAAAATCCTATTGGTCCTCATCTAAACCTTATAGTATAACAAATATTATCCTTAATATCAGTCATATAATCAAACCTTAGTCTATACTTAATATTCTTAAACTATAGGTTAAACTTAGAAAATCTATAAGTACTACTATGAGTGTCCAAATAATTCACGGTCTGAACCAAAAATCCACAGTTACAAAGATAATACTATACATACTATAATACTACTATCTAACTAACTAAGTCAAGTTCTTGGACTCTACAGAAAATTCATGATGAGGTGCCAGACCGAGGTTACGGCTCATAGGTCGACTAGAATAGGCCTTCCAATCGCAACATTATATGCAGAAGGAAAATCAACTACTATAAACGCAGTGGGTAATGTCCTATTCGCAGGCGCAGTTCCTGCTGTGACCGAAAGTTTGATCAACCCTGTTGGCGCGAGCCCTTCGCCAGAAAAACCATAACTGGTTTGGTTGCATAGCTCCAAATCCTTCACTGACAACTTCATCCTTTCCAGCGAATACTTGTATAGAATATTTACTGAGCTCCCTGTGTCCACTAACACCCGCTTAACCATCATATTGGTTATTTTAATGTCCATGACCAGAGGGTTCGAATGAGGGAACCAGACATGCTGAGCGTCAAGCTCAGAGAAAGTTATCAATTCTTCCTCTGTTCGAGCTTTCTTGGCAGTTCGCTCCTCCACATTCAGCATTTCAATGTCCTGGTTGTGGTGTAAGGTTCTAGCATATCGTTCCCTTGCCTTCCGACTATCTCCTGCTAGGTGTGGGTCGCCACAAATGGTTAGCAATGTACCCGCCATAGGAGCTGGCTATAAAGAGGGCGAGCGTTGCTGTATAGGTGCCTGCTCGTTGCCTGCTTGAGCCTCTCGCTGAGAACCTCCAGTGGCTCGCACATATCTCCTCAGGTGTCCTTTTCTGATAAGGAACTCAATTTCGTCTTTCAGCTGGTTGCACTCATTGGTGTCATGACCATAGTCATTGTGAAAATGACAAAACTTGGTTGTATCTCTCTTGAAGATATCTTTCCTTATCAGTGCTGGTCGCTTGTAAGGGACATTGGCGATGGTCGCCTGATACACCTCCGCCCTGCTTTCGACTAGGGTCGTGTAATTGGTGAATCTTGGTTTATATCTGTTACCCTTAGGGCGCTTATTCTCAGATGTCGATGGCTCGTTGTTTTCCCTTTTTCCCATTGTTTTTGTTGTTGCCGTTGGGTTTATCTTACCCATTGGCGGCTTTGGCGGGATCTTCCTTTGGTCCCTTGTCTCCTGCAGGCGACTTCCCTTCATTAGCAATTGCCTCTTTGAGCTTGATGTACCAGTCTGCTTGATCTAGGAATTCTTGGGTACTCTTCACCCCATTCTTCCTTAAAATGTTCCAGAAGGGTGAGTGGCACCGCACTCCAGCAGTAAGTGCCATCATTTTCTCCTCATCGACAACCGTCTTAGCTCCAGCAGCAGCTCTCATAAAATGTTGGACATATTCCTTTAATGATTCTCCCTCCTTTTGGCGTATCTCGACCAGTTGGTTGGCTTCAGTCGGATGTACTCGACCAGTGTAGAATTGCTCGTAGAACTCATTTATGAACATCTCCTATGACACTATGCTAGTAGGAGGGAACATCTCCCTAAGTGAAGCTATCTTCAGTGACTAATGTACATGCCCAGCTTTTCTTTAGGAACCATAAACCTTGGCTCGATCTGATACCAAGTTGTAACACCCTAAACTCCAGGGACCGTTACGGTGTGCCTTATAAACAGTGCTAAACTCGCTAATCGAGTCATTTGGCCAAAATTGTGTAACTAAGTATAATTAGCGGTTTAGGGATTAAAATTTTTGGTTAAGATATAACGTTTCATTAGAACATTTACTATATACATTGGGATCCCAAAAATATAATTTAAAGGTTTATTACAACAAAATAATTACAACCAGCCGATCTAAGCGACAAAACATGGTTTAACCCTAGTTCCTCTTTCAAACCTCGGTCGTGGTGATCGAGCAGCCGCATATGTACACATCGCCACCTAAGCTCTTCAACTCAAGGATGGTCCAACTTTCTTTTGCCTTTACCTACACCACATAGCACCCGTGAGCCGAAGCCCAGCAAGAAAACTCAATATGCTCATGAACAGTCATATCATGATATCAAATCATATCTGACATGCCTAGCAAACATAGCTCTATTCAAGCATGCAAATAAATTCAGATAACGCTGGGGAATCTAGGATAAGAAATCATGCCCTCCTGATTGGATGACTATTAAGTCAATCCTAATCAGATGAGTGATTTAACACTTGAGGTTCTGGTAAACCATATTGAGTGATTGACAAGCAAGTCACCACGGGGCTCAGCACCCAAAGCCATGCAAATGATGAGCAGAATGATCATACAAAGCTTATAGCCCTGAACAGATGAGTGAATATCACTTTGAGGTTCTGTTAAACCATAATGAGTGACTGACAAGCAAGTCACTATAGGGTTCAACACCCATAGCCGTGTGACGGAACCGTCACCAAGGCTTTCCTACAATTGCTCTAATCAGAAGAGTGATTAATGGGTAAGTCACTAGCTTAAACAGATGAGTGACTGATGGGTAAGTCACTAGCTTAAACAGATGAGTGACTGATGGGTAAGTCAGACAAGTGCTTTTAGTTTTCATCGAACTTGAGGTCGGTCCGGCATTAATGCTCATGTTGAGTCATCCAATGCAGATGTCGATTAGATCTAATCTTTTATCAGCTCTGCGTTCATGACACTTATGTCGTTTTTGGCTCTTAGGTCAATAACACACGACCAATGCCAAACTTGAATGATCAGGGCCATGCATAAGTAAGCAATGCTACCAAACATATATCATATGTCAAATATCCAACACAGGACATCCAAAATGTTTATTTAACAATTACTAGCATAACTAGGATCATGCACAATCACAGAAACTCAAGCTCTGAACAATCTCATATTCAATATTCATGGCATGCCCTAATCACATATTTCTCGTGCATTACATGCATCACATTTAAACATCCAACATGCATCAATAATAACCATGCATGTCATATACACAGGGTGCAGTTTTCTTACCTCGGGTTCGAGCGAGAAATAATATAAGAACGACCATTGAGAATGATCGACCTTTTAGTCCCTTAGCGGTCACCTAGTCATAACCAATTGGAATCCATCAATAATAGGTTCACAATCTAAAACCACGCTTCCGGGATCAATCCCGCACTCTCGGGAATCTCAATCTACCCAAACGGGGTAAAGGAACCCATCCCCGAGCCTTAAAAGTCATCCCAAGCCCTAAAATAGGCTTGCTGGAAAATGGACCAGCGCTGCAGTGCTATTAGGTGGCGCTGAGGCGCTATTTCAACTCAGAGAGGCCCAGCTCTCTGCCCTGCCTAGCGCTGCTGCGCCAATCACAGACCAGAATCTTTCTGGTTTTCCCTCCTTGCGATTTTCCTTGAAACCAACCCTCCAAACCAGTCCCAAACATCACCCAAACATCCAATTCAACCCCTAAACTTCATTTACAACACACCCTCATCAAAACCCAACCAACCAAACTAAAAAACATCCATGAATTCTCACAACTAACACCTCAAATTCTCAACTGAAAACTTACTTGAAAAACAGAGTATAGCTTAAATTCATGGTTGAAATCTTACCTCATGCTTGATTTAGATCCCCTTCAATGGTTGAACCAAGGTCCTAAGCTCTCAATCATTGCTCTCCTAGCTTGGTTCTTCAAGTAAGGTTCAAAAATTAGGAAGGAAGAAGAAGAGAATGAGAGGTACGGGAGAGAGAGAGATGAGGATGATAATGATGCTCTATTTTTCTTATACTTTCTATAGCCTTTGAATGATATATATATATATATATATTGCCAAATGACCATATTACCCCTAGGTCAATTAAATCCCTTTAAAGATTTCCAAGGGTAAAACCGTCCTTTCCCACCTATCTTGTTAATTATTGTTAACCGAGATTTTCAGCAACTCTATCAATGAATAGTATTTGCTGATAATAATAATGAAAGTATAAAATCGACACAGGGTTTCTACGTGGTTGGGGCGTTAACTAGCCTTAGTCCACGAGTCATTTGTATTAGAGCTTAGAGAGCTTTTAACAATGGAGTTTTCTGCAAATTTGAGCAGAGTAATCGCTTACAAGCCAACCCCTGGGATCCTCTCTACTGTGCACAACTGGCACTATTTATAGGCAGTCTTGTGCAATGGGCTTGGGCTGGACTAATCCTGGCCCAATAGAGATGTAATTATAGTTTGCTCACTAATGGAGCCATAATACAAAGGATTTGAAATATATAACATATATTAACAAAAGACCCATTGGGCCAGCCCAAACATGATCACATTATAAGACTCGCGACAAACAGTTGCTTCAGTCTGGGTGTTACGATCCACGAGGAAGATTCGGGGGACAAGATCTGTCAGTGTAGTGGCAGCACTGTTTCCCAGGAACAGTGCACGCTCCATGCGTAACTTCTTGTTCATAGTTGAGGAGACCAACTTCTGTGTTTCTCGAGGACCTGTCAGCTTCAGGGAAGACCAAACTTTTCCTACCCGGACATCTTGCCCGGGTTCATTTACTAATGGCCCGGACCATATGGACGGGGACACCTTGTCCGAGATCATTCTGGACGGGGACACCTTGGCCGGGATCATCTTGTCCGGGTTCATTACTGATGGCCGGACCATATGGACGAGGACACCTTGTCCGGGACACCTTGTCCGGGATCATTCTGGACGGGGACACCTTGGCCGGGATCATCTTGTCTGGGATCATTACTGATGCCCGAACCATATGGACGGGGACACCTTGTCCGGGATCATCTTGTCCGGGATCATTCTGGACGGGGACACCTTGGCCGGGATCATCTTGTCCGGGATCATTCTTTGATGGCCCGGACCATATGGACGGGGACTATCATGACTTTCTTCCCTGTTCATTGGGCTCAGAGTGGGCCTGGATCTCTTTGAGGGAGCCCATGTACCCATCATGTCACGCCACGCGTCCCGGGGGAAAACAGGGATAACAATTATAATTAACACCCTCCAATTCCCGTTATTCTCTAATAATTCATATCCCCTTACCCTTTAATTCCCGGCAACGTTCTAATCACCAAATTACCCCGAGACTCACCCCGAGCCCCGAAACTAGCCCCGTTATGACTAGACCGATAACTTGCATTCCATGATCGTCTCATGCCGAATGACTCGAACCAATCCACATATAATGTGGTATTGTTTATAATTCATCCACATGCATGAAAATACACAATCACGCCCTCAACGGGCCAAATTACCAAAATGCCCTTATAACAAAATGTGAACCCATATGCATGCATTTATCATCATATAATAATATAATTCACATAAACATGCATATTAACATTAAATAGCATAATAAATCAATTATGGCCCTTCCGACCTCCTAATCAAGGTCCTAAACCTTATTAGGAAATTTGGGGCATTACAACTATCCACTCCTTACAAAAATTTCATCCTCGAAATTTATCTGACTTGCCCGGAATAAGAATTTCGCACAACTGATTCAGTTATTCGAGTCGCTTCCTCGACCTCATTGTTTCTGTGACATACCTTAACTCAAGGTATAACTTTAACCTTATTCTTTCTGTCTCATATCTAAACTGGCTATTCCTTACAGGATAACTTAGCCACAAATCTCCAGATTCTCATAACTCAACTCATGAGTTTCTTTTAACCCATGTCCTCAGCATGGAGATACATATTACACTATATACAACTAACGGTGCCAAAGATAAGGCTGATCCAAAGTCAACCTGACCAGTCCTATCTAGACTCAAACTAGGGGTGTTCGTAGTGCGGTTTTTTCTCTAATTTTTTGGACCGCACCGCATATGAGATTTGAACAATTTTCCAAACCGCTACTCGCACCGCATAAACCACACCGCAAAAATGCGGTGTGGTGCGGTGCAGTTTTAGCGGTTTATACCTATCGCCAAATAATTTAACAATTAAATATTATAATTAAGAAAGATTCATAATATATCTCATAACCATAAATTGTTTAACAAAATAATTAAATGTACAACAAGCTAATAAACTCTAAGCAAAATAATAAAAATATAACAAACTAATAGCAAATAAAAAATACAATATAAAAGTAAATATTATTTTAATTAAGGAAAAATATCTTTAGATTGAAGTAGAATATGTGTTAGCATCCTATCAAACATTATATTTCTTTCTAGATATTGTGTATATTATATTATACTATATGAATATTTATGCATTAACTTTAAATGTAGTAAAATTGAAAAAAATAACATAAAAAAGTTAATATATATAATGATGCGGTGCGGTGTGGTTTGAACCACATTTATAAAATTTAAAACCGCAAACCGCACCGTATTGCGCAGTTTGGCAAAAATACAAACCGCAACCGCACCGTGAAGGGTTCTAAACCGCAAATTGCGGTGCGGTGTGGGCGGTTTTATGAACACCCTTAACCCAAACTGTCATAACAATCTAGGGCTCAACTTGCCCTTAACCTCTCACCCCTTTCCATGGTGATACTTTAAGGAAGATACAATCTTCTACTTGGAACTCCTTGTTCCTACTTTTCAATTCAATAACACTTTTCCATTTACTCCGAGAAGTGAGCATCCAAGCTCTAACCTCTAGTAACCTCAATGGTCCCCTGAACTACCTCAGGATCCAGAATCAACACCTCACCCATCTCATTCCAATGAACGGGTGATACACATTCTCAAGCATACCTCATTTCATAAGGTACCTGTCCAACACTGGATAACTCTCTCTCTGATTAACATCAGTCTGAGGACAATGAACTGTACTGAATCCCATCTATATACTCATCGCCTTCCTTAACCCTTCCATGACCTGGATGTAATAATAGGGTCTTCATCTGATAAGATAGACCTTGAATTCCATGAAGGCGCACTATCTCTCTCACAGAGAAATCTAAATACTGATAAGCTGAATTACTTGTCCTTACTGATAGAAGTGGCTCACTTTAAATACTGGTCCATAATGACCCAATCCAAATCACGCTGACCCACTAACCTGGGCAATCCCACCGCGAAACCCATCGCGATGTTTTCTTGTTTCCATTATAAAATACTCAAAGGCTGCAATGGCCCCACTGATTTCTGATACTCTGTCTTAACCTGCTAATAGGTTAAGAACTTTGCCACATGTACCATTATGTCCCTCTCCATCCCAGGCCACCACTATAAAACTTCCAAACTCTGGTACACTGTCATGACGCCTGAATGAAGAGAATAAAGAGTAGCATGAGATTCATCCAGAATCTCTCAATTAATCCCAATGTCCATCGGATCCCAAGTTCGGTTGATTTATACCATAATAAATTCATACCTGACACTGCAAAACCCTTCGCTAATCCAGCTAAGACTTTCCACTCAATCTTTCCTATCTGTGCTCCACTTAATTGTTTTCCTTTTGATCCTTTCCGAAATGATAATCTCAAGCATAAAACTGGCCACCTGGCCCACCAGAAACTCTACTCTAGCTCTGGTCAGATCCTTTAACCAACATGTTGCATAAGCAATCACTTCTCCTGTCACTGAGGTGTTATAGCCACCTACTAACTGATTTCAATCTGCAAGAAGTCTCAGAACCCTTTCCCAAGGTACATGTGATATCCTTACCACCTAAGGAAACTCTTGCCTTCCGAGGCGTTCCTTGACCTTGGCAAATCTTCACAGAAAATACATCACAATACCAGCGTCCAAGACGATCACAAATCCCATTCAAATAAACCTTTGAATGCTCTGTCCATATAATTCATCAAGATAGCTCAACATTAGTCAAACTCTTAAATCATAATTCAACATTCCCAGTGCCCTTATCTGTTATAAAACAATCTTCTGATTAATCTTCTCCTTGGTCTCTAACTGGTACTAACCAGATCAAAAATCCACTTTTGAGAATTCTATCTTACTCAATATCTAAGCCTCGAGTTCTTACAACCCTACTGAACCATTCAAAACAGTGCCCTAAAACCTGATTCCATTCCTGGCACCAATCAAATCACCATTCAATCTCTTCATATAAAGGTAACCCTGGCAAATCCCTCGGAAATACATCCAGAAACTCACAGACTACTCCATTCTATCTTGACCCCACTGGCACAATCTAAGTGGTATCCACCACACTAGCTAAGAGTTCCATACATCTCTCTACCATAAAACTCTAGCTCTCAATACAGATGTCATAAGCATACAGAATCCATACACTGTGCCAACTGTCTCAAGGCTTCCTACTCTCAAACCAAGAGTTACTATCATTTCCTTACAATTTAGCATTGCCTCACACTTGGCTAACCAATCCAAGTCCAGAATCATCTCAAAATCAATCATAACCAACCATATCATATCAACCAGTGAGTCTTTTCCACAATAATTCACCTCATCTCTTGAATCACCAATACAATAGCACTTTCCCATCATAACATAACCATGCAATTTACATAACAACTCTATGCTTCTCTAGAAGCATCAAACAAAGAAACAGCATGGCACCAAAATCAATCAGCATAGCTCAAAATTAGAACTAGAAAGCTGACCTGTCACCCCTGAGGAACTAGTCTCAGTCTCAAATTCAGATTGCATCATAACGAACTCTCGAGCTGGAGTCGAGCTGTCCATCCCCTTTTACTCATCCTCTCTTAGCCTTGGGCAATTCTTCTTGAAATGCCCGAACATTTTACATAAGAAACATGCCTTTGCTTGGCATTCTCCCAGATGATGCCTCTTGCACCGAGTGCACATTGGACGAATCCTCCAGCTTTCATTCTTGCTCACTCCAATAAGTGGAGGTACCACTATCTGAGCTCCGTGCTCTCTGGCACTCTTCTTCTCATTTCTTATGCTCTCAACAACAAGAGCTTTCTCTACCACCTGAGCATAGGTAGAGATTTCATACACTGGGGAAACTCTAATGCCCCGAGCTATTCCAGGATTCAATCCCTGAACAAACCTTTCCTTTCGAGCTACATATGTGGGTACCATGTCAAAAGAAAACTTGGCCAACCCATCAAATTTGTTAACATACTCGGTTACTGATGCTTTTCCCGGAATGAGATTCACAAACTCATTCATCTTAGCAGTCTTGGCTGCATCACAATAATATTTTCCATTAAACAGCTACCTAAAATATTTCTAATCCATCACGGCTGTGTCTCGTGTCTGGGATACTACTTCCCACCACGCCAGGGCATCATCCCGCAATACAAATGTCGCACAAGCCACCCTATCGTGACCAACCAGCCCCATACTATCCAAAATGGAATTGATCATGCCCATCCATTGCTCAACTCTGAATGGATCTAGGCCTCCCTCGAAGACTGGAGGGTAATACTCCTAGAATCTTCCACAGAGAAACTCCCATCTGCTCTCAACCCTAGGCTGAGCCAAAGCTGATGCCACTCCTGACATAACCAAGGAAGAAGTGTTTCCCAACAGGTTCCGCTGTTTTTTCAGACACCCGACCTCTTCCTCATGCCTCTGCAATCTTGATTGCAAATCTATGAACATCTGCAGAAAATTCATAGGAGCAGATGAAGAACTAATACCCTGGCTGTAACTCTCAGCCTCTGTATAACCACCACCAGGCCTCATTATCTGCCTTGGATATAAACCTGCTGATTGAATCTGCAGTTAATAACTTGACCCATTAATCATGATGAGCAGATCAAGAGCTTTCCCCACGGGAACAATCTTACCACACCACATTCACAAATCACTACAGTGCTAAACACATGCTCGTGGCATTCATACATAAATCATAATCCCTGCTCTTCCTACATTCATACCATGCCTCCAACTCCAGCATGCAAATATCACAATTATATATTCATGGAGCAAGTAATCATATAATCGCAATCATATATATATTCTCGGAGCATATAATCATATAGTCAAAAGCCAGGCTCTATCAGAATCTCATGCTCCCTAATACAATGTGCAGGTAAAGCATTTACATTCTATTTAAGCAGTAAGCACATAACTACAGAAATAGTTACCATTCCCTGAGTGAAGCTATCTTCAGTGACTAGTGTACATGCCCAGCTTGTCTTTAGGAACCATAAACCTTGGCTCGATCTGATACCAAGTTGTAACACCCTAAACTCCAAGGACCGTTACGGTGTGCCTTATAAACAGTGCTAAACTCGCTAATCGAGTCATTTGGCCAAAATCGTGTAACTAAGTATGATTAGCGGTTTAGGGATTAAAATTTTTGGTTAAGATATAACATTTCATTAGAACGTTTACTATATACATTGGGATCCCAAAAATATAATTTAAAGGTTTATTACAACAGAATAATTACAACTAGCCGATCTAAGCGGCAAAACAGGGTTTAACCCTAGTTCCTCTTTCAAACCTCGGTCGTGGTGGTCGAGCAGCCGCATATGTACACATCGTCACCTAAGCTCTCCAACTCAAGGATGGTCCAGCTTTTTTTTGCCTTTACCTGCACCACATAGCACCCGTGAGCTGAAGCCCCGCAAGAAAACTCAATATGCTCATGAACAGTCATATCATGATATCAAATCATATCTGACATGCCTAGCAAACATAGCTCTATTCAAGCATGCAAATAAATTCAGATAACGCTGGGGAATCTAGGATAAGAAATCATGCCCTCCTGATTGGATGAATATTAAGTCAATCCTAATCAGATGAGTGATTTAACACTTGAGATTCTGGTAAACCATATTGAGTGATTGACAAGCAAGTCACCACGGGGCTCAGCACCCAAAGCCATGCAAATGATGAGCAGAATGATCATACAAAGCTTATAGCCCTGAACAGATGAGTGAATATCACTTTGAGGTTCTGTTAAACCATAATGAGTGACTGACAAGCAAGTCACTATAGGGTTCAACACCCATAGCCGTGTGACGAAACCGTCACCTAGGCTTTCCTGCAATTGCTCTAATTAGATGAGTGACTAATGGGTAAGTCACTAGCTTAAACAGATGAGTGACTGATGGGTAAGTCACTAGCTTAAACAGATGAGTGACTGATGGGTAAGTCAGACAAGTGCTTTTAGTTTTCATCGAACTTGAGGTCGGTCCGGCATTAATGCTCATGTTGAGTCATCCAATGCAGATGTCGATTAGATCTAATCTTTTGTCGGCTCTGCGTTCATGACGCTTATGCCGTTTTTGGCTCTTAGGTCAATAAAACGCGACCAATGCCAAACTTGAATGATCAAGGCCATGCACAAGTAAGCAATGCTACCAAACATATATCATATGTCAAATATCCAACACAGGGCATCCAACATGCTTACTTAACAATTACTAGCATAATTAGGATCATGCACAATCACAGAAACTCAAGCTCTGAACAATCTCATATTCAATATTCATGGCATGCCCTAATCACATGTTTCTCGTGCATTACATGCATCACATTTAAACATCCAACATGCATCAAGAATAACCATGCATGTCATATACACAGGGTGCAGTTTTCTTACCTCGGGTTCGAGCGAGAAATAATATAAGAACGACCTTTTAGTCCCTTAGCGGTCAATTGGAATCCATCAATAAGAGGTTCACAATCTAAAACTATGCTTCCGGGATCAATCCCGCACTCTCGGGAATCTCAATCTACCCAAACGGGGTAAAGGAACCCATCCCCGAGCCTTAAAAGTCATCCCAAGCCCTAAAATAGGCTTGCTGGAAAATGGACCAGCGCTGCAGTGCTATTAGGTGGCGCTGAGGCGCTATTTCAACTCAGAGAGGCCCAGCTCTCTGCCCTGCCTAGCGCTGCTGCGCCAATCACAGACCAGAATCTTTCTGGCTTTCCCTCCTTGCGATTTCCCTTAAAACCAACCCTCCAAACCAGTCCCAAACATCCAATTCAACCCCTAACTTCATTTACAACACACCCTCATCAAAACCCAAGCAACCAAACTAAAAAACATCTATGAATTCTCACAACTAACACCTCAAATTCTCAACTGAAAACTTACTCGAAAAATAGAGTATAGCTTAAATTCATGGATGAAATCTTACCTTAAGCTTGATTTAGATCCCCTTCAATGGTTGAACCAAGGTCCTAAGCCCTCAAGCCTTGCTCTCCTAGGTTGGTTCTTCAAGTAAGGTTCAAAAATTAGGAAGGAAGAAGAAGAGAAGGAGAGGTACGGGAGAGAGAGAGATGAGGATGATAATGATGCTCTATTTTTCTTATACTTTCTACAGTCTTTGAATGATACATATCCTTTGCCAAATGACCATATTGCCCCTAGGTCAATTAAATCCCTCTAAAGACTTCCAAGGGTAAAACCGTCATTTCCCGCCTATCTCATTAATTATAATTAACACACTCCAATTCCCGTTATTCTCTAATAATTCATATCTCATTACCCTTTAATTTCCGACAACGTTCTAATCACCAAATTACCCCGAGACTCACCCCGAGCCCCGAAACTAGCCCTGTTATGACTAGAGCAATAACTTGCATTCCATGGTCGTCTCATGTCGAATGGCTCGAACCAATCCACATATAATGCAATATTGTTTATAATTCACCCACATGCATGAAAATACACAATCACGACCTCAACGGGCCAAATTACCAAAATGCTCTTATAACAAAATGTGAGCCCATATGCATGCATTTATCATCATATAATAATATAATTCACATAAACATGCATATTAACATTAAAATAGCATAATAAATCAATTATGGCCCTCCCAGCCTCATAATCAAGGTCCTAAACCTTATTAGGAAATTTGGGGCATTATAAGGACGTTGTCCCCTGCTCGGAGGATTCGGTTCCTCAATAGTTTGGCGTCTAGGGCTTCGAGGAGGTTGCCCGGCCCTATTATGCCTTTGACACTGAGGATTACCTCGACTAGCAGGAGGAGGTGGCTACTGCTCAGGAGCTTAAAATGGAATATCCTGTTGAGCAGCAGGAGGTTGCTCTGGCCTTAGAGGACTTACTGGTTGAGGTGGATGACTTGAGTCTGGGCCTTGTTGTGGCGATACACTTGGTGGCTGATCCGGTTGAGAAGTTGGCGCAGGCTGTCCCCGGGCCAACTGAATAGCTGCTTCTAGGGCGGCGATGGCATCTCTCTGTTGGCAGTCCATGTCAGCCTGCTGCTCATTCAACTCTTGACGCTAACGGTCAATTTCCTTCTGTTGCAACGCCATCATCTCAGCCACATTCTCCTGATTAGCCATCAGATTGGCTAACTCCTCCTGCAATACAATCAGTGTTGTCCTCAAGGTCTCAGAATCTATTTCCTCCTCGAAATCCAATTGTGGTTCATCTTCAACCACATTTTGTGGAGGAGGCTGGGTGGATGCAGCATCAGAAGTTTGTCCAGTCTTTTTGGATGTTTTCGCCATTTGATTTTATTGGAAGCCTTGAGTTCAGCTCTCAATGAAAGCTCCAAAATGTTGACCCGCGAATTGGTCAACGACACAGAGTCAGATAAACAATATAAAGTAAGATGAAAATGAGAAGAACTCCAGACGAAAAGATAAACGACACAAACAATTTATAGTGGTTCGGCCCTAATAGAAGGGTAACAACCTACTTCCACTTAGTGTTCTTATTGATGTAGTATTCTAAGAACAGTGATCAATGAACTAGGGTTCACGAGTTTCACTGCATCTCAGATAAATACAAATGTGATGGATAATCACTCTATTTCTCTCTTAGAATCTCTCAGCTCAAGCATTCTCAAGCTAAATGTTCCAAAAAAAAACCCCAAAAAGTCTCATCTCTTGAGCCCTTTGATTCTTATTTATAGGCTCAATGAGGTTTACATGGGCCAATGAGCCTTAATTACACTTAATGCACGCGTATCTGAATAATAATGAAAATTGCAATTAATATGTAATTATAAGATTGCATATTTGAAGGAAATAACTGAGTATGTGCAACCAGGCTGGTTGCCATAATTATGGTACTGGATAAGCCAATAATCTCCTGGTCGAGGGTCGAGGAGGATATGCTCACTTAAAACTGCCACGTGCTTCCCACGCGTAGATCAATCTTGCCACGTCATTAGGTAGTCCGTTTTTGGGTAAACAGAACAAATAATAAATGTTGATTTATTTTTTATCTGACTAATTTCATTTAACAATCTGATTCTTATGACCAGATTTCAACAGATAGGATCAGATTGATCCTCACTAAAACTGAAGATAGGATCTTGCAATGACAACTCAGTTACGGACTGATCTGTAGCTATAGACAGTCTGTCTGTTTCCTCAGATCTCGGATGATTCAATGTAATTGATTGATTATTTAAGTAAACATTTCCTACTGAGCTGCGTGTGTACAGACCTAGTAAAGGCTGTCTTATGTGAGTATATTTGTGTATAAATACTTACCATAGCAGCCTTGTTTAGGTTAACTCTTTTGTCTATTCTTAAACTTATTTTACATCTTTAGAAAAAGAGTGTTTATTTTGTAGAGGTTAGTGGTTCGACTATACATCTGTTATTTTGTGTCTTTGTATGTGTTCTGTGTATTAAAACAATTCAACAAAGAGAAGAACAAAGAGCAAACCTTCAGGAGAAGGTTCATCCTAGTCTTGCGCCTCGGGAGGAAGCAAGCACTCTTCAAGCAAATCGAAGGGAGTTCGAGTTCTTGAAGTTTCAGCAAGGTTCATTCATCAAGTGGAAAATACATCAAGCTTGCGGCATAAAATTAGAGGGAGTCTAATCATTGCTTAAGTAAAATACTTTGTACTTTTGAGAAACTTTATTAATGAATTTTATCTCTGAGCATGGCCCTGTGGACTAATAATATCTGAAAGAATATTGAAACCACGTAAAAAATTCTGTGTGTTTTTTATTTTTCCGTTTTATCATTTTGTTGTGTATTTCTGTAGTTACATAATCTTTGTCTGTAGCTACAGAATATATGTTCCAGGACCAACATTTTACTCCGCATTTAATTAATTAATTTAATTAAATATAAAGTTGGCAACATTAAAATACAAAATTTCAATTATAAATCTAAACACATAATTACTAATATTTAAATTTTCTTTGTTACTTCATATCAAAACAAGAGCATAATTCAAGACCAATAAAACCAAACACCTTATTTTAATATTGGTGTCATTCAACTGCTTTTTCTGTAGATATTATTTACTAAAACGTTTTTTGTTTCTTTTTTATCAAATTAATTTATAATGATGCAATTAAGATAGATGTCAAACATGGTTAGGGTAATATATTAATCAAAATTTCTTTTAATACAATTCTTAACACGGTTTTTACACTTTTATGTCTTCAATGTCGGTTTGTCCTTTTGTGATTTACCGGTTTATTTTTAATTCAAGTGGTCCAAACTTAAAAATCACAACCAAAACAAGTGCCATACTATATGCTTAATTATTTAAAGATCATTTTAAAACAAGTGCCATATTATATAGATAATATTATTTAAAAGATCATTTTTTAAAATTTGTAAAAAATTATTTACAAATTATTTTTTCCAACCCACTCGATATCTTTTAGTATAAAATAAAAACAAATTTCAAGTAGAAGAGGAGGATTGTCTCAAGAGAAACAAAATTATTTTACAAAAAAAAAATATTTATTGCATCTAAAACCTTATGCTACAATATTTTATTTTTTGTTTGCATCCAACATCTTATTGTGTAAGTATTGACAAAATTTCAAATATGTTCATGCTTCATTTGTAAGAAAAAACAATATATAACGATTATATATATGATTATTAAAATACACTAAATTTATATCTTATAATGTGATGTAATATAACTTTAATTAATTATTTTCATAAAAAAAAAGGCATGTTACATTATAACATAAATTTCGTATAATGATAGTTGGGTGTAGAGCACTTTAGAGATCTAGATTTTTCATAACCGATATAATGTAAGTGAGATAAATACTCTAATAAAATGATCATAAAATCTAATATAAATCTTCAATCATACATATAGTGGGATGTTATTTGGCACATTAAGTTGTTCAATATCACATAATTAGTGATACTCGGACTCTATAATACTTATTAAATTAAAATGTGTAAAACCTGATGTTATATTATTTTTAATAAAATAATGTTAGATTAAATAATGTGACAAAATGTGATTTGTCACTTTTTGTAACATATTATTGAGAGTTACAAAATTGGACACATGTGTGTACCCAAATGTAACTTATTTTGGAATTACAAAATCAGTTACAAATTTGTAACTCCCAAATTTTACCCAATAATGTATAGATTGTATGCTACATATTTGAATTTGAATTTCACAAAACCATAAGTGATATGGCTGTTGGAGATGTTATTTTAATCAGTTACAAATTTGTAACTCCCAAATATTACCCAATAATGTTTAGATTGTATGCTACACATTTGAGTTTGAATTTCACAAAACCATAAGTGATATGGCTGTTGGAGATGTTATTTTATTTTTAACTCTCATAATGTGTATAGAAGTTACAAAATCAAATAAGAATGAGTTTGTGACGTTTTGGGAATGAGTTTGTGAAAGATCCCTTAGTGCTTAAAGAATAAGGGAAATAAGTTTTTGAACAAAGGTCTTGAACCTTATTCAAGTTGGTGATCTCCACTACTCTACATTTTAGTTTTGTGAGAGTTTGTGTTCTTATTATTGTTCTTTTTACTCTTTTATTCTTCTTATTCTTATTTTACTTGTATTATTATTGTTTTGAGTTTGTGATCTTCTTCTTCTATATCTTTCTATTTACTTATATTTTGTGCAATTAAGTTGTAATATTAATTTATCAAACACCTTATTTATTGTATTTATTGTATTTTTTGCATAGAGTTGTATTTTGTTTTTCCATATTTTCATTGAATATATATATATTCTACGACACACGATATTAGATTACAAAACTAGTGTCCCATAACAATACTTTATTTATATATATACATAATTAAGTCAATTTGATGTAGTTGAGCCTTGAAGCATGGGTCTAATGTTTGGAAACTTTATAAATTATATCCCACTTATTATGTTGGCGTGGGTCAATTTGCTTATTATATACATTAAATTATATACCACTTATTATGTTGGCATGGGTCAATTTGATTATTATATACATGTATTTTTTTTCTTAATTTTGCATATATATTTTTGAAGGAAATATTCAAAGTTTTACAAGTCTTTGTAAGACAATTTTATACTTCATTTTAAACGGTGACAACTAACAACTACCTATTATAAATTTATACAAGAGGATTTAGATGGAGATCCTACATACCTAATACTCTTATAAAAGTCTAATTTTTTCTTTTTTTTTAATTGAGATTATTTGATAAGAAAATCTTCCATAGTTTAGGATGATTGCAATGGAAATATACAAATGATTCTTTCGTTTATTTTATAATATTTATTAAAATATATGTTTGCGTGCTATTTTATGTATTTCTAAATGTGTTTGAGCTATTGATCTCCCACCAAATTAATATTTAAAGTAAACACGGTGAATTGCCAAAAAAAATGGTTCTTTTGTTCTTTAGGCTATATTTGGTTGGAAAGAAAAAAAGTAATTTATATAACACTTTATGTATTTTTTTTAGCAAGTATCATATGATAAATTTTGTTTTCATGGTTTTGTTTGATTAGTTTCTCTTATCATTTAGTGTTAATGTTTAAATATTAGGTCACTAAACTCTGCCTAGACATTCAATGAAAATAAGTTTAAATTTTGAAAAGGAATAATTGATGAAAATAGTTAATTTTTTAATGTTATTTTACAAAATAACATTCTTCTAATATTTTTTTTTTACAAAATGATGTCTAATATAGTATTGAATATCTCTTTTATAAAATAAGTGTGTAGATAACGGAAATTCTTTATTTTAACGGTTTTTTATTTTTTTAATGTTAACTTTAACAGAATATTCTTATATTTAAGTAGTTAGTAACACTTAAACTTAAATAAATTAAAATAAATAATTAAAAAAATTGAAATACAATATTTTAAAAATATTTACAATGATAATTATTTAAAAATAATAAATAATTAAACAAATTAAAATAGGATATTTTTCAGATATTTTACAATGATAATTATTTTAAAATAATAAATAATTAAATAAATTAAAAATATAATATTTTTGAGATATTTTACAATGATAATTATTTAAAAATAATAAAATAATGCATTTTATAACTTAAATAAAATTTAATTAAACTTAAACTCACTTATTAGAATAATATCATATTAAATATATAATATAATCTGTTGTGAATTAACAATAATTTTTTTTTAAAATTTAGCAAGAAACTTAAATTTAAAATCCACGTATAATATTCAATATTACATTAAACATATAATATATAATTTTTTTGTCGTAACTCTCAAATTCAAAAAATAGAACAAACATAAACTTAAATAAAAATAAATAAATTATTTAATTAAAATAGGATATTTATTTCAAACTTTATATGACATTAATATAAATTTTATAAATAAAACTAAGCAAACGTGCATATTGCATATTGCACATTACTTGTATCTAATATCATATAAAGTGTGGGTTCTTGTAGGTTCTTGATCTTATATAAAATAAAATAAATAAATAAAGTTAGTATATCAGGTAAAGTGACAAGTGCATATAAAAATTATTTTATAAACAATTATCAAAAGTAAATTCTGATATTGGATTGCACGTGTAGAATAATTAACATTTTTATTTTTCAAATTTGGACTATTATCAAATTGTGTCCTCTCTTATTAGAAAAATTAATTACGAAATTTAAAAAAATTATTTTTTGTATTAATTCTTTAAGTTGACGAAAAAACCAATCAACAATATTTATAAACTTATTGTCATAAAAAATATTTACTGAAATTAGTGGGAAAATATAATTTTTAACTAATTTACAATATGTCAAGTATTAAATAAACAAGATGATACTAAGTTGGTTCTAAAAATACAAAATAATATAATTTACAGACACAAAGACAATCATAAATATGGTATTTTCAATAAGAAAAATTATATGTAACATTGAAAATTCTAAAAAAAAATTAAAATAAATTATGAAATTTTACAAAAATTACAAATATACCGGCAACAATTTTCTATTTTGTTTGTAAATTTATAACTTTGTTTTAAAAAAACAATGTACTCCGTAGTTACGATTATTTCAATCTGTATTTTTGTAATTTTTTTAACTCTATATTTTTATTTTTTATTTTTTAAATCTCAGGCGTTTTTGTAAACCTTCTTTTTCAATACCCCAAAGAGAATTTATAACAGATGGCCCAAATTAAGTGCATTTGAAGCCCAACGTCCTCATTTTAAAAATTGTAAAAAAATGGCATTTTAGATCATTAATGTACTAAATTATCCTTACTATATCATTTCTATCATATTTCTTAGTAAAACAATGTGAATGAGAGTGATATTACTAAAAAAATTCTCAGCAAAAAAAAAAAAACAACGAGAAGGAGAAGGAGAGGGAGAAGTCGACTATTTACTTCTGTGGTCGCCGGTAATTGAATCTCAATCTACTTTTCTCCATTTTTTCTGGTAAAGAGGAAAGAACACATGAAATTTCACTGTATTAATTTTTTGGAATGAGTCATTTATTGATTATTTTTTAAAGAGAGACATTTATCTAAATAATGTCTGATTTGGGGGCTAATTTGCTTGTTAGCCCATACTCCAAAAGTACCACAAACAATGGACTGGACTAACCAAACCTAACCCAGCCCCTTTGGTGCAATCAGGCCCAACAAACAAGGCCCAGAGAATAAAAAGTGGCCTGGGCTGATTTTACATGGGTTAAGGGCGCAAATACCATTTAATCATCCAACCAAATTTATGATTAAAATTTTGTTAGTACAATAGAAAAAAGTGTCATACATCATTTTAAAAAATGATTGTACAAATCAATAGGTGGACATTAAAAGTGACAGCAGATCTAATTGATATGTTAAATATTGTTGGTAAAATGTTGGGTCTGCAATTAATTATGACATATATTCTAGAATTGATTAGATTCTTAAATATTGTGTTGGAACAGTTTTGGTTGGTTAAGAAAAATGATTAACATTGCCATAGAGAATACCAAGCAAATAACAAAATATATGGTATTATATATATGGAATAATGTTATGGATTTATAAGCATGATGATTATGAAGATGATCTGTAAATGAAAAGAGAAAATGTTTGGTGTAATAAATTAATTAGTATGTAAAACTATAGTTAAAGGGCCTTTTGGGGAAGCATGAAGCTTAACAGTAAAACATAAAGGGAAGGCATGGGTGGTGGTGAGGTGATGCATTAATTCAGAGAGACCCCTCCATCATCGCATGCTTATTTATAAGTTGCCTCACAAATCAATAGTACTGCTACTGCTACTGTTACTGCATGCCCATATTCATGTATAATATAATCAGTACTAGTACAAGACAGAAAAAGAGAGTCAAACTTTCTCATTCAAAACTCAATTTCATGCCATGCCACACTAGTCTAGTATAGTGACTAGTCTATAGTTAGAGTCAGATGAGAGTCCACACAAGAAATCATTATTTCAACATATCATTAGTCCAAAAAATCATTTATGTATATATAAATACATTAAATTCATTATAATTGTACACTAAGTTTATAAATAGTAGTAATTACGTTCTTATTATTTATTTTTCACAAAATTCTTAGTTTTTGAAAGAAAAAAAAATCTAGCGTGTTTTATACAAGAAGATGCATAAAGATATTTGGAGGTGTATGATATTTATAGAAATGTCACAATTATTTGTAAAAAAATTAAAATTTTGTTATACATTACTACAAAAAAAAATATTAGGAGCGAGTCTTAAAAAAGTTTTTAGGACTCATGAGGCACGAAGTTTCTATTTGAGAACCTTAAAAAGTTGAGTTTTTTAAACCTCGCAAAAGAATGTTTTTAAGACTCACAATACGAGTCCTGAAAATTTTTATTTTTAATTTTAAAAAAATTAATTTGTGGGTTTTGAAGCTCAAAGCACGATGGTCGTCGTCGACCAAGACTCTTGGCGGAGCTCAGACGACGGTGCCACCATTCAAAGGTGGTGGTTCGGAAAACAAACTACTGTTTTAAAGTTCGAGCCAAGGGAAATGTCATGGTAGTGGTGGTTTAGTTTGAAATTGCTCAGAAAAGCTCGGATCTACGCTTGAAGGTTTGGAAATCACCATGAATTCCAACGAACATTGACTTCCAACTCCAGTGACCATTGAGTTTGATTATTTAGTGGGTTTTGAAGCCCAAGAAGTAAGGAGTATGGTGGTGGTCGTCGTGGTCGTGGCGGTGGTGGTGGTTCAGCTCGCGGTGGCCAGAAAGTTCTCGAAAAGTTTAGGAGAAACCCAAAATCATAGAACTTTGAGTGCCCCATTGAGGGCCTTAGGCCGCGAGTGAGATGTTGGTCTTCGGGGGTTGGGGGTTTCGAGGGACAACACGTCGACTGAGCTAGCGCGTGGCGGAGGCCGACAACATAAGGGCAACTGTTCAGCCCTAGTAGAGACGACGCAATGAGAGAGAGAGAGAGGGGGGATCCGAGGAGAGAGAAAAATGGGCTGAGTGAATTTTTTATTATTTTAATTTAGTTATTAATAAAACTTTAATTTATTTTTTTTCTTTTCTGATTTATTAATATATAATAAAAAAATTGTTAAAAAATGTTATTCAAATTTTTAGGACACACATAAGTGTTTAGGACTTGCACTGTGTGTCATAAAATAAATTCTTTAAAGACTCTCAATTAGTGTCCTAAAAAGTCCATGAACTTTTGTTAAAAAAATAATCAAACTTTTAGAACACACATTAGTTTTTACGGCTCGCACTGCATGACTTAAAAGAAATTATTTAAATATTCTCAATAAGAATCCAAAAAATTCATAAGTTATTTTTAAGACTTTCATCTAGGTGCCCTAAAACGTGTTCTGAATACTTTTTTTGTAGTCAAACTTTCTCATTCAAAAGTCAATTTCATGCCATGCCACACTAGTATAGTATAGTGACTAGTCTATAGTTAGAGTCAGATGAGAGTCCACACAAGAAATCATTATTTCAACATATCATTGGTCCAACAAATCATTCATGTATATATAAATACATTAAATTTATTATAATTGTACATTAAGTTTATAAATAGCAGTAATTAAGTTCTTATTATTTATTTTTCACAAAATTCTTAGATTTTGAATAATTTTTTCTAATGTTTTTATACAAGAAGATGCATGAAGATATTTGGAGGTAAATGTCAAAATTATTTGTAAAATACTTAAAATTTTGCTATAAAATAAATCAATTGCTACCATTTTTTAAACTCAAGACCTGCTTAATTTCCAACAAAATTTCTCAAAACCAGAATTGTCAAACAACGAAATACTCAAATATCATTTATGCTAAAAACTCATTTCACACCCAAAAATGAGTGACAATCATCGATCACCTCAAAGTTTACATATACATATAGCTCATTAATTTGCATGATTACATCTTGATACGTATCCCTTTCACTTTCAACTTTAATTTATTTATTTATCTTGCCTCTTTTTACAAAATCGAAGAAAAAGTCTTTGTATCTATAAGCTGAACTTTTCACTTTTTTTTTCTCTTTCTTTTTCCCTTGAATTTGTCATTGGTGACATTAACATAGCCTATGTTGTTTTTAGTCAAAAGATTCTTTTCAAGTTTGTCTATTTTAAATGTGATTTATGTCATGATCAAGACCCAATTAGGATCCAAGAAGAGAGACTTCATTGTAAGCATGTATATAATAATGGAATGGGGTTAACATTACATAATTAATGGGGTTGAAACTTACAAGGGATTGTAAAATTATGATCTATTATATCTATAACATTATGGAACCTAAAGTAATTGATCATAAGATATATTGAATATATATTTATTGTATTGACAATCAATAAGTTAAGCTAGCTTATAATTGAGTGTATTAATAACAATAAAAAAGGACAAATAAATATATACATATAATCATATAAAAAAAGGTCAAGGGAAAACAACATATATTATATAAATAATTTGTCAAGAGATAGAACTTAACTTATTGAATTGAGTGTATATTAAAAGCATCATAAAAGGACAAATATATATTTTTATATTTAAAATCATATATATATATATTATTATATAAAAGAGAGTGACAAAGGTTGGTGGTAGTAGAATTATTTGATTAAAGCCATGCTTCTTCTTCTTCTTTACTATATGAATCATTCAATAGCACTATTACTGTGCTATTTATGCTATGCCTGAGATGAAATGATGATTGATATTAGAGACAAAAGAGAAAGTTCAGTTACTGTGCAATTATTTTTAATTGGATAAAGTTTCCTTATTTTATTTACTTTTCCTTGACCAGCCGTCTTTTCTTTTTCTAAAAGAAATTATGTTAATGTTTTTCTCTCTATGTTATACCAACTTCTTTAGGCTTACACTAGTTTAATTAGGGGTGTTCAATATTTAAATCAATCTATATTGATTCAATTAAATTCAATTTAATTATAAAAAATTAAATATCTAAATTGAATTGTATTTGAATAATTAGATTAGTTCGAATACGAATGACACTGTCAAAATATAATTAAAACCCAATTCAATTTAATTATATTTAATATATATTAAAAAATATTTAATTATTTATATTTCTTTAAATATATTTAAAAATATATATTTATATTTCTTTTAATACATTATTAATGACAAACTATTAGACTTCCTCTTATATACTTCCCCATCTAATTAGAGGAGAAAATATTAAAAATACATATTTATTTTCATCATCTCTCATTTTCAACACTATTTCAAACTTTAAGTTGGATTAAACTTATAAGATTGATAACTTTATATAGTTTGAATCTAAATAAATGATGCTATTTAGTTTTTAAGTGATTTTTTATTTTGTATATTTTTAAGTTAATATTAAAAATCAAGTTCTAACTCAGTTTTGAAAAAAAATATGATTCCAACTCAAAATTCAATTAAAAAATCGAACACCAACCTAATTACTAATTGGATTGAATTTGATTTTGATACTTAGTTGAATTGGATGATGATTTTCAAAATCCAACCTTCAATTGGATTAGAATGGATTAATACAAAAATATTAAATTTGATTGGATGTACACCCTACTTTTATTAACCATATTTAAGTGGTTGAAATAGATACATTTAACTATTATCTGTATGCTCTAATACTTTTTATCCTCTTCAATTATTAATTTATATATATATACATCGGTTGAAAATATTTTGTTTTGATGTGTCGTCTAAAAAAAAATAAAACAAAAGTCGAAAATATTAATGTTCTGGAAGAAAATTAACATTTAATTATTTAAAAATATATATATAAATATTTACAACACAAAAAAATTTAAAAGTTGAAAAAATATATAATTCAAGAGTATATTTTTATAAAAATATATATAGCAAATTCACTAAAAATATATAATGATGAATTCAACTTAGTAGCTGGATAATAATGAGAAGAAAGTGTTGCTATTTTTAAGTTATTTTAATTGTTTGTGAGTGGGTATTCAAAGTCCCTGGATTCATGATTTTGTGTTTCACAGAATGATCATTATCATGATTATTATTATTAGCATATGGTCAAAGTGCTGACGTATAAAGTTGAATTTGGGGTTGTCTTTACTTACAATCATTAGTCCCAATAATAAATAATAAGTAGTAAAAAATAGGAAAAGTAAAGTGAAATATACCATTTTGATTGGTCATATGAGTCATATTCACACTGTCATTTCATTCATTCAACTCACCATATATAGAATTAGATGAAAGTAAATACAGCTAATATAGAATTAGATGAAATTAAATATAAATAATCTACAAAGATTATGTGACATCAAAAACCAAAATTGACTAATTTTAGAGTTGGTCACAGGCTATGTTTAGTAGCTAGCTAGCTTAGGATATATTTTGATTATTTTAAGAAGCTTACTATAATTGAGTAAGAGGATAACAAATTGTATTTCTATCAACTTTTTATTTTTATTAATTTATCCTTTGTGACACTACAAAATTCAATCTAATAATATAAATCAATACCACATATATATATTTAAGAAGTGTTTGTGTCCTATAAATATAAATATAGAAAAGAAAAATGGAAGAATTTGTATTAAAAGAAATATATTTATTGTTGATCTACTTTATGTTATGATTGATTAAATATAACATTAAGTGTATTTTTATAAGGTAGTACAAAATACTTTAACAATTCCACATAAAGGTTATGTAAAATTTGACTTTTTGGTGTAACCATTCAAAACATGTATTTTTGGGTCTAAAGTAATATAATGAAGTATCTAAATATGCGCAAAAAGTTTTGAAACATTTTGAGGTGTTTAAGGTAACTTTTGGATTAGTTGGGCATGCCTTAAGATGATGCATCGCCCATTTGGAGACGACGTATCACGCGCACGCGACAAGAATCACTGTTGCCTGACAGGTGATGCATTGTGTGTTGCTTTCTGTGTCCATATTGTTGGTATTAAATTAGAAAAATATCAAAATACACAACAAAATGTTTAGGAAATGAATTTCCAAAAAATCATTAATACCAGTCATGATCATATATATAGATATAATAAATAACACATACAAAGAATAGAGATTACCTCTCGTAGCCTATTAAGTGTCATTGAGTCTTTTAGTAAAATCAACGATCTTCCTATCCTTATGAAAGCTCACATCTTAGACTTCCAAGTTGTTTCTCTAACACACAAGGAGGTGCGTGGGCATTAGGATTCACAGGTTGATTTTAGGCTCTCTAGATGTACTTATTACATAAGATCTAGAGAGGTTTGAGAAGAGAGAGGCTATGGAAACTTCTAGAATTTCAGGTATAGAAAATTCTATCGTTTAATTCTTTTGAGAGAGTCTGATAACCTAGAAACAATTGACTTAGAAAAGAATAACTTTTTTCCGGTTCATAAAGATAATTAACTAATTTAATTATTCTTTATTTTAATTTAAAATAAAATGATCCGTTACCATTTTATTATTAAATTTAAATCATATTTAAAAAATAATTAAATAAACAAATTAATTTGAATTTCAAAATTCAAATCTCAATGATAGATTATATCTACATGTGGCTCACTGTCAAGCAGAGTAAGTGGCATGAGTCAAGGGTGTATCTCTGGTTTTATCATTTGTTTGTTTAATTAATTTTAAGACAAGATATTATCCCAAAATAAATATCAATTAATACAAAATTAATTTTATCCTAAAATCTATCAATTTTAAATAAATTATCTTATAATAAGATAATAATTAAACTCTCTCAAATATTAATCCAAACATGATTAATATTTATTTTAACATAATTTTTTTCATAATAAAAATATATAGTTAATTAATCAATCAATTGTCCATAATTATTTCCTTGCCCTGGAAAATTAATTCATTTGCAATTTAGTCATTTTCTCTATAAATATTTCTTGTGCCATTCTTACATTTGACAGTGTAGGACAGAGGCGGCCTCGGGACCATGGACCTATAATACGAAGTTCCAATAAATCAGATTATTAATTAAACTCTTTAATTCAATAATATTATTTATTCATTCTATAATTACTCTACAATAAATATGGAATTGCACTCCAAGTATTTATAGAATTATATTTACAATTTTTTCTCTTGTAGTCCATTGATATAATCAATAAATGTAGTTCTGTCCTCCATTTATTGGTTTGTTAATTAGAACTGACCAAAATTATTATTTTACTCTTCTAATTACCTCTTGTTCCTTAAGTACCATTAATTCACTAACGAATAATTAATCTATAATCAAATTATAGATTTGAGCTCAATAACTATTCAGCTCCAGAATTAACCCTTAAAAGAACCAATATTCGATCCATTAGGAAACCATGAATTCCATTATTGTAAAATAATGTTCCCAACCATTCATGATATTAAATCTCCAAAACAAAAGTCACTAGCCTCGTTATACTAAGAGACATTAACGAATGAATCAAAAGATCTAATAAATACAAACATGAGTTCATGATAACTCAGGATTTAGACTGATCTACAAATAATCATCTATTATGATAAGAATTAAATATTTATGGCAAACGACATGTTTATAAAGATAGTTAATTCATATCGGTTTAGTCATATATAATCAATATTATATACAACACCTTTACCAAGAAGTCTAATCCACATCAGTAATCCGAGTCTAGACTAATTGCATCTGTATGCTTAGTGAACCATACTAGTAACAATTAATTAAATATTTCATACTCTAATATGTTATTGACTATTTTATTCATTGTATATGATCTTAATTCTCTCGTACTAATATAAGATCATATCCGCATAAATAAATATGAAATTTTCTTGCTATTTATACAAATTATTCAAACAATAATTATAACATTTAAATATAATAAAAGTAACCTCCAAAATGTATTTTTAAAATGTTTAATTTTATTAGTTGGACCCAAAGTCGATGCGTAACCAATTTAAGGGTTTTTTTATATAGAGTTTTTAGGAATTGATCACTCATTCAAATTCTTTCTCTCTACCTTTCCACGACTCTCAAACTTCTCCAAGAAATTCATAAAGATTGTCTGACTTGAGAATTTCATAGGCTTGTAGTATTTCACTCCTTATTCCTTCATAGTAGAAACCTCAAGCAATTTTCTAGCGATTTGGAATAATTGTTTTAGACGAAGATCCACATCTTGTGCAAGCCTTTTGTGATTTTGTATTATTCTCTTTTATTGTTTTATGTTATTGTTCTAAGTATTTGTTGAATTTCATTATTGAGTTATACCACTACCTCCAACACTTTATACTTATTGCGGCCAACATGAGATTTTTTATAAAATATTAAAAATGAAGCAATTTGTTTTCGATAAGTAAATTATAGCTCTTATATTTTCCAAATCTTAAATTATAATCTTGAATTGTGATTTCATGAATACCCTTTCAAATTAGTTATTTTTTAGTGAGTAATAAGAAGATAATTTTCTCCAAAACAACTTATACGATGAAGTTTTAGCTAGAGGTGTTATACAAATATATTTGATATATGTTTGAGTAAAAAAAAAAATTATTAGTAATGCAAATGTGAGAAAAAATACTATTTTTTGTGGGAGAGTGTAAGGTAGCTTTTTTTATTATAGTGGTATAATATGATTTTGTTTTCTATACGTAAATAAGTTATGATTCCAGTTTTCTTTTTAATGACGATGTTCATTATAGTTGTTTGGAATATATGGCTTTACTCTTTGTAAATTAACAATTAATAATAGAAATGATACAATATTCCAAACCCTAGATGTTAATCAAGATCCAAATTCAAAATATGAATGAAATTGTTAATAATCAAATAAACGTGTTCATGATATGCATGTTAATCTTGAATATAAGAAAACTAAATAATTAAATGATGATAAGATGAACTTAGATACATCTAATCATCAATACTAACAATGAAAACATTATAGAGTGACAAAATGCACTATTAGGGTTAGAGAGAAATAAAATTTGTATTGAGCAACTCGAATCTTTCAACTTGGGGAACTTCTAAGGCTTATACACAATAATAATATTGTTGTTCAAAATCTCTACTCCAAACCTTCCCTTATTTCTTAAAGCTTCAACTAACTAGAATAAGATTTGGGATTTAACAAGCCTTAAAACTCATGCAAGTCTAGCAAAGCTTGATGAGTTTCTTAGAAAAAACTTTGGTCTTAGAAAGCTAGAGAGAGTTGGAAAATGTGATCAAGGTTTTTTAACTCTAATAACCTATATATATAGTGCAGGCATCATCATTAGTCTAACCAATAGGATTAGAGCATTTAAAACACATCATTTGGAGCATTTTACGTAAACTATACGACCCTAAAAGACTGCCCAAACGAAGTATTGCTTGCATGCAGGTGATATGTCGCCTGCTAGGGCTTTTGAAGCCCTTTGCATTTTGGCAATGCTACTCCACTTAGGGGGCGACACATCGCCACCCCCTCTAACTTTGGATCCTTCCAATGGTCCTAAAATTATTCCAAATGCTACCAAACTTTTTGGGAATGTTTGGATAACTCATTGTATCACTTTAGACCCATAAAAGTCACTTTTAGATGACTTCTATATAATCTCATGTTTTCACTTCTCTTTAAGTGAAAAACATTAAGTGTTTTTCACCTCAATGTGTAAACATCTTAATCATTATATTTAACCAATCTCAAAAGTAGTCATAGTAGATCTCCTGCAAATTTTCAAGAAAACCCGAATAATTTATTGTGTCGAAAACACAGTTTCAAATTTATTTTGGGTTTAGCATTATCCAAATTTTTATTTGAATTGTGTTTTCATTATAATTAATTACTTGGATTTATTTCAAAAGCTTAGAGAAGGACTGTTATGACTACAATAAACATCGTCATAAAAAACAACTAGGGTCATAACTTATCAACAAGCTGAAAACAGACTTTTATTACACCGACACCATAAAAAGGACAACCATACTACATATTCCCCTAAAATTTATATGTAGCTTATATTAGTTTAATTATGATGGTAAACAATTTGTGTTGTACTTTTAACACCTTCTAACTTTGCAAGAACATTAATAGTAATATGTAATTTGGTATTTTAAATAAAATATTTTTATATAAGGAAACTCGCAATAGTTGGTATGAAATAGAGTTTTTCCAAATATAAATAAAATGTCATAGAAAAGCACTCCATCAAATTTTGTAATTTTAAAAAAAAAAAATCACATCTTGGTGTAATAGATTTTTGTAATAGAGAAAATCAATAATCTTTCATACACTTTACTTTTATTTTTGTAAAAGATATGAGAAGTAGGTCACAATTTGTATTTGTGGGTCACATTCGTATTTGTGGGTCGCATTCGTGTTGTATTGAGACTTATGTATTACAAGTAAACATTAAATTCAAACTCGGCTCATTTAATAATTACAGAAAAAAATCAAACCCAAGTTCGATACGTTTATAGCTTGTTTATGACTCAATAAACACTAACACGACATGTTTATATCTGATTTAATACTAATATAATTGTTGATAACCTATCTAATTGTAGCGTCCCGGAATTTTACTTAATTAGCTAGATAGTAGTAGTTGTAGTATTTTAGATTCCGTGGATTTTGGTTCAAACCGGGACTTAGTTGGAAACTCATAGCAATAATTATGAATTTTATAAGTTTAACCTATAGTTTAAGAATATTAATTATAACGTAAGGTTTGATTAATATTGCTGGTTATTAATATGATAATTATTATAACCTAATGTTTAGATAGAGCCAATAAGAATATGACACTTGTCATGAGCATGGTTATCCCTAAGGTTTAGATAGAACCAATAGGATTATGACACTTGTCATATGCATGATTATTAAGAAATTATTATTTTAATGATAAAATAAGAGAAATATAAGACTTGGTCTTCACTAGAATCTGTTAGGAGCATGACATTTGTCACAATTTTATTTATTTGTGGATTAGGTTGATATTTAGATAATTAAATAGATTTTCCGTAACTTTAGGGTACTGTAACTTCCAACTAATTTTTGACCTAGTTATGTTATGAATTTCAAAAAATATTATTTCTAAAAAGTTGTAGATAATTGAATTATCTTTCTGACGGTATAAATATGGTCCAAATCGGAGTCCTATAGCTCCAGTTATGTTGATTTTACTACAGGTAAGTTTAGAGTTACAAGATTTAGGGAGTTAGAAGTTAAGATTCTATTTGTTTTTATTATTTCTGTTTTTAATTTTAAAAATCAAGCTTTGACTCCTTAAACCTCTCTCTGAACAATTTGACCAAGTCCTAAGCCTTTGACTAACGAATATTCAAATATTTTCAATAAAATTCATTATTTTTATTCAAGCCAAAAAGAAGATTTTTATTCCTAGAACTCTATAAATAAGACTTAGGACCCAGCCCTTTCACTTACTCTTCAGCTGTGATCAGACTCCAAGGTGCTAGTGAGACCATAAGAGTGATAAACACTTGGGTTGGGAAAAAACTTTTCTATTCTTAAGCTTTATAAAACACTTTGGGAAGTGAGGTTAGAGTGTTTCGGTATTGGATTTAGACTAATCCATAAGGTCAACTGAGGTACTCTTATTCTTAAGTTTCATTCTGTTTGATTACTTAGTTTCTTTAGTTTTCATTCAGGTTCTAACTTTTATTATGGTTTTGTGGTTAGGATTTTAAGTTCTTTGAACTTAAGGTGTCTTTTCGGTAAGTTTCCTCTTGGTGGTTTAGTTCTATTCCTTTCATCTTTGTCCTTTAGAAATACTCACTATTTTTATTGCTGGTTTTAGGAGTGTTCCAAGTTCCGCATTTGTTCTCAATTATCCTGGTGTTGGTAAGGAAAGTTAGATAGTTTAGTATTATGATCTAGTTTATGTAATGTATGATATAATTTATGTTTGTATGACCTAACATTTCAGGTACAATAAAGGGGTAAGTGTGTCTAGACCTAAGGTGTCCAATGATGTATGACGGACTATGTCTGGTAGGCTCGGTTGCCAAAACTTTATGACAGACCTATGTTCGGTGTATGACGGACTTTTGTCCGGGGCTTAATTGCCACCCCTATATAAGCACTTATCTTTTTATTATATCTGATTTGTTATTTTTAGTTATGATTATGATATATGACCTATGATTTATGATCTATGACTTATGACCTATGAATTATGACTTAGAGTATGATTTATGATTTATGGCTTAGATTATGATTTAGAATTATGACTTAAGATACTGATATGATATGATCTAGATGTTGTGTTTGTATGACTTTGGTGAATATATGTTATGTTTGATTATATGACTAACCCATGTTTGCATTTTCCTTACTGGGCTTAGAAGCTCACTCCTTATGATGTTGTTATTTCAGGAAATTAAGGATAGAAAGGCCGGTGGCGAGTGGGACCTAAGAGCTTCGTGATGTATTCGTTGGGGACCATATAGTCGAGCAAGATCAAGCGGGCCAAATTATTAATTTTTTTTTTAAGTTTATTTTAAAGTTTGTTTTATTTAAATGTTGCTCATTTTTATGTTAAAGACAAATATTTTATTTTTATAAAACCATGGATCCATGTATTTATTTTTAAGTTTTTATTAAATAAAAGAGCAATATTTACGATTATGACCCAATATGTTCTCGGTAATCTATGAGAAATTAGGGCATTACGCTAATTGTTAGAATATATTTTGCATATATTCTCTTTTTATTGTATATATCTGTATTTAGTGAGTACATATTTAGTTACCATATTTTGACCAATCAGTTGACTGATTTGTAGCCTATCATTTCTCCTGTATCTTGTATATACTGTTTTGATGTTCAATGGAAAGTCACAGAGACGATTTCTTTCATGGTATCAGATACTCCTACGATCCTCTTCTCCTCACCCTAGCCGCACCTATCTTCTTCTCCATTCTTCTTCTTCCTTCTTCTTCTCCCTTCTTCAACTCTTCTTCATGGCAGACTCACCCAAGTTTCATTCCGCCCTCACCATCACTAATGTTAAATCTCTTATTCCTGTAACGTTAGACAATGAGCACGGCTTGTATCATTCTTGGGCTACCTTATTTACCAATCTTGCTAGAGTTCATGATCTTTACGATCATTTGGTTCCACCAACGGAGGAGAAGGCTAAGACTGCCTATGAGGCGACTAAGTCGGCTGATCCGACTCTTTGGAAGCGTTTGGATGCCGTTGTCTTACAATGGATTTACGGCACCATTTCTAACGACCTTCTTCACGCTATCCTCAAATGCAATGACACGGCAGAGGGGGGGTGGAATCGTCTTGAAGCTCTTTTTCAGGACAACAAAGCCTCTCGGGCTACCCATCTCGAGGAGGACTTTACAAACGCTGTTTTTGAGGATTTCAACTCGATCGATAGTTATTGTAATCACCTACAATCTCTGGCGGACAGGTTGGCTGATGTTGATGCTCCGGTAACCAATGGTCGACTGGTTTTACGTCTCACCGGATCCTTACCGGAGGCATATGGTGGTACGGTGGACTTTATACAAAATCAAGAGCCTTTGCCCTCCTTTGAGAGTTGTCATTCGAGGTTGAAAATGGCGGAGCGTACTATTAAGGCCCGTCAAGCTTGTGAAACTGGTGGTTCTGGCAGTAGGTCCGGTGGTGCCGCCATGGTTGCCGCTGATTCTTCTCTTTCGTTGGACTCCTCTGCAAGCAACAAACGCAACAACAATTATAAAGGGAGGAATAATTCGAAAAACAATGGGAAGAAAAAGGTCCAACATAACTCTAATGGGGTCAGTCCTAGTCAGCCACCACATCAACAGCAACGGTGGCAGCCACGTCAGCAGGCCCCCCCACCACTGTGGCAGCCTGGTTGGGGTGGGTGGACTATTCCGCCTTGCCCTTTTCCCGCTTACTATTGGCAGCCAAGGCCCAATCCAACGGCCCAACGTCCCTCCTCTCCTGGCTTACTTGGGCCCAAACCTCAAGCTTTCAATGCTGTTGCTCCTGCTCCTAGCTACACGCCCACTGACATTGAGGCCGCCATGCATGCCCTTTCTTTCTCTCAATCCGATGGGAACTACTACATGGATACCGGTGCTACATCTCACATGACGGCGGATGCAGGTATTCTCTCTTCTTATTTCAATTCAAGCAATAAGCATCATAACATTGTTGTTGGTAGTGGTCATTTAATTCCGATCGTTGGTCACGGTCGCACTACATTGCCTCCCCCCTACCCACCTTTTACCCTAAACCATGTGTTACACGCTCCCAAGCTCATTAAAAATTTGGTCTCTGTTCGTAAATTTACCACTGATAATATGGTTTCTATCTCTTTTGACCCTTTTGGTTTCTCTGTTAATGACTTACAGACAGGGAACATACTTCTGAGATGTGATAGCACTGGGGACTTATATCCACTTTTCTCCAACTCTCAAGCCAATTTTTCCAACAATCATTCCGCTTTTACTGCGTCGCCTTCGGATATTTGGCACAACCGTTTAGGTCATCCGGGCGATGCTATCCTTAAGTCTCTTCGTAGTAAAAAGTTTATTGATTGTAATAAGGCTCGTAAAACTTTTTGTTCTTCTTGTCCTCTTGGGAAACATTCTAAAGTACCTTTTTATGATTCGGTGTCATATACTTTTTTACCATTTGATATTATTCACAGTGATCTTTGGACTTCTCCTATTGTTAGTACTTCCGGCCATTGCTATTATGTTCTGTTTCTTGATGACTATAGCAAATTTTTGTGGACTTTTCCTGTTGCTAAGAAATCTCAAGTCAAACAACTTTTCTTATCGTTTCATGCTTTAGTCAAGACTCAATTTGAACGTAATATTAAAACTTTTCAGTGTGACAATGGAACGGAATACATAAATGGCACTTTTCAAAAAAAATTTGAGCAACACGGCATGCTTTTCCGTCTCTCATGTCCTCATACTTCTCCTCAAAACGGGAAGGCCGAAAGACACATAAAATCCATAAATAATATCATCCGGACTCTTCTCTCTCATGCATCTATGCCTCCCTCTTTTTGGCATCATGCTCTTTCCATGGCTACATATCTCCTCAATATCCTTCCTTCCAAGGTATTGAATTACCAATCACCCGCTCAAATCCTCTATCAAAGTGATCCTGATTATTCGGGTTTGCGTGTTTTTGGTTGCTTATGTTTCCCATTATTTCCCTCTTCTACTATTCATAAATTACAAGAAAGGTCGACTCCTTGTGCTTATTTAGGTCCGGCTCCTAATCATCGTGGCTCCAAATGCTATGACATGTCTAGTGGTAAGATCATAATCTGTCGTCATGTTCGTTTTGTTGAAACCGAATTTCCTTTTTCCAAATCAAACAAACCACAATCTTCAAATTATGATTTTTTGAGTGATAATATAAATTCTCAATTATTACATTATATAACTCAAAATACCACACCACAAAATATGCAGCCTGACCCAAACCCACAGCCCAACTCGTCCTCTCTTTCTCACTCTGGGCCGCAGTCTCACACGAGCCCAGATTCCGTATCTTGTCCTGCTGCCCACACTCGGTCTGCTTTTCCTTTAGGCCAGATGCAGCAGCCCAATACTCCTCCTTCTCTCTTGGACGGCTCTACCTCAGGTAGTCCGGTCCACTCCTCTGGCCCATCTTCTCTTCCCCATAGCCCAACATTGTCTATGCGCTCCACACCTTTGACCATTCCTCACACCACTCCAAGGCCTACTAACCCCACATCAATACGCATGACCATTCGTGCTTCGAATGGCATTTTTAAACCCAACCCTAAATACTCTTCCAATTACCACACTTCCACCACTACGGATATATCTCCTGTTCCAAAAAATCCTGTTAGTGCCCTTAGTGACCATAATTGGAAAAGTGCAATGTTGGATGAATTTAATGCTTTAATTGATAATAAGACTTGGGAATTAGTACCTAGGCCACCTAATGTGAATGTAATTCGGTGTATGTGGATTTTTCGTCACAAACATAAATCTGATGGTTCTTTTGAGCGCTATAAGGCTCGTCTTGTAGGTGATGGGAATACTCAGCAGCAGGGTGTTGATTGTGCTGAGACGTTTAGCCCCGTGGTTAAACCTGCCACCATTAGAGCGGTTCTCAGCATTGCTCTCTCTAAATCTTGGCCCATTCATCAAATGGATGTCAAGAATGCTTTCTTACATGGTCATCTCAATGAAACAGTTTATATGCATCAACCCATGGGTTTTCGTGACAAAAATAATCTAGATCATGTCTGCCTTTTGAAGAAATCTTTGTACGGGTTAAAACAGGCTCCTTGTGCTTGGTACCAACGATTTGCTGATTTTGTTGCTACCATTGGGTTCTCTCACAGTAAGTCAGATCACTCGTTGTTTATCTACAAGAACGGTTCTGATATTGCTTATATTCTGTTATATGTGGATGACATTATACTTATCGCTTCTTCTGATCGTCTTCGTAAGAATATTATGACTCTCTTAGCTTCTGAATTTGCTATGAAGGATCTTGGTCCTCTGAGTTTCTTTTTGGGCATTTCCGTCACTCGTCATGCCCATGGTCTTTTCTTATCTCAGACACAGTATGCTGCAAAAATTATAGAACGCGCCGGAATGTCTAACTGCAGTTCATGTCCTACTCCTGTTGACACTAAGTCTAAACTTAGTGCCACCGCAGATACTCCTTATGATGATCCGACTAAGTATCGTAGTCTTTCAAGTGCTCTTCAGTATCTTACATTCACTCGGCCAGACATTTCCTATGCCGTGCAGCAGATCTGCCTTCATATGCATGCTCCGACTAATGAGCATATGAGTGCTCTTAAGCGTATCATACGCTATCTTCAGGGTACGCTTTCTTTTGGTCTCCACCTGTACAAGTCCAATATTAATCATCTTATCTCATATACAGATGCAGATTGGGGTGGTTGTCCTGACACCCGTCGTTCTACCTCTGGTTATTGTGTATTCCTCGGAGATAATTTGATTTCTTGGTCTTCCAAACGGCACCCACTCTCTCCCGTAGTAGTGCTGAAGCGGAGTACAGGGGTGTTGCTAATGTTGTTTCTGATTCATGCTGGATCAGAAATTTGCTTCTCGAGTTGCATTGTCCTATTCAAAAGGATACTCTAGTTTATTGTGACAATGTGAGTGCGATATACTTATCCGGCAATCCTGTTCAGCATCAACGCACCAAACACATTGAGATGGATATTCACTTCGTCCGAGAGAAAGTGGCTCGTGGCGAAGTTCGTGTGCTTCATGTACCGTCCCGTTACCAAATTGCAGATATTTTTACAAAAGGGCTTCCGCGCGTTTTATTTAATGATTTCAGGGACAGTCTAAGCATACGAGAACCTCCTGCTTCGACTGAGGGGGTGTGTTAGAATATATTTTGCATATATTCTCTTTTTATTGTATATATCTGTATTTAGTGAGTACATATTTAGTTACCATATTTTGACCAATCAGTTGACTGATTTGTAGCCTATCATTTCTCCTGTATCTTGTATATACTGTTTTGATGTTCAATGGAAAGTCACGGAGACGATTTCTTTCACTAATACACTTTTAATAATGTATTATCGAGTCATTTTCGAAACCAGTTTAATAAACGAGTAAAATGTATAAATCTGAAAATGACTTAAATAACCACCATTTGCTTAGCATAATGGTGACACCTTTAGCTTTGTAACTAAAGGGCATGGGTTCAAACCAAACCCAAAGCAAGAATTGTACATATTTATAGAAGCAATCGATCATTTTTACAGAAGAAGATGCGGACCATGTCCAGTTCCCTCATAACGACCCTCTGGTCGTAGCAGTTCAGCTCGCTAACCGGAGGGTTAGGAGGGTGTTGATCGATAATGGGAGCTCGATCAACCTTCTATTCCGGTCCACGCTGGAGAAGATGGGTTTGACTGTCGCCGATCTGAAGGTGACCTCCATGATGCTGTATGGTTTTTCGGGAGAAGGATCAGCGGCTATATGGACTATCGAGCTGGTGATCACCCTAGGAGAAGGACCTCGGACTGTCTCCAAACTCCTCGAGTTTGTGGTCATTGACTGCTCCGCTGCGTACAACGCAATTTTGGGACGGCCCACACTCATAGCCTTTGAGGCCGTCACTTTCATTTGTCTTCTCGCGATGAAATTCCCTACTTCCACGGGAATATGCACTGTCCATGGCGATCAGCTCACTGCCAGAGAATGCTACAGCATTTCCATGAAGGGAAAATCAAAACCCGGGCAGCTAGCAATGGCCATCCAAGGTGGTGGAGAGGAATCTCAGGAACCCTTAGCTGGTCCTGAGATTGAAAAACCTCAGAGCGCCGAAGGGGAAAATATCGTCTTAAGTGAGGATATTGACCACCGAATAGACGAGGACAGATCCAAGCTCCAGGCCATTGAGGAGCTCGAGGAAATAAACATTGATCCGCAGAATCCTTCATGGATGGTCAGGCTCGAGAAAAACCTCTGTAGCAAGAGGAAGGCGAAGCTGACTAAATTTCTGCAGGACAACCTGGATGTGTTTGCGTGGTCACATGAGGACATGGTGGGAATCAGCCCGAGTGTCATCATGCACACCCTTCATCTGGATAAAAGCGTTCCTGCAAAGTCCCAGAAGCAAAGACACCTAGGAACAACCTGGGCTGAAGCCTTAGAGGAAGAAGTAGCCCGGCTCAAGAAACGGGGCTTTATCTGTGAAGCCAAGTTTCCGATTTGGGTCGCCAACCCCGTGCTGGTCCCAAAGCCCAACGGGAAGTGGCGGACCTGCATCGACTTCTCCGACCTGAATAAAGCCTGCCCCAAGGATTGTTTTCCATTGCCAAGGATTGACCAATTGGTGGATGCCACGGCGGGGCACGAGCTCATGTCCTTTATGGATGCGTACTCAGGCTACAATCAGATCGCCATGAATCTGGCGGACCAGGAGCACACCAGCTTCATGACCCCGACTAACGTTTATTGTTACAAGGTCATGCCGTTCGGGCTGAAGAACGCCGGTGCTACGTACCAAAGGTTAGTAAATAGAATGTTCCCAAACCAGATCGGGAAGAACATGGAAGTGTACATTGATGACATGTTAGTCAAGTCAAAGACTACCGATAACCATGTTTCCGACCTGGAGGAATGCTTCAAGATACTACGGGAGTATGGCATGAGGCTTAATCCACAGAAGTGTACTTTTGGAGTTGCGTCGGGAAAATTCCTGGGTTTCATCGTCAATACTCGAGGAATCGAGGCAAACCCCGACAAGATCAGATCATTGTTCGAGCTTCCCTCACCCAGGTCGCGCAAAGATGTCCAAGGCCTGACAGGAAAGGTGGCGGGCCTCAATCGGTTTATTTCAAAATCCACCGACAAGTGCTTGCCATTCTACAACCTGCTCTGAGGGAATAAAAAGTTCGAGTGGACAGAAGAGTGCGAAGGCGCTTTCCTCGACCTGAAGGCACATCTGGCCGAGCCACCTGTATTATCCAAACCAAAAGCATGAGAACCTCTTTTTCTCTACTTAGCTGTCACGGAGGATGCAGCCAGTGCCGTATTAGTCCGAGAAGAAGACCGGGTTCAGAAACCAGTCTACTACATCAGCAAGAGACTTCTCGGAGCTGAATCCCGGTACCCGTTGATGGAGAAATTGGCGTTCTGCCTTATCACGGCCTCGCCAAAGCTCAGGCCGTACTTCCAGTCCCACTCAATACACGTCATGACCGATCAGCCTTTAAGGCAGGTTTTGCAAAAACCTGAAGCATCGGTACGTCTGTTAAAGTGGGCCATCAAACTCAGTCAATTCGAGATTTTGTACACCCCACGAACTGCCATAAAAAGTCAGGCCCTGGCCGATTTTGTAGCAGAGTGCACAGGATTCCGGGAGGATCCTGCAAAAGACTCACCCCAGGTCACCTCGTTCCAGGCGTCGTGGAGGATCTTCGTGGATGGTTCATCCAACGAGAACGGCTCCGGGGCTGGAATCATTTTGATATCCCCTGAGGGACACAGGTTCCACTCGGCGCTGAGATTCGAATTCAAGGCCTCCAACAACGAGGCCGAATACGAAGCTTTGCTGGTCGGGCTGAGGATAGCCCAGGAGCTGAAGGCGAGCTCCGTTTAGTGCTTCAGTGACTCCCAGCTCGTGGTAAACCAGGTTCTGGGCAAATATCAGGCACGAGGACCCAAGATGGCTGCCTACCTGGCAAAGGTAAAAGTTGAGCTGTCCGCGTTTGGGCAAGTCTCAATCGAGCAGATACCTCGGGAGCAGAACGCTAACGCCGACGCTCTTGCCAAGCTCGCCACCTCCAGGGAAACGGAGACCTTGGGGTTAGTGCCAATAGAATTTTTGGAAAAACCAAGTATAGAAGAAGTCCGGACGGAGGTCCAGATGATTGACGCTAGACCGACCTGGATGACCCCCATCCTTGAGTATCTCACCGAGGGAAAGCTACCTGAAGGGCGCAATGATGCGCGGCAAGTGTTGTATCAAGCTCCCAGGTCTACGATAGTAGACTGGGTGTTGTACCGACGTGGACACTCCCTACCTCTCCTGCGATGTGTTCTTCCAAGCGAAGCAAAGACCATCCTGTAGGAAGTGCATGAGGGTTTTTGTGGGGATCACGCTGGGGGGCAAAGCTTGGCCCTAAAGGTCTTGAGGCAATGATATTACTGGCCCACTCTGTCCAAGGATTCGATCTCTTATGTCAAAAAATGCGACAAGTGCCAGCGGTTCGCCTCAGTTGCCCGAGCTCCCCCAGTCGAGCTGAAGATGATCTCTTCCCCATGGCCATTTGCAGTTTGGGGAATCGACTTAGTTGGCGCCCTCCCTACTGGAAAAGGCGGGGTTCACTACGCCGTGGTGGCCATCGACTACTTTACGAAGTGGGCTGAGGCAGAACCTTTGGCAACGATAACTTCCAAAAAAGTCCTCGACTTCGTGGTTAAGAGCATTATCTGCCGATTCGGGCTGGCCAAGAAAATCGTTTCCGACAATGGGACTCAGTTCGACAACGACCTCTTCACCGAATTTTGTGAAAGGTATGGAATTGTGAAAATTTTCTCCTCCGTGGCCTATCCTCAAGCGAATGGCCAGATCGAGGCCGTCAACAAGACTCTAAAGGTGAGCCTCAAGAAGAGACTAGACGAAGCGAAGGGGGTCTGGCCAGAACAGCTCCCCCAGGTTCTTTGGGCATACCGAACCTCGCATCGGACTCCTACGGGTCATACTCCTTTTTCCTTGACCTTTGGGAGTGAGGCAGTCCTCCCCGTGGAGATTAAGGTACTTTCGCATAGGGTCCAGTCATACGACCAGGATTGCAACCACGAGCTACTTTGCACTTCCTTAGACTTGATTGATGAAAGACGAGAAGATTCGCAGCTCTAGCTCGCACATTATCAGCAAAAAATCACTCGTTATTTCAACTCAAAAGTCAAAAAGCGCGCCTTCAACATTGGCGACCTGGTCCACATAAGAGTTTTCTTAGCCGGGAAGGATACCAAAGATGGAGTATTGGGACCGAATTGGGAAGGACTATATCAAGCCATCGAGGTCATTGAAGAGGGAACTTATAAATTAGCTCGGCTTGATGGAGGGGCAGTCCCACGGACTTGGAACGCCATCCATTTGAAGAGATATTATCAATGATACCCTTGTAAGGCCAAAAAGGTCATTTTTTATGTATTGCGCAATGAGAATTAACTTTTTCGTTTATGATTGTACATATTTACGAGTGTAATCTTAAGTAACCATGAAAGACCCTTTCCCAGTTACTCGGGGGGCATATGGTGCCTGGATATAACCAGGTCTCCTTAAAAGGCTTAGAAGTTAATTCAAATCGATTGATCGTTGTTCTTCTTAAAGAGCACAAGATATTGATGAAAATTAACGCGAACTAAGCTGTACCCTGGATACAACCAGGTCATAAAACTTAGAAGGTAACTTAAATCGATTGATTGTTGCTTTTCTTAAAGAGCACGAGATATTGATAAAAGTTAGCACGAACTAAGTTTTCAAATTAAGTTCCTGGATACAACCAGGTCATAAAACTTAGAAGTTAACTTAAATCGATTGATTGTTGCTTTTCTTAAAGAGCACGAGATATTGATAAAAGTTAACACGAACTAAGTTTTCAAATTAAGTTCCTGGATATAACCAGGACATAAAACTTAGAAGTTGACTTAAATCGATCGATTGTTGCTTTTCTTAAAGAGCACGAGATATTGATAAAAGTTAACACGAACTAAGTTTTCAAATTAAGTTCCTGGATATAACCAAGTCATAAAACTTGGAAGTTAATTTAAATCGATTGATTGTTGTTCTTCCTAAAGAGCACGAGATATTGATAAAAATTAATGCGAACTAAGTTTTTTCAAAATAGTAACTAAAGTGCGCAAAGACAAGGAAATAAGTTAATTAAAATAAAATTGATAATTGGATTGTCTCGAGGTGGAAACACCTCGTGCAAAAGTTACACAAAAAAAATAATAAGAATAAAAGAGTGGGAGAAAAAAGGAAGGCCCTAAGCTCTGCCAGGCTGCCCCGTGGAGGTCGCCGTCTCGCCTTCCTGCTCAGCTGCGCCGGAGAATTCCCCGGCCTCGGAAGGCGCTTCTTTCTCGAGGCGAGCTTTAAACCCTTCCAGCAAGGGCTCCCAGACGTCCGCTGCCAAGAAGGAGAAGTTGCCGTTCGGGTTGTAGGCCCAGCAGTTGTAGAGCATGTCCTCCAGGGCGGTAACGGAGGCCGCCTGCTCGGCTTCCAGGGCAGTTTTGGCCCCAGCCTTCGTAATATCTAGCTCCGCCCGCGCAGCGGCGAGGGCGGTCTTGGCCTCCTCGGCCCCAGCCTTCGCGGTGTCTAGCTCCGCCTGCGCAGCGGCGAGGGCGGCTTTGGTTGCCTCGACCTCTTGAAGCTTGGGATGGGCTTCTTCCAGCTCGGCCTGCGCGGCCGCCAGGGCGTCCTTAACCACCTGATGCTCGCCCCGCATATCTTTGAGTTGGGCCTTGGTCCTGGCTATGCTTTGATGAAGGGCGGCGGCACTGTGTGAAAACGGAGAGGCAATTTCCTTGGAAAGAAAAAAGAGAAGGGAGAAAGGAAAAACAGGGTAAGGCATGATAGTCCAGAAACCATAAAAGGTTGAGGTCCGCTTCGATGCCCAGAGAAGATTCCAGCACGCCCACCGGGCTCCTTGTTTCGATGGTCCTGAGCTCCTTCTCGTTGAATTTGTAGATGTGGCTGACGATGTAGTTCACCGTCTCATACACCATCCCCCGGAAGGCCTCTGGAATCTTCTCCAGGTCCTGGGGGTCAACCGGGATGCGCACCTCGGAGGTTGAAATTGTCGAAGTCCCGAGCTCTGCCTCTGTGTCTCGGACGAAGGCCGGAGCTCACGGAGGGGGTCGGGGCATGCTGCTCCCCCCTGCAGCAGGAGGAACAGTTCCCACGACCTGAGCGGCTGGGGGCTGCTCTTTTTCCTTGGCAAGAGACTTGGTTGGGGTCCCGGCAGCTTTCTTCGCCATCCGGAGCTTCTTCATTTTGGGCCCAGAGGCCCCAGCCGGGGAGTTCCCCCCAATGAGCGCAGCCCACAGACTTTTACCCCCGAACTGAGACATCTCTTCTGTCAAAACAAAGATATGGTTAGCACACGAGTCAGCATTCATGCAAAAACAAAAGCAAAGGAAAGAAAATAAAAAATGCAAAATTCAAGTATATATATGTACTAAAGGGGAATCCTACCCCCCAAGCTAGAGGAAGAGTCTACGGTTACGACCATCGGCCCCAGAGCTTCTTCGGGGGAATCTAAGACAATCACTTCTCGAGCTGGCACGGGTTCTGGATCCGAGGCCGGCTCAGGACTAGAATCTTCTACATATTGCCTAAGTCCTGGAGCTACGGTACCCTCTTGGAGTGAGGGCCATGGCCGAAGGTTAGTCCTATACTCCTCGAATAGGACCGACCTAAAAGCTAGGGTGTTATCTACAACTATGGTCCCCCTAGGGCGGCTACTTTCGTAATCCAGCACGAGCTGGTCGACGCAATGGAGCAGGGTTTCATCTAAGTCTTGGTCACTTCGATGGCGTTTGACGATCTATTTGGGATTGTACCTAGCTAGCCGGGGGTCGGCAGTGGCCCTATCTAAGCTCCTAAACATGTATGGGTTACCTTGGCTAGAAGGACCCGCGGCTGCTCTGGACCAGATCCTCTCCTCGTCCGTTCTTTGGGCGACCTCCAACGTCCGCTTCTTCGTCCTCACGAGAGGCACCTCGTCCTCCTCATCTTCATCCTTCGCGACCTCCTCCACAATGATTGGCCTAGTGTCACGAGCTGCGGGAAGCGCCAAGAGCCTCCTTAGGTTCAGAGTCTGACCTGGAAAGATCAGCTTACAGGCCACCATCGTCTCGTCTGTCACGAGCTGACGATAGTCCTTTTCACTGGGGGGCAAGCCCACCAGTATCTCGTACTGGTTCCCGAGGACCACAGACTTCTCTGTCCTCGCGAAGATAGCTACAGAATTAATCTAAGTCAGAAAGGGATACAAGAGGAGCTAAATGGTACTTAACTTACGAGCTAAGATTGAAAGGCACTTACGAGGACGGTTGAAGTAGTGCAGCTTGCAATTTCGGAACCCCGTCGACATAAAGAATTGATCTTTAAAGTCATTGGGGTGGCTGGGCAGCTCGATGACCGCGGCCGTGTTGGGGAACTGGGTTAAGTAATAAAACCCGTCACCTCGCCCCCGCTGCTCCGTGCTGGCCTTGAGGCAGAAGAAATAAAGAATGTCCACAGGAGTGGGGACCTCCCACTCCTGTCTCAGGAACAAGTATCTTAACCCCGCCAACAAACGATAAGAGTTGGGGGGGAGCTGGAATGGGGCCAACCTCACGTAACTGAGGAAATCAGCGAAGTACTGATCCAACGGGAGGAAGGCCCCCGCCTTGAAATGTTCGTCGCTCCAGGCCGAGAACGCCTCATCAAGCGGTGCGCAGCTCCACTCGCCTTCTGCAGGAGGTCGGGCAATCACGGATCCTCTCCCCAGCTCGATGTTGTGGGAGAGGAATATTTTGTTTACCCTCACCTGGTCAGTAATCTTTGAGATGATCCTCTCCGCCTCAAAGAACGCGTCGGGAGCCACCTCGAGCTCCTGTTCCACTGCTAGCCCGAAGTTGGGGATAGGGGATTCGGCCATCACCTCCTTCCCTTTGTCTTGGCGGGAGGACGAGCTGTCTACAAGCTTCTTGGGAGCATTCTTCTTGGGTCCCATCTGGTCGCCTAGCGAACAAAAAGAAGAAATTTTAGAAGAAGGCAACCTAAAAATGGAGAAAAATCTGTATTTCCTTGACACGAGCTGAGGTAAGCCCAGCCCGTGGAGAGTGAGACCACGCGGTTCTATGAACACGCGCCTGTGCTCCCAACAGAACTCGATTACTCGGAATTCGTGTGTCAGGAGGGTCAGGATAAAATTTTGCCTTGGAGGGAAAGTTCCAATAGGCAAGAGAGGCAAAACCGCATGTGAAGCGTGTCCCCTAAGCTACCCGGTTTTACGCCCAAAATACTGGATATTTTGAACTAGCATCCCAAAAATCCTACCCAGAAATTTTTCCCAGAAAATGCATCCTGTAAACCATGCTCCTAAATGATTTTCTACTATAAAGATACCCTAACCTAAAAGGCTTTCACCTTTCATGCCCACAAAAAACCAGCAAACCCTTGCATGCGGCTACAGTAAATATTTACCTAAGCTACAGTAAAAAATAATTTCAACACATGCACGGTCAGAAGACTTATTGAGTGTTCTGGTTGAGAAGAGGATGAAGGAATCGCCTGGGTTGGGGCTTCGTCGGAGTGGGTGATTCCAAAGCTTTGAAGGAGCCCTTGCACCTGAGTTTCTGGAATGCCGAAGATGGTAACCGGAAAGAGAAAAAAGGGGGGATTTTTTAGAGCAAGAAGAAGAGGAAAATTTCTGAAAAATTTCAAATGAACGGGTGGCCCATGCGTAAGGTGGCCATCCCTTTTATATACGTGAGGGGCCATGTGAGGAGGACCGTTGGATTGCCCTGATGTGGGATCCAAGGCCCTCCACTCGAAAGACGAAACGACGGATGAGTATAGGCTAGGCCATTAAATGCGGTTCTCGGAAGACGTACCGTCACCAACCACGATGTTCCATGTATTCGGCGCCTGCGTAGAATGTGGAATATGAAGAGTTCATGGGGAAGCCTAAAAGCCTCTACTATGGCCCTACACAACGTCGTGTACCACGAGCATAGGCTTTGGGGGCAGATGTATGCCCTGGTTTTCCCACGGGCTGTTAGCAAGCTGAGAACACGGCCTAATTTTGAGGGTCGGCCTAATCATGTTTACCACGTGGACATCCCCAAGACCGGAGCTGGGATCGTAAGGCCCTACCTCCTCAGCTCGAGATAACATAAGGGTTCGCCAAGAATAGACTGAGTTTGGACTCTGAAGACCACAAGTCGAGGGAAGCATCCAGCTCGTGGTACGAGCTGGAGTTAAAGGCTGTGACCCTTTATAAAGTCAACCACGCAAGGTAAACGTGCATATCAGACATCACGTGTCTGATATATCCCTGACTTCTCGGACACGCAACGTGAACGTGCGTATTCAGACACCCACGACTGGGTTGGGCCGTGCGGCCCATTATCCCCTTACCTATTGATTTGACCACACTTATGTGTCAGGTTTAGGAATTAATCATGAATGTCACAGAGTTGACATGATAGGTAAGAAGGTCACGGGATGACCTTCTTACCAACTCCCAGGTGCCTTCTCCTATAAATATGGAGACCCTAGGAGTTACAAATGGTTGGATTCTATATTATAAGAAATACCCTGTAAAATAATACCCAGTATATAACAATAATGCTGACTGGTGGAGTAGAAGGATTTTAACCTTTGAACCACCTAAAAACGTATTTTGTGTCACCATTCCATTTCCAAGATCATTCATCTATTTCGGTTCAACATAAGCACTAATCCCTTTCTCTTTCTTTTCTTAATTACTTGTTGGCGAAGAACCGCGTCAACAACAGTAATTTAAAAAACTGTATGTAGTTACATATTCTTTAAATTTAAATAAGGTATTTACAAGATATTATTATTTACTCTATCTATTTTATACGTTTAAAAATCTAAAATTGTTTCAAAGCACTTTATCTATTTTCTCCTTTATTCTAATTTGTTTTATTCATTTTATAGTTTATAATAATCTATATATATTATATATTAGAGTTTCAATGAGATGATGTGGCACTCTAAAATTACTCTAAAACACTCTATCTATTTTCTTATTTAATCTAATTTTTTATTCATTTTATAGATTATAATAATATTGTAATTTAAAAAAAAATGTAAGTAGTTACATATTTTTTAAATTTTAAATAAGATATTATCTATATCTATATATATTATAAATGAGAGTTTCAAGAAGATGATGTGATACTCTAAAATTTCTATAAAAACACTGTATCTATTTTTTCCTTTAATCTAACTTTTATTCATTTTTATAGATTATAATAATATAGTAATTTAAAAAACTGTAAGTAGCTACAAATTTTTAAATTTTAAATAAGATATTTACAAGTTATTATTATTTCCTCTGTCTATTTTACACGTTTAAAAAATGAAAATTGCTCCAAAGTACTTTATCTATTTTCTCCTTTAAAATCTAATTTTTTAATTCATTTTATAGTTTATAATAATATAGTAATTTAAAAAGCTTTTTATTTATTTTCTCCTTTAATATAATTTTTTTATTCATTTTATAGTTTATAATAATATAGTAATTTAAAAGAAATGTAAGTAGTGACATATCTATCTATATATTATATAAACGAGAGTTTCAAAGAAATGATGTTTTAAAAGAAAATGTAAGTAATTACATATTTTTTAAATTTAATTAAGATATTATCTATTTCTATATATATTATAAATGAGAGCATCAAGGAGATGATGTGACACTTTAAAATTACTTTAAATTACTCAATCTTTTTGTTTATTTTTTATTCAATTTTTTCTAATCTAAAAAAATAGTTTTATTTTATTTGTTTAAAAATATAATAATAATAATAATAGCAATTAACTCTATTTTATTTTATAGTCTAAGTGTCTATCTATATATAATAAACTAATTACTATTTACTCTATTTTATTTTATTTTATTTTCTAAATATCTATAAAAAATATAATAATAATAATAATAATTATTATAGTTATAATAATAATAATAATTATTATTATAGTTATAATAATAATAATAATAATAATAATAATAGTAATTAGCTCTATTTTGTTTTATTGTTGTTTCTAAAATAACAATTATAATACATTTCAATTACAAATATCTATGTATAATAAATAAATAATCTATATATTTCTATTTTAATATTTTGACGGAATACGATGTCCAAAAGTTAATTTTTAAAAATAAAGATTTCTAATGGTCCATCGGCTAAAATACAAGGTTCAATATAGTGTGAACCCTTACATAAAACATAAATTATACATATAATTTACTTTTTATAATTTTTTTAAAATAAATATTCTAAACGAGTAATCAACCAATTTTTTTTATATAAAAAACTGTATAATAATAATAAAAGCACATGTATAACATTGTTTGAATTTATTTTCGGTACTTAAATTATTTAAAATTTCTCGAAAACCTACAAGAAGTTTGTTATATAATGAATACCATCATGAAAAAAAAATTAGGGTTAAGACACCCTCACATGTTCATATAAATAGAATGTTGTATGAGTAAGGTGAAAATGACTGTTATAGCATAATTTTCCAAAAAATTATTTAAAAATATATTATTTAATTATTATAAAAACTGCGTGATGTGCTGTTATATTTGTTAGTTGTATTATTATGTGAGACCTCTTTTGACCAAAATACATAAATTTTTAGTTTTTTATTTTTGACAAAATAAATAATTAGTTTTAATTTAAACTAGTTTTATGAATAGCATTTCCATACGCACAAAGTAATATAAAAATATATGCAAAGTTTTTTTTAATAGTAATTTAAAATTAAGAGAGATACGTAGCAAGGTGGCTATACAGCTCGATGTGAAAACTACATATTATGTGTTTGATAGTTTTGAGGCATGTCACGTGGTTTCTGGTGAAGGCAGATATAACACACGTGGACACACATAACATACCCATGCAAATATGAATCTCCTTTTTATTTATTATTATTTGAATGTTTTTTTTTATATTTTTATAATTTTTTGTACAGTGTATTTTATCTAATTATTTATGGGGCTTGAGTTTTGATAAATTAATTTTTTAATAATATATTTTGAAAAATAGTTTAAATAAATTTTTAAAATGAAGAAAAAAATTACAGTTGATAAATAAATTAATTATGTTTTAGTTTTGAATTGTTAGTTTGATAAGTTATTTATAGTTTTATTTCAAATTTTTTTATTAAAATTAAGTTTAAAAATTTATTTAAATCAATTTACAAAATACATAATTAAAAAAATAATTTGTAAAACACGTGATTCAAAAAATAAAATAAAACAAAATATCCAAAAAAAAAATATATAAAAAAGAGATCTTCATCACGAGAAGTCTAGTTTTATTATGCTATGTCTAATATTAAAATTTATTTTGAAAAACAGTAATTGATTATAATTAAAGTTATTTATTTTGTTAATGATTTACTTTTTATTAAATAAATATTAAATTTCATATTAAAAGCATGTGAAAATAGAACATACTTTTTTAAGAAAAAGAAATGTAAAATAATATACTTACTCTAATCATCAATTAATTGTGAAATTGAGCTACATTAATTTTAGCCGAATACAATAAAAAATAATATTTTATTTAAAAAAATATTTATACGTACAAATCTAACATTTTTACAAACTTTGTGATTAAAACAAGAATGTGATATATTTTAGATACAAATAAATCTTCAAATGAATTTAATAATAATGATGTAAAAGATACATGCTATGCATCATCTTACGATATTTTATTTATTTAGTTTTTTTTGGGTGAAATCTTAGAATATATTTTTTATTATTATTATTATAATTTTTTTTTTATGTGGTCATGTTCATAAAGTAGTAACCGAACGAAAACGACAATGATAGAGCGTGGTTTCCTCTTGGCGTTTCGAAAATGAAACGCCAAACCCAAAACCCAACTCTCATTCATTTTCATTCGTATTTAAACCAAACCCAAAAACCAAATCCAAAAACACCAAAACCCAACTCATTCATTTCTCTCTCTCTCCTACCTGTTCTACTCCACAAATTCCATTCTCCTCGCCACCATCGCCTGGTGGCTCTCTGGGGAATAATACCACTGCCACCACCGCCGTCGTAGCCGTCGCACCACAATGTTGCCTTACAACACAATCCACGAAGCAGCCACCGCGCTCGGTAGGAACCTCACGTACGCCGAGACAATCTGGTTTAATTACTCTGCTCAGAAGTCCGATTACTTCCTCTACTGTCATAATATTCTCTTCCTCTTCCTCCTATTCTCCGTCGTCCCTGTACCTCTCGTCGTCATCGAGGTTCTTCGATCCCTTGGTTTTGACAAGTACAAGATTCAGCCCAAGGTTCGCTTGTCGGTTTCTGAGATACTCACTTGCTACAAGGATGTTATGAGAATGTTCTTCCTCGTCATTGGTCCTCTCCAGCTCGTATCGTATCCTTCTATTCAGGTTCGTTTGTGCGTTTGTGTTCGTCTCGTTGTTTCATGGCCTTTCGAGGACTTCGATTCTTGAAATTTTCGATTTTGAGCTGATTTAGCTTCTGGGTTCTGATCTGTACAAGATTATTTTCAGTTTTTTCAATGATTTGTTTTTTTAGGTGTTTGATAAATAAACTGTTAGAAACAATTCACTGGGTATTATGACAATGTAATGAAAAAAAGTTGGGTTTTTTGTTTGTATTGTTTTCTATGTATGAACAGATGATTGGGATTAGAACAGGGCTGCCATTGCCATCTGGGTGGGAGATTGCTCTTCAATTGTTCGTTTATTTTGTGGTGGAGGATTATACAAACTATTGGATCCATAGATTTCTGCATAACAAATGGGGTTATGAGAATATTCACAAAGTGCATCATGAGTTCACTGCTCCAATTGGATTTGCGGCTCCGTATGCTCACTGGGCAGAGGTTTTAATATTGGGTATCCCATCTTTTCTCGGGCCGGCTATTGTTCCAGGCCATATGATCACATTCTGGTTGTGGATAGCTTTAAGGCAGGTTGAGGCGATTGATACTCACAGCGGGTACGCATGCTCCTTCACTTTTGTTTTTCCTTTTATTCTAAATAAAAATCAATTATTTTTTACTATCTGATGGTCCTTATCTCCTTTTGTTGATTGTGACTCAATCATGAACCTTTAGAATTCCTTTTTCTGGTTTATTTAATACACTTGCATGTGAAGTACTTTTGATTTGAAGAGTTTTATGATAGTGGTTTACCTTTTCTTGATGGAGACCAGGATCAATGTACTGCCTTTCTTTTCAATGCTCTCTTGTTTTATTTCTTATTTTAATTGTCAAACTGCTATGCCAAAGAACAGCCTTTGTTTAAAAAAAATAATGGAATAAAAAATTATGCCACCTTTTTTTTGTTTTTCCAAATATCTTTATATGAAAAACCTGAACCTTGATACGTTTGCTTTTGGTTATGTGTTATTTATGGATATGATTTTTTTTTAGCTATATTTTTTTTCTTGATGGATATGAATGTGTGTATTTCAACTCTTCAAGGATGGTAGGCCAGGGACTAGCGTTGATGGGGTTTGTGGCACATGTGGATGTTGTAGAACTGGATGAAAAATAAGTTGATGTGGCTGAGGATAAATTTCTTAGTTGTGTCTACTAGTTATATTGTTACTATGATGTTCTGAATAAAGTAAATACTGTTTGGAGAGACATTTCTTCGAGTTTTCCTTTATTTTGGAAATTAATCGGTCCCTTTCTTTCAATTCCATTCAACAGCAAAGCAAAATAATGGTTCTTTTGCTAGGTGCTCATTTTCATATTCTTGTTTTTGCTCTGCTGTGAAGTTATGGCTACTGATTCATATAGAACCTTATTGTAATAAACAATCCAAATGCAGGTACGACTTTCCGTGGAGCCCCACCAAATATATTCCATTCTATGGAGGTGCTGAGTATCATGATTACCATCACTATGTTGGAGGACAGAGTCAGAGCAACTTTGCTTCAGTTTTCACCTACTGTGATTTCATTTATGGAACTGACAAGGTAATATATAATGTTATTGATAATAGAGTAACAATTAAGATATACAAAATTTACATTCAAAGTTGTGCCGTGGTTTATTAACCATTTTTAAAGTAGTAATAATGTAAGACTATACTATGTACGTGAATGTCTATAAAATATTATCACATCAATGAGTGTAGTGTAAGTTTGTGTGCCCAAGTATTATTCCTTATAAAACTCAACGTGCTAATGTGTACTGACTCCAACTTATGGTTTGACAATAATTTTGTTTTGATCGATTTCACCAGGGCTACCGATATCAGAAGAAGATCCTCAATAAGGTAACCCTTTTTCAAAAAAATTATATTTTTATATTTACTAGCGCATTATAATTGAAGTTTGATGGCATTTCTAAGACTCATTCTTGATAGGTTAATTGTAGTTTACTAATTTAACATAACTAAGCCATTCAAGTTGATTGTCTTGTTCAGCATGGAATTGAATTTTTCATTATTGAAACTCTATTAAGACTTTGTGAAATACTGGTTTCCCTTTGGAGTTCCCCAGCTTAATCCATCTTTCATAGTTTAAGTATGGAAGCATGTTAATGGATAGTTTCCATCATAAGATTATCATGGCAGCTTTATGTCTTTAAGGCTCCATCCAAGCTCTGTAATTAGGCTAGTCATTTTCAGGTGTCTAAGTGGGTAATCTGTTCTATTATTGTGGGTTTCCAAGTCCATTTCCATCTGAAAAGATAATAATAATTTTGAAAACAAAAGAGTAGTGAAGCATTTTGGTGAAGTTATAAAATATAATACGAAAACTAGTAAACAACAATTCTTCATCTACGTTATGTTTTGCTTGGTAACCGTTTGCTTCTTCAGTGCATCATAATCTGAGTTGAGTTGTTTTATAGTATTTCAGATTAATCTTGCATGTGTTTATCTTTCTAAATATTATGTTTTTTTTTTAATTTTTTATTTTCAGTTGAAAGAGGAAACACAGAATGGAGGATCATACAATAGTTCAAGTCAAGGTCTAAAGTCTGATTAGTGAGGATTTCAGAACCCTGTTGGTAACGATCTGAAAAGCTCTCTGATTTCAAGTTGACATCTCTTTGGTAGTCCAGCAAAAAAAAAAAAAAAATATTAGAAACCTTTAGTGGGTCTTTATGGCGATTATTAACATGGGGTTGTTCAAAACTGTGATAAGATGTAGTCTGGGGGAGATTTCATAGTTTAAGGTTGTAACATTAGATTCAGAGTTCAGACTTGTCCATCTTCTTTGGAGAGTATGTTCAAATCATAATATCAAAAATCAGATCCGGGCTACTGTGTTTGATGTTATGTTAAAGTTATAGCTTCCAGTTCATAAGAAATTTAAAAAATGCACATTTTCCATTGATTTTCTTTCTTAACTGAGAATTTTTCTGTGACATTTCAGTGCAATGTGATGGCTCAACATATATTAGCAGCAATCAACTGATTTGTTTAGTAAAGAAAGAGGCACTTTTAGTTAAGCTCTGCCCTCATCGTAATGTAACACTGGGAATAACTAGCCTGGAATATTATTGATAATAAGCTCCATTCTCAGTAAGTAATGATGATAAAAATAAATGTCTGTTATAATAGTTCTAACAAAATTGTTAGTGTAACTTAAAAGCTAAAAAACAAAAACAAAAGTCGAACTCAAATAAGTGAATAATCCATCCCAGGTTCCATTGTTTATAGCTATCTACTACTTACTATTAAGCCATCATTTGGTATTTTCTTGTCAATGAAAAAGTTAAAGAATAATGTTGTAGTTTTTGTTTTAAAATTTAATTATGCGTGAAAAGGAAGGGAATGTAAGACTCACCTATTTGGATAGGATTAATATTATCCAGTTAGGGGAAAAAAAAGTCAAACATTGTATTATTTTAAGATTTTAATTCACATGTTAAGAACTTAAGATTATTCCATACTAAAGAAGTTGATAAAAGTATTTAACTTAATCATTTTCCACTTCACATCATATTTGAAGTGAACCCACTTGCTATGCAATAGTTAAGATTGCCCATGTGAAGTGTTAAACTATAGAGCCATATTAAGAATTTGTACCAATTGACTAAAGAGAATTTAAATCTATATTTTAGTTAATAATGAATTGCCCGTCTAGCTCAGTTGGTAGAGCGCAAGGCTCTTAACCTTGTGGTCGTGGGTTCGAGCCCCACGGTGGGCGATTTCGTCTTTTTATTTATTTTATTTTTATTTTCTAAAATTAATTAAATAACTCATGATGACACTTCAATTCAAGCTAAGTGGATGAGAGAATACAAGGTGTTTTTGAATAATAACAATTAATAAAATAATAGTTTTCTACCACATATTAAAATTATCTAAGTATATATTTATTACATATTTGCTATCATTTACATAGACCACATTTAATTTAGCCATAAGATTTAGGAATAATGTTAGGAAAATTTATATGTGATACTGTTTTTTCTATTTTATTTACAATAATCTCTTTATTTATTATATTTACGAATTTACTATTTTTTTATATCCTATTTCAAACTTTATTATATCTTTTTATTTTTTTACAAATTTATTATCTATTACTACACTATTTATTCCATACCTACTTTTATTTTTGTCTTTTCTGCATTCTCTTTTTTCTCTCTCTAGGTGCATTAACTACTTTTTTTTTCTTTTCTATTTTACATTCTTCTTTTTATCATTTATGAATTTTTGGTCTGTTTTTTCCTATATTTATAATATGGATAACTATTTCTATATATACACAATATTATATTATTTTTTTCTCTCTTTATTTTTTATATTTTCTCCACAACTTTAAATAAATTTTTTGGCCATACTGCTGTTATTTTGATCAAGGTAGTCATTTTCAAGATGATTATGATATTTTTACTTTGACAACAAATTTAATCTACCAACTACAATATTAGATTTTTGGGTTGGAAGTTTTCATTTTAAACTTTACTTGTAAAATATTGATACGGTTCTCTTCCTATATCAAAATATTGATGGTAAAATATTAACAACTATTTTATTTACTTAGGCAAACTTTTTTTGTTTTTGAAATATGTTATTTAGTAAGCATATTCATTTTTATTACATTGGCATACTCAAAATAGGTTTTATTTACAAAATTAACTATACTAAAAAATATCAGCCAAACAAATATAATTACAACTATAATATATTCAAATTATAAATAATTTACTTTGTATAAACCCTATTTTTTAGGAAAAAAACTTAACTTTTTGAAATAGGTATGTTTCCCTTAGCACATCCTACAAAATAGGGGACTGAATCCCACAAAAGATGAGATTTGCCAGCTTAGTACAGGAGATGAGGGAGCAAGATCGCAGCTTGTATTTATTTTTTAATCCATTTTTCTGTGTTTTTCAAAAACTACTTTTTAATTAATCTCTAAGAGCAACTATAATGGGAGGTTGTTTAAGTTGTCAAATCACAACTTTTCTAATAAGTTTAACCAATCAAAAAAGAAAAAATGAAGGCAACGTTGCTACTGCTGTGCAACGTTGCCAATTTTCTTTTAAAACAACATCTCCACCTTATTTACCAACCCCTACCTCTGACAAGCATTTTCCCAAAGCAACTTTCATTGGAGTTGCTCTAAAAGTATTTAAGATACCAATTGATTATCTTTTAATGCATGACTTCATTTTCTAAGTTATATTATAATATCTTATTATTTAACATATTAAGATACGTTTCGGTTGTAGTCAAGCTTATTTTAGAAATTAATGAATTAACCTATAGAATTTACATTTGAATTATTATAAATTTTTGGTTAACCAATAAGATTTTTTTTTTAAATCATAGCAAAAATACACATGCTAGTGACTCATTAATTTTAGTTAACCAATAGTAAATTACTTTTAAATCATAACACAAAATTGACTCATTTAAATCATCTTATCTGGCGACAACAAGAAATTTATGCTTTCCATAAACTAAAATGTCTCATTAGACCAAATATGCAATGGCTTAATGGAAAGTGGCTTCAAAAGTCATGTATATACCCATGAATTCGCCAAGATAATGACGATAATATAGGAGGAATAGGTGGCTAAGTTTTGGTACCCTCAAAATGTCCGTTCCAATAGTACCACCCCCAAACTTGGAATGCCCAGAGTTGGCCGAAAAAATATAGTCAAACTTCGCATGGCGTGCTACTTTGACTAGCTCATGCAACAACGTTTGGTAGCAAGATTTCAATAGCAAGCTTGTCGACAACTATCCTTCCCTTGTCTATCCAACGCATGTGGTGGTCAGCGGCACGACAGTTGGTGTTGGGACGACAGTTGGTGCTGGGATCAACACTTTGAATGTAGAGAGAGAGCTAATGTGGATGCTATGTATTTAAAGTTATTCTATGTAGTTTTGTAAATAAAAAATGTCCCGTTATTTTTGTAAATAAAATATACAAAATAATGTGAGGTGTAAATTTCTCTTTCAAATTAGTGTATTATTTACATATCTATATTTTTCGACAGATGCATAAATTTTATATTGAAAAAATTATTTAAAAATTTCATATATATCATTTAGATCATCAAATGCAGTACAATTATATGAAATAAGTATACCAAATTTGAGTAACAATTGCGTGTTTAGACAACAAAGTGACATTTTCACGTATACCACATTGAGATGGAATATATGTAACAAATATAACAAATCAAAATAAAGAGATCACAAAAAAGTTATATTTCAAACAAAGAACCAAGACAAATCATATTCTAGTAAAAACGGCCAAAAAAACTATTTATGCATATTAAAACTTCCTTATATCTAAAAAAAATTATTAAATTTAAAAATACAAAATGAGGCATTTCTTTCACTTTTTTAAGGTGAGAAAAGGTAAGATGCTTGTTGGGCCTTTTTGTTGGTGAATTTTTCAAAAAAAAGTTTAAACATAGGAATCTCATAAAATATAAAAAATAAATTAGAGTAAATAGCAGTCAAAATACTCAATATTTTTAAAATATTGCACTTTTATACCCAATTTTTGTTTGGGCTGTAAATATACTCAATGTATTCAAAATATTACACTTTTATACCCAAATTTTTATTTGCGGTAAATATGCCTAATGTTTTTAAAATATTGCACTTTTATGTTATGATTGGTTAAATACAAATGATAAAGTGTTAAAATATAAGCAATGTATAAACACTTAGTAGAATTCACATAGTGAAGATATGAATTTGAGTTTCAAATTGTACGCACTTATAAAATGCAAATTTGAGTCCAAAGTGATACATAAAATTATCTAAGGGTTTCCAAAAAGTTTGGTGGCATTTGGAGCATTTTTTGGACCTTTGGAAGTGTCCAAAGTTAGAGGGGGTGGCGATATGTTGCCACCCAGGAGGCGACACATTGCCTGAAAGCTAGGGTTTCCATCGCCTACTGTATTACGTTGATTTATGTAAATGCTCAAAATAACGTATTTTGCAAGTCTAATCCTATTGGTTAGACTTAATGACGAGGCATACTCTATATATGGGTCAAAAACAGTGATTTGGGAGACTTGATCACTCTCTCCAATCTCTCTCTAAGAATCTCTAGTTTTCTCCAAGAACTCCCCAAGAAAGTGCTTGACTTAGAAAGTTGAAGGCTTGTTCAATCTCAATCTTCATTTCCTCAAGGAGAAGGCCTCTAGCATCAATGGTGCCTGGGAAATAGAGTATTAGGACAGTGTTTCTCAACATGTATAAGCCTTGGTTTTGTGGTCTGATTTGCTTGAAGGATTTGTTCAAAGAAAATGGTGGTCTTGCCTAGGGTTTTGAAGCTTCATCAAATATTGAAGAACTCCATTGATCTACTTGGGTTTGCAAGTTCTTTCTCAATCTTTTTTAAGTCTCTATCAATCCAAATTTTGTGTAGATTCTATTTTTTGTGGTAGTGTTATCTCACTCTCTCCCAACATTCTAATACTCTAAAATCTGAGATAGCATATCATGGAAGAATCTAAGTCTCTTTCGGCAATGAGATTCATAACTCAAGACTTTGTTAGATTAGATAGATTTGATGGGACTAGCTTTGTTCGTTGGCAAGACAAAATTAGATTCTTGCTCACCACTTTGAAGGCTTTCTATGTCTTGGACAAAGACCTAAAAGCCTTAGAAGAGCCCAAGGAAAATGATACACAAGAACTTGTCAAAGAAAGGAAGAAGCGCGAAGAAGATGAATTGAATTGTAGGATTCACATCATCAATATTCTATCGGATAGGCTCTATGATCTCTACACCAACACCAAGACCGCCAAGGAGATTTGGGAGGCCTTGCAAAAGAAGTACAAATTGAAAGAGGAACTATTGACTTGTTCTTGACATCCGACAAGAAGGTTCTACTCACCAATGTTTTGTATGTACCAGAAATGAGTATAAACCTTGTGAGTGGCAATTTGCTTGGAAAACTGGGATAGATTCTGACAAGCTTATTTTATCAAAAGGCAGTTTTTTTTTGGGAAAGGGATATGCTTGTGATGGCATGTTCAAACTTTGTACTTCCATTGACAATATGAACAATACAACTTCTTCTTCTTGTTGTTATATGCTTGACTTAAATTCTATTAATTTGTGGCATGTTAGACTTGCACATTTGGATTTAGCACAATTAAAAGGGCTGTCAAATGTGGATTAATTGATTGTGATAATGTTGAGCATGAAAAATGTGAATTATGTGTTAAATCTAAAATAGTAAAGAAACTTTTTCCTAGTGTTGATAGAAACTCTAAGTTGTTAGATTTGATACATAGTGATTTATGTGAACTTAATGGAATGTTGAATAGAGGAGGAAGTAGATATTTTATTACTTTCATTGATGATTTCTCTAGGTTCACATATGTATATTTGCTTAAAAATAAGAATGAAGCATTTGATGTGTTTAAAGTGTATAAAGCAGAAGTTGAAAATCAACTTGAAAGGAAAATTAAAATACTTAGAAGTGATAGGGGTGGTGAATATTTTTCAAATGAATTCAACTTGTTTTGTGAAGAACATGGAATAATTCATGAATGTATAGCCTCTTATACTCCACAACAAAACGGTATAGCAGAAAGAAAGAATATAACATTTATTGAGATACTTAATGCTATGCTAACATTCTAAATTGAATTTTAGTTTGTGGGGTGAAGCCTGTCTATCCACTTGTAATATTTTGAATCGTATTCCCATGAAGAAAAATAATATATCTCCATATGAATTATGAAAAGGAAAGAAACCAAACATTGGTTATCTTAAAGTGTGGGGGTGTCTTGCTTATTGCAAGAACACCGATCCAAAAAGAGCCAAGTTGGGTCCAAGAGCTATAAGATGTGCATTTGTGGGTTATGCCCAAAATAGCAAAGCTTATAGATTATTAGACTTGGAGTCTAATGTAATAATTGAATATAGAGAGGTTGAGTTATTTGAGAACATGTCATGTGATGACAACAAGTTAGAACCAACTCAAACTAGAGAGCCTCAAGAGGAGACTCCTAGAATAGTTGGTGAGCAACCTCAATTGCCTAGAAGAAGCGAAATGCTCAAAGATTTGGGATCAAATGAGAAGTGTTCTCCAATAGAGACATTGTACCTTGTTGAAGGTGATAATGAGGAAGTTACTTGGAAACATCCAATAGTATTTCAAATAAAAGATGATCCCAAAACCCGTCAAGGAAGCAATGTCCTCAAGGGACCTCGCTTTTCGGAAGGGGGAAATTAATGATGAAATGCATTCAATTATGTCAAACCACACTTGGGAATTTTTTGACCTTCCAAAGGGGTCCAAAAAAATTGGGTGTTGTTTACCGAGTTTTTCAAAAACTAGAATTACGAAATATAAGAGAGCCAAAAGAAAGGATTTAAAGATAATCACACAAAGGTTTTTACATGGTTGGGGCGTTAAAGAGCCTTAGTCCTCGATTCTATTGTATTAGAGCTTGGAGAGCTTTAGCAATGGAGTTTTCTGCGAATTCGAGCAGAGTAATTGCTTACAAGAGAAAATTATGGGATCCTTTCTACAGTGCACAACTGCTCCTATTTATAGGTAGTTGGGTGCAGTGGGCTTGGGCCGGATTAACCCGGGCCTAACAAGGATCTAATCATGGTTCACTTGCTAATGGAGGCTTAATACAAAGAACTTTCCTAAATAATACACACTAATCAGGGCCCATTGGACTGGCTTGGGCATAACCACGCTTTACAACTGACAACAATATGTAGCTTTAGACTAGTCCGCGTGGGCTTCTAAGGAGATCATGGGGACAGGATCCATCAGAGTAATGGCAGTACTATTCCCCAATATCAGCGTACATTCTGTATGTAACCTCTTCTGTAGGTTAGTTGGATAGACCAAACTTCGTGTTTCTCGGGAATGTGTCAGTGTTAGGGAAGTTCAATCTTGCCAACCCGGATGCCAGGTCCAGGATCATTTACTAATGTCCCAGTTTGTTTACTAGGACCCCGGTTCATTTTTCCAGATCTCGAGTTTATTTACTGTTGTTTCAGTCCATTTAGAAGGTTGAGCTTCACCCTTATTCACAACCCGGATGATGCCATTAAATCAGATCAGGAAGATGAGTTGGGTCGGAACCTTGGTTCTGATTCCCTCATTATGGTGGCGCCCATTGAATAGTGTTGGGCTCACTGACAATTGGGCCACTAGGCCTCTCATCCTCCCTGTCCATTAGGCTTAGGCTGGGCCTTTGATATCGACGAAATAACCCATAGACCCATTATGTGGTTCCTTTGATCTCTACAAAATAGCCCATAGACCCATTATGTGGTGCCACGTGTTCCGGGGCAAAACTGGAGTAACATTTACCCCCCCCCCCCAAGTCTTAATCTATGTTTGCATAGTGGAGACTTGCTTCATTCTCCCGGATCCAATCCTAACGTCCCGGTTTGTTTCCCAGAAGACGGGTTCATTTTCATGGGGGGGGGGGGGCACTTGGTTAACCTTTCATGGAGGAGGCTTGTATTAGCGTCCCTGATCGAATCCCAATAGCCCGGTTTGTATCCCAGAAGGCAGGTTCATTTACTTAGGGGCCACTTGGGTGATCCCCGTCCTTTCGAATTCCCCACGCTTTGCCTAGGTGTCCCTTAGTAATTGGTGTGTTTGTGTTACTTATGCCTCATAGATCCAAAGAGAATCTTTTTTATTGTCGTGTTAACAGACGGGTGTCAACGTGATTTCCAAGGCGTCCCATCTGTACAGGAGATGCTAATAGGATGATTGAGTGGGCTATTTAATATCTCTGCACCATCTGGGACCGCTGGATGAGGATTTTTTGAAAATTTCCTAACGTGGACCGTTGGATCGGGTGGACGCGGATCGCGAATTGGCAAATCCACGATTTGATACCTGATGGGGCTAATTAAAGCCTCTGCGTAATCCGAGACCGTTAGATGAGGGAAATTATCTTGAACCGTCAGATCAAGCAGTATGCTTTTAGCTTTATAAATACCCCTAGATTTTCATTTGCAACTTAACATATTCTGAACAATAAGAGCTGAAATAGAGCATTTTATGTCCGAATTTGCCGACAAGATTCTCCGACGATTGCTTCACCTCCATCGTCGTTTCTTTCTGACCCACCTTCTTTCTGCACCACCACCGGATAGTCCAGTCCCGGTTCAACCAGTAAACAAGCTTCTGCATCGCCTCCGTCGATTCAAAGCCGAGATCTTGCCGACCTTATCGCCGGAGATCCTACGACTTTTAGATCCAGTTCCTCACAGTCAGTTCCCTGGTCCTTTACCTCTTTCCTTTTCTCCTTTTATTTTTGTAGTACTGCCTTTGTGACCATAGGATTGTTAAAGTTGGGACCACCGCATAGGGTGGTTCTGAGCAAAACAAGGTAGGTCTGTAGAACAGACGGTCTAGTTAGTGTCTCCGGTAGAGTTGTCCCGATCTTTTTGGGCGTTCCAGACTAATTCAGGAAAATTGAGAAAAAACATTTTCTTCCTAGTTCCTGATCGAGATTCATGGGATCTCCATTGGTCCCGGATCTGGGTCCGAAGGGGACTTCTCCAAGCAGTTTTAGGAGAAACCCTCGTACCTTAACCAATCTTTTTGGGTTCTGGTGCTAACTGCTTGGTTTTTTGTTTTCTTGGTTGTGACAGTCAGAATCCCGTGATCCGTAAGGGGAAAGACCGGGTAAGCTGTGCAATCCCACACCGCCTGGGGAAGGTCAAGTGTAATGATTCTAAGACTATGTAGGTATAGGACTACACAGTTGAACAGGGCTTAAATGGACTGATGGGTACTACCTATATCAAGAAGGTGCATCTTCTTTTCGGTAGCCCATCACTTGAGAACTCCATGGTTAAGCGTGCTTGGCCTGGAGTAATCTAGGGATGGGTGACCTCCTGGGAAGTTTTCCCAGGAAGTGTGCGAGTGAGGAAAAAGCACGCTGGAAAGACTTGTCTTGGTTTGTAGGGCCAGTCGTCATTCCAGAAAGCAGCCATAGTGATGTGGGGCGTCACATTGGTTGTCCCCAGATTCCTGATCATGAGTCGCGGCGTCACTCTTCACCTGGAAGATTTCGTCCAATCGGGCCCCGTCGTCTTGGAAGGGCGCAGGCTCCCATGGGTAACACGTGGGAAATGGATGGGGAAAAGAATGAGTTTCGGAACTACCGGTTGCTGGACGCCCTGGAGAAGCATATGGGGATAGAATCGACTCCCGGACTCTTCTACAACCGGCTAGCTAGGAAGGACAAGAAGGCCCACACCAGCGTGGGCGAGTTCGGGGCCTGGAGTGTAAGCCACATTAGTGTGGGAGCTACGCTCCTACTTCATGACTACTTCGCGCGATTCCTTAAGTTTGTGGGAATTGCGCTGTTCTAACTCCTGCCCCAAGCCTACAAGTTGCTTGCGAGGTGGCGCATTTTCTGTGCATCTAAGGAGATCCTGGCGCCCACCCCTGCGAAGGTGTTGTACTACTTCAAGCTAGAGCCACTACTTAATGTAAATGACAAGACCTGGGACGAATTTTACATATTGAAGCCCCAAGGTAACTACTCGACTCCCTACAACATCTGGAAGCACCCCCCAGATGTCAGACACTAAGGGTTCATTACATTCGGGTTCCTCCTGTAGAAGAACCCCACGTTGGTGCTGGATTTCCAGCGCGTGGGTAAGTTGTTTTCCTTCGTGGTATTTTTAGTTTCCCTTTTGTTTTGTTTGTCCTTCACTCCCCTTCATGAGAAACGAGACCATATGCCCAGACTCTCCTCACCAAATCAATCTTGGATCGGAAGAAGTTCTACTCCTACCTGAGCATGGAGGAGCTGGATGTGGGGGGCTTCGTGAACACAGGCAACCTTTGCTTGGTTGGGATGCTTGCCGCCAACTAGACGATAGATGCCCCCAGCTTCCGGGGGCTGCAGTGCGAGAGGGACCCCGCCCTGAGGGAGGAGTTGGCCCTCATCCATATTGAGGCCATAGAGGCCGCAGCCGGGCAGACGCGGCGAAGAAGAAGAGGGAGCAAGCCCGCCAAGCGGAGAGGTTCGCGTCCGAGGAGCTGGAGCTCCTAGAGCTAGAATCTCGAGGCAAGGTAATTCTCCTTTGCTTTTAACTTATGCTCCTCACCTCGAGGACTTAGTTAGGGATAGGAAAATGTACCGAGACTACTGTAACGCCCTGGTTACCCCAGAACAGTTACGGTGAACAGTGAACCGAAAATTTGACTCGCTACCCGAGTCATTTGGTTAAAAACGTGATCTAGTGCTATTACCAGGCTAAGGCAAAAAACCAGTAAAAAGGAAAGGATACATTTCATTAAGTAAATAAACTGCTCATGAGCCTTTCAAAATATTTACAAGTAGTTTGTAACACAAAAGAGTCACTATTGTTTCAAATTTACAGACCCCGCCGGCCTAAGCGGCAAAAATAGGGTAAACCCCTAGTCCCTCTGAGAACTCCTTGACCGTGGCGGTCAAGCGGCCCTGTATGTACACCACATCGCCCAAACTCTCCACTCAGGGTTGGTTAAGCTTTTTCCTTCCCTTTACCTGCACCACATAGCACCCATGAGCCAAGGCCCAGCAAGAAAACACAATAAAGCATGATATAATATCAACAACGATCGTAATAATCATTCAGGACTATCAGTCCAGCGAATAGGTGACAATAGCCAAAAGTCACAATAATGAGCATCGCTCCCTCTAGCCATGTGACGATAGGGTCACCAGGGCTTAACTGATAAGTTATTCTTTCATAAATTTGATCAGGACAGGTGCAAGGTGATTAGTCACCAACATAACCTTCCTCACGACTCTAGAGTCGAAGCTATGGACAACGTCCCTTAGCCACGTGACAAACGATCACCGGGGTCATATACCTTGGCTATAGATATCTGGTCGTAGACCAGGCAAGCACTTATAAGTTCTTCGACCTTAGGGTCGGTCCCGCATTAATGCCATGGAGCTATTCAATGCGTGATCATCAACTTTAGAGTTGATCCCTGACTAGTCAGTGTCATAAACAGGTAATCAGCGTTCATTAGCATTTAATATGCAATCCACGTTCACATATATCAACCAACATGCTTCAATATCAAACCATGCATGTCATATACCTATACAGGGTGCAACTGTATTCATACACTGTTTTCTTACCTTAGGTTCGAGCGAGAAGTACGATAAAGACGACCCCTGAGAACGATCGATCTTTTAATTCCTTAGCGGTTACCTAATCACAACCAATTATAACCTCCATTAGTGAGAATCCACATAAATAGGGTCTTAACCTAAGCACCACTCTCGGGACCTCGAAACATGCCCACACGGTGAGTAGATTCGATCCCGGGCCTTACGGATTGAAACCCCAAGTAAAAAACCCTTAACAACACTCAAAACGGGACTTAGAAGGAACAGGGTAGCGCTACGGCACTCAACCCCTGGCGCCACAGCGCTCTACTCAGAACCTCCCAAGCGCCAGAAAGCCCCCTGAGGAGCGCTATAGCGCCCTAAGATGGGCGCTGTAGCGCTACCTCTAGGCCCAAACTCCCCTGAACCGACCTTCTTCAACTCCTTCGATTCTAACTCGATTTCCAAGCTTCCAAATCCTATTCTTGATGCCAAATAAACCCAAAAACCATCCTAACATGCCCCAAACATCACAAGCATGGGAACCCTAGCCAAAACTCCCAACAAAACCATGAATTCATCCTAGAAATCTCAGCTGCAAAATAAAACCAGAACAGGGCAAACCAGAGAAAACCATGGCTAGAAACTTACCCAAAGCTCAGCTTATGATGGTCTTCAATGGTGGAACACACCCCCAAACTCCCAAGGCTTGCTTCTGAAGATTGAATCCTCAAAGCTAGTTCAAAAACCACAAAGAATGGTGAGGAGAAGGAGGTACGGGAGAACTCTTTTGCATCCTCTGTTTTTCCACTACTTTCTTCAGCCATCAAGAGTTATATCTATCCTAGGGGTGAAATGTCCATTTTACCCCTAGGTCAATTAATACTTTCTAAAGGCTCCTAAGGGTATATTTGGTACTTCCCTCCTAACTCGTTAATCATAATTAACGCTTTCCAATTCCCGCTATTCTCAATAATCATAAACACCAATAATTCACATCCCGTTACCCTTTATCTCCCGGTAATTCTCTAATCATCAAAATCACCCCGAGACTCAACCCAAGTCCCGACACTTAAACCTGTTGTGACTAAACCGCTAATCAATATTCTACGATCATCTCATGTCGAATAGCTCGAACAAACCCACATCATAACGTGGTCTCAACACATATCATCGACATGCATACAATTAACATTATATTATCATATAATTCTCATAAGTGTGCATAAACACATTTAATGGCATAATTAAACGATTATGGCCCTCCCGGCCTACTAATCCAGCCGCTAAACCACATTAGGGAATCCGGGGCATTACAACTATCCTATCGGGGCTGTCAGAGAGGTGGGGCTTCCATGCCCCATTGTCCTGGATACGTTATCACTCATGCATTCGTCCGAGTTCCTACAATATGGTAATTTTCTGGACCTGGACGACATGGGGGACCGCATTCATTCCTTCACCTTAGGGGAGTCGAGTCGTGCCCGTTGTTTAGATAAGGGTTTGTCCTGGAGGACCTTAGACTAATATTTGTTTTATCTTTGATTTCCATCCTCATTTATGTCTTGCTAACTGTCTTTTGTTTACCCATTTAAGACGATTCAAACATGCCGAATCCCATGGTAATAATGAAGGAGATGATCGAGGCCAGGGAAACCACTGCCAGGGCTTCAGCGAAGAAGGCCGGTAAGGGCCTGACTAAAAAGAAAGTGCTCGAGCTGGTCCTCGGGGATTCGAGGCCAGACCCGGAATTTACTGATAGGGCCTCAGCTACGAGTGTCCTCCCAATGGCGCATACTGAAAATGTTCCATCCTCGCCCTCTCTACCCCTGGTCATCGACTTAGAGCGGGAGCCCTTAGAAGATCAAAGGGCAGAGAAAAGGGCCGCGGACTCGGTCGCTAGCGAGTTCGCGACACGGGCCAAGAAGGCCAGGACCAAAGTGGTCACCCTGGCTGAAGATCATTCTTTTGGGGAGAGCCTAATTCTCACTCGAGAGGTTTCAGAGGCTCCCATGCTCCCAATCAACCCAGCTCTTCCTGAGGAAGGGGACATGGTCCTCCAGGAAGAGAGGGCGAAAATGGTCGACCGGGCTTGGGAAGACGGCCGGAAAAAACGGGAGGAAGTGTACCAGGCCCTGACTGTCCGTCAGAAAGTGGAATTCGCCGAGAGTCCGAATGCCTTCAGCGCTCCTCAACTGATCGTGGACCGGTTTGGGATTGAGACTGGATTTCGGCCTAAGTTGGGGGGGGGGGGGGGGGACACGGCTCCACTGACTGCAGACTTGCTGGCCCAAATTGGGACTGCTATGTCCAACATACAATTGAAGCGGTACGCCACCCTGGCCAATCAGGATGCCCTGTTCATTTCCTAGGTCATTCGTCACCAAGCCACTGTGGTAAGTTATATGTTCATATGATCTTTTACTATAACATATTTGTTGCCTGTATGTTTTCTAACTTTGGTTTGTTCAAGGACGCGTTGCTGGCCCATAGGAACGCGGACTAGGTGGCTAAAATGGCGATGAATCTGGAGACGGTCCAGTTAGAGCTGGAGGGGGATGTTAACCAGCGGGAAGTCGCCAGGGAGGCCCTGGCCAAAGAGGTTGCTCAGACCCAAGCCGACCGCGAGGAGGGCCCCCTGATTCAGGCCCAACATGAAGAGACTTTGTCTAGGAAGGACACTGACCATAAAAAGTTGGTGGACAACCTGGAGGCGGAGCTTCTTCGTGTTCAGAGCTCAAAGACATCAACCAAAGCCCTCCTGGAGGCAGCTGAGGCTCAGTCTCGTCAGGACCAGGAGAAAATTTCAACTCTCGAGTCCTGGGTTCAAACCTTAGACAGCTTGCTTCAGCTGGAGGTAAAACGAAATGAAGAGGTTCTCCAAGAGAAAGAGCAGGTCGATGCTCTACTGGAGGCCACTTTTGATGAGGCCATTTATAGGGCCTGGCTCTAGGATAAGAACATGAACCTCCGCGTTTATCCTGATCCTGCTGTGAAGAAATCTGAGCTTAAGGCTAAGGAGAAAGTCGATGCAGAGCTTTTGGCCGGGGACGAACGAGCAGAAACCGTCCTAGATGCTCCGGACCAGAGCGAAGCCTAGGCCTGGGCCTCTAAGTTGTAATCATGGATTCTTCTTGTTTGTTTATATGTGTATTACTTTTATGGACGTGGATGCGTCCAAGACAATTTTTCTTGTTTTGCTTGTATATACTGATTTTATTTCTTGCACAATGTTTTTCCCCTTTTTTCTTTATTCGTTTATTTTTCCTCTAAAATTCACTAAGTGTTTTAACACTTTGCATGAAAATGAGTTGAATGTTTGGTCCCGGTTCCAACGGTCGTGACTACTAGGGAAAGGTTGTAGAAGGCATTTAGTCTGTTAGGGGGTCTGTGTTCGAGTCTTGACGGCCTGGACCATTTCGGAATTATCACTATAACTTAGCCTTTTTATCCCGATTTCGTAGTTTGGGCTCCAACGGCCTGGACCTTCAGAGAATTCTTTTGGATATGACTTAATTAGTTAACTCTCTTCAATCCTGTCATTCAAGTTCCAACGGCCTTGGGCCATCAGAGATTAGTTGATTAGCTTATTTTGAACCTAGGGGATTAGGTTCCAACGGCCTGGGCCTTTTATAAGACTAATTTTAAACAACATAGACCTAAGACTCCCGCTCCAGTGGTTCTGGGCCATTTTAAACAATGACTTGGATCGTGTATGTTCGGGTTATGATTGGGCCTGAGCCTTGCATCCTATTGGGTTTTATACCCTCCAGACCATATGTGTTTGGGTTAGGACTGGGCCTGAGCCTTGTGTCCTGTTGGGTTTTGTACCCCCCATCTATACGGTCCGAATCAGGACAAAACTTTACGCATTGCATCATGTTTTGTTTTTATTCATGGACTTGTTCGTATAGATGGTCATACCCCCCAAGTGATCGAAGACTGTAGTCTTGGGTCACTTGTCAGAAAAAGAACGACGACGGATAATAACTTTTATTTCTTTACAATATTTCTTTATGATGTTTTGTACCACCATTTTATTAAGTACAAAATCGCCCTGGGGCATACATTGTTTAAAAGAAAAATTGATAACAAAATCAGGCCCTCCCGACTACTGATAGTACTAGTGGAGGTGCTCTGCGTTCCAGGCTCTTGAGTTGTAATGCCCCAAATTTCCTAATAAGGTTTAGGACCTTGATTAGGAGGCCAGGAGGGCCATAATTGATTTATTATATTATTTAATGATTATATGCATGTTTACGTGAATTATATTATTATATGATGGTGGATGCATGCATATGGGAGTATTTATTATTATAAGAGTATTTTGGTAATTTGGCCACTGTGGGCGTAATTGTATATTTTGGGTGCATGATTGTGATTAATTAATATAGCCACATTACAAGGTGGATTGGTTCGAGCTTATCGACATGAGACGATCAAGGGGTGTAAGTGTTCGGTCTAGTCATAACGGGTTTAAGCTCGGGGCTCGGGGTGATATTAATGATTATAGCGTTACCGGGGATTTTAGGGTAACGGGATATGAATTATTGGTGTTTGAGGATATTGAGATTAGCGGGAATTGGGAAGCGTTAATTATGATTAACAGGTTAAGCAAAAAGTACCAATTTTACCCCTAGAATGGTTTTAGAGGCTTAAGATGACACAAGGGTAATTTGGTCATTTTAGGGGTGGATATATATGGTTTTAGATGGCTGTAAAACAGAACCAAAAACAGAGTTCTCCTCCTCTTCAACCCGTACACCATCCCTCACCATCTTCTCTTTGGTGTTCTTGAGGCTATCTTGGGGTTTTGAGCTAGGAAATCAAAGGAGGCATCTAGGGGACTTATTACAACCATTAAAGGGGATTCAAAGCTGTGTTTGAGGTGAGTTTTAGCCTTTGAACTCAGGTGATACTATGTTTTCTTCTCTGGTTTTCAGCTTTGATTTCTTACTAAAAGTTTGGATTCAAAGGGGTTTTGATGGATTATAAGATTGGGTTTTGATGAGGAGAGGTTATGGGTGTTGTCTAGGGGTTTGATTTTATGTTAGGAGGAGGTTTTATGAAGGTTTGAAGGACTGGTTTGAGAAGATATCGCACAGGGGAAAAACTGGTTCGTGCATGGTCGGTTGCTGTTTTGGGCTGAGCGCCGCGGCGCAGCAGGGGAGCGCCGCGGCCCTTGGCGTCTGACAGAGGGAGAGCCCTCTCTGTTTGAGGGCGCGCCGCGGCGCAGCAGGGGAGGGCCGCAGCCCTTAAGGCCATTTTGACCAAAAACATGATTTCTAGCTTGGGGGTTCAAGCCATAATCCTCGGGGTTGAACCTAGTACCCGGTTAAGTGGGGATTGGTGTTCCGGAGGCTAGATATTGATTGGGAAACTTATATTGATCATTTTTATTGATGATACCTTATGTTTGGTTATGAATAGGTGACCGCTAAAGGACTAAAAGTTGATCGTTCTCAAGGGTCGTTCTCTTAATCGTTCTAGCTCGAATCTGAGGTAAGAAAACTGCACCCTGTGTATATGTGACATGCATGGCTATTATGATGCATGTTGGTTGATTATTGAGTATGACATGCATGGTTGTTATTGATGCATGTCGATTGATTATTATGTGTGACAATGCATGGCTATTCTTGATGCATGTTGGTTGACTATTATACGTGACATGCATGGCTGTTATTGGTGCATGTTGGATTGCTGGATATATTGCATATGATGCTTGAGAAACATGTGGTTAGGACATGCTTTGTATACTGGGTATGATATTGTTCAGAGCTTGAGCCTCTGTGGTTGTATATGGTCCTAATTATACTGGCATCTGTTTAGTAAGCATGCTAAATACCTTGTCTATGGATATTGGACATGTGATATATGTTTGGTGGCATGGCTTACCTGTGTATGGCGCTGACTTATTAGTCAGAATCGACAATGGTGTCAGATCCGTCTGTGAAGCTGTGACTTATTAGTTAAGTTCACCACGGGCTAAGCACTGGTCGTGTTTTACCGACCCAAGGGTCAGAAGTGGCAGTGCGTTGTGAACGCCGAGCCGATTAAAGATTAGATCTAATCGAGGTCGGCATTGAATGACTCATATGGGGTATTAATGTTGGACCGACCGGAAGGTCAATGAGAACTATAAGCGCTTGCCTGGTCTATGACCAGATGTTTATGGCCAAGGTATATGACCCCGGTGACTGTTTGTCACATGGCCAAGGGACGCTGTCCATAGCACGACTCTAAGGTCGGGAGGAAGGTTATGTTGGTGACCATGCACCATGCACCTGTCCTAATCAAACTTATGAAAGGATCACTTGTCAGTTGAGCCCTGGTGACCCTATCGTCACATGGCTAGAAGGAGCGATGCTCAATATTGCGACTTTTGGCTATTGTCACCTATTTGCTTGGACTGATAGTCCTGAATGCTTATTATGATCGTTGTTGAGACCATATCACGCTTTATTGTGTTTTCTTGTTGGGCTTTGGCTCACGGGTGCTACGTGGTGCAGGTAAAGGCAAGAGGAAGCTGGACCATCCTTGAGTTGGAGAGCCTAGGTGATGATGTGTACATATGCAGCTGCTCGTCCGCCACGGCCGAGGTTTAAAGTGGAACTAGGGTTGAACCCTGTTTTGCCGCTTAGAACGGCCTGTTGTAAATATATTCTGTAATACACTCTGAAACTTTATTTTCGGGATCCCAATGTATATATTAAACGTTCTAGTGAAACGTTACATCTTAACCAAAATGTTTAATCCCTAAATCGCTAACCATACCTAGTTCACATTTTTGGCCAAATGACTCGATTAGCGAGTTTAGCACTATTTACAAGGCACACCGTAACGGTCCCTGGAGTTTGGGGCGTTACAACTTGGTATCAGAGCGAACCAAGGTTTATGGTTCCTGAAGACAGGCTGGGCATGTACACTCATCACTGAAGATAGCTTCACTCAAGGAATGGTAACTATTTTTGTAGCTATGTGTATAGCTGTTTAAATAAAATGTGAATGATTTACCTGCACATTGTATTAGGGAGCATGAGATTCTGATAGAGCTTGGTTCTTGACTATGTGATTATATGCTCCGTGAATATATATATATGACTGTGATCATATGATTGCCTGCTCCATGAATATATATAATTTTGTTATTACATGCTGGGATTAGAAGCATGGCTGAGTATTGGAAGAGCAGGGATTATGAATATGTATGAATGCCATGGGCATGTTTGCAGCACTGCAAGTGGTTTATGATTGTGGTGTGGTAAGGTTTATCCCGTGGGGGAAAGCCCTTGATATGGGTATTATGACTAATGGGTCAGGTTATTGACTGCAGATTGAATGAGCAAGTTTATATTCAAGGCAGATTATGAGGCCTGGTGATAGTTATACAGGGGCTGGGAGTTACAGCCAGGGTATCGGTTCTTCGTCTGCATCTTTGAATGTTCAGCAGACACTTACAGACTTGCAATTAAGATTGCAGAGGCAGGAAGAAGAAATCAGGTATTTGAAGCAACAGCAGAGTCTGTTGGGTGGTACCTCTTCCTTTCCTATGCCAGGGATGGCATCAGTTTCAGCTCAGCCTAGGGTTGAGAACAGATGGGAATTTCTCTGTGGAAGATTCCTGAAGTTTTATCCTCTAATCTTTGAGGGAGGCCTAGATCCATTCAGAGTTGAGCAATGGATAGGCATGATCAGCTCCATTCTTGATAGTATGGGACTGGTGGGTCACGATAGGGTGATCTGTGCTACATGTGTACTGCGGGATGATGCCCGGACATGGTGGGAGGTAGTATCCCAGACACGAGACACAGCTGTGATGGACTGGAAAGAATTTAGGCAACTGTTTAATGAGAAGTATTATTGTGATGCAGCTAAGACTGCCAAGGTGAATGAGTTTCTGAGTTTTGCTCAGGGTAATGCGTCATTGATCGAGTATGTTACTAAATTTGATGAGTTGGCCAAGTTTGCCTTAGACATGGTACCCACAGATGTGGCTCGGAAGGAAAGGTTTATTCAGGGGTTGAACTCTGGAATAGCTCAGGGCATTAGAGTTGCCCCAGTGTATGAAGTCTCTACCTATGCTCAGGTGGTAGAGAAGGCTCTTGCTGTTGAGAGTATAGTAGTTGGGCAGCAGAGTGCTGGAGAGCATGGAGCCCAGATAGTGGTACCTCCACTTATTGGAGCAAGCAAGAAGAAAAGCTGGAAGCCTTACCCAGAGTGCGCTCGGTGCAAGAGGCATCATCTGGGAGAATGCCGAGCAAGGTCATGTTTTGCTTGTGGCATGGTTGGACATTTCAAGAGGGATTGCCCAAGTCGAGGGACAGAGCGTGAGCAAAGGGGGATTCCAACTCGAGTGTTTATTCCATGGCAATCAGAGTCTGAGACCGAGACCAGTTCCTCAGGGATGACAGGTCAGTTTTCTAGTTCTGAGTTTGGGTTATGCTGTTTGGCATTGGTGCCATGCTATTCTTCTGTTGGTATGTTTATAGAGAAGGGTATATTGATGGTATATGTAGATCACATGGTTATGTTGTGATGGGAAATGTAATATGGTATTGGCAAGGACTCATCAGGGATTCTGATAAAGCTGGTTAGGCTTTGGTTTGATCCAGGGTTGGATTGGTTAAGTAATTAAAGAGCAGTCTTGAATGGCAAGGAAAGTGTAGTAATTCTTGAGCATTGTGAGCGGAAATTCTGGTGACAATTGGCACTGTGCCTGGATTTGATATGTTTATGATACCGGATGTGAGGGCTGGAGTTTATGCAGGGAGGTGCATGGAACTCTTAGCCAGTGTGGTGGATACCACCTAGATTGTATTAGTGAGATCAGGACAGACTGGATTAGTCTGTGGGTTTTTTTTTAAATGTGTTTCCAGGTGGTCTGTCAGGCCTTCTTTTTATTAAAAGAAGATTAGAATGGTGATTGGTTTAGTACCAGAGATGGAATCAGGTGTAAGCACTGTTTCGAGTGGATCAGTGAGGTTATAAGAATTAAAGAGTTAGTTGCTGGGTAAGATGGAATCCTTTAAGGTGGATCTTGGATCTGGTTAAGACCAGTTAGAGATCAGAGTGAGAAAAAAAAATGTAAAGGATTGAGCTGGTATCAGATTGGAGCACTGCGAGTGCTGAGTATATCTTGAGAATTGGTTTGATACTGAGTGTTTGTGAACCAGATGTATAGTGTTTTCAAGGGTAGACTTGAATGGGACTTATGATCGTCTTGGACGATGGAATAGTGGTGTTTTCTCTGTGGAGAATTGCCAAGAGTGAAGAGTGCCTTGGGGACTGGAGTGTCCATGGTTAGCAAAGATGTTTCAGGTGCCTTGGGAAGAAAGTGCTGGGTCTTTATAGACCAGGATCAATTAGTGGTTGTTATGACATCCTAGTGATAGAGGGAAAATGATTGCCTATGCAACATGTTGATCAAAGGATTTGACCGGGACTGGGTAGAGTTTCTTGCGGGCCAAGTGGCCAATTTATTGTTTGAGATTATTATCTCAAGGAAGATAAAAGGAAAGATGGTTAAGTGGGCCACAGACGGGCAAGGTTGAATGGGAAGCTTTAGCTGGATTAGCTAAAGGTTGTATAGTGACAGACATGAATTTATGGTGATATAGAGATCGGACTTGGGATCCGAAGGACGTTGAGAGTAACTGAGAGATTCTGGATGAATCTTATGTTGTTCTTTTATTTGTTTCATTCAGGCATCGTGAAAGGGTAACATGATATGGAAATTTTATGGTGATGGCCTGGGATGAAGAGGCATATATCGAGGCATGTGTAAAGCTCTTACCTGTTAGCAGGTCACAACAGTGTATCAGGAAATAGCAAGGCCATTACAGCCTTTGGGTATTACATAGTGGGAGTAAGTGAGCATCGCGATGTGTTTCGCGGTGGGATTCCCAGGTTGATGGATTGATGTGAATTGGTATTAAGTCATTGTGGACTGGTAGTCCAAGTGAATTCATTATATCAGTAAGGATAGGTGAATAGTACAGCTGATCAATGTTTGAGTCTCCTTGTGAGAAGGATAAAGAGCTTTCGTGAACTCAAGGTCTATCTTATTAGATGAAGACTTTATTGTGACTTCCAGGTTTTGGAAGGGTTAGGAAGGCAATGAGTATATAAATGGAAATCAGTGCAGATTATCACTCTCAGACTGGTGGTAAATCAGAGAGAGAGGGTTATCCAATTATTACTGGAGGAACATCTTATAAGATGAGTGAGGAAATGTATATATATCTGAATCCAGAGGTGGTTCAGGGAAGTTATGAGATTGTTGGAGCTTGAATTTCGGTTGCTCATTTCTCAGAATAGATGGAAAAGAGTTATTGAATTGAAAAGTGGGAATATGGAATTCCAGGTAAGAGAATGTAACTTCTCTAAGGTTTCACCATGGGAAAAGATGGAATAAGGAATTAAGACAAGTTAAGCCCTAGTATGTCTCAGCAGTTGGATTCTGGATAGGTTGGTTAGGTTGATTTTGGATCAGCCTCCTCTTTTGGCACTTGTGGTTGTAACAGTAAGTTATGTGCTTCCATGCAGTGGGCATGGGCCAAAGGAATCTATGAGTTGAGTTATGAGAATCTGAAGGTTAGGTTAAGTATTCCGGTAAGGAATAGCCAGTTCAGATTGTGACATAGTAATGAGATTCTATTGAGCAGAATGTACCTTCGGTTAAGGTAAGGCTATTGAAATAGTGGGGTCAAAGAAATGACCTAGGGAATTTATGTCAAGTGAGTGGAGTTCTGGTTCCGAGCTGTTGAATAAATTTCGATGACGAAATTTCTGTAAGGAGGGGATAGTTGTAATGCCCCAAATTTCCTAATAAGGTTTAGGACCTTGATTAGGAGGTCAGGAGGGCCATAATTGATTTATTATAGTATTTAATGATTATATGCATGTTTACGTGAATTATATTATTATATGATGGTGGATGCATGCATATGGGAGTATAAATTATTATAAGAGTATTTTGGTAATTTGGCCACTGTGGGCGTAATTGTATATTTTGGGTGCATGATTGTGGTTAATTAATATAGCCACATTACAAGGTGGATTGGTTCAAGCTTATCGACATGAGACAATCAAGGGGTGTAAGTGTTCGGTCTAGTCATAACGGTTTTAAGCTCGGGGCTCGGGGTGAGTCTTGGGGTGATATTAATGATTATAGCGTTACCGGGGATTTTAGGGTAACGGGATATGAATTATTGGTGTTTGAGGATATTGAGATTAGCGGGAATTGGGAAGCGTTAATTATGATTAACAGGTTAAGCAAAAAGTACCAATTTTACCCCTAGAATGGTTTTAGAGGCTTAAGATGACACAGGGGTAATTTGGTCATTTTAGGGGTGGATATATATGGTTTTAGATGGCTGTAAAACAGAACCAAAAACAGAGTTCTCCTCCTCTTCAACCCGTACACCATCCCTCACCATTTTCTCTTTGGTGTTCTTGAGGCTATCTTGGGGTTTTGAGCTAGGAAATCAAAGGAGGCAGCTAGGGGACTTATTACAACCATTAAAGGGGATTCAAAGCTGTGTTTGAGGTGAGTTTTAGCCTTTGAACTCAGGTGATACTCTGTTTTCTTCTCTGGTTTTCAGCTTTGATTTCTTACTAAAAGTTTGGATTCAAAGGGGTTTTGATGGATTATAAGATTGGGTTTTGATGAGGGGAGGTTATGGGTGTTGTCTAGGGGTTTAATTGTATGTTAGGAGGAGGTTTTATGAAGGTTTGAAGGACTGGTTTGAGAAGATATCGCACAGGGGAAAAACTGGTTCGTGCATGGTCAGTTGCTGTTTTGGGCTAAGCGTCGCGGCGCAGCAGGGGAGCGCCGCGGCCCTTGGCGTCTGACAGAGGGAGAGCCCTCTCTGTTTGAGGGCGCGCCGCGGCGCAGCAGGGGAGGGCCGCGGCCCTTAAGGCCATTTCGACCAAAAATATGTTTTCTAGCTTGGGGGTTCAAGCCATAGGCCTCGGGGTTGAACCTAGTACCCGGTTAAGTGGGGATTGGTGTTCCAGAGGCTAGATATTGATTGGGAAACTTATATTGATCATTTTTATTGATGATACCTTATATTTGGTTATGACTAGGTGACCGCTAAAGGACTAAAAGTTGATCGTTCTCAAGGGTCGTTCTCTTAATCGTTCTAGCTCGAATCTGAGGTAAGAAAACTGCACCCTGTGTATATGTGACATGCATGGCTATTATGATGCATGTTGGTTGATTATTGAGTATGACATGCATGGTTGTTATTGATGCATGTCGATTGATTATTATGTGTGACAATGCATGGCTATTCTTGATGCATGTTGGTTGACTATTATACGTGACATGCATGGCTGTTATTGGTGCATGTTGGATTGCTGGATATATTGCATATGATGCTTGAGAAACATGTGGTTAGGACATGCTTTGTATACTGGGTATGATATTGTTCAGAGCTTGAGCCTCTGTGGTTGTATATGGTCCTAATTATACTGGCATCTGTTTAGTAAGCATGCTAAATACCTTGTCTATGGATATTGGACATGTGATATATGTTTGGTGGCATGGCTTACCTGTGTATGGCGCTGACTTATTAGTCAGAATCGACAATGGTGTCAGATCCGTCTGTGAAGCTGTGACTTATTAGTTAAGTTCACCACGGGCTGAGCACTGGTTGTGTTTTACCGACCCAAGGGTCAGAAGTGGCAGTGCGTTGTGAACGCCGAGCCGATTAAAGATTAGATCTAATCGAGGTCGGCATTGAATGACTCATATGGGGTATTAATGTTGGACCGACCGGAAGGTCAATGAGAACTATAAGCGCTTGCCTGGTCTATGACCAGATGTTTATGGCCAAGGTATATGACCCCGGTGACTGTTTGTCACATGGCCAAGGGACGCTGTCCATAGCACGACTCTAGGGTCGGGAGGAAGGTTATGTTGGTGACCATGCACCATGCACCTGTCCTAATCAAACTTATGAAAGGATCACTTGTCAGTTGAGCCCTGGTGACCCTATCGTCACATGGCTAGAAGGAGCGATGCTCAATATTGTGACTTTTGGCTATTGTCACCTATTTGCTTGGACTGATAGTCCTGAATGCTTATTACGATCGTTGTTGAGACCATGTCACGCTTTATTGTGTTTTCTTGCTGGGCTTTGGCTCACGGGTGCTACGTGGTGCAGGTAAAGGCAAGAGGAAGCTGGACCATCCTTGAGTTGGAGAGCCTAGGTGATGATGTGTACATATGCAGCTGCTCGTCCGCCACGGCCGAGGTTTTAAAGTGGAACTAGGGTTGAACCCTGTTTTGCCGCTTAGAACGGCCTGTTGTAAATATTTTCTGTAATAAACTCTGAAACTTTATTTTCAGGATCCCAATGTATATATTAAACGTTCTAGTGAAACGTTACATCTTAACCAAAATGTTTAATCCCTAAATCGCTAACCATACCTAGATCACATTTTTGGCCAAATGACTCGATTAGCGAGTTTAGCACTGTTTACAAGGCACACCGTAACAGTCCCTGGAGTTTGGGGCGTTACATGAGACCTCTGTTCCGTCCAGTCGCCTTAAGCGATACGTTCTTGGACACACTTCATTTTGGATTTCATAGGGTCCCTCCCAGTTTGGTCCTAGAACCCCCACTCTTGGATCTTGGGTTGTAGGGAAGATTCTTATAAGGACTAGATCACCGGTTTCAAATTTTTGACTTTTAACCTTAGAGTTAAAGTGACTGGCGATCTTTCCCTGATACATCTTCAGCTGAACCTGAGATTCTTCTCAGATATCTTCAATGAGGTCTAAGGATTATTGGAGCAATGTGTGATTCTAGACGGGATCATACGTGTCTTGCCTATGAGACGGGACTGCCGTTTCTACTGGTATGACTGCTTCACATCCGTATACCATTGAGTAGGGAGTATGTCCGGTAGACATTCTTTCTGTGGTCCGGTATGCCCATAGGATGCGGGGCAGTTCTTTCGGCCACTTGCTCTTGCAGGCTTGAATCTTTTTCTTTAATGTCCCCTTCAAGATCTTGTTCACGACCTCTGTTCACACGTTTGCTTGAGGCCTAGAAACCGTAGAGAAGCTTTTGATGATTCCATGTCTTTCATAGAAGTCAGTGAAGTGGACGCTGTCAAATTGCTTCCCGTTGTCGGACATGATTTTATGAGGGAGGCCATACTGGCACACAATGTTGTTGATGATGAAGTTCAGGGCCTTTTTGGAGGTGATGGTGCTCATTGGTTCTGCCTTGACCCACTTGGTGTAATAGTCGACGATCACAATGGCATATTTTACGCCACCTTTCCTGGTCGGGAGCGATCCTACCAAATCGATTCCCCACACTGCAAAGGGCCAAGGACTGGTCATCAGGGTTATTTCCGTTGGAGGGGCTCACGGGATCTTCACGTACCTTTGGCATTGTTCGCACTTGCAAACGTAATCAACACAATCCTTCTTCATCATGGGCCAAAAATATCCTTGCCTTAGGATTTTCTTGGACAATCTGAGTCCAGCTGTGTGATCTCCACAGAAACCTTCGTGCACTTCATGCATGATTGCAGTCCCGGACACGCATCGGAGATACGACATGGATAACCCCCGGCGATAGAGTTTGTCATCCATCATGACGTATCTGGGAGCCTGGTACTGAAGTTTCCTGGCGGCCGCTCTGTCCGCGAGCAACCGCCCCCCTCCTCCGTGGTTAAGTTGTGGATGAGAGGACACATCCAAGACGTGGAGTAATCAATGGCGTTGATTGTGGGGGTCTGAATATTGGGTGTGGGATGATGGTTGATCAGGACATGCCCAGAGAGCTCTGCTTCAACATTCGTGGCCAACTTTTCCAATGTGTCTGCAAACACATTTTGTTCCCTGGGGATTTGGCGGATGACATATTTCTTGAAGGATTGGAGTAACTCCCGAGCTCGCGTCACGTAGGCGGCCATCCTTTCCCCTTCGTTTGGTATTACCCCGAGAGCTGCCTGACCACCAATTGGGAGTCGTTGTATACTTCTATATTTGTTTCCCCTACTTCTCAGCCCAGACGTAATCTGGCTAACATGGCCTCGTGCTCGGCCTCGTTGTTCGATACTACAAACTGGAAGCGTAGGGCGCTCTGCAACTAATGTCCTTGGGGGGATATTATGATGATCCCGACCCCGGCCCCATTTTCATTTGAGGCTCCGTCCATAAAGACCTTCACAGAGGTGCGGCAGGGTCGACGGGTTCTTTATCTTCAGTGATCCCAGTGCACTCCACGATGAAGTCGCCCAGGGCCTGCCCCTTGATTGAAATCCTGGTGACATATGCAATGTTGAACTGACTAAGCTCCATGGCCCACTTCAGGAGTCTCCCTGATGACTCGGGTTTCTGTAATACTTGCCGTATGGGATGGTTCGTCAATACCTTTATGGCGTGGGCCTGAAGGTAAGGTCTCAGCTTCCGGGACACGATCAGTAATAAAAATGTTAATTTCTCGATTAACGGGTATCTGGACTCCGCGCCCAACAACCTTTTGCTCACGTAAAGGTATAACAGATCCCCATCCACTGCCTTTGCCAAGATTGGTGCTTAGGCCAGGTGTCCATTTGAACCTCTAGCTTCAGCGTAGGATATTGAAGAACGGGAAGCACTTATCCGTGGACTTCGAGACATCGCAACTTAGGGCTGCTATTCTTCCCGTTAGGCTCTGAAAGTCTTTGTTCTTCCGTGGCGAGGGCATTTCGATCAGCGCTTTGATCTTGTCCAGGTTGGCTTCTATTCCTCGTGAGCTTACTATGAAGCCTAGGAACTTCCCGGATGCCATGCCAAAGGTGTACTTTTTGGGGTTCAATTTCATCCCATACTTCTGAATGATGGAAAACGCCTCTGCCAAATCATCAGTGTGTCCTTCAGAGGTCTTTGTAATGCCCTAAACTCCAGGAACCATTACGGTGTGCCTTTTAAATAGTGCTAAACTCGCTAATCTAGTCATGTTGCCATAATCGTGTAACTAAGTATGATTAGTGATTTAGGATTAAAATTTTAAGATATAACGTTTCACTAAAATGTTTAACGTATACATTGGGATCCCAAAATTATAATTTAAAGGTTAATTACAAGAAAATATTTACAACCAGACGACCTAAGCGGAAAAATAGGGTTTAACCCTAGTTCCTCTTTCAACCCTCGGTCGTGGCAGTCGAGCGACCACATATGTACAAATCGTCACCTATGCTCTCCAACTCAAGGATGGTCCAGCTTTCTTTTCCCTTTACCTGCACCATATAGCACCCGTGAACCGAAGCCCAGCAAGAAACTCAATATGCTCATTAACAGTAATAACATGTTACTAAATCATAATGTGCATGCCTAGCAATAGTAGCCCTATTCACGCATGCAAATAAGTCCAAACAATGATGGTTGTGGGCCACGCTCTCCTGTAAGGATGACTTTGATTCAATCCTAAACAGATGAATGATTAACACTGGAGGTTCCGATAACCATGCAGGGCTTATAGCCCTAATCAGGTGAATGATTTAACACTTGAGGTTCTGCTAACCATGATGGGGTTTAAAGCCCTAATCAGATGAGTGACAGAGGAGTAAGTCACTAACATGGGTTCCGCACCCTCAGATGAGTGACTGATGAGCAAGTCACTAACTTAAACCAGATGAGTGACTAATGAGCAAGTCATTAACATGGGTTCCGCAGCCTCAGATGAGTGACTGATGAAGGAGTCACTACATAAACCAGATGAGTGACCAGGGAGTCACTAGAGTGGGTTCTGTACCCTTAGCCATGTGATGATGCAGTCACCTGGGCCTTCTGGCTCTGGCTCTGGCTCTGAGTGACTAGTCATAGAACTAGACACGCGCTTTTAGTTTTCATCGAACTTGAGGTCGGTCCGGCATTAATGCTCATGATGAGTCATTCAATGCAGATGTCGATTAGATCTAATATTTTCGGCTCTGCGTTCATGACGCTTATGCCGCTCCTGACTCATAGGTCAATTATATACGACCAGTGCTTAGTACTACTGTCAAACTTGATTAGTAAGCCATAGCTTCACAGTCAGTTCTGACACCATTGCCAATTCTGAGTAATAAGTCAGGGCCACACATAAGTAAGCAATGCAACCAGACATATATCATATGTCAAATATCCAAATGTAGGGCATTCAACATGCTTACTTAACAATTGCTAGAATAGTTATGGTCATGCACAAACACAGAGACTCAAGCTGTGACCAATCTCATATTCAACATTCATGACATTCCCTAATCACATGTTTCTCATGCATCACATGCATCAAATACTGGGTGCATTTTTCTTACCTCTGATTCGAGTGAGAAATAACAATTGAATGACCCTTGAGAGTGATCAATCATTTTTAGTGGTTACCTAGTCATAACCAATCACAATTTACATTAATGAAAATCAACAATAAAAGGGTCTTGACCTAAACCTCACTTCTGAGACCCCGAGCCAAAAACCCTCAAAAGTGCCCAAAATATGCATAAAAGAAAACAGGGTAGCGCTGCCCCCCTAGCGCCCCAGCGCTACAACCAGGGAAGTTTTGCCCTGGCTAGAGCTGTAGTGTGACAGTCAGAATCCCGTGATCCGTAAGGGGAAAGACCGAGTAAAGCTGTGCAATCCCACACCGCCTAGGAAGGTCAAGTGTGATGATTCTAAGACTGTGTAGGTATGAGACTACACAGTTGAAGATGACTTAAATGGATTGATGGGTACTACCTATGCCAATAAGATGCATCTTCTTTTCAGTAGCCTATCACTTGAGAACTCCAAAGTTAAGCGTGCTTGACCTGGAGTATTCTCAAGTTGGGTGACCTCTTGGGAAGTTTTCCTAGGAAGCATGCGAGTGAGGACAAAGAATATTGGAAAGACTCGTGTTGGTTTGTAGGGCCAGTCATCATTTCGGGAAGTAGCCATAGTGACGTTGGGCGTTACATTAGCGCCACCCTTAGGGCGCTGTAGCGCTAGGACCAGGCATAATTGCCTTGGTTCTTCCCTCCATCGACTCCTCGTTTCCAAACCTGAAAAACAAGCTTCCAAACTCCATTTAAACCCCCAATTGAACCCAAAAACCATCTACACATGACCTAGGCATCATAACCCAAGTAACCTGTAACGACCCAAAATCACTAATATGGCTTAAGGGCCTTGATTAGTGTGCCGGGAGGGCATAATCGGTTTACGTGTGAATTTATTGATTTAATGCATGATTGTATGATAATCATGCTTGTGTGATTATATTAATGTAAGTGTGGTTAAATGTTATATCTATGAGAACCACATTATTATGTGGGTAGATCTGCAACGTGCGACTTGAGGCGATCTGAGGGAGCTAGATAGCGAGAAAGTCACAACGGGGCTTAATATTTGACTTTGGACAAGTCAGGGATATTTCAGGTATTGGGTGGTTATTTAGACTATCGGGTTATGAAAATAAATATATGGAGATATATTTGAGGTTAGGAAGCTTAGGCGGGAATTTTGGGGAATTTTACCATTTTGCCCTCGGGGGCGTTTCTGGTACCCCGAGCCTTGGGATTAGCTTAGTCACTTAAGGATAGGCTTAAGAGGCTTTAGAAAACAGTAGAACAAATTAGACCGATACTTTTCTCTTCCTCTCTTTCTCTCTCAAAAGAAAAACACAAAACCTAGAATTTGTAGCTGGAATTCTGAGGATTGAAGCTGGGATTTAGAGGATTATCTTAAGGGTTAATTGAGGATTCAATCAGGGACTAAGGTAAGGATTGATTCCCACTCTCTGTTGTTAAAATTCTGTGAATTTTGGTTGTGTTCTAAGTGGTTTTTGGGTTTTGGATTTGAAGATTAAATTGAAGCTAGAACCTTGGAAGTTAGCCCATAAATCTTTTGGAGGATTGATTCTGCAGTTACGGTAAGCTCGAATTTATGGTTTAATGGCTGAATTTTTGGTGTTTCCATGGCTGGTTTTTATGTTCTTAAGTTAGTAAGTTTTAGAGATTGAAATAGGTTTTTGATGGGTTTCTAATCTAGGTTTCAGCTGGGTTGTGCTGCTGGAATTGTGTGGGAAGTCTTTGGGTAATTGAGTTGTGGAGTTGGGGTAGTTTTGGAGGAGTTTGAGTGAGGTTTGAGAGTAAAAAATGGAGGCTTTTCTGGGCACGAAGGGTTGGGCCGCATATCTGTTCTAGAGCGCTGCGGCCCTACGAAGCAAAGGAGCCAGGGAGGCTCGGCCGAAGGGGAGCGCTGCGGCGCCATAGGGCAAGGCCGCAGCGCGTGTCTGCCCTCTGAGGGGCTTGGTTTCAGGGGCCGCAACCCTTAGGTGCATCTTTGATCTTTTGGGGATATTAAGCGCGGGAACCTAACCTAGGGTGCTCGGGATCGATTCCACCACTGTGTTTGGTGGAATTTGATGACCCAGAAGCTAGCATTGTACCTGGAAACCTTTATTTGAATATTAATGGAATTCATTACCTTGGTTGTGACTAGGTGTTAAGCTAGGGCTCGGGAAGCGGATCGTGCTTGAGAGTTGTCGCTCGTAGTCGGTGAACGTGGAAATTAAAGGTAAGAAAATTGCACCCGGTTGTGTATTTGTAATGGGACTATGGGTTCCCTAATATGTATACTTTGAATGGATGGTATTATGCCATGTAAACAGCAAACCACGGCCTAAGAGTGCCCAAGGTTACACTAGCGCACTGGGCGCGGCTCGGCCACTAGTAGCCGAGGACAGCTTATTATGCACTAAGCTCGGTTTAAGCGGGCCGGAGTCAGTGGGGTAAACAGAGGGTGCAGTCTAAGTTGTCGGCCCTGATAGTCATGTAACTTGATTGTTATTAATGCTTGGTTGCATCTTTGATTTTGAATACATGCTATGTGGTTAATATGAGTGCTAAATGTTCGATCATGCTTATAAGACTATTCATCTGTTATTGTTGTTTGTGATGCATATTATGTTTTCTTGATGGGCCTTGGCTCACGGGTGCTACGTGGTGCAGGTAAAGGCAAGGGCAAACTTGATCAGCCCTGACTTGGAGGGCTCTATGAGCTGAATGTACATGACTAGCTGCTCAGCCACCACGGTTGTGAGGACGACAGGAACATGAGAGCTATAAACATCTGTTTTGCCTTAGAATGGCTGATGGTTGTCTGTATTTTGGAGATTCTGTAAACCGGCTTTTAAACATTATTCCTTATTGGGATCCTATGTGTAAAACTGTTTAATTATATAAAATATATTTGTTGAGACCAAAACCTTTTTAAACCCTAGCACATTTATGGTTAGGGACACGTTTTTAACTAAATGACTTGATTAGCAAGTCCTGCACCTTTATAAGTACACAGTGTAGCGGTCTTGGCTATCCAGGGCGTTACATAACCTTTGCCAAAATCCCCATTGAATTCTCAACTTTCCAACTCAAGAACCAAACTGAAAATCAAATGGAAACAGAGCAAGAACAAGAGATTCTATGGTTAAAAACTTACCGCAAGCTCAGAATTATACCATCTTCAATGGGGAAACACAACCCTAGCTTATCAAGACTTGACTCCCTAGCTTGGTTCCTCAAAAGGAGCTTCAAAATTCAAAGGAAAATTGAAGAGAAATGGTGATCGGTTGAGGAGAAGAAGATGCTCTGTTTTGGTTAACTTCCACAGCCTTCTAATGGCTAAATATAACTTTAGGGTGAAAATACCTAAATGCCCTCACGCCTAATTAAAACCCTTAACAACCACCAAGAGCAAAATCATCATTTCCCGCCTATTTCGTTAATCATAATTAACACCCTCCAATTCTCGTTATTATCAATCTTCTCAAATGATAATAAATCATATCCCATTATCCTTTAATTCTCGGCAATGTTCTAATCACCAAATTACCCCGAGACTCACCCCGAGCCCCGAAACTAATCCTGTTATGACCAGACCGATAACGTGCATTCACAGATCGTCTCATGCCGAATGGCTCGAAAAAATCCACATTATAATGTGGTCTTATTCAAAATTCACCAATATGCATAAAAATACACAATTATGCCCTCAACGAGAAAAATTACCAAAATGCCCTTATAATAAAATGTGGACCCATATACATGCATTTATCAGCATATAATAATATAATTCACATAAACATGCATATAATCATTTAATGGCATAATTAATCAATTATGGCCATCCCGGCCTCCTAATCAAGGTCCTAAACCTTATTAGGGATTTTGGGGCACTACAGTCTTGGACTTGATCAACATGTCGTCTATGTAGACCTCCACGTTCCTTCCCAACTGGGCCTGGAACATTTTATTGACTAGCCTCTGATAAGTGACTCCGGCGTTCTTGAGCCCAAAGGGCATGGCAATGTAACAGTACAAACCCTTGTTTGTCTAGAAGCTGGTGTATTCCTGGTTTGCTATGTGCATTGAGATTTGATTATATCCGGCGTAGGCATCCATGAAACTCAACATCTCATACCCGGATGTTGCATCTACGATCTGATCGATCCAGGGCAGAGGGAAACAGTCTTTGGGGCAAGCCTTGTTACGATCAGTAAAATCGATGCAAGTTCTCCACGTCCCGTTCGGCTTTGGCACCAACACCGAATTGGCCAGCCAAATGGGATACACGGCCTCCCAGATGAAGTTGATCGAGGATAACTTTTCAACTTCTAATTTGAGGGCTTCGGCCCTCTCTGCCCCTAAAGCTCTTTGCTTCTGCCGAACTAGAGTTGCATTCTCGTCAATATTCAGGGCGTGACATATGACGTTGCGGTCAATCCCGGTCATATCCGCATGAGACCAGGCCAGGACGTCCTGGTTTTCTTTGACTCGGGCGATAATGGCAGACCTGATTTCTGAGTTCAGGTTCTTCCCGACCTGGATTACTTTGGTCAGGTCGCTGTCACTGATGCACGCCTCCTCTATCTCTTCCACGAGTTCTAGTGCCCTATCCGCTCCTAGTTGTGGATCCAATCCATCTACGTCTCTGGCCACCCTTTGCATCGGGGGGGGGGGGGGGTAATGTTGGGAATTGTGCCCTGAAAGCATATGTAGTAGACATTGTTTTAAATAAATAAATTGAATTTGTTATGCATATATTTTATGGACTATATTATTCTGTGATAATATTAAGTAAATATCAGAAAAATTCCTAAGTTCATATATGTGATCTTAACCACGTATTGGTACGAGAGGATTGTGTTTAAGATAAATGAACTCGAATAGTTCGCAGTAAAATAAAGTTATGGAATCTTTAGATTAATTACTGCAAGTACGGTCCACTAGTATTATGAATACATGTGATCTAGATCCGGATTACTAGTGTAGTAGGACACTTTAGTGGAGGTACTTTATATGTTAGAGAATATATAGAACTGGACCAGATTTGTTTATTAATTCTTAGTTAAATACTGTTTCGAAGTATTAATTAAATATATCAACTGATGATCATATACAAATAGATCTTAATCCTGAAGTTACTATGAACTCTTGTTTATGTTATATGAGTTCTCTGATTCACTCGTTAGGGTTTGTCAGAATGATCAGGCCAGAAACTTTTGTTTTGGGAACTCATTAATGTAAATGGCTGGGGACATAGTACAAATATGGAATCTATACCTTCTCGTAAGAGATTGAATAATGGTTCTCTTAAGGGTTGAATTTTGGGACTGAAATGTTATTGAGCTCAAATTCATAATTTAGTTATGAATTAACCTTCACTAGTGAAATCAATGGTACTTAAGGAAACAAGATATAATTAAAAGGGTAAAACTGTAATTTTATTCCCGATTAATTATGAACTATTATTAGAGGGTTAATTTGTATGTAATGATTATATCAATGGATGCTTTATTTTATAAAGTACTCAGTAAATGAAATGTCTATAATCACAAGAGTGCAGTCTCATATTTATAGTGGAGTAATCATGAGATTAATAAATTAAGATTATTTAATTAAAGAGTTTAATTAATAATCTCAAATATATTGGAGCTTGGAATTATAGGTCCATAGGTCCCCACAACGACTTTATCAACACTATTCAAGGCAAGAGTTGATATAAATGGAAAAATTGTTGAAAGACATATTTAAGAAGAAATTTGTTATTCGGGTCAAATATGTAATTATGTGATAATAGTGATTAATTAATTAATTACAAATTAGTTGTAATTAACACAATTAATTAATATTCAATTATTATGTAATTTTTGAAATTATATTAAATAATTAAATTTATTTTTGAAATTATATTAAATAATTAATTAATTATAAATTTGAAATTATAATAAATTAAATATTTAATTTCAAAATTATTATTTAATTAAAATTGGTTTTAATTAATTGGTAGAATTAATTAAATATCTTCATTTGAGTGGGAGATAATAATCTGATAAGTTCAAGTTAGATTTGAATTTAAAAGATTGTTATTTATTCAAATAATTAATTATATTTGAAAATTAGTTAAAAAGATAATTAATTTAAATTTGAATTAATTATTAAGTTGTTGGATTTTATCTGATAAGGTAGTTTGAATGAATAATTAAATAATTATGGAAAAATTAAATATACCTAAAATATAGGGTGGAACATGACACACACAATCCATGGACTGTGTGTGGCATGTACTGCACATTTTTCATAGATAGAATTTTCACTTTTATTTATTTAATTAATTAATTAATAGAAAATTCAAAAGTTAGTTTTTTGATATTTTCATTAATGAGATAATTAATTAATTAAAATATAAATTGTAAATTGGTTACAGATTTATTTTTAAAATTAAAAAAATTTCTATTTAAGTTAGACTTATCGGAAAATAAGAATAGACATTATTATTCGCTCTAAAGAAAAGAACGATGCTTTTCTATCTCTCCCTGAAAAAGATAAATAACCAATCTCAGACCTATTCTCTTGATCTCATGTGTTGAGTACATCAAGTAGAATCATAAATTAACTATCATTTATTCTCTAAATGTCCACTCATTTCTTGAGGTGTAGAGAACATTGTGGAAGATCTTGGTGTGAGTACCTGGGAGCAGCTTGGATAGGAAGTTCGTTCAAATTACGAAAAGATAAACAATGACACTTGATAGGCATCAAGAGGTATGTTTTCTATTCTTTTCTTGCTTATGATCAATGTATGTATATTAATGGATCTGCATATTTAAAGGTAGTTTAAATATGTTACAAAAAAATTTGTTGTACACTGGACCAACCCACCACCATTTCGCTGTGTATTAGAAAACTTGTTCCTAACATGTGCGGGATTGGATCAACAATCTCCGCCTCAAGAGGCTCTTCGCAGACTCTATAAATTGGTCAGGCAGAGACGTGATAACACTTCCGGGCACTCTTCTGGTCTCCCCGGACAGTTCCCACCCCTCCTTTGTCGCAAGGGAATTTCATGCAGAGGTGGCAGATGGAGGTGATGGCCCCGAAATCGACCAGTGCGGGATGACCAAAAATAATGTTGTAAGAGGTGGGACAGTCCACTACTACGAACATACAAAATTTGAACAGGCTCTGGATCTCGTTCCCCAACATTACGGGCAAATGGATTTTCCCTATCGAGAGTAATGAATCCCCATTGAAACCGTAGATCTGCGTTGGGCATGAGGTCAGATCTTCCTCGGTTAAGCCAATGGCAGTGAAGGTCGGCTTTAACAGCACATTGATGGAGCTTCCGTCATCTACCAACACCCTGGACACCATTTTGTTGGAAATTTAGGCATCGATTACCAAAGGATCATGATTCGGAAAGTGGACGTTCCGGGCATCCTCTACCGTAAATGTGATGGGTAAGTTCATCAACTTTGGGCGTTGTGTCAGAGTCTGAACCAAGGCGCATACCTCGTGGTCGTGGTCGAGTTCACCGAGGTAGCGTTTCTGATCATTCCGGGACGGTCCTCCCAGATGAGACCCTCCCGATATGGTGGCCACGTGGTCATCTATCCGTGGGGGCGCACTTTCGAAAGGATAGGGGATTCTGGGCCTGGGTGTTTGCACAATTGCGGCCCCCTGAGGGGCTTGTGCTCCCAAACTTGTAGCGTATCCTCCATGGGGAGGTCGGTATGATCCAGGTGCACCCGGGGCCGTAGGTTGTCCGGGAGCTGCTGGCAGTCCCAGAACTCTCATTATCATTCTGACCCATTGGTGGAGATGCGCCAACTTGATCAGATTTTCAATTTCTTTCTTCAGTTGACAACATTCCTAGGTCGTATGACCCACGTCCTTATGATAGGCACACCGTTTATTGGTGTCCCTTGAGTTCTTTCTCCCTTTGAACATGGGGGTAGGATTCCGGTAATAGACCGTACTCCCCGTTGCCAGATATATGTTCTCCCTGGTGTCCACCAGGTTGGTATATTCTGTGTATTGAGGTTCGTAACCCTTTTTGCTCTTTTTGGAGGGTTCGGGCCAGTTCTGTCCTTTGCCTGATCTCTTCCCACGTGAGGGGTTCACGCTTGCCTCCATTCCCCTAGTAAGAGACGACTAGGCTCCACCGGGAGCGGCACTGTATCCGACCTGTGCCATACCGTATCCGGAGAATGGAGCGGATTGTGCTGGTGCATAGGTCGATGAAGTGGGACCATAGACTGTCGGGGTTGCGAAGGTCATTCCATGAGTGCCAGTTGATCCTGGAACCACCGGGGGTGTCAGTTAATGGTTTGTGGGATATTGCATCCCATATTCGTTAAAGTTCTGTGCACCCGAATGGGGGGCCGGCTGGCACCTGAAAGCTTGGATCCGAGTCTCCTCCCAGTTCATAAAGCCTTGTGCCCTCCTTATGAATTCTTCGAGTGTGGCTGCCTTGCTGCGCTGCATATCGTCCCAGAGAAGGAACCCGACTCAGATCCCAGACTGGATAGCCACCGGTACTGTCCATCGTCCACCTTGGTTTTTGAGGCCTCCTCCGTGAAGCACTGAATATAGGCCCTGAGGGCCTCCGTGGGGAGCTGCTTGATATTGGCGAGGGCACTGATCTGCATATCCATCCTCATGGAGGCCACAAACTGTTTGCAGTATGCCCAATGCAATTCGGACCAAGACTGGATTGATCCTGGCTTGAGTCTTTCCACCACTCCTCCGCGGGTCCGTCCAGAGTGATTGAGAAGCACAGGCACTTGTTGTAATCACAAACGTGACTACAGTCATCAGGCGATTGTAGCGAGACAAGTGGTCCCTGGGATCTGTGTTCCCAGTGTAAGCAGGTAGGTTCGACATTTTGAACCCTTTTGGTAGCACCACATCCAGGATGCAGCCAACTGTTCCATGACCTCCTCATTCTTGCTTCCGGACCAAGCGGTCCATGACCTTCTTTAATGCGGCCAACTGTTCCACGAACTATTTGGCCATTTTGTCGTCCAGAGGGAATATTTCGTTCCTCCTGTCTTTGAGGTCATTCATCAGATCCCCCTCTCAAGGACATATCTTTTCCTTGCGAGCCCGTTCATTTCGAGCATTGAGGTCGTTGCGCAAATCTATCTAGGAAGTATTGTCTCCCGAAATGATGGTTTCTGGATCTTCTGCATGTTGGTGTCCTCTGTGATCCTTGTTCATGGAGGCACTAGGATGTACTGGTTTTCCCATCCGGACAGTCCGGGGCTTGACACCTTGCAGGCACTTCCCTTGTGGATCGATCGGATGATCTCGTCCTGGGACGGGACACATCCGTTCTTTCCTAGGGAGTTGCCCTGGGTTAGCCTCGACTTTTGGGACGGGATGAGTTTTCCTTTGGGGGATTGCTTTTCCCACTGGGTCAGCCATCTTGTCTTTTCCTTTTTCATGAGCCGGCTTCGACGGGCCCTCTTCGGGATGTGGTCCCAGATGAGGGATTGGGCTCATGTTTTTTGGTGCACCGGTCCTAATCGGCGGGGATGGCGGTTGTGTTCCCGGAGGTGAAACGGTCAGAGGATTGGCTGCCAATCCTTGGGCAGCAATGAAGGCCTGAAGGGCCATAAGGGATTCTTGCATCCGGCGGTGGCCTCTTTCTGTTCAACTATCCTGGCCTCTTGGTCCAAAACTTGTTGTCTCAGACGGACCACTTCCGGGTCCTCCAGATCAGGATTTATCTCTTCTTCAGGGTTAGTAGGATCTTCAGCCTATTGATCCTGGTATTCCCCTTCGTTTCTTCGTCTCCCTCAAAGTAACCCTCCTCGTAGTCAGCCCCGTCCTTGAAATTCTGGGAATCGTCAGGCAAAGGCATTTGGTAGGGTGTATCCTCAAGTTGGCCCTGAGGGAGAGGTTGGTTGGGCAATGGTTCCTTATTGCTTTGCTGTTGTTGTTGGGAAGGATCAAATATGGTGTGTCTGGTGTTCACCATTATTGCAGATGTTCAAGATCCTTTCAAGCTTTCTTCTGCTCTCAATGAAAGCACCAAAATGTTTAGCGAGTTTTTCGGAAACTAGAATTACGAAAGATAAGAGAGCCAAGATAAAGGATTTAAAGATAATAACACAAGGGTTTTTATGTGGTTGGGGCATTAAAGAGTCTTAGTCCACGAGTCTATTGTATTAGAGCTTGGAGAGCTTTAGCAATGGATTTTTCTACTAATTCGAGCACAATAATTGTTTACAAGAGAAAATTATGGGATCCCTTCTACAGTGCATAACTAGTCCTATTTATTGATAGTTGGGTGAAGTGGGCTTGGGCCGGATTAACCTGGGCCTAATAGGGATCTAATCATGGTTCACTTGCTAATGGAGGCTTAATACAAAGAACTTTGCTAAATATTACACACTAATTAGGGCCCATTGGGATGGCTTGGGCATAACCACGCTTTACAACTGACATCAGTACGTAGCTTCAGACTGGTCCGCGTGAGCTTCTAAGGAGTTCCTGGGGACAGGATCCGTCAGAGTATGGCAGTACTGTTCCCCAATATCAACGTACATTATGTATGTAACCTCTTCTGCAAGTTAGTTGGATAGACCAAACTCCGTGTTTCTCAAGAATGTGTCAGTGTCAAGGAAGTTCAATCTTGCCAACTCGGATGTCAGGTCCGGTTTCATTTACTATTGTCCCAGTTCGTTTACTAGGACCCCAGTTCGTTTTTCCAGATCTCGGGTTTATTTACTGCTATTTCAGTCCATTCAGATGGCTGAGCTTCACCCTTATTCGCATCCCGCTTGATGCCATTAAATCAAATCGAGAAGATGAGCTGGGCCGAAACCTTGGTCCTGATTCCCTCGTTATGGTGGCGCCCATTGAACAGTGTTGGGAAAATAGATTAAAAAGTACTCAGTAAATGAAATGTCTATAATTACAAGAGTTCAATCTCATATTTATAGTAGAATAATCACAAGATTAATAAATTAAGATTATTTAATTAAAGAGTTTAATTAATAATCTCAAATTTATTGGAGCTTGGAATTATAGGTCCATAGGTCCCCATAGCGGTTCTATCAACACTGTTCAAGGTAAGAGTTGATATGAAGGGAAAATAGTTTAAAGACATATTTAAGAAGAAACTTGTTCTTCAGGCCAAATATGCAATTATATGATAATAGCGATTAATTAATTAATTACAAATTAGTTGTAGTTAAAAAATTAATTAATATTTAATTATTGTATAATTTTTGAAATTATACTAAATAATTAAATTAAATTTCGAAATTTAATTAAATAATTAATTAATTGTAATTCTCGAAATTATGATTAATTAAATATTTAATTTCGAAAATTTGGGTTTAATTAATTAGTAGAATTAATTAAATATCTTTATTTGAGTGGGAGAAAATAATCTGATAAGTTCAAATTGGATTTGAATTTAAAAGATTAATATTTATTCAAATTATTAATTATATTTGATAATTAATTAAATAGATAGTTAATTTGAATTCAAATTTGAATTAGCTATCAGGTTGTTAGATCTTATCTGACAAAGAAATTTGAATAAATAATTAAATAAAATTTGAAAAACCAATATCCCTAGAAATTAGGAAGCTACACGTTCACACACAGTCCAGGACTGTGTGTGGCGTGTAAGGGCTGACATTTTCAGGGATGAGATTTTCAATTTTATTTGTTTAATTAATTAATTAATGGATAATTCAAAAATTGGTTTTTGGATTTTTTCATTAATGGAATAATTAATTAATTAAAAAGTAAATTGTAAAATGGTTACAGATTTATTTTTTAAATTTTGAATATTTTCTGTTAAGTAAGACTGATCAGATTATTATTAAAAATAAGAGAAGTGAGTGTGAGACATTTCAGAATCGCTCTGTGAAAAAAAAAATAGAACGATAGTTTTTTCTCTCCCTGAAAATAAAGAACCAATTCTCAGGCCTATTCTCTTGATCTCATGAGTTGAGTACATCAAGAAGAATCACAAATAAACTATCCTTCATTCTCTAAGTGCCCACACATTTCTTGAGGTGTAGAGAACGCTTTGGAAGATCTTGGTGTGAGTACGTGGGAGCGGCTTGGATAGGAAGATCGTTCTAAATACGAAAAGATAGCAAGGACACTTGATAGGCTTCAAGAGGTATGATTTCTATTAGTATCTTGTTTATGATTAATGTATGTATATTAATGGATCCGCATATTTAAAGGTAGTTTAAATATGTTACAAAATTTTTGTTGTACACTGGGCCAACCACACCACCTTTCCGCTGCGTATTAGGAAACTCGTTCCTAACAGAAACTTCTAGAAGAATAGATTCGCCAATGATGGAAACCCAACTCTTGACTTGTACAAATCAAGGGAAAGAGTTCAACGAGTAAGAACAAGTCATTGATAAGTGAATAGTTTCAACACTAAAACTTATGATGAGTTCCATCCGAATTGGTTAGTGTTGGTTGCTACCGAGTTAGGGTTAAGCCAGGGCTTTTAATGAAGTTCAGTTTAGTGTAACAAGCATCTATAAAGGTAGCAAAGATGCTGTAAGAACTTCACCTATGTGGACTTAAAAGTGGTGCCCCCTCTCATGGGAGTTTGAGTTTCTCCCCAGAAAGTCCATGAAGAGATGAGCACATGGCCATGATAGTGCTAAGCGAGAAAGTGGGAAAACAAAAGATATGGTGGAGGTGTGTGAGGTATCAACGGTATCATCATATGGAATACTTGGTTCAAGCTTTAAGCTACTAATGGTTTCGATAATGCTTTGTGGTATTTTCACTAAGATAAAGTTCAAACCGAAAGACACTTTATTTCATGCACAAAATTGTTTAAGACTAGAGAATGTGGCTTGTATTTAACCAAGTAGGAGATTGTTATGATTGTTGACGCGGTTTTTCGCCAATAGTGAATTAAGAGAATAACTGGGATGGATTAATGCTTAATGATAAACCCTAATAAGAAAAGGACTCTCAAGAATTCTTGAAAGGAAATTCCCAAGAACACTCGTCTTTTTTACGGGTTCAGTGATTAAATCCACCTAGTCCACGAGTATATGTTATTACTGTCTTTCTCTCTGAATTTTGACAGAGTTTTAGTATTACAGAATAATTCCCCCTTCCCTCTATCCAAGATCTCAGTTTTTATAGAGAAACTCCTTGGACAGGTCTTCGGGTCATCACGTGACTTAACATCTATTTTTATCTGTATTACACTTGTTATAGATATTCCAATTTATCTTAAGGTATGGTTTGATCAGGAAACAAAACTGATCATGGATCCTCAGGGACATGCGGACATGCCCTGCCTGACCATGCACGATTATATTAAGTGTCTGGGTTTTTAGGGATTCGCGGACATGCCATATCTGGCCATGCACAATTATATAACGTGTCCGGGTTTTCAAGGATCCAGGGACACGCCAGATCTTTAGCGTGCCCCGAACTGAATATACCATGAGCTCGTGCCATTGGTGCTATGCTTGATACATATTATAAGTTCGTGCTTATCACTTTATACACCCTAGCTCGTGCCATCACCTTGGGGACCGTGCTGTCTTCGTGGAGAATACACGAATTCATTGGCCATTTTTTTGTGTGCCTTTACTTGCCAGTTGTACACGAGCTGAATAAAGGACTCGTGCTGAAATTTGGATGCACATTTGCCCCCCAAGTCCCTGCTCATGTTTTATGATGTCATATTCTGATCTACACAGTAGGGACTTTTAGACTGCCATTGCAATTACCCATGTTTGCCCACTACTCGAGTACTGGACACGTGGAACATTACAATTGGCGTCTGTTCGAGTTCCGAGGACTGCATTAATTGTCTTGTTAACTCTTTGTCACTGTTTCTACTTTCGAACCGCAACCCTCAGATTTTTCATTGGCCAAATCAGGTGGCCCACGTTGATTTATGCCATTTACGTATAAAATGGATAGACCACTCCTACATTTCATCACCTTTTATTCAAAAAAAATTCTCTGTCTTCCATCTTCTGCATCTTCAAACCTCCTTCTTTCTCAAAGAAACAAAATCCCCCAAAACTCTTTGTTGCGAGATCTTCTCAACACCAAGTCATACAACTACTCAGGAGTGAGCACTCCCATCCTTGCGGAATACACTTCCCTCACCGACGTCCACACTGTAAGTTTTATTGTTTCACCTAAACTCTTTTTTATCGACTTCTAAGTTCTTTTTACCATGTCCACTTATGCTTCTCCGTAGTCACTATTAGGGTGTTTTCGATCTCCGCACCGCTTTCCAGAGCGGGAAGTCCAGCTCGGGTCCTGTTGTAAAGAGGCCTCGATATACAAAGAAAACGCCCATGCGGCAGGAACCACATCCAAGTCCCCTGCTAAGGGGAAAGGTACGAGCTCAGGAGCTCCGACCTCCACCAAGATGGAGAAAAGGATTCCCCCTCCTCCTCCTCCTCCTCCTCAGTTTACACCTGCTCGAGATCAAGTCATACAAGCCGATCCCCCAGCTCCTGCTACCCTTGCCGCCACCATTCGTATTCCCGTGGATCCCCACGACTTGGAGAAAATCCACACTCCTTCAAGGGGACCCTTTATGAGACTGCGAACCACATGGTGGAGCATGTCTACAAAGCTAACCCAAGGGACCTCAGGACGATAGAGGAGCGCAGCCCGGAGAACGTCCTGGAGTCAGCTCTGGGGATGATCCTCACTTTAAGATCTTTTCCTTTAAGTTAGTGAAATTTTTTCTTTTCAATTTTGCCCCCCAGTATGCGCCGAACTATCCCTTTTGTACTTTGGAGACGGCCCTGGCTTAACACCGCAGCATAGCCTGAGCTCGAGCTATGAAGGATGAGCTTCAGACCGAGCTCTAGACCGTAAAAACCATCCTGACCGCAGCTCAAGAGGGCGAGCAGGCTGCCAAAGCTACCCTTGCAGTCGCGCAAAAAGGCGAGCACGATGCCAAGGCCGCCCTTGCATCATCCCAAGAAAGTGAGCATGCCACGAAGGCCGCCCTGGCCACTCTTCAGGTCAAGGTCACTGAGGCCAAGGCAAAGCTGCAAGAGGCCGATTCTGCGGTGCAAGAGGAGAAGGCGGCCTCCCTATCCTCCATGGAAGATATGTTGTACCATTGCAGGGCATTCAACCAGGATGGCAAATTTTCTTTCATGGCTCCCGAGCTGTGGGATCCCTATCTTGAGAAATTCAAGGCTCGGATTCTACAAGAGCCATCGGATACGGGGGAAGCCTATGTTGTGGGCGAGCAGGAGGTTGAGGAGGTCACCTCCTCAGAGCATCCTGGAGGAGTCTGATGCGGAGCTCTAATTTGTTGTGGTTTTTTTTTACAAGTGTTTGTAAACGATTGCCTTCGGGCCAGTTCGAGGTTTTTTTTTCCTCGAGACAATTTTATTTTTAATTCGTATATCTAATTTAATATTTTCCTTAATTATCTCATGTTTATGCTTTCTTATATTTGCACATTCGAGATTTTAGGACTCGAATATTAGATCAGGATAGATATTTTGAATTTCGCTACATTCGAACCTGATGTGTTGATTTATATCATACCTGTTAAGTGTCAGGCCTCGGACCTGGTTATATCCGGGATTTTAAATATTTCAAACTTAGTTCACGTTAGGTTTACTGATATCTCGAGCTTCTAGGAAAGCCATCGAATTTTAATTTTGTTAACTTCTAAGTTTTGGACCTGGTTGTATCCAGGGTTTTAAATGATTTAAACTTAGTTCGTGCTAGGTTTATTGACACCTCGTGTTTTTCTTGAAAGAAAAACATCGGTTAATCAATTTTACTAACTTCTAAGTTTTGGACCTGATTGTATCCAGGATAGTTTTGTACCTGTTATATCCAGGATTTTAAATGTTTCAAACTCATCCTTAATTCGCATATTCTAATTTTAATCTATCTCGGGTTATATGCCCCCAAGTAACCAGAATGTAAAGTTTCTCGGTTACTTAGACAAACATTATCACACGAACTAATATATAAATAATCTTATGAAGGGAAAAGCTTAAAACTAAACGAAAACAAAGAAATACATGACGATCCCTTCATTTCTCAGTTAAATGGCTTTTATAACTAAGCCTTACATAGATGGATGGTATCACTATTGATAATACTTCTTTAGGTGCATGGCATTCCAGGTCCGTGGGACTGTTTCTCCACTAAGTCGAGCTAATTTGAAAGTTCATTCACACATGACTTCCACAATCTGATAGGGTCCTTCCCAGTTCGGACCTAAAGCGTTATCTTTAGGGTTCTTGTTCGCCAAAAAGACCCTTCGGAGAACCAGGTCGCCCAAACCAAATCTACGTCTTCTGACCTTGGAATTAAAATAAAGAGTGATTTTCTATTGGTAATGTGCGAGCTGTAGTTGTGAATCCTCTTGTTTCTCATCAATCAGGTCGAGAGACGCATTAAGCAACTCCTCATTTCATTACTGGTTGAATGTTTGTAGCTTGTGCGTGGCTACTTTTGCTTCGACGAGAAAGACGACCTCACTCCCGAAAGTCAAGGAGAAATGAGTGTGTCCCATGGAGGTCTGGTGGGAGGTCCGATACGCCCATAGTACCTGCGGGTGCTGCTCAGGCCAGACTCCCTTGGCCTCGTCTAACATTTTCTTAAGACTCGTTTTGAGGGTCATATTCACAGCCTTGACCTGCCCATTGGCCTGCGAGTACGCAACCGAAGAGAAACTTTTAATTATGTCATGCTCTTCACAGAAATCAGTGAAGAGATCACTGTCGAACTGAGTTCCATTATCTGACACGATCTTCTTGGGAAGCCCAAATCGACACACAATACTCTTAACCACAAAGTCGAGGACTCTCTTTGAGGTGATGGTTGCCAGAGGCTCGGCCTCTACCCACTTCATGAAATAATAAATGGCCACCACCGCATAACGAACTCCTCCCTTTCTCGTAGGTAAAGCTCCTATTAAATCAATTCCCCATACTGCAAATGGCCATGGGGATGAGATCATCGTTAGCTCGACTGGCGAAGCATGTGCGACTGTGGCGAAGCGTTGGCATTTGTCGCACTTCTGAAGATGGGAGATGGAATCTTTTGTTAAAGTGGGCCAAAAATAACCCTGCCTTAATATTCTTAAGGCTAGGTTTTGCCCCCCCAGCATGATCCCCATAGGAGCCTTCATGCACCTCCTATTGAATGGTTTTAGCCTCTTCCGATAGAACACACCGTAGAAGAGGCAAGGAATGGCCACGTCGGTACAATATTCCATCCACTATTACATATCTTGGAGCTTGATAGACTATGCTTCTCGCGTCTTTTCTCTCTTCAGGTAGTTTCCCTGTTGTAAGATACTCCATCATGGGGGCCATCCAGGTCGGGCTAGTGTCAATCATCTCGACCTCCATCGATTTTCCTGCCACGCTTGGACTTTCCAAGAATTCCACCAGTACTACGTTCAAAGTCTCAGCTTCCTTGGAGGTGGCGAGCCTCGCCAAAGCGTTTACATTAGCGTTCTGCTCGCGAGGGATCTATTCGACGGTGCCACACTCAAATTCTGATAGCTCTTTCTTCACCTTGGCTAGGTAAGCTTCCATCTTGGTACCCCGCGCTTGGTATTCTCCTAACACTTGATTGAACACGAGCTGGGAATCACTATAACATTGGACGGTCCTTGCTTTCAATTCCTTTGCCAATCTAAGCCCGGCTAACAAAGCCTCGTATTCGACTTCGTCGTTTAATGCTTCGAATCTGAATCGTAGTGCGGTGTGGAATCGATGCCCTTCCGGAGAGAATTGTATGATTCCAGCTCCGGACCCGTTCTCGTTAGAAGAGCCGTCCACGAATATTCTCCACAACTCCTTCAACGGTTCTTTCAAGAGCTCCTCTTGAAATCCGGTGCATTCAGCCATGAAATCAGCAAGGGTCTGGCTTTTGATCGAGGTCCGTGATACGTACAGTATCTCGAACTGGTTGAGTTCGACTGCCCATTTTAAGAGACGTCTCGACGCTTCAGGTTTTCGCAATACATGCCTTAGAGGTTGGTCGGTCATGACGTGGACTGAATGGGATTGGAAGTATGGCCTAAGCTTCCTAGAGGCTAATATCAGGCAGAATGCCATCTTTTTCCATCAGGGGATACTGTGATTCAGCTCCGAGAAGTCTTTTGCTTATATAATACACCCGTTTTTGAACTCGGTCTTCTTCCCGAACCAACACGGCGCTGGCTGCATTTTCTGTCATAGCCAAATAAAGGAGTAGGGTCTCCCCTGCCACTGGCTTAGACAATACTGGGGGCTCGGCCAAAATACCTGGTGTTCCCAATATTTTTATGGATATCATATGAGTTTATTATACAATTTTTTTTCGTCAAGGCCTATCGAGGCAATATATCTAAATCTATCGAGGCCTATCAAGTCCTATCAAGGTTGGTGCTAAAACAAGCATAAGTCTTATTTTATCGAGGCATATCGAGGCCTGTCAAGGCAGATGCTAGAATCAACCATTTTTCTATTATCATTGAGGCCTATCGAGGTAGGGGCTAAATCAGCCATATGTCTAATATAATCGAGGCCTATCGAGGCAGATGCTAAATCATGGTTTATGTTTTATTCTATCGAGGCACCCTAAAATTGAAATATCTAATAGCATCGAGTCCTATCGAGGTCAATCAAGGCACATTCAAAAACAAACCTAACATATATTATCGAGTTCTATCGAGGTGGGTCAAAATTTAAAAAAAAAAAACTTAGATTTCTCAGTTACCCAGCCCCGATCTATCCTATGAACAAAACATCAACAAAAAACCAGACATTTCAGATTAAAAAGAAAACCCTCACATTTGCGTACTTGGGAGTTGTTTTGCTTACTTCGAAGTTGTTTGGTTACCTCTGGTGCTTCCGGTCCGATTTTCAAGTGTTGGTTCTGAAGACCTTCTCCGACAATGCTTCTCTTCTCCGATTTCGTTGGGTTGAGACAGATTCAAATGTAAGTTTTGAGAGTTTTTTTGGTTCGGGACCGAGAGTGAAAGGGAATATAAAGAGACCGAGAGAGAAGAGAGAGAGTCGGAACAAATGACAGGGGTGTTTTGGGTACTAAGGTAAACATTAGGACCAAAATTAGACTCATATAAGTGATAGGGTATTTTTTAAATACAATCTCCTTATATGCATTAAAAGTCAAATTTCCCAAATAATATAATATCTCATAAATATATTCCTTTTTAATATATATATTTTTTTATTTAAGGAAACATGGGTAAATAAACCCTTTTTTTTTTACCCTTATTTTCTCGGCTCCCACATCAATACACCATTTCTCTCTCTCTCTCAAAAACATCATTTCTCAACAAAAAAAACTCTCCATTTGTACCGCTTACATTTTTTTTGTATGATTTCAATTAAGTATACCTATATATCTATTTGTAATAAAGGAAAACAGTATGATTATTTATTTGTTATATGAAACTAAATAAAATTTATTAAATTGATATGTAAATAAAATAACTTGTATTGGAAATGTATAATGTTGTAAGATTGTATACACAGATGTTTAAGTTCAGATGAATATATTAAAATGCTAATGTTTATATGAAAACATAATAAAACAATATGAACAAGAAAAAAAAAACGTTTATTTCTTATGGGTATTCGCAATACAATAAACCGATTCATATTTCGTACTATTTAAGTTTTGTTATATGTTTTCAATTGAATACACTTTTACGTTAATTATAAATGAAGTGAATCTAAAATAACTATATTAATTCATTTATTTATTCGTACAATTTACATTGTGTTATATGCTTTCATATTAGTATATTTTTATGTTTATTTTTTAACAAAATTTCATAATAAGTTTATTTGTCACATGAAAATAAATAAAATTTATTAAATCTATTTGTTAACAAAATGTAATAAACTAAATTGTTTTGGAAATGTACGATGTTTTCCAAAATATACACAGATGTTTAGTTTAATTTTAATTAAGTTTTATTTGAGATTTTAGTTTAGTTAATTAAGTTTAGGTTTTTTAAAAAAAAAAAAAAAAAGTTTAGGTTATGGATTAAAGTATTAATTTTAATTTTTTAAAATTAAATATTATATATTTTTTAATTTAGTTTAAATTTTTAATATTAAAAAATAATTTAATTTTAAAAATTCATTAATTAGTAAAATCTTGTGGTATTTTGGTCATATTAAAATTTTTTTGTTACTAAAATCGGATTCAGGATATTATTTTGTTCTATTTTACAAAATATAACATCTTAATTGTTATTTAATAAAGGAGATAGTCTGATTGATAATTTTGCACAACACTACAGATGCCAAAATGATATTTATCCTATTAATTTCTTTCTTTATTTAAATTAAATAATAAAATACTATTTTTTTAAAAAATAATAATAAAATACTAATTATTGTTTAAAAAGTCTACAATAGAAATCAAAACATGTGGACTTGATTGTACATCATACATATATATATATATATATAGATATACATTGGTCATTGGTCGATGTACATTATGGTTATTTAGTACATTCCACTAGTTTTCGAAAAAATCTATATAATTTACGATACTGAAAAATAAGCTTCAAAATAATTTGTTTCACGCACGTATAAAACAAGCTTTAAAACAACTTATTTCTTATTTTTGGCACTGTAAATTATTTAAAATTTCCTAAAAATTTGCGGGAGATTCTAAATAACTATTTTGTATACCGTCATATAAAAAAAATTAAATTGTAATCTATCTATGTACTGAAAACACGAAAAACAGATTGTTTTGAAGCTTGTTTTATACGCACGTGAAACAAATTATTTTGAAGTCTTTTATTCGCCACCGTAAATTATTCAAAATTTCTTAAAAATTAGTGGAATGTCTACTATAATTACAGTGTACGACATCATATAAAAAAATGGTTTTAATTTCTTCACCTTTTAAAAACAGAAACGTCCAACCAGTGGGAGCAAAAACCTTGCCCCTACCAAAGAATTTTCTAATATATATATAGTGTAGAAAATATGTTTTTCTAAACTTTTATTTATTTATTTTTTCAACAGTACGGATACCGAGTCAATTTAATTTTCTCTACTCCACATTACGTATTTTATCCAAATGCGTTACCACTGTATATAATGAATATTTTATAAACTTTTATAATATTCTTACCTAGTTCATTTAATAATTAATTCATATATTCGGTATTTGTGATATTATAATGATAACATATATAGTAGAGTATCAATAATACACTAAAATTATGTAACAAAATAGTGAACCAACTGAAGTGACACTTTAATTTGAGTACCTAATTCTAGTGCACCTATTATTACTTATAAAATATTATTCTGAATGTATTCTTCCAGAAAGAAGAAAAAGATTATAAATATATATTTGAAATACCAGAAACACAACTTAAGTTATACAAATGCAGTTAGTGAATCAAACAATATAATGGTTAAAAATTAACCCATCATGCAATGATATATGATAAACAAAACAAAAAACTGAAAAATACAATTCACATTTTGAAATTAATATCAATATAAAGAAAACAATTAGTGGTGAAAAAATGCTTATGTGATTATCATGATATATATTCTCCTCTTTTTTCCTTCTTTCTTTTCTTTGTAGTTGACTTGTTGTAATGCTTCTTGATAACCCCACTTTCTCTTACCATATTCAATTTTTTTAAGATAAGTATTATTAAACTAAATTGTGGAGTTGATAGGATATGGCTGTTGAGTCAAAATGAACAGAAATGAATTATTGCATGATCACATGCGACAAATATACAAGTACGTATCAGACTAGTATTTATTGCATTTGCAGGAATGGATATGATTGGATTTTATTTCATTCCATTTCTTTCGTGCTCCGCCGCTGCTGTAATTGCACCGTACAATATGCTGCCTTACAAGACCACGGAGGAAGCAGCCGCGGAGCTCGGGCGGGAGCTGACATATGCGGAGAGTCTGTGGTTCAAGTACTCAGCTGGTAAGTCGGATTTCTTGCTGTACAACCACAACAGTATGTTCCTCATCCTCACCTTCTCCACCGTCCCCCTACTTCTCCTGGCCTTGGTCGAGGTGCTTGGTCTGGACAAGTACAAGATTCAGCCCAAGGTTCGGTTCTCGTTTTCTGACATGTTCCGTTGCTACAAGGATGTTATGATAATCTTCTTCCTCGTCGTTGCTCCTTTCCAACTCCTCTCCTACCCTTCTATTCAGGTCGGTCAGTATTTACAAAATTCTAACTTTTTCAGTAATACGTTCTTGTTCATGACAGTTAAGTTGGTTCGCTAACACATGTTACATGTAATCTAATATTGTTTATTTATTTCTGTTACTATATATATATACACATATAAGAAATTACATTCTATATGAGATTTTGAATAGATTGTGCAAAAATATATTTTTTTTTTAAAAAAAATTAATCTAGGACTATTTTTAAGAATTTTATTTTATGGATTTATTTTTCAATATTTTTTTTATAAAAGTTGGTTTATGCTTGTAATTTTATTATTATTTTTGTAGCTTATTTGTTTTTTATATTATTTTTATATAAATGTTATATATTAAATTTTTCTTTGTTTGTTTTGTAATTTTCTTTCTTTTCTTTTTAAATATGAATTGTGTTTATTATTATTTTTATTTATTGTAAACATTTTTTTTATTTTTTTAAAATTGTATGTTTCTTTTTTCAAATCATCAGTAAAGTAACTAATTACTAGATTTTTCTTTGACAGTTATGTAAAAAAAAATTTAGCTAGGTTAAATAACATGTACCAGGAGGGGTAGCCAATTACCCTGAGATGAGTAACGTTCAACCATAAAAAGGGTAAACAGTTACCATAAAATGGGTGAATGGGTTACTCATATTAAATATGAAAAGAAAACATCAATTTTGAAGGAAAAAGATGAATAACACTTCATTAAAAAATGAAGAAGAAGCAACTATGATACATACACACCAGAACGTGAAGTAACGAGTTACACCCATAAATATATATACGAAGAGAGAAAGGGTTTGTGGGAGTGGGGTTTGAGAGAGATGGAAGAATGGAATGCTAATTTTACAATAGTACCCATGTTTAGCTGATATGTTTTGATTTTAAATTTAGCTTCCATATTTAATTAGATAGTAATTGTGTTTTTCATACTTTATAATTTTCTTTAATAAATTTTCCCATATAAATTAGCAAGAGTATAATTATCATATTTTTGTACATTGTTGATATAAAAGTCATATTTTTTTTAAATTCTCATATATAAATAGTTAGGATTAATTACTGTTTGTGGTTTATTGGTCCATTTGTCTACGTTCCTCTTTTTCAATCTATTTTGATAAATTAACATAAATATCTTTTTGAAATATTAAAAAACAATACAAATTTACTTTTAGATCAACTCCAAAACAACTAATCTATCACTTAATACATACTAACTAAATTTACATTTTTAAAAATAAAAACCTCGATATATTTTAAATTTTACTAATATGAAAATTGAATATTGTGATTTTATTAATGAATTTGATTCTAACGAAATATTTTTTTTTAAATTTGTAATTTTTTATATTTATATTTACACTTGTTCTTATTTTGATTAAAACTGTAATTAATTTTTTATATTTATAAAATCAATTTTTATATATTTTTTTTGTAGGATAATTAATTATAAGCGAAAAAGAGAGAAAGAAAGACCCATACCTAGCTGTTTTAATTACCTATTATTTACCTGTTTTTACTCCCCAGATTGTATTATGTATTTGTCAATGCCAATGTTTTAATCAGACTTCAGACACATCTTTTTCTTTTCTTTTCACCATATTAATTTTGTTTTGGATCTATAATTTATAAATTTATATACATATTTTTACTATTACTTTTTTGCTTTTTTTCTTCCAATAATTAATTTTGAATTTATCATTTTTTAACAAAATGAGCACAAAAGTCTTTAGAAAAAAATATTAAAAATCTAAATTTCCTCATAAATATATATACTTTAATTATTATTATTATTATTATTATTATTATTATTAAGATAACTTCATTGCAATGGCTAAAGAAGTCAAAGTTAACAACACAAGTTCTCAGGCCATACACAGATAGGTAGTGGGATTGCAAAGATTAGAGGATTGCATTAATATTATCACTTTTTCTAGATATATTTACACCTAGGGCTAGTTTTTAGAACTTATTTACAATTTTAACGTATCATGGTTTATTTACATACATATCGGATATCAAATACCGTTTTAAAAATAAATGATTTCATTCATATCAAAATCCAAATTGCAGAGATTATTGGCTGTAATGCATAAACTTTTCTTCACCATTAATTGATTATGAATATTTCACTCATATTATATGAAAAATACTAGTTTGGCCCATTTGTTTTTCTCAAATACGCAATCGTTTATTGTGATTTGTTAAATGGTAGTTTGGATCCCGTGTTTTACAAAATGAGTCAAAATAGTATTTTATACCCAATTTTGGTAAAAAAAAAAACCAAATATAATATTTCATTCTCAGCTCCTTAACCACTTTTTTCACTTCTCTGAACTCATCGCATTACTAAAGACTCAATAATTAATCTTAAAATTAAAAATATTTTGATCAAAATCGGGTCTAGGGTACTATTTTTATCTATTTTGTAAAACACAGATTCTGAATTGTCATTTAACAAAACACAAGAGCCGATCATGTATTCGGAAAAAACATAAAGGTCAAAATAGTATTTTCCCATATTATATATTTCAGAGTTTAGTCAAATAAAAACATGTGTCAATTCATGACAAAAGAGGTGATTTAACTCATCACAACAATGACATTTTATATGTTATTTATATATAATAATTTTAAATCATTTTTATATTCTATTAATTATGCAATAATAATATATCAATATAATATGGGTAAATACTATTTTGGACTCTGTGTTTTGCAAAAGTTACCGATCAAACTCCTTATTTTGTTAAATGGCAATTTGTACCATGTGTATTACAAAATAGTACCTTATAGCCAATTTTGGTAAAAAAAAATTCAAATATAATCTTTCATTCTTAGCTCATCGACTACTTTTTTTACTTCTCTAAACTCATCACATCACTAACGACTCGAGAATTGATCTTATAATTGAAATTTTTTTTGACTAAAATTAGGTATAAAGTACTCTTTTGTTCCATTTTACAAATTGTATGATCTAAATTGTCATTTAACAAAACACAAAGGTCGATCGGTAACTTTTGCAAAATACAGGGTCTAAAATAATATTTACCCATATAATATATATTATTTATTAATTATTAATGATAATTATATACATTTTGAGAACATAATTTACACTAACTTTTTTTCCTTCTAATATTTGGTTGTTCTTTATTTTCGCAAACACAAAATTTGATTTTGGTTACTTTTAGATTTTTGTGATCCAAAAAGTAGTGAATATAAAAAAAATAATCAAACTAATGAGTCACCACTATTATCCACATATAAATTTTAAGAGGGACCAAAAAGTGTATTTTAATTTTCC